>NC_090937.1:269289639-269914639 GCF_040938575.1 Ambystoma mexicanum
AAGTAGGAAATAAGACATCAGAGCTATGTACTCCAGCATCAATGCGCGCGTGTCTCTCTTGGGTCCATGAAACCTCATTGTGCAGCAGTTTGCACCGATGGTAAGCTACTATGCATCCCAGTAACCGGATATAGTGACAAGCAGGGATTCGGGCCACAATGGCACTCCTGGCATTCATCAGTGCTATGGTACTTTCCAATCTGCAATTGTTAGACTAGCCTTTCTTCAGTGAATGGAATTGGATGTTGTGCAGGTTACCAGCAAGTAAACTTTGAAGAGAAAATTTTAGTAGTCTGTGCTGATGCCCTTATCAGTTCTGGGTCATCCAGAACATCATTCAAGTCCCTCCATACAAACCCTATGGGCTTCCCTACAAACAAGGCCACCCTCAATTCAGTTCTCATGGCAGATAGCCAGGGCAGTAATATTAGGGAAAGGACTTACTGCTTTGGCGACTGACCATGGACGACTCCACTGGCCATCTAGGGGGTCAGTGGAGAGGGGCGGCGTGGCTCCATGGAGGGGCTCAAATCTGCACATGAAAATACCAGGGCAAAGGTCACGCAGTTTTCTAGTTTGAGGAATGGCAATGCTCAGAGGCAAGGCACTCAAAGGGACAATGGTAAGCATACACACATTCACAGCCCAGTAAATAGGTCTGCTCTTCTATTAAACAGCTCTGCAGCCATCTCCTCGGACTGCTTGTGCAAACCTAGACTGCAGTAGATATGAGGGGCTGCAGGCCCCCGCAAGATGACAGAAGGTCCATTGGAGAAGGTGCTGAACCATTCAATAGGTTAACATTTGGAGCTAGGGTATAATGTGTTCCAGAAGATTTGGTCAGTGCCCAGAGATGACAGTTTAGGTAAGAAGAGTACTCCCAAAGATACTTTTAACACATATCCATTTCTGGAATATGCCTTTGGCCCGATTACCAAGGCTCTGTGTTTTCCAGTGATTCACTTCATGTCTGATCCCCCCCCCCAAGGCCTAGCAATGAGGTCTGTAAGCAACATTTTTCCACAGCTGTCTTGTGAGTGGAGGTACATCATCTACAACCAACGACAGACCAAACTCTTTACGAGTACCTAGGACAGTGCAGTCATGTTTTGCTCAAGGGAGGGAAGAAGACTGGTGGATGCAGGCTCGGGCAGGCTTATAGGGCAATAGGATCTATGTGATGTTGTGGGATATCATGACCCACTCAACGCCTTGCCCCACACCACTGAGCTGCATTTGCACAAGAAACAGCAACCTGGCTGTGCTGGCTCCTATGCACACCAGGACCTCAAAACTGCATTTTGGCAGCAACAGAAAATTGCTGCAACATCTTGCCTCACACACTTCAGGCAAAATGGAACAAGGGGACACACTGAAAAAGTATGCCAGTGTTTTCTGAGACATGTATATGGAATCAAGTGAACCGGCAGCACTGCCTTGCTGCAAAAGCCAAAAATTCCCCTTCAGAATGAAACTTTTCTTCACCCTTTACAAATGCTGTGTTATGCTATTCCCATCTGTACATTCTGAAACCACTGTGATGGAAACGGCCCTGCCAGGCCCAGGATAAGTCATTGTGCCTCAGAAAAAACAGGAATAATTCCTGAATGACAGGTCTTGTCAAAGTAAATTTGAAAGAAATCAACTAGCAACTTTGTCACCCGCACGGGAACACGTGTTTATTTCTTGACAAGATGTATCCAGGCGCAGCAGTTCAAAGAGACTTTTTACTCTCTGAGCCAGGTCAAGGAAAATGTATCTGTACTTTAGATAAGAGTCCTACTGCAAGGAAAATGACTACAGCTGCAAAGACAGTGGCAATTTGAGGAGCTGCAAACTGAATTAAAGAAAGAAATGGTAGCAGTTTTTAACACATGTGAAGAAATGGGCTGTACTGACTGAAGAGAAAAAATGGCCTGTTTAAAACTAAATAGTTAATGAAAGCCTGCTTACTTAGCCATGTAAAGGAATTATGTTAGTGGTGATAATACACATATAGGATATATTCTGGCATAGGTTTGTTTAATTCAAGACCCAAGGTAAGAAATTAAACAGTTTTAAACACATAGGCTGGAGTTGCAAACTCTTAGAAAAACCTGTAATTCCAGTTGCCAGCTATGAAACTCCTCAAAGGAAGGGAGATACACAATAAATCCAGGACACGTAGGTGCGAAGTGCCAGCTTGAAAAACTTTGTATGGGACAGGACAATGGAAGTTCACATGCTCATCAGACATTCGTCTGTGCTCCCGGCTGGGACAATAGCAGTCCTGGGACACTCACCTGTCAAGTGTGAAGGGGCAATAAACCTTCAATTAAGACTGGAAACCCCTTGCCAATAAGCAAATGACAGCTGCTTGCAGTTGGAGAAAGAAAACAAAACCAGGATCAAGTAACAAAGGGACTGCCTTTTGGTGCCAGAGACTATGTTATAAAGAAACTTTAAAGACTTTTATTTCTGTAGCAAGAATTAGCAGAAATTTAAAGGTTCAGAGTTTTTAAATCTAATTTTGTGGACTGTCTTTTAAAACTTGGTAGAACTTATTGCTGCATGGGGAACAGAAGTTACCAAATATGACCGATCCCAAGGAAAGTATTAATGTGACAAACATAAGATTTTGTACATACACCCCTGGGGACAATTCGCATTTGTGTATAAAATTGTGGAATTTTAGGCCAAATCTTTAATGTGTAAAACCACCAAAATGTGTCAAAGGCAAAACAAGGTCGCACAGACTTGAGGATTGGACTGAAATGTGATGCACATGATATGTGAACTGTGTGTATAATTTATCAAGATATTGCAAGTGAAGAAATGTATCTTTTTGGCAAAATCGGATTTTAAGTAAAGTAAATGGAGTGTTGGGACATTGTAAACCTCACCTCATAAACCTGACATCATCCCCTTAGAAATCCAACCAACTGAAAGCGAGGCAGAGACTAGCTCCCCTGCCCAATCCAAGTAGTTTAGGGGCGGACGTAGTTAACCCTGCCCAGCCTCTACCTTGATGATGTCATTTTGCATTATAAGTAAGGGTCCCTGACACACAGACACACAGACACACAGATTCCCGATTTCCTACCCTGGCGACCTGTTCCTGTATGTTCCTGTCTTCCTCTTGCATCTATCCATCTAAACTCCAGATCCCAACCACAAGGCCAAACATTGCTGATCTTGCTTCAGATAGGCCTCAATTCTAAATTAATCCCAATAACCAAGGGAAACGTTGTGTTTTGGGAAGCATCCTCAATTAACCTGGCTTGCCACTCACTGCATGCTACTGCCATCCTGCTCCCCTGATGGCCTATAGTATCCAGTAACCAGAATTGCCAGTCCAGAAGAAGAATCCTTTGGTATCCAATCCCTGCTCAGCTGACCCTGTGCCGCTGATTTTGTCCGGCTGTCCTGTGTTAGACCAGATCCATGTGGTGACTAGAACCGCCGACTGTCCAAAATCCAAACTAAAAGTGAACTGTGAGTATCAATAGGAACCATAGAAAACTGTAACGCTCACCTGATTCCCGTAGAGGCGCCGGTCTTGACTGGGCGTATACCGTATCTTCAAAGGTGATGTGTAACACACGGCTGGCTCTTTGGGCTGGACCTCTGTGCACTGTATGTCTGACTCGAAGGGTAAGATGTCTGCAGATAGAAAATATGGGATTAATGAACTGGGTTATTGAATGTCTCTCTCTTCTTCCCTTTCTCTTCTCCTGTAGAACCCCAAAGGTTAACGCTCTCACCTTGGGTAAGTGAACGCCGTGCTCTCCATCTGCCTCGGGGCAGGGTGCTGTAACCAGTTTCTTCACTGGATAAGGGGAGCAGGCCTCTTGACTTCAGAGGACTGCTGTCCGTCGTTTACTGCACGAACGGTAAGTTTCGAGTAATTCTAATGTCTTTAAAAGTCTTTAGTAATGATGTCTCTTGTTTTTGCAGGGTTCCGGCGATGGCGGATGACGGGCTGAAGTGAGTTGAAGATGGAGCCCGTGTGATGAATGGAAGCGCCTGGAAGCACGTAAGTAAGCGCTTGTTGCCTGCTTCACGATGCGCTCAAACTGTCTTTTTATTTTGCAGGTACAAGTTCGGAGCGGCTGCAGGGTGCCGGAATACCCACTGGGTTAGATGTGGAAAGGAGTAATGGCACGTGAGTATTAAAGTTCTCCAATGTCTTTAAACGCACCTTGTTTTGTCTTTCAGATGCGGGATGCAGCGCCGAAGGCCTCCGGAGCGTGCGAAGAGCTGGTAAGCTTTTGTCTTTCAGATGCCGGAATGCAGTGCGAAGACCTCCGGAGCGCACGAAGAGTAGGTAAGCCTTTGTCTTTCAGATGCCGGAATGCAGCGCGAGGCGTTGGTGACAGCCGATGGACCAGGTAAGTGAAGCGCTGTCACTGAAGACCGTAATGCTAACCTGTTCTTTCTTGTCTTTATAGGTGTTGCTGAAGACTGGATTCAGGATGGTAAGCCTTTTTCCTTAGGCCCAGGATCAGATGCAGAAGACACGATGAGCGTTCTGCTGCAGAGGATGCAGAATAATGCAAAGCAATATTCATCCATCGGGTGTGGTTTAAATAGCCTCCTGTAGTGCTTAGGTGTCTCCTTCCACAGCCACGCCTAGGTAAGAAAAGAGTTCCTGCTTTCCAGAAGAGTTCCAGTGTTCTGAACCTAGGGAGTGGCTCCTGCCCCACCCAACAGGAAAAGTAGTTCCAAACAGAAGAGGATCAGAGGCTCAACTGGCAGGCAAGTAAGCAGCATGGTCTGCTGCAGGTAAGTCCACCCAAGCATTATGAGCCCGGCGCTTCCAGCGCTGGGACTGGGCATATTTATGAGCCTGGTGCCACTGGCGCCAGGACTGGGTCCAAAAGGTCCCAATTGGGACTGGTTGGCACTCGGAACCTGGGTTATGGATCTGCTTCCAAGGGAGTTGGGAAAACCCTGACCTTTTGGAAGCAGAGATCATGACAGTACCCCCCCTCAAGGCCCCTCCCAAACCGGGTTTCTCCGGGGGTTTTGGCTTGTCAGGAAATGTTCGGTGAAATCTTTTGATTAGGCGAGGAGCGTGGACATATTCAGCAGGTTCCCAGGATCTCTCTTGGGGGCCGTAGCCTTTCCAGTCAATTAGGTAAAATAGTTTAGATTTGGAGATCTTGGAGTCCAGAATGCTTTTGACTTCAAACTCTAGTTCTCCATCAACTAGGATGGGTTTTGGAGATTTAGTTAGTCGGGTTTGAGGTTGCACGGGTTTTAATAGAGAGACGTGGAAGACCGGATGTATCTTCATGTGCGGGGGCAAGTCCAACTTGACCGCTACTGGGTTTACTATGGTAGTGATGGAATAGGGACCAAGGTATCTTGGGTTGAATGTGCGTGGCCCTTTTAGAGGTAGATATTTGGTGGATAACCAGACTTGATCCCCTACTTGATATCGAGGGGCTTCTTTCCGATGTTGATCTGCTCCTTTCTTGTATTGTTCTTTAGCCCTTTGAAGGTGAGAAACAGCTTCCTTAAAGGTTTGGGTGATTGTAGAATGCAGGTAGTCTACTGCTGGTGTTTCCAGATCTTGGAGGGGATCCAACTCCGAGGTTCGAGGGTGACTGCCGTATAAAAGAAAAAACGGGGTTTTCCCAGTTCCCGAATGGACAGAGTTATTGTAGGCATATTCGGCTATCCAAAGGATGTCTTTCCAAGTTTTTTCAGTTTGTTGCAGCATGCAGCGTAAATACTGTTCCAGAGTTTGATTGGTCCTCTCGGTTTGTCCGTCGGTCTGAGGGTGGTGACTGGTCGATAGTCTCACATCAATTTGAGCCGACCGACAGCAACTTCGCCAAAAATGAGAAATAAATTGACTACCTCGATCCGAAATTAGAACCGAAGGAAAACCGTGCAGTCGGACGATGTTTTCGAGAAATTCTCGGGCCAGAGTTGCTGCTGTTGGCAAGCCTTTGAGCGGAATGAAATGCGCCATCTTGGAGAATAAGTCCACGATTACTAGAATCGTATTATATCCGGAGCATGGAGGTAGATCGATGATGAAGTCCATAGAAAGCGTATGCCAAGGGCGAGGTGGGATGTCAATAGGGCGTAAGAGGCCTGCTGGTCTTTCCTTTTGACTCTTGTTTTGGGCGCATACTCCACAGGACATTATAAAGTCTCTGATATCTTTTTTCCAAGACGGCCACCAGAAGTAGCGCTTGATCTTTTCTGAGGTCTTGGCCATACCGGGATGTCCTTCCATTAAAGAATCGTGATAACAAGAGATTACTTTTTTCTGTAAATCTGTGCTGGGCAGGTATAATCGTTCTTGGAAATACAATAAGTTGTCCTTTACTGCAAAGTCCTTTCCCTGCAGATGCCAATTCTGTATGTCTGCTGGAGTTACAAGTTGCCTGGCTTTATCCTTAACTTCCTCTATGGATTGTGTGGCGATTACACCCAGAATTCTTTGTTCGGGAATGATTGGTACAGGTTTAGGGTTTATCAAGTGTTCTTCCACTCCCATCCGAGAAAGGGCATCAGCTTTACCGTTTTTTGTACCAGGTCGATAGGTAATTATGAAGTCAAACTCGGCAAAGAATAATGCCCAACGGAGTTGTCTAGAGGATTGGGCTTTTGCGGTTTTCAAATATTGCAGGTTTCGGTGATCCGTAATCACAGTAACGGTGTGTCGGGCCCCCAGCAGATAATGCCGCCAAGCCTTAAAGGCAGACTTGATAGCCAGAAGTTCCTTGTCAGTAATCGTGTAATTGATTTCAGGAGGCGAGAATTTGCGGGACCAAAATGCCACGGGATGCAATTGATTGGTTACCGGGTCCTTTTGTGATAGAACTGCCCCCATGGCAAGGCTTGAAGCATCAGTTTCCACGATGTAGGGGAGTTCGGGGCGAGGGTGTTTTAAGATTTGTGCAGAGATAAATTTAGTCTTCAAATCCTGGAAAGCTTGTTCCGCCTCGGTAGACCATTCAAAACATTTGTTTTTCTTTAACAAGGCAGTGATGGGCTGGACTATTCGAGAAAATTCGGGGATAAACCTGCGGTAAAAGTTAGCGAAGCCTAACATGCTTTGCACACCTTTTACGGAGGATGGTGATGGCCATTTGAGAACTGCATCGACCTTCTTTGAATCCATACGCACTCCGCCAAGTGATAATATGAATCCCAAGAATTCAACTTCAGTCACGTTGAAAACACATTTTTCCAACTTAGCGAAAAGTTTGTGTTGACGCAATCTTTCGAGGACCATTTTCACGTGTTTCCGATGTTCAGATTCCGATGAAGAATAAACGAGGATGTCGTCAATGTAAACAACAACACACACATCTATGAGCTCTCTGAGGACATCGTTCATAAAATATTGAAAGGCGGCCGGGGCATTGCAAAGTCCGAAGGGCATGACCTGATATTCAAATAGCCCATATTTGGTGCGGAAGGCCGTCTTCCATTCATCGCCCTCTTTTACTCGTACCAAGTGGTAGGCTCCTCTAAGATCCAGCTTTGTACATATGCATGCTTTTCTGACTTGGTCCAGGAGTTCAGGGATCAAAGGTAACGGATATCTATTCTTGACGGTGATCTGGTTCAGGGAGCGATAATCTATACAAGTTCTAAGGTCTCCTTCCTTTTTTGGAACGAAGAACAAAGCTGAAGAAGCAGGGGACTTGGAAGGACGAATAAACCCATTCGCTAGGTATTGATCCAGGTATTGTCGAAGGTGAAGGTTCTCAGGCTCGGTGAGGGCATAAATTCTACTACAAGGAGGAGTAGATCCAGGTATCAGGTCTATCTGGCAGTCATAAGACCTATGAGGAGGTAGAGAGTTAGCCTGGTCCTTCCGGAAAACATCTTGGTATTCTAGGTATTCGGGAGGTAACTGGGGAGTCTCTGAAGAAATTGCTGCCAGTGCAACACCAGGTGGAGGGTGACAAGTAGAGACACATTCTGGAAACTGGACCGTTCTTGCTCGCCAATCGATCAGAGGATTGTGTTTCTCTAACCAAGGTATTCCTAGAATAATCTGAAACTGAGGAGCCTTGATCACATCGAACACGATCTTCTCATGGTGTCCATCTTGACTTACTAGCGTCACTTCTTGAGTCGTATGCGTTACTGGTCCGGAGGCTATCTCCGTTCCATCCACCGTAGTAATGACGTCCTTTACAGCCTTGGGACAAAGAGTTAGATTCATCCTCAAAACCATTTCATGATCCACATAATTGCCGATGGCACCGCTGTCGACGTAAGTTTCAATTGCATGTAATCGATCCGGATTATCAGGGCTAATGAGGACCATAGGTATCACGAAATGCGAGGTCACGGAACTGGTTTTCACGCTCGACAAGAGGACCTCTATTCTTGTCGGGCGAGGTCGTTTCCCTGCTCAGAGTTTGTAACTTTGGTAACTGCAGCTCCTACTGCCTTCTTGGCAGGTTTCACCGGACAGTCTCGAAGAAAGTGCCCTGAGTTTCCGCAATAGAGGCATAATTGCAACTGTTTTCTCCTTTCCCGCTCCTTTTGTGTTAGAGGACCTTTCAGGCCCCCTATTTGCATGGGTTCCCCGGAGTCTACTCCTTTGGAAGGAGTTGGCGGTTTGGAAAATACTCGAGCATCAAACTTGGAACGATCGGCCTTCCTGTTCTGCAGTCTGTGATCTATTTGAACGACTAAGTCTATATAGTCCGAACAATCTTGTGGGGGATTCACTACTTGGGCTAACACATCTTTGAGCTCTCCACGTAGACCTCTATAAAACAGCGTAATCCTTTTGTCCTCAGGCCATTGAGTTTCCACTATCAGTCTGTTGAAAGACGCAATATAAGCCAAAAGGTCTTGATTACCTTGTCGCAACGAAAGAAGCTCATTGTCCAAGGCCTGCCCCTGTGAATGTCTTGTGAACAGTTTTTCCATACTGAGCTGAAAAGCTTGAAAATCATGGAGGACCGGATCATCTTGATTTACTAGAGGGATCGACCAGTCTGCCGCATTGCCACTAAGGTACGAAAGCACGAAAGCTACTTTAGCTTGATCAGTTGGAAAGGCTGCTGGCCGGCATAAGAAATGCAACCGGCACTGATTGATAAATACTGCAAACCTCTTTGGGTCACCAGAAAATCGTTCGGGCGGAGCCAGAGGTACATTCCCAGGTAGGTTGATCTGCACTGGATTCATAGAGGATGTAGAAGGAAGATTTCCCCCAGATGCGGGTAACGGGGTCTGTCCGGCTTGTGACTGTAGCAATTGTCTAGCGAGATCATCTGTTCGCTCCTTGGAAATAATCAGTTCCCTTCTTAGAGCGTTCGTTTCCTGACGGGCTGCATGCACTTCTGCCCTTAGTTCCCCAAGTAACTGGGCTAGCTGGTCGGTATCCAAGGTTTCCATAGCGCCTGGACGGGAGTTTTGCGGTAGGCTTTGCGTTCTGTAACGCTCACCTGATTCCCGTAGAGGCGCCGGTCTTGACTGGGCGTATACCGTATCTTCAAAGGTGATGTGTAACACACGGCTGGCTCTTTGGGCTGGACCTCTGTGCACTGTATGTCTGACTCGAAGGGTAAGATGTCTGCAGATAGAAAATATGGGATTAATGAACTGGGTTATTGAATGTCTCTCTCTTCTTCCCTTTCTCTTCTCCTGTAGAACCCCAAAGGTTAACGCTCTCACCTTAGGTAAGTGAACGCCGTGCTCTCCATCTGCCTCGGGGCAGGGTGCTGTAACCAGTTTCTTCACTGGATAAGGGGAGCAGGCCTCTTGACTTCAGAGGACTGCTGTCCGTCGTTTACTGCACGAACGGTAAGTTTCGAGTAATTCTAATGTCTTTAAAAGTCTTTAGTAATGATGTCTCTTGTTTTTGCAGGGTTCCGGCGATGGCGGATGACGGGCTGAAGTGAGTTGAAGATGGAGCCCGTGTGATGAATGGAAGCGCCTGGAAGCACGCAAGTAAGCGCTTGTTGCCTGCTTCACGATGCGCTCAAACTGTCTTTTTATTTTGCAGGTACAAGTTCGGAGCGGCTGCAGGGTGCCGGAATACCCACTGGGTTAGATGTGGAAAGGAGTAATGGCACGTGAGCATTAAAGTTCTCCAATGTCTTTAAACGCACCTTGTTTTGTCTTTCAGATGCGGGCTGCAGCGCCGAAGGCCTCCGGAGCGTGCGAAGAGCTGGTAAGCTTTTGTCTTTCAGATGCCGAAATGCAGTGCGAAGACCTCCGGAGCGCACGAAGAGTAGGTAAGCCTTTGTCTTTCAGATGCCAGAATGCAGCGCGAGGCGTTGGTGACAGCCGATGGACCAGGTAAGTGAAGCGCTGTCACTGAAGACCGTAATGCTAACCTGTTCTTTCTTGTCTTTATAGGTGTTGCTGAAGACTGGATTCAGGATGGTAAGCCTTTTTCCTTAGGCCCAGGATCAGATGCAGAAGACACGATGAGCGTTCTGCTGCAGAGGATGCAGAATAACGCAAAGCAAGATTCATCCATCGGGTGTGGTTTAAATAGCCTCCTGTAGTGCTTAGGTGTGTCCTTCCACAGCCACGCCTAGGTAAGCAAAGAGTTCCTGCTTTCCAGAAGAGTTCCAGTGTTCTGAACCTAGGGAGTGGCTCCTGCCCCACCCAACAGGAAAAGTAGTTCCAAACAGAAGAGGATCAGAGGCTCAACTGGCAGGCAAGTAAGCAGCATGGTCTGCTGCAGGTAAGTCCACCCAAGCATTATGAGCCCGGCGCTTCCAGCGCTGGGACTGGGCATATTTATGAGCCTGGTGCCACTGGCGCCAGGACTGGGTCCAAAAGGTCCCAATTGGGACTGGTTGGCACTCGGAACCTGGGTTATGGATCTGCTTCCAAGGGAGTTGGGAAAACCCTGACCTTTTGGAAGCAGAGATCATGACAAAAACATAGTATACCTTGCCTTGCTTTGTTCCATCCCAATCTCTAATGCATCCCATACTTATCCCAATAACTTATTGTCAAAAATAGATGCCGTAGGCATTGACGTTGCCTTACTACGACAAGATGTGAGGACATTGTCGGAGAGAACGAGCAGTTTGGAAAGTACAGTGAAAATTAACTCAGACACCGGCGCAGACAGCGCAAAGGAGGTTCACATATTGAAACAGCAGGTCGTTAATTTGGAGAATCGTGCGGAGGAGGCGGAAGGGAGAGCAAGGATGAACAACATTCGCGTGGTCGGCCTTCCAGAGGGGGAAGAAGGCTGTGATCCCACAGACTACATCGAGAACTTACTTCTGCAAGAAATAGGGGCCGAAAAACTCTCGCAAGGTTTCACCGTTGAGCGGGCGCATAGAGCCCTCATGAGGAGGCCACAACCGTGGGCACCCCCCCGGCCGATTATAGCGAAAATACTGAACTATAAGGATCGCAAGAAGATTTTGGAATACTTCCGCATAGGAGGAACCATCAAAAGGGTTTTGTGCACCGTCACGGCGTATCCAGATTACACAATGCTGGTCCAAAGGCAGCGGTACAGCTATGTGGCGATCAAAAGAAGGCAATGTGCGGAGGGGATCAAATATATGCTGCTGTACCCTGCGAAATTAAAAGTGACCCACAAGAGCAAGATGTTTTTTTTCCACACTCCCGAAGAAGCGACGGCTTGGCTAGACCTTCAGGGCTGTCCGGAACAGGAGGCGGATCAAGCTCGAGAGTAATACGATAAGTGTTCGGGACATTACATGTGGCGGGATATGATGTGCAGGGGGTATCCATTAGTATGGCGGGTGATGGCTCTGGCTGAGGGGTATCACTGGGTACAGGTGGCACCTGAAGCAGATCCCATGGACTTGGGCAAACATAAAGACTTGAATATAGCACAGTGTATATATGTGTTAATTGTATCGTTAAGTGTGTTGAGCTTATAGGGAATAGGATAGGCAGGACGCGAGCACCCTATCCCCCCATACTGGTCCTAGTAGGCTAGCCATTAGGGCGGCCTTACCCTGCAGAGCATCGAGTACAGGCAGAAGCCAGAAAGTGCTAGATGCGGGGGAGCCTGAGATCCAGGGATGGAGCTGGGCAACAGTTGGGGAAGGGGTTAGGGGGTTCGGAGATAGATTGGGAGGTGTGGGGAGTTGGGTGTGGTTGAGCGGGATAAGGGGGAGGGAGGGGTGTTTGGGATGTGTGTAGTTAAGGGAAGTTTGAACTGGGATACAAGCCTAAATAGCGGAGAACGAGTCAGAGTGGGGGATTGCGCGGCCGGGGTGGGGGTGGGTATAATATCAGGCCATGGGGGACCTTAAAATGATCACGTGGAATGTCAGGGGTCTAAACAGTTATTTGAAGAGAAATAAGGTTATGCTCTACCTGCGCAGACAAAAGATAGACATTGCGCTATTACAGGAGACTCATTTGACAGAAGAGAGACTGGGTATGATTAAGAGGAAATGGAAAGGAGTGGTGGTGGGCTCAACATACTCCGCCTATGCTAGAGGGGTCCTAATCTGGGTGGCCCTGCATGTCCCCTTCCATGTGTTGCAGGAAACTGCTGAAGCGGATGGGAGAATGGTCATACTCAGGGGATTGGTAGAGAACAGAGAGATAAGTATAATCAACACATACGCACCCAATCAGAATACAGCGACGTATTTCAGAGCCCTGAGTGCTAACCTCGGTGTGTGCATGGGAAGTGCGGTAATCTGGGGTGGGGATTTTAACTGTGTACTAGATCCAAGGGTGGATAGATCAGATCAGAAATTGGAAAAACCTGTCCCGGCGGCACGTGTGTTACAAAAGCTGCTCAATGACTTTGACCTGGCAGATGTATGGAGAATGAAGCACCCTCTAGAAAGACAGTACTCTCACTACTCTGCCCCACAACAGCTGTCCACTAGACTAGACTATGTCTTTGCTACGTCAGATCTAATAATGGAAATGGTGCGGGTGGAATATAAAGCGAGAGTCCTGTCGGACCACCCGCCCTTGTTTGTCAGCTGGCAATACTGCCCTCCAAGAGCAAGGATCCCGACATGGCGGCTCCGAGTGGAAGCGCTTAAAGACCCTTGTTCAAAAAAGAGGTAAGGGAGGAGATCATAAATTACTTTGAGGAGAACACGGGTAGTGTGGATTCAGCATGCACGTTATGGGAGGCTTTTAAAGTAGTGCTCAGAGGCGTAGCCATAGCAAAGTCCCGAAGTCTGCAGGGCGGTGTCCTGGCTGATTTACAAGCGGCTGAGAGGGAGATGGAAAAAGCGCAAAGGGAGGATGGCGATACTGGTTCGAATGCAGAGCTGATCCTTCAACTACAACAGTCGTGTGGGGAGCATTGGGATAGGTTGTGTAAACTGAATTATAAGAAATACATAGAGAGGCAGCACGCAGGTGGTGACAAGACAGGACAGCTTCTGGCGTGGTTATATAAGAGCGAAACCCCCAGACTCACCATCAGGGCAATAACGAGAGACGATGGAAGTGTAGCTGACACCCAGGAGGGAGTTAATCAGGAATTTGCCACGTACTACAGGAAACTGTATGAGGATGTTGGGGAGGATAATCAAGAGAGGATAAAAGACACGCTCGAAGATATAGGACTGCCTAAGATAAGTGCTGAAGAGAGGGAAGAGTTGTACGCACCAATTACCTTAGAGGAGCTAGAAGCTGTGGTGAGACAATTGCCCACTAGTAAGACCCCAGGGGCGGACGGGTTTCCAAGTGAGTTCTATAAAGCATACATGGCAGAAGTGCTCCCTCAGTTGCTGAATATGCTAAATGAAGCATTTGAGACGGGACAGCTGCCAGTCGCTCAGGGAAGCAATTATAATCCCGCTTCCGAAACCAAATAAGCCTGGGCACAGTTGTGGCTCCTACAGACCACTATCAATGCTGAACCAAGACAGCAAGATACTAACAGCTGTCTTGGCTGGCAGACTGCGAAGAGTCATAGACAAACTCATACACCCGGATCAGACTGGGTATGTTCCAAACAGGAACATAACTCATAATCACAGGCGACTCCACCGAGTCATTGAATGGGCGGGGGAGAATGAGGGTGACATGGCAGTAGTGTCCCTGGATGTGGTAAAGGCTTTTGATTCTGTCAAGTGGCCATGGCTGCTGGCGGAATATGGGATGGGGCCCGGATACATAAGATGGGCACAGATGTTATACAGTGCGCCGCTCGCTAGAGTTAAGATGGGAGCTGTTATTTCAGAGAGATGGCGGTTAGGCAGAGGTACTAGACAGGGATGCCCATGGTCCCCCATGTTATATATATTGGCATTGGAGCCTTTGGCCATATACCTAAGACAGCAGTATGACACCATAGGCATCAAAGTGGGTGGAGAGCAACATTTGATCTCCTTATATGCAGATGATATGCTATTGTATCTGAAGCACCCGAAGGAGAATCTCCAGTATATTTTGGAGGTTATGGATCGGTATGCGGGGCTGTCTGGAATAACTGTGAATCCTCAGAAGTCTGTAATTTTCCCGTTGGGTAACTATCAGGGACTCCCCGTAGAACAGCTGCCGGTACTGCAAGCTCCTTGGGCCGCTGATACCTTTCGGTACCTTGGGGTAGATGTGTATCATACGGTTGAACAAGAACATACGCACAACACGGAGGTGGCCGTGAGAAGAATTGAGAAAAGTATGCAATTTTGGGGGAAGCTGCCGCTAGCTATGATGGGGCGTAGTGCAATGCTTAAGATGGTGGTCTTGCCCAGACTCCTGCATTATTTCGGAAACATTCCATACCTCATACCTGGGAAGTTCTTTGCCAAGCTCAATAGTATATGCAGGGACTTTTTGTGGCAGGGAACTAGATGCAGGGTGGCATTGTGGAAACTGCAAAATTTCTACGAAAAAGGAGGGATACGGCTCCCCAACTATGAGGCCTACTATGTAGCGGGCCAGCTGCAGTACATTGCCAAGTGGCTCTCGGATGAATGTACCCCTGAATCCAGATTGTTTAGTGCAGACTGTGCCCCGTTTTACTTAAGAGTGATCTTGTTATCCGAAACAGAAATGCAGGGGCGCCCCAGGATGATGATGCTTGGGTGGAGGATTCGGCGCTGTGCATGCAAGATGATGGAAATTCCGGCTCTGTGCTCCCCGCACATACCGCTGGTGGCACTGGCTAAGGGAGACGTGCAACTGCGTAGGATGATTAGAAACCACTGGGAGTCAGTGGGGTTGGCAACGGTGGGAGATGTTTGGCGGGAGGGAGCCATCTTAAATTTTGAGGAGTTGGGCGAGGAAACAGGTCTGCACGTAGGTCAATATATTACATATCATAGACTGGCGCGGGAAATTAAGAAGACTTGGCCCGAAACTATTCTTGAAGCAGAGCCGGATGGTAGTGCAGACGCTATATATGACATAACAGAGGGAGGGCACGAGATTTCAAGATTGTATGATATGCTGATGCTTAGGATTAGTAAAGAACCAACACAACTTAGACTAGATTGGGAAAATGAGGTGGGGGTCCCGATGGAAGATGGGATGTGGGAGTGAACTCTGTGGTATCATCAGAAGGTGTCGAGAAACGCAAGGTTGAAACAAATACAATTATATATTACGCATAGGGCGTACATGACACCCCTGAGGATATCAAGGTTTAAAAATGCAGGTAGACAAGCATGTCCCAAGTGTGATGAAGAGCAGGCGGACATGGTACATATGTTTTGGTGTTGCCCTGTGGTTGGGCGCTTCTGCGGCGAAACTGGCGGATAAAGGAGTCACACTGGTTGTGGAGTCAGCGTGGGCCTGCCTATTGGGGGGGGGGTTCCCTAGATCGCAGAAGCTGAAGCATGTTAACAAATTGAAGGACTTGGCATATGTGTTGGCTAAGAGGAGGATCGCCATGGGGTTGAAGGCTTGTCATAAACCGCAGGTGGAGACATGGTGGAAGGAATTGCAAAAGTGGGCGGAAGCAGAGACCATGGCATGGCAGGAGTCCAGTGTGATGGGAGGGGGAGAAGAGATAGGAACCCTGTTGGCTTGGAAATCACTGATAGTGGAACTATTTGGAACGATGCCAGATTTGGCGGATTCCAATGGAGAACGGACCTCACCGCGCAGCGTGAATCCAGAGTAAGCAGACTTGATGGGCTCGTAAGGGGGGTGGGTTTCGGGGAACAGGGATCAAATTGTATAATGTACAAACTTGAAAGTGCAATGTGGTATCCTGCACTGTATATTTGTTCTGTACTGTTTTGTTGGTTGAAATAAAATAAAAAACGATTAAAAAAAAAAAACTTATTGTCACAATCATTCTTGCTACCCTGCTTTGATTTCTTGTGCTAGCGCCAACATCTTTAATAATTTGTCTTGTAAAAATCCTAAACTATTAATCCTGTTTGGAGTGATGGGACTGGGTCCGCCAGGGCGGGTGTGGAGGTGCCAGAGTCAACCCCAGAGCTTACTTTGTCTCAGTCTGGTAGCCTAGCCTGAATGCCCTAGTGTAGAGTAAAACTGTCCTTATCAAAACTGATTTCCTTTTTCACGCCTTCATTTACTCAAAAACGCACCTCACTAGATCTTGCATAACTCACTCAATTTACCAGATAGAGACCTCATTCCACTTTCATATTGTACCTATGATTCGTAGATACACCCCAACACAAAAACCGCATCACGATTACAATATTTCCCCTGTTTTTATTACAAACCGTTTTGGTAAATTCAGGTGAGATTTGCAAAAGTTCGATAATTTTATGTGTCATTTTGATTATAAACTGTTTTCTTGCATTCCATTTCGAATTGTATGCTTTTGCTCAATGCATTGCTTGTGATTGCTAGTATCTTTCCAGTGTTGCTCCAGTAAAGAATGATTTTTGTTTCAAGAGTTAAACACATTCATTCATTCATTTATTCATCCATTTCCGAGTGTCATTTTAGCATTGCCAGGGTTTAAAATCTGTTTTTCTCTCTTGTTTGGGGAGGGAACGTCGTATTATAATTCTGTTTTTCAGTTGTCATTCCTGATTACCTGCTGCTTCTGTTTATCCACTTAGAATTGATTATTTGTGAGTTAAGGGAACCTTGCAGGGGGAAATTCTAACTCAAGTGATATCTTACCTAAAATCAAAAAGTGCTCCTATTCCCTGGTGTTTTGTAGTTGTGTCTATAGAAGGTTAAACTAAGTGCATTGCTTACATTCATAATGTTCTTATCACCCCATTGGTGATTCCTGCCCCATATTAAAAATTGTATGAATTCTTTTAATTTTCAAATAAATAAATAAATATTATATTTTACCAACCAGCCTGGTTCATGGTCCATTGTGACCCGGGGTATTTGAAAAGGGGGTGTGATATGAGTGGTGTACCATCTCAATATTGAATCTAATCTAACATAAGCATTTCAATTGCGCGCTGCATACTCAGCCGAGACTAAGGTGTGCATCGCCCGATTGAAATCCTTAATGTTAGCAAATGAAATTACAGAGCATGCTTTTTTTACCAAAACTTTTTTCATAAAAAAAAATATTTGGAGGCGGCACCACTCCAAGTCCCCGATTTCCCTGTGCTTTTAACCCCCCCTCCCCCACCCCTTTTTATCCCTCACCCCACCCCATATACATTTTAATCAAATATTTGGTATTTTTCCGTTATTATGGATTCGGTAAAAAAGCCATTCTCTGTTTTCTATTTGCTAAAATTACTGGATACCAGGGCAATAGGGCAATGCCAGAACCAAAAAAGCAAAATGCTAGTGACGGCCAGTTTTTTGTGAGCCATGTGGACCAGTTTGATAAGTTACTTCACATGCAGCTAGTAGTTTTGACCATTGTTAGTGAATAAATATTCTTTAAAACGCACAATTTAAATCACATTTTGTCAAAAACATCCCCCTTATGTACTACTCAAACAGTCTATCACAAAAGGAATAAAATGCCATTTGCAACTGTGGGCCACTTTTTCATTGGTGCTTACTTTTTCATTGGTACCCGAGACAATTTTATGCCCCAGTCCGACCCTGGGTGGATGTGTACAGTTAGCCCCAATTGGGAACTTAAGAGAAAAATTAAAAAAACATCACATTTGCACAGAAGTAACTAGATGATCAAATAAGTAACATCAGTTTAGTACACACAGCCAAGCACTGCATAAGTAAAAACAGTAAAAGGGCCTAGTGCAGACCCTTACCAATCCTTTTTTTTTTAGTTTAAAGGGTTGTATTTATTATATATAAAATAAGCATTTGCAGTTCGAGTATACATGAAACATATGAAACATCAAAAGTATAACAAAGCGTACAAGCTCATATAGATGCATTTACACAGTAATGATTAAGGAACTGCTATAGGGTGAAAATGAATTAATTTTACGAAATATTAACTAGGAATCACATTAGTATAAAATTAATTTCATCTGCTTGAATAACTCAGACTTGTTGACTATATGAAATAAAAAAGAGAGGGATAATGGGGGAGGGGAAAGAAAAAAAAGAATGATATTTGAACAAAGCAAAACAGTAATATGTCCATGTATAGGGTTAACAATGTATTAGTTACGAAAATTAAGCATTTGTATTATTCAAATATTCAAAGAAACATCATCTTCTAGCATGTCTTAAGGCGAGAGAGAAGGTGAGTTAGCAATACATGTTTCCATTTGATGGACATCGCATATGTTATTCCACCAGCCTTTTATGGATATTTTGGTGATATCTTTCCAATTTGATGTAATTAGACATACAGCCAGAAGTATAAACAGGTCGAATATAATAAAAGATTACTTCATTCTGTTTTCATTAAGTGCTAGGCTACCAAGAAGGATATTGGTCAGGCTCAACGAAATGAAGGTCTTGAAAATCCTTTGACGAGAGCACCAGACCTGATTCCAAAATGAGTTAACCAATGAACATTCTAAAAACATGCGTTTTAAGGAACCAGCGTCTGAGTGGCAGGACCAGCATAAATCATTGTCTGTTAATTTAGACAAGAATAGTTTCCTATGTGTTGTAAATGCTCTATGTACGAAAAAGTAAAGGGTTTGAGTTAGGTTTACTGATGTAGAAATAATTTTAGTCTTAAACCATATGTTGGACCATAATTCTACCCCAAAAAGTATTCCACAGTCTTCTTCCCATTGCAATTCAGATGACCATAGATTGTTGGGGGTTCTTTCAGACCATATGACCTTATAAATGTTGGATGCTTTGATAAGATCAGGGTACTCCATAATGTGCATTCTATGAGAATCAACAAGTAATTTCTGGGAGTCAGTTCTGCTGTTGGCATCTAGACAGGCATTAATTAGATTCAGATATTGACTGATAGGAAATATTGGCAATCAGAATTTGTTTTTAAATTCTTCTGCAGACAGGATATTGCCATCCGTAATTAGTTGATCAATATATTTAATCCCTTTATTAATCCAAACATTACGGAAA
The DNA here is from genome assembly GCF_040938575.1 of Ambystoma mexicanum. NCBI lineage: Eukaryota > Metazoa > Chordata > Amphibia > Caudata > Ambystomatidae > Ambystoma > Ambystoma mexicanum. The sequence goes on from NC_090937.1 coordinate 269,308,969, forward strand.
ATAGGTCTGTTATTTACTGATTGCACCAAATGAGGGGGGAAAGAGCCTTAGCTGGTTTATTGATCTGGTAGAACAAAAATTCCTTCGAATATGAATGAGCCAGTAAGGCAAATCATTTGAGAGAAGCCTTATTTGGGGCCATTAAAAAGATATATTGTATCTTTGATATCAAATGGTGCAACGAAATCCTTTCAACAGTTAACCAGGTAGGTGGGTTTGTATCATCATTAAGAGAGAACCATTTGTTGGCTTGTTTGAAAACAACGGCTTTGTGATAGTTCTTAAAGTTAGGGACATTAACACCTCCATCAGCCCATTGATATTTTAGTTTCCTGGCAACAATCCTTTTCTTTTTCTTAGGGCCCCACAGAAAATCTATAAATATCCTGTCAATGGATTTAAAGAAGGAGAATGGTAAAGGGATCTAAAGTATTTGCAAATAGTACAAGATTAGGGGCGTGAACATCATTTTAATGGCCTCTAATCTTCCATACCAGGACAAGTATAGAGGAGACCATGTAGCTACGAATTTGGTTAGTTTTGATTGTAATTTTTGTAGGTTGAGTTTAACGATTTGAGGTAATGAAGGGGCAATTGAGATACCAGGATAATCAATAGAGATAGGATTCCAGTGGAGACCAAAGGGGACAGCATCTTCTTTAATACAATAGGCATTAAGGGGGAGGATCTCTGATTTGTCCTAGTTTAGTTTGTTTCCTGAAAACTGGGAAATATATCAATCATATCCAATAAGTCTGGAAGAGCTATATTTGGGTTCTAAAGGAAAATCAGTATATCCTCTGCATAAGCAACCAATTTAAATTCAGAGCTCCCACATCTAATACCAGCAATATCTCTTTTGGTCCATATTAATTCTAAAAGTGTTTCAATGGAAAGCACGAATGGAATGTGTGATGGGGGACATCCTTGTCTGGTACCTCTGTGGAGGGAGAATCTAGGAGAAAATTGATTATTGATAAAAATAGAGGTTTTGGCTCTGAATACAAGAGTATAACTAATTTGATAAAACCATCTCCAAAACCATGCTATTTAAGAACATGAAACAGGAAAACCCATCCAACGCGGTTAAAGGCTTTTTCAGCGTCAAGAGCAATCACCATATAGGGTGTTTTAGGGTGGTTTTTCTTATGTTTATAGTGTAAGAGATTCATGAAAAGTCTGGAGTTAGCCGAAATGATCCTACCTTTGACAAATCCCACTTGATCGGGCTTGATTAATTTATACGTAAAGAATTTGTTTGGCTAAAAACTTTGCAAATATTTTACAATCTGAATTAATTGGTGAGATTGGCATATAATTCTTGAGCAATTCATTATCTTTATTTTGTTTGGGAAAAAGAATCAGAAGGGCTTCAATAAAGGAACCTTATGATTTATCAACCTTGGAGAAGAATTTGTAGAGTGATTCCAGCTTGGGTGAGAGGGTAGAAGAAAAATGTGCAAAGAAATCCATAGAAATCAGGTCGGGTCCCAGGGCTTTGACTTTTTTAAGATCCTTAATTGCACTATTAATTTCATTAATATGAATGTGACCATCTAGGCTACTAAGATACATATTAATATGATGGTCGCGCTTTAAACGATCAAAAAACATGTTGAAATTCAAATGAATGTGAGTGTGTTCAGAGGAATATCATTTTTCATAGAATTTAGTAAAGACATGCAGGATGTCTGTATCAGAAGTTACTATTTTGCCTGCATTGTTTTTTAATAGCTGATATCCTGAATCTTTTCTTTTTGATTTTAAGATATGAGGCCATGGCTTTGCCCGCTTTATTGGATGTTTGATAGATTTTGGATTTGAAATTCTAAAACACACCAGATGCTTGTTCAGTATACTTTGTTAATACAGAAGCAGAGAGTTAGACTTTGTTTTAGCAAGGCATCATTTGTTGAGGCGCTATACTTTCTTTCAAGAGTTCGTAATTCGTTATATAGTGCGTCTAAGTCTTTCCTAGCCGCCCACTTTTTTTTGTTGCAACAAATGAAATTATATGCCCCTTTAGGGCTGATTTATAGGCATCCCAGTTGTTAACATTAGAGGTGTCCTCATCTTTATTGATCTGAAAAAAGAATTGGTGAAATTCAAGAAAAGATTTCTGGAAGTTGATATCCTGGAGAAGTGAGTTGTTAAATCTCAATCTACTTGTGTGTTTATTAGTGCAGCCTAGTTCTATGTTAGTGATTACAGGGAAATGATCTGATATTAGTGAGCATTCGATGGTTGAGTCAATTATTGCACATTCTAGAGATTTGGTAACACAAATATAGTCAATGCGTGACAGCGTGTTGTGTGGTAGAGAATGAAATGTGAATTCTAAATCAGTTGGATGAGCAAACCTCCATGTGTCTACAACACCTATTTCAGCCAAAATGTTTGCAAGCTCAGTGTGTAATTTACTGCGTTTGAATTGACAAGAGGATTTCCTGTCAAGGAAGGAGTCAATAATATCATTGAAGTCTCCACATATTATCAAATTCAGGAGATCAGTCTGTAGGATCATCTGTTTCATCTTGCACCAAAACTTGGGAACAGGGTTTGTGGGACCATATATGTTTAGAATTGAACACATTTGAGAATTAACTGCTCATTTAGCCAAAACTGATCTACCTTTAGTCTCTGCGTCTGTTTGTAGGATCTGATAGTTGATACCTTTTGTGATCAAAATAGCAACACCATTGCGTTGACTAGCAAGTACATCACCTACCAAGAATTTCTTCAGTTTCATTGATTCCTGTAATGAGAGGTGCATTTCTTGCAAACGGGCAACAGTTGGTTTGAATCTATTGATGTGTGCAAGAACTCTTTGCCTTTTAATTGAACTGTTGAGACCCTATACATTTAAGAGCCATCTATGAAAAGGAAAAGTAGTAATATCAACAAAAGACATGCTATTTAAGGACTGCCTGTATTCAAAAGGCATTCTGCTTGACCAAAGGTTAAACTATTTCAACACAAAGGTAGTGATCCAATGGTTGCAGTGAAACAATAAAAGTGGGTATAAGAAGCAAAATAGAAAATAAAAAAGGGTAAAATGGAAGAAGAATAAACAAAAAAGTAAAAGGACCAAATTTGCAACTTCGGAAAGTAGCGTGTCGAGTGGAAGCTTGTAGTTTGATGATACTTGAGAAGATCCTATTCAATCAACAGGAAAAACTGAGATAGAGCAAAAACAAAAAGCTTAAAAATCAGTCACAATGCCAAAAGCCATACTGGGAAGTAGGCGCATTCCACAAATGGTGAAAAAGCAAGCAACATCTAAAGAGAAGAGAAGAAAGACTGTTCCAAAATTCAAAAATAAAAAATCTTTACATAAACAATACCAGAGGCATGATCAATTAGAGAAAGCCTTCTTGAAGTAGTCTAAAGCAGGATCAAATGAGATAGTGAAAAGAATCAAGTGTGGTTGGGATTGCCAGAATCCATCACTTCTATTTTCTGCAGTCTTATGAAGTTCTTTAAGTCAGTTGGATCATTGAATGAAGGCGTCTTGCCATTGACAGTGACCTTAAAGGTCCATTGGTGAATCAGACCATACCTATCATTTAGTTGTTTGAGTGCAGGACGATATGAGAGTAATTCTTTCCTTCGTTGAGCTGTAATTTATGAGACGTCCTGTGAGATAAAAATCCTGTGTCCATTCCATATCAGATGATCCATTCCTTTTGCTTTCTTCGAAATCAATTGTAGTTGGATATACTCCAAAAGCAAGAAGCTAATTGTTATCGGCATATTTTTCTTATAAGACTATGTGCCCTTTGGATATTGAGGGTGATCTGCAGTTTGAAGGTACAAGATATTCTGAAGCGTTTTCTTGAGAAATAGAGTGACATCATCCCCCTTCAGCTCCTTCTGGAAATCAAAAAACGCAGAGATTATTGCTGCGATTTCTATTTTCTAAGTCCTCAGTTTGTTTTTGAAGGTTAAGTAGAGATTGTCCCATATTAGCTACCTTTGTGGTAACATCTTCTGCTGCGCCAATTCTTTTTCCAAAATGTCTCCATCTTTCATGAAATTGTTGGAGTTTGGAGTTGGTAGTTTCCATAAAGGGTTTGAGTGCTCGAATTGCCATTGGAATAGTCTCCATGTTTGATTCCAATATAGTTTGGTTAGGAGGAGGAGAGTCACTTTTAGGCCTTTTAAGCGTGGTTTGCTGGTGGTTTTAGTAGCAGAAATGTTTGTTTGGGTTTTTTGTGAGGCCATTTTGAGAGATGCATTGGAACCACACACAAGTCTTAATAATACAGCCCGAGTGTCAGAATCCTTTCTTCTCAGATTATATTGAGGAACTACACTCAATTCAAGTTATATCAACCAATTATAAGTATACATTAAAGTTCCTTTAATCCAAATTCACTTCAATTGTAAGCAGAATGGTAGCGGTATACTACCACACGCAGGAAAACTTAGCTGTGTCTTTTAACAAACAGATTGGTAGAAGTTTCCTTGGTATTTATTTAAAAAGCAATTGTGAGGTGATCATTCCTGTTTGTTATTGATATGAAACTTAAGCAGATGTAATAAGTAGCCTCTTTAATTATTGACAGTTTGTATAAATATTTACTTCCGATGAGGCAGAGAAAAGCAGCAGCCCATAGTATTGATTTAACAGTGTCTCGAAAGAAAGGTTTGTAGTGCATGTTGCAGCATTTAAACTATGAGGCTTTGTTATTTCATAAAGAAGAAAACATTTTCGAATATGCGCGGAAAATTGCAAAGGAAAGATTGCCTCTTATTAAAGTCTGTGTTCCCTTCAAGGGATTTGAAGTGGCAGCCCGTGTTATGAGAAAAACGCCGTACCTTGGTGGAGAGCATAGACCGCGTTGGCGCGGTCAAAAGTTTGATTATGCATTACTCTGCATTTCTAGACCTGCACATGACAGACTTTATTTCTAGAATGGAATAAAAACACTAACCACAAGTGGTTACAGTTTACACAGTTTACACTACTGTTCATATTGGAAGGGAGTGGAGGACAGGGATTTCATGCATTTAAATTCCCTAATAAATCACAGGTAGGTATACAAATCCAGTCACTCTGCAGTTCTAAAGTTTGTAGAAAGTTTCCACAAAGGAATACAAGGGAAAAAGTCCACAGGCAAATCAAATAGGTTAAAGCCAAGTAACTAACAGTTCTACACAGCCCCACAGGTGTGGCAAAAGCAACCTAACCCAGAGGAGACCCCCTTCAAGAGCTCCAATTCAAAGTTTGAGACCCAGACAGGCAGAGAAAGGTGGATGCCAATCAGGGTTCAGACCAATACGAGTGAATGATAGTTTGCGGCAATGGGGAGGAGGTCTGCAAAACCCCACTAGTCCTGGATATAGGTAAACACTGAAGGCTATCACAGTACTTACAGCACCAGTCATTCAAGTGGCGGATCCAGTACCAAGGGATTAGAACCCTGGACCAGAGTCAACCCAGGACGATGAAAAGAAGAATATTCATTTTATTTTTTCATGTTTTATTTTCATTTTACTTATAACAACAAAACATGAAATAACAAAGAAATTCGTAGCAAAAACTATATACATAATTACAAACACATAAATACCCCCTCCTCTCCTTACAGATGCCAGGTACACATCATATAATATGAAATTGTCAGATTCAATACAATGTCAGAAATTTGCCCGAAATTTTCATAAACAACCCATTCTTGCCTTGATTCCTATATATACATTTTTCCACATCCGCCAGATCAAGCATTTCTTTCAACCAGTCCTATTTTTTTAAAGAAATGTCGGATTTCCAATTCCTAAGGATGATTTTTTTTCCCATCATGGCTCCCCTAAATAGCCACTTCTTTTGGCTTTGAGTGAGTATATCTAAGGTAGCATCATTTCCCAGTATTAATGTCTCAAAATCAAGACCTATCGGTTCATCCAAGACCTTTTCCATCACCACACCAATCTCATTCCAAAATTCACGCACCTTCCTACAATCCCACATCATATTTTCCAGTGTACCAGTTTCACAAATACAAGCCCAACACTCAGTCATCTTTCAAACCTTGCTTCCATAATATTTCAGGTGTCCAATAAACCCTGTTTAACATCTTTATTTGTCTCGTTCTCTCAGTCAAACCCAGGGAACAAAATTTGACATTTGCACACATCCTTGTCCATGTCTCCACTGTAATTTCAGAGGCAATTCTTCGACTCCACTCGTCTCTGAGCTGAACATTGTCTTTATATTCACTCACTATTTGTTTGTACACCCGGCTAGCTAAGCCACCTTCACCTACCAACGACTTTCTTGTAAGAAAATCCAAATTCAAAGAAGAATATTCTGTCTACCAAATATGGTGAACCACCAGCCAGGAGCTAAAATAGCAACCAAAAAGGCACCAGAAGACTGAGGCGTATGGCCAGGGGCATCCGGACAGGGCAAGACGAGACAGCAAGTCAACAAATAACAATCCCACAACAGAAGCAATGGATGGAAGCGGCCCAGGACAACCAATGCAGAGTAGTGGGGTCCCACCACTCCTCAAACTGGAAGACTTCACCTTGGTCCCAACAGATTTACCCGAGAGGCAAGAAAGCAACAAATCATAAACAGTAGGTACAGCCAGCAAAGACAATGAGGAAAGGCTCACAAACGGATTCCAGCAACCAAAGAAATCATAGAAAGTAAAAAGAGGCCAAGGTCCGGCCAGTATGGCCAAACCAGATCCTCAGTACCAGCCCATCTTTGTGGCAATCCTCGAGGATTCCATAAAGGTGACTCACTGTAGTGACTCCATAGTCCCCTTTCCTCCAGACTCATGAGACATCCCTCAAAACGGGGACAGGGCCAGAGCATGTTGCAAAGCAGCCTTCGAATGTTATGGCACGGGCGGGGCCTGCCATGCCCTATACCGTACCTCCTCTGCGTGCCCTACCCAACCATCAGTCCCTTTGTCAAATTGGACTTGGGAACCTATTAGTGGTGATGGTGGGGTGGTTGGAGGAGGTGTCTGGGTGAAATCTGCCTATGGACCAAGAATACAAGTGTCACTATGGTGAGTACCATTTCCGTACACTTACACCCGTCCCCCTTCCTCCAGACTCATGGGATATTACAAAGCACCCTCACCACTGTAATGGGCACCTGGCAACCTTAATGCAAAAAAAGGTTCTTGAGAACAGCTTTCCCCAAAAACCGGGTCATTCCTAGAGTTCTGATCTCATGAGTAATGCTTGAAGAATGAATGGGGTCCTTGAAGGCAGAGGGCCCCCATCCTGCTGCCCCGCTGCCGACCAGACTATGTTGATGCTAGAGCACCCAGGGGCACGGCAGAACAGTGCCTGGGGACACTGAACCCCCAGAGCAGGTGCAGTGAGTGGAGGTGAGGGGAGCCAGTCACTGTAATGGGCACCTGGCAGCCTTAATGCAAAAAAAGGTTCTTGAGAACAGCTTTCCCAAAAACCGGGTCATTCCTGGAGCTCTGATCTCATGAGTAATACTTGAAGAATGAATGGGGTCCTTGAAGGCAGAGGGCCCCCATCCTGCTGCCCCGCTGCCGACCAGACTTTGTTGATGCTAGAGCACCCAGGGGCACGGCAGAACAGTGCCTGGGGACACTGAACCCCCAGAGCAGGTGCAGTGAGTGGAGGTGAGGGGAGCCAGTCACTGTAATGGGCACCTGGCAGCCTTAATGCAAAAAAGGTTCTTGAGAACAGCTTTCCCAGAAACCGGGTCATTCCTAGAGCTCTGATCTCATCAGTAATGCTTGAAGAATGGATGGGGTATAGCCCATGTTGCCACCTTACAAATGTTCACAATGGCCATGTGTTTTTCAAAAGTCACAGAGGCCACTTTTCCTCTCACCAGATGAGTGTGAAGCCCTTTCGGTGCCAGTTTCTTTTGTAGACTGTATGATTCCAAGATAGACAGATCGTTGAAACTATGCAGCAGGCTATAGAAACCTTCAATGCTGGCCCACTGTGGGCTATTCCACCGTAGGAGAGAAAAGGTTGCGCTGCCATACACACCTCTTCCGTGCGGGCCAAGAAGAATTTTAAGACTTTGGTCACATCAGGCCTACAAAGCAATTGCTCCGCCTCACTAGAAGGCTTTGGGAAGAATGCAGGTAAAGATATTTCCTCATTGACGTTGAAGTCACGGAGTATCTTTGGTAAGAAGCTAGGTTTGGTACGTATAACCACGGTCCTTATGGAAAATTAGGTATGGATCCTCAATGCTGAGTGCCTGTAACTCAGGGAGCTTATGGGCAGATGATATGGCCATCAAAATGGTGGTTTTCAGAGTAACCCACTTCAGCTCAGCTGAGGCCATTCTCTCAAACGATTTAAACAGGAGCATGGGAGGCCACCAGTGGGTGCGCTCATGGAAGCTACCTGAGCGTTTAACTCCCGGTGCAGCTGGCCGATAAGTGGCTTGAACCCCCACTTCGGGCCCCTCCCCCCCCAGGCACTTGACTGCTGACCCACCCTGACCATACATACTCTAGGCACGCCCGCTCCAAAAATCAGGAGGATTGGTGCCGCAGGTCCTGAGATCCGTCATCCGAAAGACAGAGCAGGAAACAAAGTACTTTCTCCTGACACGGCGCTCTGCAGCAGGACCTCTGGTGAGCCGCGGATTCAGGGCCAGGGTGAGTCCTGGACTACAGAACGTGAGAGGGGTGAAAAGGGATACTTGCTGTAGTCCTTAAAGGCATAGTGCCCCCATCCTGCTGCCCCCCTGCCGACCAGACTATGTTGATGCTAGAGCACCGAGGGGCACGGCAGAACAGTGCCTGGGGAAACTGACCCCTCGGAGCAGGTGCACAGTGGGGAGCCAACATTGAGGTGCTGCGGACTGCGGCAGGGTGGGAATCCTCCTCCCACCAGGGACTGGGGGAGCGAGGTGATCAGGGGGAACTGGTCGCCCCCACCCTTTGAGGAGTTGGAGCTGGTGGAGGTGGGACTCCCCCCTTAGGGACCCTTAGCAGAGTACATCTAAAAATACCAGCAGGTGGTGGGCTAACTGAGCCCAGGAGCGGTGTGCCGAGGTGTGGGCCCCCTGGCTGACACTAGGGGCGTGTGCCCGCCTTGTGAGGAATACATTCCGAGGAAGGCCTAAAGGCTGGTGGTGAAGGACCAAGAGATCTGGGGTGTCCAGTCAGGGCACAGTGCACCCGCAGGGACTAGGGGTGGCCATTGGTTTTCACTTCCTGTGTGAGCCAAGTGTGGGCTTTTGGTACAGGCCAGACGGAAGACCACAAGGAGAGAGCCAGCAAACCCAGTCCTGTGGGACACTCCTATCTTGACATGGTTTTACAGGACATTTTCAGCTTGCTCACTCCTTCATATGGACTGGAAGGTGAAACTGGAGTGCTTTGAATACTCAAGAAGATGGCAGTCAGAGACCACATTCTGGATCGAAACATGCAGGAGGGAGGAGATGATTCGATGTCCACAAAAAGGGACATTGCCTTGCGGTTGGAGGAGATTCGGGGGATGAGGGCGGACATTGGAGGCAAGGTGGATAGAATCAACCTACGGATTGACAAAATAGATGAGAGATTACAGGCTGTGGAAAATAACTCCTCCCTCGATGCTCTGGAAACTCAGATGGACATGCAAATGGCAGAGCTGGAGAGGCGAGAAGGGTAGATCACCCTCAAGATGGACAATTTTGAGACTCGAGAAAGACGGAACAACCTGAGATTCTTTGGGGTGCTGGAGAGAGAGGGTGAGATGGACAGAGATCTGCGCAGGGTCATACACAAGGCTGCAAACATTTTGTTTGTGGATGATACCATCAATGAGTCAAAGACTGACAGGGAGCACAGATCAGGCAGAGTGGGTAGAGGCCAAAGGTCAATCTTAGCCCGTTTTATCAATTATTCGGACAAACAGAAGATTTTGGAAAAAGCTAAGTGGGGGTCCGTTGATGCTGGGAAACGTGAAGATTATGATTTTTCAGGACCTGTCTTCCCTCACGCTAGAAAAGAGGCTCCTATGCATGCCCCTCACAAAATGGTTGAATAAAAAGGGGTTCAGATACAGGTGGGGATTTCCTTTCTCTATCTCCTTTGAGGTGGACGGCTATGACTACAAATTGGTTACAGAGGAGGATATACAGAGGATCTCAGGGGAGCACATGGGAGGTGCGGGTGCCACGCCGGCGGAAGGAACGAAGGACCCTGAGGACAGACAGTGGCATATTAAAAGGCCGAGCAGGTGCAGAATCGGAAGGGATGGGGAGGTGCAGGGGGCTATGATTGGGGTACAGTTGGGGAAGGGAGTTATTTTGTTCAAGTTTTAATGACTAAAAGGGAAAGTGTCTGGTAGGGGAGGTGGTCCGTCCTAGTGGAGATGTTTGAGGAGAGACTGTGGACCTGAATAAGGTGAATAGGGGTGACCGGGTTTGCACACTAAATGTGAAAGGTCTAAACTCAGACTAAACGGTCCTTAGTGGCCATGGACTTCCATAGAACGGAAATGGATGTTCTTTTCCTTAAGGAAACTAGGTTCCCAAGGGGTGAGGAAAGAAAGAATATTTGTGGGCCAGGTGTACGGTGGTCAGGCACAACGAGTAAAAGGGGCATTGGCATGCTGTTACACAAGAGACCGAAAATGGAAGTGGAGGTGTGAAGAGGGAAGGGCAATTCTTCTGTCAGGTCTACTGCAGGGGGTCCATTTCAACTTTGTAGCTTTTTACACCCCCAACCAGGGCCAGTTGCTCTTTCTTGAACCAATGCTGGCAAAGGTATTGAATGAAGGTGCAGGTCATCTGATAGTATTTATTTGTATTGTAGTGCGCAGAGATTTCAATATGTGGACGTACTGGCAGCTGGACACGAGGGCAATGGGGCAAACCGGGACGGCTCCTCCTCGGTGAGTGGGGGAGGGGCTTCAGGCATGTTTGGAACAGTATGGCCTGCATGATATATGGATCTTCTTCCACCCCCAGGAAAGGGGGTACACTTTTTACTCCACACCCCACGGAAACAACACTCGTATTGACTACCTCTGCGTCTCGAGAGGGCTCATCGAGGGGGCCCTAGCATCAGATATTCACACGATTTTGTGGTCTGACTATGACATGGTATCCCTAGACCTGCCTGTCAGGTTTAGCCCCCAATAATTCAAAATGGAGATGCAACAAGTCCCTGTGGAAGGACCTTGTCTTTCATGAGGAACTTGAGGGTGCAATACCGGAGTACTTTGTTTGAAATGATACAGGGGAGGTGGATCAGGGCACGGTGTGGGACGCGGGGAAGGCGGCATAGAGAAGCCTGCTGATTTAAAGAGGGGGTGCGCAGGAAGAGAGAGGAATCTGTTGGAGGACAAATTGCAGAAGGATATAGGGATTTTGGAAAGACGGATACAGGAAAAGTATTAGGGAGCGGGGGACTGGATCGAGGAAGCCAGAGGTAAGAGGGAGGAACTCGGATTGCTGGAGGAAGGCAGGATAGTCCAGAAGCTCCAGTACCTGAAGCAAAAACATTGCAAAAAATGGGACAAGGCGGAAGCCCTGTTGGCAGCGCGGCTGCGAGGCCATTGCAATGACAGATGGATAGCAGGGGTTGAGGGATCTGGGGGATCATTTGAAACGTCAACAAGGGGGGTGGTCGAAACATTTATTTGCAGACTTTTATGAGGTACTATACAAGAGCGACGACCAACCAGAGAGGGATGCAGTAGGGGCCTACTTGGGAGGTATGTCACTACTGACACTCTTTTGAGGAGGCCGAGGTAATGGACACCACTATCACAGGAGAGGAGGTCTTATCGGCAATCCGCAAGTTGCAGTTGGAAAGGCACCAGGGGAGGACGGGTATACAGCCACTTTCTACAAGATGTTTGCGTCCAGTTTGGCCCCTCAGCTGGTCAAATTGTTTAATGCTATCCTAGAAAATGGCAAGGCCCTGAAGACCTTTGTGAGGGCTCTTATCTCAGTGATACACAAGGAAGGCAGAGACCCTCAGGCCTGTGGCTCGTACACAGCCCGATTTTGTTGCTCAACGCAGATGCAAAGTTATTTGCTAAAATCATGGCGTGGAGACTTGCACCACATATGCCACGACTGGTGCATTCTGACCAGGTGGGCTTCATAAGGGGCAGACAAGGGGCGGACACAATTGTATTTGGGCCCGGTGGCTTGGGTGTCTGCCAATGGGAACTTTTCACGCTGGTTCGGGCTGGGCCGAGGGACGAGGCAGGGATGTCCCCTCTTGCTGATTCTCTACGCTCTCTCCCTGGTGCCCCTTGCACTATTTCCCTCCAGGGCTCAGCCATGACCACCCCTTTCAGTTGCAAGTATGAGAACATCAACACTTTCCCTATTCGCAGTATCCTCTCCAAGTCGACAAATGGGATAAACTGGCCATCCTTCCACAAAAGACCAACCCGTGACAGGCCTGCCTCAAACCAGGTCTGGAATCTGTCCAAATTTGGGATCCAGTCCCTAACAACGGGGGCCCTTAGATGACTAAGCGGGGATGGCCATGTCGTGACGCACCTCATTTCTGGGCCTTTCCTCCATCAATTCCAAATGATAACCAATATTGGGTGCTCCCTTATTCTCATCGGGAACCGGCCTTTTGGCACCCATACCCATTTCCCTACTGCCGCCGGTCTGAGATAAGTTATCCAGCCCCACCCATTGGCAATCTCCACGCTCCCTCAGATGGGGGATGAGGACTCTGAGCTGTGATGCCTTGTAATACAAATGTATGTCCGGAAAGCCCACTCCACCTCCCTCCTTTGGAAGCACCAGGACCTCGTATGACACCCACGCTTTCTTCCCCTGCAACAAAAACCTTAAGAGGCGGCCCTTTACCTCACGAAACATGGAGTCTGACAGAGGCCAGGGTCGCAGGCTCCTCATGTTGAACAGATCTGAGAACTAGAATCAATTCAATTCAAGTAGCTTTATTTCGGCGAAGCCATAAAAGCACAACATATAAAACACAAATGCATTTCTTTACCAAAAAACATAGAATACTTCCTAGGATTATTAAGACAGAAGAACACTCATAACATTAAAACAGATCATTTGGATCTTAAAAGTATTTCCACATTGATGAGGCAGAGCACACAGGGTAACCACATATGATAAAGGTCAATCACGACCACTATATAAAAAAAAAAACATAAAAGATGTTAGGAGATCATTGCATTATAAAGTACAACTTCATACAATAGTTCTCCATTCAATAAAGATTTAATACAGTAAGATACAAATGTGCACCGCCCTAACCTATTAACAGTTGCTTTAGGCATGAAATTACAAAGCACGACACATCTGTTTGCTTATTGGTCACCCTCTGGAGGAGAAATTAGCCTTATATCTTAGCTCAGTTTAGAATTCCTCCTCTCCAAGACCTGTGAAGGTGCCACAGAGTGTAGCATTAAACTGTCTCTCGACCTGCAATATAAATCCACAGCCTACACAGTGGCCCTGATATTTCTAGCAAAAAAGGGGCTTTAAATAGCGTTTCCTAAGGGCCACGTAAGGCGGACAAATCAATAAGAAATAGATCACCCATTCCCTGCATGCCTGACATACATGGCTCTGCTTAATTTGTACATGTATATATAATCTGTTTGTCCTCTCGTTGCTATTACTATACCTGTAAATTCTGTATTATACTTGTAAACTTTGTAATTATGGTTCTGTATGTTTTTCTTATGTTGTAACTAAGTGATGCGCCCGGTTGCCCCTGGGCACTATACAAATAAATAAAATACAAATACAAAATGTGGGCGGGTAGCTATTCCCATCCGAAACCTGGTATCAAGAGATCTCATTTGCTTGTTGCTGATGCTATCCAAATAAGACTCATAACCAAAGTCTTGCTTTATTGCCCAGTACGTACTGAGCTGGGGGAATAATAAATAGATCTCGGCACCTCATGCACAACTTTGGTCTGATAGGCCTTTTTAAGGAGCAGTTTAGTGTTCTTATCCATGCCTTTGGGCATCTCCCAGCATTCAATCTGCCCAATGCTTTGAGGCTCTTTCTTGAGAGATGAAAACCACAGAAGTGAAGACCCCTCCTTCCTGTGCCATCACATCCTCCTAGGCTTCTCTAAATTTGAGTAACTTTGGTGTGGTCCCCATTCTTATCCAAAGAAATACTGGTTTAGATTTGCGCAAAGAATCTATTCTTGCCATGTTTGTTTCCAGAAAGACGGGTAAATTAGGGGCAGAGTTAGGAAGTCCCAAGTTCTTTAGGAGATTTTTTGCCAATACAGAGTTTGTTACACTGGAAGGCGCCTCACAGCTCTGCCCCCATATAAGGCAGCCTGATCTCGCAGGCAGCTTGGAGGCTTCCAGTGATACACTACATGCCCGCTGCCTGAATCAATAGCAAATCTCCCTATTGCACCACTATCCCTTGCCAAAGTTACGTCTGCCCTTTCAATGTGTGTGCTCCATTTACAATCGTCCCTGGTTCCAGAATCTTTTCAGCCAGAAAGGAGCGACAGGGAGCATGTGGCAACCTTCCATCCTCTGGGTTTGTGGAGCACTTTCGCTATTAGCAGAAAGGCGTAAAAGTTTTTCCACCCCACAGAAGCAGAAAAGTGTCTCCCTCCCAGGGAATCTCACCCTTTTCCCCTTCCAGGTCCCATACAGGGGACATTTTCTTGTTTGTGTATGTCGCAAAGAGATCCACCAGCAGTGTACCCCATTTGTGGAATATTGGGATTAAGGCCTTCATGTTCAATTCCCATTCGTGTTGGGTATGTCTGGAACCACTCAGTATATGTACGCCCTAATATTTTCTTCTCCAGAAGGTGACATGCGATCAGTGAAATAGCATGCTCCAGGCAACAATGCCACGTCTCCAATGCTTAAGCAAAGAGTGGGGGGATCTTGTCCCCCACCTTGCTTGTTCAGTTAGAACAATGCAGTAGTATTGTCTGTATAAATTAAGGCACCCTGTCCAGTCAGAGCGGGCAGAAATGACTATGACCAGAAATATTGCCTTTAGCTCTGGAAGGTTTATGTGACTGTCATCATCTTCCGAACCCCACAAATCATGTACCTCCAGCTGTTCCAGCGTGGCCCCCCATTCTGCTATGGATGAGTATGTTGATATTGTTTTGGAAGGAACTGTGTGGTAAAAATGGAACAAGGTTGAGGTTCTTGTCTTCCAATATTCCTGGTCACTGTATAGGTCCTGCGGACCAGTGATGCAATTGCGTTTGAGTTTCCTGGCACCAAATGTAGCCGAATCATTCTCATGAGTAGTCCGGAGTTGACAATTACCAGTATGCACGATGCCATGAGTCCCAGTAGTCTCTGGAACTGGACCGCTGGCTGCAGGGAGCTTCTCAAGAACTCCTGGCAAAATGACGTTATGCTGTGCAGTTTGTCTGTGGGGAAAACCCGCCCGACTGCAGTGTCCCATATATTTCCAATGAACTGAAAACGTTTGGTTGGTGTCAATATTGACTTGTATGTGTTTATAGCAATAGGACAAAATGGCTGAAGACAAAAAGTCTGACCCCCAAAAGTCTGACCCCCATTTTTCCGCAGATATATATATGGGGGGGTAAAGTTAATAAAAATATATAGGGATAAGGTGGTGGGGGTGTGGGGGTCTCCCCCCACATATATATTTGTGGAACATTTTTTAAAAAAAGTCAGACTTTTGGTAGTCAGACTTTTGTGTTTGGTCATTTCACGCAGATCCGTGTTCATAGTCATGCCCAGCACAAAAGCTTGTTGAACCACTCATGCAAGAGTCTCGCACCCGAGAAGGTGTGACACCCCATATCAGCCAGTTGTCCAGGTAGAGGTAGACATGCAACCTCTGCATAAGAAGTTGCAAGATAAAAGCATCCATCACTTTTGTAAAGACCATCAGGCAGAATTTAGACTAAAAGAAAGTACTTGGAATTGCGGATTCAGAATGGAGAACCTGAAATATATATCCGATGTGGAGGCCAGGTAAGTATATGCATATGCGCATCGTACAGATCTCGAGCGCACATCCAATCCCCTTTCACCAGGCCGAGAGGATATGACACGGCATGACCATCTTGAATCTTTCATTTGGGAGATGAACGCTGAAGCTCAACAGGTCGACAACGGTTCTCCAACCCACTTTGTCCTTCTTCGGAAGGGCAAAGAAATGAGAAAAATAGCCTTGCACAGGGCTCTCCAGACAAATCTCTCCTTTTACATCTAGGTTTTATTGTTTTTGCACCCCTTGCATCAAATGTAATGACAATTGTTGAAGAGGGGATGGAAGGGAACAGGGAGTCAGTAGCCAAAACGCACAATCGAGAGTGTGCAAGGGACTGAGGTGATTGCCTTCAAGGGTCTTAAATGGAGGCTTATTCTTTTACCAGTGTTGCATGCTGCTGGGCCATCTGCACGTCAAACCTTTGGTTTATCAGGTTGTGCAGAACCTGTACCTAGGAATGGTTTTCCCGTCCTGGCTCTCTTCTTAGGCGATCCGCCACTTGTTTGTCCTGTAGTCTCTGATCTGGTTTCTTGCAAGGAAACCTCAGAAGCTTCAGCTTGGGCACTGTGCTCTGCTGAAAAGAGTATGTGATGGTTCTGGTCACTGGTCTTGAGATGGCAGAAAGACTGCAGTTATGGAATGCACTTTTTCCTTTGTCAACTCATCTGTTGAAGGAGGAAAAAGGTTGCGCCTACCAAATGGTAGCGCTGGTACCTTTTCCTGCATATCGGGCAACAAGTTTGTGCTCTTGGGCCAAGCACCTCCTCCCTAGGTATATCCCCCATGGAGCACTGTCAATGTGTCCCGAAGCTACCGCCAGCATGTCACGGGCCACCATTTGTGCATCCTTCAGACCTGCTAGGAATTGGTCTTTCCTGTCCCTAGACAGACCCTCAGCATCTCCATTTCATGCCAAAGTCTAATATTACAGGCCGCCAGCATTGCGTTTGCTTGTCGCAAATGCAAAGAGCTATTCCAATAGAAATGTTTCCCGATTGTATCAATGGCCTTCTCTTCCTTTCTTGCCAGTGTGAACGGGTTGTGGGTGATGGCGCCTTTCCTCGTGCAAGTGCTGCACAAATTACAGCCGAGTGCACCACAGGGATTTTCAGTGGCAGTGACTCATTGGGTACCTGAAAGTAGTGCAAGTCTATTCTCCTGTTTACTTGGTTGACGTTGTGGGTTTTTTTCCCTAAATCTTCTTTGCCTCATTTAAAATATCCTGCTGCAAAAGTATCCCTGTGCATTCCGCTTTCTTTCGGTAGGACCTCCAAGAGCACCCCAGTTTCCAGAGGTGGGCCCTTGAGAACTGGTAAGTTCAGAAACTCTACAATGTCCCAGACTCGGTCCTGGAACATCCTACTTGAAATGTCTCCTTCCTCTTCATAGTCTTCATCTTCGTCAGTATCCTCACAAGACACCAAGTTAGTATGCATCCCACTTTTCCCCGTCAGTGCCTGGGAAGGTGGTGATGTAGACTATTGCTTGGCTCCACTGGTGCTCATCTTGGCAGGCAGCATTTCGGAGACTAGATACTAAAAAGAAAAAAGCCATGCATATTGTTAATGACTCCAATCAAGCATTGCCACTAAGTCAGTGCCTTGTCTGGGATTGCTCAAGGGAGGGACGCCCCTATTTATATATTTTTATGTCCAGTTCGTGTACTCTGGATGACAACCCTTATATAACACCCCTCTCTTAGAATCCCCCTGACCCCACTGAGCCAAGAAGTAAGTTTGTTTTGCAAATTTAAAAGGTTTATTTGAGAATTAAACAATATATATAAATCGTACTTTTATAATAAATTAATAATTGATATCACACTTGTGAATATGAGCAGTAATCAGCAATAGGTAATCCTACAATAGCACAGTTCTGGTGATTTATGACTAGGAACAGGGGAATAAGGTATCAGAGAATGCTTTATGGGTTCAAGGAGATGCAAAGATGAATAAAAACCAGTACAGAAATAAACTTGATATGATTTCAGCAAAAGATAATGTGATCACTTTTTCTTTGACAATTCACTCCCCCCCTATGCAATGTAAGGAGATGGAAGTAACACACACAATTCTCAGGAATACACACAAATGCAATACAAAGTTCCCGTTCCCCCCAGCGAGCTTAGAGGAAAACAGGTATGATTTTAAACACAGGCAAAATCCTTTAAATGTGGCATGCAATGAAGTGAAAAATATCCTAAATGATTTAAATTCCTCTAGAGGTTCAGGGTGGGTGACAGCTACTTTGTATTAGTTCAGGATCACTTTAGCAATGCTCTATGAATGATTATCAGGTTGCAAACGAATTTCAAGAGATTCGGACGATTTAGTGGAGGTAGATTTTCAGAATTGAAATTAGTTTCAGAATGACAGATGCACTTTGGAAGGTTTTGAATCAACAGGATGGACACGATTTCTGATGATGCAGTTCTAATAGGTTAAAATAGTTTGAATTAGATTATTTTAAACTAACAGATTGGTTTTGCACAGGCCTCAGGATATTCACTCCTAATCTTGGAAGGACTGGGCCTTGTTACGGATCTGGTCAACAGGTTGGACTGGACTTCTGGCGGGTGGTTCTGAAGTCACAGCGATCTGGGTCAGCTCTGCTCTCTGGATCTGTCAGGCACCGGTCCTTCTCACAGCGGTCTGGTCTGGGTCTGGTCTCTCTGGATACGGCACTGCTTTCTGGGTCTCTGGTTCTGTTCTGGATACACAGGATTCTTAGCAAACAGCAAACCGCACAGCCCGGCGGTTTTATTCTGATGTGCCCCTTGGAGATCTGGGGTAATCAGTTTGCAAACTTGTAAGGCCAACAGAGAATACTTTAGCTTGCAGAAGGCCTTCTTGGTTCAAAGTTCTGTAGTCTCTCTGGAGTCTCTGGATGTGAAGTCTGGATGTGAAGTTGTCTGTCAAAATGCTCCGCAGAAAGTGAAAAATGAATGTCCTGCCTGTCCTGCACTGTCTCCTTTTATGTGTTTTGAAAGTGGGTGGGTCGGCTCATCTTCTATGCCCAACCCACTCAGGGTTCTGATAGGTTGAATAATTTTCTGTGCTCTCACTGGAGAACAGAGTTGTGTGTTAGAGTGAGTCATGGGGTGTCATCTTTATGGCATACAGAAAGAACACTCCCCTTTGCTTTTACCTTAGAAAATCATTTTTCATAACTACACATAATTCCCAGATACACAGTTGTTTGACATTACATGTACATATTACAGATTACTTATGGTCCATGCTTGTTCAACTCTGATCTTCCTAAGAGCTTGCATTCAAAAATGACAACTTATTTTCGTTTTTGGTAGCTTTTGCAACATTGGTTTTTCATCAAATCTTTACACAGACCTGTACCCTCTTCCTGAGCATATTAATCTAAGTTATCATGTCTCTAGCATACATACAGTGTCAGTAGTATTAATAATTAGCAGGGTTTTGCCTCAGAACATGGTACAGAGTTGAGTCTAGTCTTAAATTGTGGGTACATTTCTTAGATTAAGGATCTCCAAATTGTACATTTCTGTCATCTGGTTACAATCAGTTATCAATGTTCTTATAAAACATATATTTGTCTTCAATTCAATTCACTTCAGTGTTTGGGTCCGCCCCCAGAAACTTGGGAGTCAAGGATCACATGTCTCTTCTTGCTGGCAGAGCTCGGTTTACAGTCCACACCCACATTAACATACCCCATTCAATTGCAAGAGCCTATTGTGTTGGGTTCAGCAGGCTGCAGGAAGTCCCCTCCCTCTCAATCACCAGGCCCACGTGATATACTGCATTCTTGTGTGTAGTTCGGAGGTGAGAAGGTTTCCCAGCCTCTTGCAATGTTAATTGAATCAGCCTGTCTTCAGGGAACAGCAGGTGTTTAAAATGTTTTAATTAACCAAAAAGGCTTTGAAGTTTCCAGCTCTCTCAGGAGGCTGATTAGCTTCTGAAGTAGCAGTTCTCCTGTCAGAGTTTAGACCGCTAGCGCCTGCTTGTGGAAAATGCCAGTACTGCACCCATTTTTGGGATCTGTCTTGAATTAATGCATTTCAAAAAGGGGATTTTGCTTGATAGTATAAAATCCTTGCTTAACATGGCATTGGTGTTTTTCCATTGGCACCACATTTCACTCATGGCGCTCCTGGCCCATCACGCTCGCACTGGTGGGTGGCAGGTCAGGGGAAGATTTTGGTGCGGTTCTCCAGGATTCTGGCGCAAATGTGGGCTTTTCCGCCCTCTTGGATTTCCTAAGCCCACAGCACCAAGTGTTGCAGCATAATAGTCCAAACGTGGGTCATGACACCCAACAAGCCCCCCCCCCGCCCGACTGTGCTTTAATTTCGAGTCGAGGGGGAGTCGGGTGCAAAGGGTGTTTTGATCCACATGCTGGTATGTCTGCATCCTCCTCTTCCAATTCCGCAGATGGCACAGTTCAGCATCTTTTCCTCCATCCGGTTGGATCGATCGGGTCTCCTCGCCTGTCCTGATGGGAATATTGGCCGGTACCCCGGGCCCCTCGGATCTTTGCTCCCGGTCTCCGGGTCGTTCTCTTTGGTCAGTCTCCATGGTTTCATCTCTCCTAGGATGATAAAGCAAAGCGGCAATACACATTCCTAGACATTTTTCCACCACTATTAATGGTGTGGCGAACATATACATTTTATACACCCGGATACATTTTTCAGTCTTATTTTAAAAACAAGATATAACAGGAAACATTTTCATACCAGAATCATGATATTTTAGAGACTATATGCGGGATATTTTAGGGTTGGAACTGAATTACTCTGGAGCGGCCCCCTCTGGCATTCCAGAGGATTCCTCCAGTTGCTGCAGAATGTGCCTGGGATGGCAACACATTAGCTGATTTATATGTACCCACTTGTCTTCCCCTTCCGCCAGACTACCTTTGGGGATGCGGATCTTGTATGCCACGGGGAGATCTTGTTTATAATTTCAAAGGGTCCCTTCCATGTAGGCAAACATTTTCGCTGTTTGGCCTGGTTTCTTTGGAAATTGTATAGATAGACCCGGTCTCCCACATTATATACTTTCCTGGAAGTTTTCAAATCGTAATGGGTCTTCATGCTATCAGCTGATCTTTCTAGATTCCGCTGAGCATAGGCAAAAGCATGTTGAAGGTGTTTCCTTAAATTCTCCACATACTCATGAGTTGTGGAGGCATTGATCAATGTCTGCTCTTGGGTCCTGTAGAGCAAATGCTGGGGAAGCACCATCTTGTGTCCAGTCATCAACTCGAATGGTGACATTTTGGTTGCAGATGAAGGGGTAGATCTGATGGCCATTAGGACCAGAGGTAATCGGATATCCCAACTTGGCCTAGAATCTGCCACAAACTTTTTTAAGATGCTCACAATGGTTCGGTTATAGCGTTCTACTGCCCCAGAAGAAGCTGGCCGGTAAGCAATATGTAGCTTCCTTTTAACCCCCAGTATCCCCCACATCTTAGTCATTACTTCACTGGTGAAGTGGTTACCTCTGTCTGACTCAATCCTTTGAGGTAGACCAAAACGGGAAAAGATGTGGTTAATCATCAGGGCAGCTGCTGTTTCTGCCTTGCAGTTTGGGGCCCGGAGACATTCCACCCACTTGGTAAACAAGCATGTGACCGTCAACATGTACTTGTTTCCTCTAGACGAGCGAATCACAGGGCCTACGAAGTCTATTTGCAAATCTGACCATGGCAGTGTCATCCCCCTCTTTTGGAGAGGCGCACGGTGTATGAGGGATGATGGCTGAAATTGTGCACACACCAGACACCCCTTCAAGTATTGGTCGAGGTCCTGCCCCATGTGTGGCCAGTATGCAACCTCTCTTAAGATCTCAAGTGTTGTGTGAAACCCCCTATGACCAGCCGTGGCCGCATCATGGGCGTGACTTAACATCAGGCTTCGGAATGAGGTAGGGACCACCCACTGATCATGGCCAGCTTGGGATTTCTTTACCAGCAAACCTCCTTGGATTTGGAACATCTTTGGACATTTCATCAACACTCTAAGGTCCTCCTTCCCAATGTAATCGGTATCCGTCAGGGGAAAGTTCTCAGGGTACTCAATGTGTTGGTAAAACTTACCAATTATTGGATCCCCCTTTTGAGCCGTAATTAAATCAGCATCAGAGGTCTCCTTACTCCATTGTGCAGTTGAAACATCATTGTGAGCATTTGTCTGGGACCTAGTGATAGCAGTGACCTGGATTTCCCCCAACAGGGACTCTATTTCTATTAGATCCCCTTGGATGGCCCTGGTTTTGGCCAGCTGATCAGCAAAGTCATTTCCAGTTTTGTCTGGTCCCTCTACTTTGGAATGACCCTTGATCTTTTTCCAGTAGATGGTCATCCCATTCGATGTGACCAGATCATCAATATTTTGGATTAACTTCCCATGTTTCAGGGGTGTGTTATTAGCACATAACATGCCTCTGGTTTTCCAATTGACCAGGTGCTCCACGAACCCGTTCCGTACATAATCCGAATCTGTGATTATGACCAGTTTGTGGAGTTGATGTTGGACAGCAGTGAGGATGGCTTGATGCACAGCCATGAACTCTGCTACCTGACTACTTCGGGGACCAATTTTGTACCCAGCGGAGGGTTTTGGAGACTCATTCACCCACGCATTCCCTACACCGGCCACCAATTCTTTTTCCCTGTTGTTTTCAACATGGTAAGAGCATCCATCCACATAGACAGTGGGCATTCCCTCACACTTGTCTTCTTCAAAGACTTTGTGTGGGGAATTAAGGTATTCCTCCATGTTGTCCTTGATATTTAGACTTTCGTCCTCGAGACAGTTTTCTCTGGCACAATCATGCAAGTCAGCCAGACCTTGCGCGAGGGGACTCTTCTTGTTTTGGCCATATCTGACCTCCACAGGAAAGCCTTGCATTGACAGAATCCAGGAAGTAATTCGGGAATTGCTCACATTTCCGGCCCGGATTCTGTCACTTCGGAGGTATTGCAGAGGCTAGTGTGGAGTCTCCTCTATGATGTGTTCCCCCTTGATGAACGGGCGGTAATTCTTCAATGCCCACACCGTCGCCAGGAGTGCCTTCTCACAATCGTTGAATTTTTCCTCCACAGAGGATAAAGTTTTGCTCGCATAGGAGATTACTTTATTGACCTTGTCATGCTTTTGGTATAATACTGCCGTCAAGCACGTATTAGAGAACCCTGTCTCCAGGAAGAACTCATTGTTTCTGACAGGGTAAGCTAGGCAAGGCGCTTGTGAGAGGCTTCTTTTGAGCTGTCTTACTGCCTCGGATTGTTCTGGACCCCATTCCCACTTGACCCCCCCTTCAAAAGATGAATCAGGGGTCTGGTGATCTCTGCGTAGCCCTCAATGAACTTTCGGCTGTAATTAGTCAGTCCAAGGAGGCTCCTTCGTTCCCGCGGAGTTGTGGGATCCTTCAGTTTCTGAAGTGCTTCCACTTTCTTTTCTTGGGGACAGAGACCCTGAGGAGTAATCTCATGCCCCAAGAAATTAACACGGGTTCTACACCACTGTGCTTTCTGAAAGGAAAGTTTTGCTCCGGCGGCCCTCAACTGTGTCAGAACATAACGGATCTCCGCTATGTGTTCTTCCACAGATGAACTTTTGATGAGGACATCATCTACATAAGCCAGGTTACCCCTCGCACCCAGGTCGGGCATGGCCTTATGTAGGAAAATGTTGAATTCATTGCCGGAGTTGAGGTATCCGAAGGGAGTCCGGGTCCATGTGTACTGCTGGCCCCCAAAGGTAAAAGCCAGTTTGTATTGGTCCTCCCTACTGACAGGCACGGTCCAGTATCCATTGGTCAGGTCTATTGCAGTGAGTACCTGTGACCCCTGAATCTGGGCCAGCCCTTGGTCAATGTAGGGCAGAGGCCATCGGGAAGTATGGACCGTTTGTTGAGCTCCCTAAGGTCGGCACAGAGTCTCCACTGGCCGTTTGGCTTCAATATTCCCAGCACCAGATTATTCCCCGGGACTCAAGGTTCTTAATTATTTCAGTAAGGGACTCCATGGATGCGAGAGGCAAATGATATTGCTTCACAAACATTCCAGGGTCCGTGGGAATTGTTGTTGTGTGGATGTCGGTGCGAGCACAGTCATATGAGTCTACCACAAAGAGATCTTGGAAATCCAAGAAAACTTGTTTCAACTTTTGCTTCTGTTCCAGAGTCACTCAGGCATCAGCTAGGTTGACTCTCTCTTCCACCATCTGCCTGAAGCCTGGAAAGAATTCTGGTTTTGCTATCTCAGCGGCCTCCTCCATCTGGGTGGAGAAGTCCCTGGTCAGAGTGCTGATTTGCACTGGAGGCTTCAGGTGGGAAAGGCAGCCCTCATGGACCTGGAAAATCACCTCATCCCTTCTGAAGTCACAAGTCACGTCTTCCTTACCATAAGGGCAAGAAGTGTACACCAGGACGTTCCCCCCCCATGCCGGGTAAAGATCCTGTCTGGTGTTGTATTGTCATCACTGTCACTGTCAAAACAGTCCTTGGGGATTGGTCCTAACAGTTCATTTCCTAAATCAATGGAGAAATGTCGGTCATCAACCGCCATTCCAATAATGGTGCCTGCGGCTAGAGTAATACTCTTTAAGTCGCTGTTATCCACCTCTATTGGAATGGTGTCATGTTCTATGTTGACTAATGGTGTTGGGTTTACCCCTAACCCTTGCTGTTGGAGGAAAGCATTTAGATGAATATAAGCATCAGGGTTTTTCAATTTTTGTCCTCTTTTAACTTTCACTACCAGGGAGAATTGCCTGGTCCTTTCTGGGATGGTGACTTCCTCTTTAACCTGAATTTCAACTGCATAAGGTAGCGATTGAGCTGACCTAAATGCTTTTTCTTGATCATCAAAGCCCATGGGATTATCCGCTAATCGGGACCAAGCTTTGAAGTTTATAAGGTCCAAACTAATGGCAAAGCGATTGAGAATGTCACTGCCTAAGTAAAAGGTGGCAGTGACGTCTCGCACAACCCAACAATTATGGACTATGCTCTTGTTGCCAATGGAGATTTCGAGCATACACCTGCTTGGCAGGAGATGTTTGGAATTGGGTGTTTCCAGGTCCATTTCCCATTTGTCTATCAGTTTGAATGTGGGAATGGCTGGATCTTTTGGGAGTTGGCGGAACATGGCTTCGCTGATGAAGCTCTTACCGTTGTTCACACACACTCGAGCGAGAACAGAGTCCTTCCCATCATTTAACTGAACAGGGATGAACAACTGCTCTCCAATTTGCTGTATATCAGCCCGACTGTGAGCTGATTTCACATCTTTCTGGACTATTGGAGTGGGAATGTCTGATTGTGAATTAGTAAAGAATTTCAGGGTGTTTCCCTCCAGTGTGGAATGCCACCTTAAACTGGAAGGAAGGTTGATTTTCAGAAATAGAGAGGACCCCCCATCACCAGTCTGTTGTCCTACTGCTATTACTGTCACATCTGGAATTTGGTTGTTCTGGAAGTGAAATTCTACTTGGTCAGATTTTTGTTCAACCATGTGGCAGGTGCCGTTTAAACTAACATGGTTGACACTCTGCTTTAATTTTATTGGTCGGCTAGTCTGGGTCCAGAGGACCTTGTTTACACAATCTATTAGGGGTGACAACCTTCTCAGGAGGTCATTCCCTAGTAAACAAGGGGTGCCCTCTGGAGTCACTACTATGACCGGGTGTTTCACCTTGTGTCGCCTAATTTTAATGTCCAAATCTGCCGTCCCCTCGACGGGAATTTCCTTCCCGTCAAAGTTCTGAAGCTGTCCAGGAAGGGAGGTGAGAGGACTACGGTAATTCTCCCCCCTACCTGAATTCAGTTCATCAAAGGCCCTTCTGGACAGAAGGGTAGCTTGAGATCCAGTGTCCACCAGCGCCAAAATTGTACCCTGCCCCTGTACTTGTACCGGGGCATAATATCTTCCCCCCCTCCTCCTCAAGGGGGCACAGATAATGCACATTTTTGGACAACTGGTGGGCTAATTTTTTAATTTTGGACATTGCTAGAGAAGCGATTTGGGCAGAATTCTGTGGAGAGTCATGGGAATCTGAAAGAAAAAGTTGGCAACTAGAAATGGTTTCAGGTTCTAGGCCGCCCCCTCCTTTTTGGAGGCAGTCATCAGGATGGGTTTGACCCATGAGATTTTGGTATTGTTGGTTTTGGGATAGGATGATGGGCGGCGACAGCTCGATCCCCACATCTACCCAGTCTATTGAGTCGGTTTTAGGTTCCCCTGGATCCAGTTCTGGTCTGCCCCCCCCCCTTTTTGGAGGCAGTCATCAGGATAGGTTTGACCCATGGTATTTTGGTATTGTTGGTTCTGGGACAGAATGATGGGCGGCGACAGCTCAATCCCCACATCTACCCTGTCTGGGTTGGAATCCCTTGGGACCCATTTTTCCTTGGGAGGAGTTCCCCCATCTCTGAAGGAGAAAATACTTTTCCCAGGATCCTCTCAGGATCCCTCTCCCTCAAATTGGAAGACCTGTACCTCCTCCACAAAATGGGTCTGTTTGGGTCCTTTGTTTCTTCCACCTCCTCTTTGCTCCTTGGGAGGCAGACTTTCAGGGGTAGGAGATTTTGTTTCCGGTTCCTGGTTTTCCAGGGGCTGTTTACAAGTTGGGAAGGAAGCTTCCTCCAAGGCTTTACACCCCCCCCTTCCCCTTGTGCCTCCTCCCTGGGAACCGGTGGGTTATCAGGGTGCTGCCCCCGTCATTGTTCAGGAGCACCAGGCCCAGCGTTTGGGGCATTCTGTGGTGGCATGCTCATCTGAGGGTTCTGTTGAGCCCTCAGTATGTGTCCCAGATCCCGGGCCATATTTTGGACCTTGCGCTCAAGTTGGAAAACCCGCTCAGGCTGATACGGGATTCTGTTTTCTCCCCTGGGCTGATCCCGGGAAGGGTAGCTATCCCTTCTCTGGTAGTACCCTGGGTTGGGAAGATTTGGGTACCCCTCCACCCTTGGCCTCCCCTCTCCCGGATTAGGTTGTCTGGGCTCAGGAAAGTGGGGAAAGAAGGATGGATGATTTTGGGGCTGGAAGTTGGGTGGATACCTGGGAAACAAGTTCTGCCCAGGATTTGGTGAATTGCTGCCCTCCTGGGGGAAGTGCGGAGGTAAGTTCCCTGGGGTGGGCGCTTTGTTGGATCCCCCCCCTTGGGCCAGAGGAGTCCACACATAACCCAGGATTGGTCTGTTTCCCTTATAGCGGGGACTTACATAGTCAGGGGAGCGGGGGACCCCATTTGTGGGACTACCTCCTTGACTCCCTGTCTGTGACTGGCCCGAGGGCCTTCTGGGCTGTGAATTATTTGGTGCAGGCAGGTTTTTAGGTCCCCCCATCTCCAAATCTAAAACGGGGGCAACCTTTACCTCTGCCACCTTGGCAGCAGCAGGGGTGCTGTTGGTTTTGGGGTTTTTGGGCTGATTCTTATTTTCCACCGGTTTCTGCACTTCGTAGATGCGGGTGGCTTGCTCAATGACCCAGTCTAAAGATCTTTTCTCGTGAAAATCTCTCACGAGCTGGGTCATTATGTATTTGGGGAGTGCATGGAAAAATGTGTTGATGAATTCTCTGCTGTCCGTACGCACCCTTCTGGTGGTCTGCGCAAAGGCACGCTTCAATTCTTGCACGAATTCTTGTGGGGCCTGATCCTCCCCACATTGCAAATTGTAGGCTGCCTTGCGAGCCTCTTGGGGATTCCGGTGAACAGAAAAATGTTTCAAGATGGCCGCCCTATATGTGGACCATCTTGAATGGTTTTGGTCCTCCAGCCCCGCAAAGAAACTGGAGTATTCTGGGGAGAATGTCCATTTGACGTACTGGATGCAGCTACTGCTGTCCTTCAAATGGAAAGTCTCCATCATTTGCTCAAAGAGCTCCAATTGTTCCCAAACAGAATACTTGGAGTTCTTGTGATAAGGGGTGATGACACTCCTTATTGCCTTGATCTGCTTTAAGGGGTCCTTAAGCAAGGCCCTTTTTGCCTTATTGGCCTTTTTGGTTCGGGTAACCCTGGTCCACTCATCCTCTGACTCAGAGGCACTGCTCCCAGAGGTGCCCGTCTGATCTTGCAGGTTTTCCTGGAGCCTGGGAATGGCTGGCAGAATGTGGGGACCTGGTCTCCTGTGTCCTGGGCCGGTCAGAGGAGTCTTCAGATCCCTCCTTGCTGCCAGGATTTTATGGGTACCCCTCCCCACTGACCTAACTGGGCAGAGGTTTTTAGGATGCCCTTAGTGGGCCTACTCTCCTGGGGTTCCCCACTAAATTGCACTGTGCTTAGGTGCCCATACCCGGATGCCCGCCCATCCATTCCTGGGAGGTACTGGCCTATGAACCCCATACTTTTGGCCGAATAGTAATCTGCCCTCCCTGTGGCCCTGTGCTCATGTGCGTCAGGGGACATGGGGGTGGCAGAGTCCAAGGACTGGGAGAGATGAAGGCCTCTGGTACTAGGGCTCCTGAGGTTAAGCTCGGGTGTTTCTCTTTCCCAGCGAACTTCATCTCTGTCAGCCCCTGCTCCCCGTTGCAATGCAAGAGCCTGCGCTTTCAGTTCCTCAGTTAAGGCCTTACTAGACTCTATCAGTCTCTCCTGCATGGCTACCTGTTGCTGGAGCCTATCATTGTGCTGACAGAGAGCCTCATTCTCTCTCTGTGCCTCCTGATTGGTCCTGGAATACTGGGCCAGTCTTTGCTGCAGGACGGTTACCTACCGAGTCCTATCCCTACTGGCCTGCTCCTTTCTTGCCAGAGCATCTTACACCCTCCTGGTGTACTCTAACAAGTTCTGATGCTCTTTTTGGAGGTCACCCAGCCCCTGGAGGGCCAGGTGATTTCCTTCAATTTTTTCTTTTAATTGGCAGACTTCCTGGCCTAAGGTATCCCTTTCCTGTCTAAGAGCCTGTATCTGTGCCGCCAGGTCGTCCCTCTACCTTTGAAAGGCACCAGCTTTCTGGCGTTCTTGATCAAACTCTGCCTGGTTATCCAGGTCTTTCAACATCAATTTATTGCTTTCCTCTTTCTCCCTATCTAGGTGGCTTTGCAGGGTGACTACCTGCTCTGCGCATGCCCTATTGAAGTCCAGTTGTTGCTCAAGCTTTTTCTGGCTCTGCAGTAGGGCGTCCAAACCTCCTTGGTACTCCTTCTGCAAGGCCAGAAATCTGTTATCCTGGTCAGACTTTTCCTGTTGCAGGATATCCATTTCCTCCTTTATTTTAATAATATACTGCCTACTATCATTTTCTGACTCCTGGCTCCTCTGCAGCCTCTGCTCAGAAGAGACCAGGTCAGATTGGGCCTTCTCTAATGCCATCAGTTGCCTATTTGCCAGATCTGGGCCTTCAGCACATTTGTCCTGTATGGCTCCCATATGTAAATATAAATATGCCGCTACCCTGGCAATCTTGTTGTGCTCATCCTTGGCCTTAGGGGCCATAGATAGTTCACACAGGGCCACATGTAAGGGACCCTGATCTCTTCATATATCTGACCCTGTTTCAGTGATCTGGGGTACGACTGCCTGCAACCAGACCACCTGGTCCTGATGAGCCCACTCACCTCTCACAAATAGCTTATGTAAGAGGTGTTCTCTGGCTATTTTGATATCTACCAAGGTCATCATTCTGGAACTTGATTTCCTTCCTGACTTACAGAAGTTTGTATTTTATTTTGCAAAACAGACCGTTTCCTCAGAGTGTTCCTTTGAGGAGTGCTTTACAGCATACCACAGCGTGGTGATCCGACCGGTTGTATGTATCCCGTCAGTTAGCACACTGTATTTAAGCTGCACAAATGGTAGATCTAATCCAGAATCCTCGGCTATGAGCCCCACTTTAATGACTCCAATCAAGCGTTCCCACTAAGTCAGTGCCTTGTCTGGGATTGCTCAAGGGAAGCCCCGATTTATATATTTGTATTTCCAGTTCGTGTACTCTGGATGACAACCCTTATATAACACCCCTCTCTTAGAATCCCCCTGACCCCACTGAGCCAAGAAGTAACTTTGTTTTGTAAATTTAAAAGGTTTATTTGAGAATTAAACTATATATATATATATATATATATATCGCACTTTTATAATAAATTAATAATTGATATCACACTTGTGAATATGAGCAGTAATCAGCAATAGGTAATCCTACAATAGCACAGTTCTGGTGATTTATGACTAGGAACAGGGGAATAAGGTATCAGAGAATGCTTTTTGTGGGTTCAAGGAGATGCAAAGATGAATAAAAAGCAGTACAAAAATAAACTTGATATGATTTCAGCAAAAGATAATGTGATCACTTTTTCTTTGACAGTTCACCCCCCCCCTATGCAATATAAGGAGATGGAAGTAACACTCACAATTCTCAGGAATACACACAAATGCAATACAAAGTTCCAGTTCCCCCCAGCGAGCTTAGAGGAAAACAGGTATGATTTTAAACACAGGCAAAATCCTTTAAATGTGGTATGCAATGAAATGAAAAATATGCTAAATGATTTTAATTCCCTCTAGAAGTTCAGGGTGGGTGACAGCTACTTTGTATTAGTTCAGGATCACTTTAGCAATGCTCTATGAATGATTATCAGGTTGCAAACGAATTTCAGCAAAGCAAAGGAAGACGCTGCTATTTTGACAAGTGAAGAAATTTAGCCAAATCGCAAATCGCAGCAATTTTACCGAGTGTGTCGAGTGCGATTACAGAATAACTATAAGGAGTAGCAAGTCGGTCTTAGATTCGTTGGGAAGCTTAGAATCTTATCTTTAAAATGACAGTTAAAACCCGCTCCTAGCACCAACGGTTCAAGAGATGCGGACGGTTTAGTGGAGGTAGATTTTCAGAATTGACATTACTGTTTAAGAAATAACAGATGCGCTTTGGAAGGTTTTGAATCAACATGATGGACACGATTTCTGATGATGCAGTTCTAAAAGGTTAAAATAGTTTGAATTAGATTATTTTAAACTAAGAGATTGGTTTTGCACAGGCCTCGGGATACTCACTCCTAATCTTGGAAGGACAGGGCCTTGTTACGGATCTGGTCAACAGGTTGGACTGGACTTCTGGTGGGTGGTTCTGAAGTCACAGCGATCTGGGTCAGCTCTGCTCTCTGGGTCTATCAGGGACCGGTTCTACTCACAGCGGTCTGGTCTGGGTCTGGTCTCTCTGGATACGGCACTGCTTTCTGGGTCTCTGGTTCTGTTCTGGATACACAGGATTCTTAGCAAGCAGCAAACCGCACAGACCGGCGGTTTTATTCTGATGTGCCCCTTGGAGATCTGGGATAATCAGTTTGCAAACTTGTAAGGCCAGCGGAGAATACTTTAGCTTGCAGTCGGCCTTCTTGGTTCAAAGTTCTGTAGTCTGTCTGGAGTCTCTGGATGTGAAGTCTGGATGTGAAGTTGTCTGTCAAAATGCTCCGCAGAAAGTGAAAAATGAATGTCCTGCCTGTCCTGCACTGTCTCCTTTTATGTGTTTTGAAAGTTGGTGGGTCGGCTCATCTTCTATGCCCAACCCACTCAGGGTTCTGATAGGTTGAATAATTTTCTGTGCTCTCACTGGAGAACAGAGTTGTGTGTCAGAGTGAGTCATGGGGTGTCATCTTTATGGCATACAGAAAGAACACTCCCCTTTGCTTTTACCTTAGAAAATCATTTTTCATAACTACACATAATTCCCAGATACACAGTTGTTTGACATTACATGTACATATTACAGATTACTTATGGTCCATGCTTGTTCAACTCTGATCTTCCTAAGAGCTTGCATTCAAAAATGACAACTTATTTTCATTTTTGATAGCTTTTGCAACATTGGTTTTTCATCAAATCTTTACACAGACCTGTACCCTCTTCCTGAGCATATTAATCTAAGTTATCGTGTCTCTAGCATACATACAGTGTCAGTAGTATTAATAATTAGCGGGGTTTTGCCTCAGAACATGGTACACAGTTGAGTCTAGTCTTAAATTCTGGGTACATTTCTTAGATTAAGGATCTCCAAATTGTACATTTCTGTCATCTGGTTACAATCAGTTATCAATGTTCTTATAAAACATATATTTGTCTTCAATTCAATTCACTTCAGTGTTTGGGTCCGCCCCCAGAAACTTGGGAGTCAAGGATCACATGTCTCTTCTTGCTGGCAGAGCTCTGTTTACAGTCCACACCCAAATTAACATACCCCATTCAATTGCAAGAGCCTATTGTGTTGGGTTCAGCAGGCTGCAGGAAGTCCCCTCCCTCTCAATCACCAGGGCCACGTGATATCCTGCCTTCTTGTGTGTAGTTCTGAGGGGAGAAGGTTTCCCAGCCTCTTGCAATGTTAATTGAATCAGCCTGTCTTCAGGGAACAGCAGGTGTTTAAATATTTTAATTAACCAAAAAGGCTTTGAAGTTTCCAGCTCTCTCAGGAGGCTGATTAGCTTCTGAAGTAGCAGTTCTCCTGTCAGAGTTTAGACCGCTAGCGCCGGCTTGTGGAAAATGCCAGTACTGCACCCATTTTTGGGATCTGTCTTGAATTAATGCATTTCAAAAAGGGGATTTTGCTTGATAGTATATAATCCTTGCTTAACATGGCGTTGGTGTTTTTCCTTTGGCACCACATTTCACTCATGGCGCTCCTGGCCCATCACGCTCGCACTGGTGGGTGGCAGGTCAGGGGAACATTTTGGTGCGCGTCAAAACGGTGCAGTTCTCCAGGATTCTGGCGCAAATGTGGGCTTTTCCGCCCTCTTGGATTTCCTAAGTCCACAACAGCAAGTGTTGCAGCATAATAGTCCAAACGTGGGTCATGACACCCAACAAGATCAGGGCCTTGCAGGAACTGCTTAAAGATACCATTAATGGCTCCTTGGAGTGGCCTAGGAGGGTTCTTTGCCCGACACACGCCAAACAAAAAGGGATTTTGCTGCAATGTTTGGTTTGTAAAACCTCATGCTTATGCTGTAGGCATGCCATCTGCAAATATGGTGAGCCCCTGTACACATTATTATTATTGTTATTATTATTCCTCCTCTTCCTCCTGCTCCTTCTCCTCATCCTCCTCCTACTCCCACATGAAACGTTCAGCATCACTGTTAGCTTGCGGCCAGCATGGGGTGATCTTCCTATGTTTTGCGTTCAGGTTGGTGAGGAATTGCTTGAGTTTCTGGCTGGTAATTGGTGGTCCATTGTCACTCTTCAGTTTCATGGGTAACCCCTGTATGGCGAATACTTTCTCGAAGGCGGTGATGACTGACTCTGCGTTCATCGACTTGATGTGCTCCACTTCCGGGTATCTGCCAAACTCGTCGACTAGGCCAAGGAGGTACCCCTCTCCCGCGATGGTACAAAATTCCATGCTCACTGACTCCCACCTCGTGTGGCTCCTGGGCGCACTTGTGATAGGTTTGGGCATCGTTAGTCTCCTCAAGGACTGAAATGCGGCACAGATTTCCACCAGTTCAGTCACACAGTACTACTAAATCCGCAGCATCCACATTCTTTATTTCAAATATGCTTGGATCTTCACTATGCCTTGATGGGCCTTGTGCGCTTTCTTCCAGTGTCCCTGGTAGAACGATTCTGTGTCCCTTTAGCACAATGCCGCCTTCCGATATTGTGAGCTCATGGCAGATGCCAAATAGTGCCTGTAGCTTCTCTTGGGCTGCTGTTGTGCATTGTGCTACCGCGGTCAAGTAGTTCTTCCAGTCGCCTGATTGGATGGTCTGAATGGTTTTACAAACAGGTGTCTGCCTTTGTTTCATCTGCTATTTCCTGTAGTGTTAAGGCTTGTGGGCGTGCACAGGCAATCACGTGGCACACATGGCTCCTCTGTCTCGACCGCGTGTTCCTCCTCACATCTGGTGGTGGGTCGCGGGTGGCAAGACAGGTAATCAGCCGGATTGTCTGCTCTGGCTCTGTACGTGACATCAATGTTAAACGGCTGTAGTTGGAGCATCCATTTTTCTAGCGATGCTGGGGGGTGTGGTGCTGACCCCCTGAACATTGGTATCAGTGGTTTGTGATCCATGAACACTTTGGCCGGTTGCCCTAGTAGATACAATCTGAAGTGGCAGCAGTCCCATAGGATCGCCAGTGCTTCCTTCTCAATGTGGGCAGAGTTTTGTTCGGTTTTTGTTAGCGCTCGACTGGCAAAAGCAACTGGATATACAATGCCATTTTTGGCCACTTGGGTGAGCACTGCACCTAGCCCTACTGGGCTGGCATCTTCCAGGAGTTCTGTGGCCCGGTCGGTGTTGAAAAACACCATTTTTGTGCTGCTGGATAGCGAGTCTTTTATGCGTTGGAATGCTTGTTGGTAGTGTTCTGTTCATTCCCATTGCTTTCTTCTTTATAAGTTCCCTCAGCTGTGCTTCAAGGGTGGCCAGGTTGGGTATAACCCATGCACTATAGGTAGCCATACCCATAATACTTCTCACCTCAGACGTACAGGCTTTCATTCCTTTGATGTCACTGACCTTGGCTGGGTTCAGCGACACTCCGTCAGAGTTGAACACGTAGCCAAAGCAGCTCAATTCGCTTTTATTAAATTTGCATTTCTCTGCATGTGGGGTGAGGCCTGATTCCTCTAGTCACTGGAGGACTGCAGCTAGTCGCTCGTGGTGTTCGCTTGTTGTGGTGCCATAGACTAGGATATCACTGCTAATGTAAACTTGAGGAAAACCATCTCTGGTTCCGGAAGCACCTCAAGACCTTCCTCTTTGCTGCTGCCTTGCCCCCCGTCTCCCTTGCTGATCTGTTTCTCTCTTGGCACCGTTCACCTGGCCACCCTCTGTCCGCCGGTCCCAGATACCTGCTCACCCTGCCACCCTCCTGCACTGCTTCCGGCCATCCCTTTGCACCGGGGTCTGTATCTGTACCCATGCAGTGCCCCACCCCCTTTCTTTTCTCTCTGCACTTATCAGACATACCCTGTCTGCTGCCTTAAACACAGCACTTGCCACTTTCTGGCTGCACTACAACCATGTATTGCCTTTGTTATTTATTTGTATTATTATTTATCTGTTCTCCTCTGCTCTGCACTTCTCTCCTTTCCCTTTCCCATGCACTTTAGCGTTCTCAATGTCACTGCGCCTAGTAAGATTGTGGTTTTGTTCTACCTAGCTCCCCTCCCTTGTCGCGCTCTGAAACACTTGTGTACGAGCGCAATATAAATAAATGATCATATCATGTTGGTGGTTCCGGCAAGGCCATGGAGCACTCTCCTGATCTCATTCTGAAAGATCTCTGCCGCTGAGGAGATACCAAAGTTCAGCCATTTGTATCTTCGGAGGCCCAGTTGGGATGAAAACGTTATGTACCTGGACTCTCTGGCGCAGTTGGTGATAGCCTGACCGTAGATCGAGCTTGCTCAAGACTTTGGCTCCCGTTAGGTCCACGATCAGTTAATTGATGGTGGGTGTAACATGGCGTTCCCGGCCGATGGCTACATTGGGTAGCCTCATGTCAATGCATATTCTTAGAGCATTGGGTTGCTGTCGTTTCTCGGCAACAACCATCAGTGACACCCATGGAGTGGGGCCAGATGTTTTCTCAATTATCCCTTGCTTTTCTAGCTTCTCCAGTTCTTTTTTGACTGCTTCCCTCATATGGAAGGGGACTCGGCTATGTCATACGGCCTTGGGTTCTATCGTCAGGTCGATGTGTAGTTTGATCATTCTCCCATGGAGGCACCTTATTCCTTGAAATACTTTGTTGTGTTTTGCCAAAAGGTCGTCTATTTCTGGTGGGTCAATGCTCAACACAAAGTGTACTAGGTGCAACTTCTCTGCGGTGCGACAGCTTAGCAGTGTTTCCAGTCCCGCATCCACCACATATATCCTGGCTCTACTCATGGCTCAGTTGTATGCTAGGTCTTTGTGGGAACGACCCGCTCAATGATAGGGGCCTTTTGCACCCGTATGCAAACAGTCTCACCTGTTCTGGAGCATCGGCTTTGGGTCTAATGTGTTTTATGTGTGGATGGGCATGAAGTTCACTGTCGCTCCTGTGTCTATGACCACTCTGGTGGGGTTCCCATCCAACAGGATGGTGCACAATGGTCGTTTGTGTTGCTTTCTATTCCGACTGAATTTCGTCCTGTTTGGCTTTATGGTGGAGATCATGTGCACCCCATGTTCTCTTCCTCTCGTTTTCTTCAGTCTTTCCTTTCTGCGTCTGTCAGGGGCCGCACTTTCATCAGATGACTCCTCTGTTGCGCTACTGCTGGGTGATCTCTGGGCAGTGTCGACCGCTCTGCCTTTACCTCACCCCTTTTTTGCCAGTTGGAGGTGTATTGTCGGCCTGATTCTTCGGGGGTTTTGGAATTCAGGCATACTGCTGCAAAGTGATTCAGATGTTTCCACTTCTGACAGGTTACTCCTAACACCGGACACTGTTTGCCTCTGTGCCAGGGGCCACCACACCACTTGCAGGTGTCATTTCACCCTTGCGGACGTCCTGGCCTCATGCTGTTGGGGAACCTTTATTCTTTTTGCCCTCGGACTGCTGCCACCTCTTCTTTTTGCATGTTGTACAGGGGCAGGTGCTGCATTGCTGCCTCCATGACTGCTACTTGGTCATCTGTGCGCTCTGAGTCTCCCCATTGCCAGTATGTGGTCCAGCAGGATGTTTTTCTCAGACAGTACTGCCCATCGTAGTTTCTCAGACGACAACCCATTGATGATCTGCAGACGGACCGCAAAGTCCTCGTCTGGGGACTCGCATCCGATCGCCAGTTCTCTTAGCTGGGCATGGAAGTTGTCAATGGTTTCCTTCTCCCTCTTGCGGGTCATTCAACAGTGAAATATTTCATAGTCTGGGTTCAGTTCGGGCTTGAATTTGTTGGTCAACACTGCTTTCGCTGAGTTGTATTCATCTGCCGTCCATCTATTAGGAAGTGTGTTAAATAGACGTACTGCTGCAGTGCCGATGTTTAGTAGTAGGAGCGTGCGTTTTCTCCTACCTTCGGTGATGTCTCTGGCCTGCAGGTGGAGCTCACATTTTTGGAGCCATATTCCCCATCTGAGGGCTGCTCCCGTGGTGTAAGGGTCAAACGGTTTCATAAAAGTAGTTTGTGTGGTTTCACAGCCTGCAATAAAGAGCCAGACATGAGATGGATTGGCATGCAGTGCAGGTGCACCAGATGTGTCCAACCCCTAAGCAAAATAAATAAAATGTGTGTTGGTTCATGGAGGAAAAACTCTGGAGGCATCCATGGAACCAGTTGGGCATGTGCCCCAGAAGCAATAAAAAAGGTTCTGAAGTGCAATCAGCAGAGCTGCTCAGTCCACACTGTCCCCGTCCGACCCGGAGATAGGGACTGGCGGTTGGGGAGGGAACAAGAGGAGGTAGAAAACAGGACGTGGCAGGAAGCGCCCATGCCCAAAGATTCTAAGGCTGCTTTGCAACATGCCTCAGGCCCATCCCCGATCTGAGGGACATCACATGAGTCTGGAGGAAAGAGGATGGGACTTAAGAGTAAGATAAGGATCTACTGACCTGAGCAATGTAGAGCGTCTCTTCTAGTTAAGCACTTTCAATAAGTGGTTGGCCTAAGCCAATCCTCCAAACGCACATGCTTAGGCAGCTAGGCAATCAGACTGGGCCCAGCATCACCAAACACTCTGTTCTAGGAACAAAGGATGTGTATTGGGCTCGTCTGGGCAAGAAAAACCAGGCCAGTTTAAACCACTCTAAAAGGAGAAGGGATGGGCTTGTTATGTGCCAATGACCATGCAAAGGCCATTATAAGGCCAGGCTTGTGGTCCCCACATACAAAGAGATTGCCCAATATAAAAATGGCAGGAAGCAGAGCTTAAACAATGAATTACTATCCCAACGAATAACTTACTGCTAAAACTGGGCTGCTAATGAGCTCAAAACGACTGGAGCCGTGGTGAACTGAAAACTGAACTACAGCTGCCACCATCCTACTCCACAGCACGATTCCAGGGTGATGGGGCACTCCATTTCTGTCTGAGGGTCATTCTATGACTGCTACCATAGGAAAGCACATGAAAATGGGTTGCAGTGACGGGGCTACTCCAATAGAAGGGAACCCCAAAACAATGAACATTGACCTAGCAAAGGCCTCTTGCGGGAACTAGCGACCCTTGATGCTTTGAAACCAGCACTGCCTGCAATTTTATGCAGAGGGACGTGTTAGGCAGAAACCTGTGCAGTTGCCTTAGGGACCACTGCAAAAAGTTTAAGACTACAGGTGTTGGCAGTAAACCCAATTGGTAGCAATCTGCACCACCCAGATTTACCTGGTACATGTGGCTGAGCAGTCAGACTTCTCTCAAGAAGAGTTAGGCAGTATATAGAGTATACACATTAGGTACAAAAATACAGTAGCACAAGCAAATACTGACCAGAGCTATGGTATAAAAGTATATCATTATTTATTTAAAAACACACTTGTAAAAATACACTGGCACTAATATGTCAAGCAAGTTCAAACACAGTCATTAGAAATACACACACCTCCCTGATTAATTATTCGACAAGTCTTAGGGAAAGAACACCACTTATTATCAAATACAGAGGTGAGCGCTTAACCAAGATGGCACTCCAATAATTATTTAAAAAGGGAGGGAAAAGGAAGGCAGAATTAGAAAAGCACACAATACCAACACTTTTAAAAGAACCACAGCAAGTCAGGAAAGGCAGAGTCTACTGTAGAGCAAGAAAGTTCATAGGCCAGGCCCACTCTTGGAGAGCAAGGCGGAATGTGCCCAAGATCACACACTTGAAGTACACTTTAAAAGTCTTTGCAGATAGCTAAAAAAGAGTTGGATCAGTTCAGAAAAGTTAGTTAACAGGTCCCAGGTCACCCCAGGATAGAGAGTCAAGGATTTACGGGACACCTTGAACAGTCTGTTGCAAGGGAGACCAGGTGGGACACAGTACCTGAAATGGTGAGAAAGCTCCAGCGGGTGCAAGTTGGTGCTTCGTCCAGGGGAAGAGAAGGTCTCGACGTGGAGGAAAGCTGGAGATCGTTGCACTGCCAGGAAGAAACCAGCCGCGGAGTTTCTCGGCTAAAAGGTACTACCCTTTTATTCACGGTAGTGGTGAAGCGTGGCTATCCGGCCGCCGGGGTGCTTGGCACGGGCGATTCGACCACGAGACGATCCAGGAAGGTGAAAAGAGGTCGAACTGGTTAACCCCATCAGTTCAAAGGAAGAAGACTCTCCAGGATGAAGATCTTCTCTGTCGTCGGGAAGTGGTGAGGCGGTTCAGCAGGGCTCCCCCGGTAGTGTTGTCGTTGCAGGTCGGCTCAGCTTCTCCCTCTTTGGATTCTTTAGGTCCTGTGGTGACTTCTGAAGTTCCAGTCCCCTGTCAGGAATGGCACTCTGTCAAGAGTGGCACAGGGTACCCAGGTAGATTTTGGGTGGCTGTGCCGAA
The DNA here is from genome assembly GCF_040938575.1 of Ambystoma mexicanum. Taxonomy (NCBI): domain Eukaryota; kingdom Metazoa; phylum Chordata; class Amphibia; order Caudata; family Ambystomatidae; genus Ambystoma; species Ambystoma mexicanum. Next base: position 269,348,283 of record NC_090937.1, read on the forward strand.
GTAAGGTAGCAGATAAGCACACACAGCAGGGAGTTAAACAAGAAAGAAGAGTAGGAAACTGTAGCTGTGAGCCAAAAGGGGCAAAAGATACAAAGGTACAAACAAACCGGATTCCCTCTTAGGGTGTATGCTGAAATGGGAAAGAGTGTTCCACGAACCTTAGGAAACTCCAGCCTTCTGCACAGATTGCTATAACAGAGGCCCACGCTGTATGCTCATGGCTGGGAACAACAGCAGTGGGTGTCTGTAACACTGAAAACACGACAAGGGAAGGGGCAGAGGTTGCCTGCCGGAAACCAACAGGCAAGCTCTGTACAAAGGGATTACATAAAACACATGAGAAGACAAGAACAGATATATCCAGCGAAAAAGGAAGTCAATGAGCAATCTAGCAGAAGGAAAGGCAGTTAGACTGAAGTAGATAACCTAAGGTGGATTACAGAGGACTCAAGGAAGAGAACAAGGGAACAGCAGTCAGGAAAACAGAAGGGCTGCAAAGTAGGAAGCAGGTCTGCAGTCAAGGGTGGCACTAGGTGCAAGCAAACTGTAGTGGACTGCGGAGGACTGTACTAGGCTGCAAGGCAGGGAGTCCAGAAGAACAGGACAGAGAGAGATTAGTAGTAGGCGACAGACAGAGAGCCCAAAAGAATAGGGCCGCGAGGTAGGGAGCCCAGAGGAGCAGGGCCGTAGGTAGCTAAGTGTAAAACAGGCTGTAAGGCAGAGGAGTGTAGCAAGCCGCAAGGCAGGGAGCCCAGAGGACAAGGGCTGTAGGCAGCGGAGGGAGACAGGCTGCAAGGAAGGAGCCCAGAGGACACAGGCTGTAGGCAGCGGAGGGAGCAGGCTGCAAGGAAGGAGCCCAGAGGACAAGGGCTGCAGGCAGCAAAGAGGTGCAGGCTGCAAGGTAGGGAGCCCAGAGGACAAGGGCTTGGAGACAGCAGAGTGTTGCAAGCTGCAAGGTAGGGAGCCCAGAGGACAAGGGCGGTAGGCAGCCGGAGTGAGGCAGTCTGTAGGCAGGGAGCCCAGAGGACAAGGACTGTAGGCAGCCAGAGTGAGGCAGGCTGCAGGGCAGGGAGCCCAGAGGACAAGGACTGTAGGCAGCCGGAGTGAGGCAGGCTGCAGGGCTGGGAGCCCAGAGGACTAGGACTGTAGGCAGGCGGAGTGAGGCAGGCTGCAGAGCTGGGAGCCCGGAAAGGGCACTGGATCAAAACAGGATAATGCAGCAACAGGAACAGCATACAATGTAGCAGGTCAAGGCAAACAGGAGCGCTGAGATCTCAAGATGCAAGACACTGTGCTCCTGCAGGTAGCTGCTTCTATACAGCCCTGCCCTGTTCTGAGGCAGGCTAATTGACAGCACCTGGGGCAGCACACCTGATGACAATCTGCCTCCTCAGCACTGGCCACTAGGGCTTCTGGGGATTGTGGTCCCAATAACGATGAATGAGAATAGCCAGGAATTGAGGACTGTAGCCAGGTGCATTTTGGTAAATGTAGTTAATTGAATAAAATAAGAAAGAACCAAAGTTGAGCAAATGGAAATAAAAGACCAAGGCGTGAAAAGGAGTTGTTCAAGGAGTATTAGGAGGATAAATGAGTACCAAGTAGTCCATGATGGTTGCCAATGCGTGTGCCAGCGGTTCGGGCATGACATCCCGAAAGCCCTGCTTTTAAGCAGAAAACCCCCATTCCCCAGTCCTAGCTGTCACTCAAACATGCTAAGTGGTGAGCCGGGCGGCTCACCACTGGACCAATCACACAAGAGTGCGACTTGAGTTGCAAAGGCAACTCAGTCCAGGGTGCCTATTCCCCCTCCCACACATCCTGTAGACCCAGACAGAGTGGCACCACTTTTGGAGGCTTCTGTGCAGAAACCCACCAAAAGTGGAACAAAGGGCTTGACTTGGGTTGGAGTTACAGAGGCGAACACAAATGCCATTTTAAAACCGAGTCCTGCCAAAAAGACCCAACCGGGGAATAAATATTAAATAAATAACCCGGCGGTATCTTTAACATTGCACCAAAAAAGTGGTGCGTTTACAATGAATGGGAAAATCCCATAGGAAATATTCCGGTGGAATATTTTGCGTGGTAACCACTGCCACCAGCCAGAAACTCGACAAGGGGGGGACTGGACAGTGCCCCCTTGGAAAACAGACCCAGGGGGCAATCTATTACCCCTACCAGTACTTACACAATATGATGGTTTGTACTGGTTCTGTTCGCAATTTGAGACTAGTAAAGTCAATGGTGACTTTACATGCCCTGGGAGACAGTAGTCAGTCCCAGGGCATGGAGTCTATGTTTGGGGGTCACTATGACACCCCTGTGTTACTGCACTGAGGGGGCTGTGTAACACACTTACCAAAAACACATGAAGCCCTATGGAGTAAAAGACCCCATAGCCCATAAAACACATTACAAAGTCAAAGGACATTCTCAAATCATGCCTAAGAGTGGAACAAAAAGAGTCTCACTCTTAGCAGGAGAAAAAAATAAACCCCAAAAATCCAGCAAAGCTGCTGGGGGACTCACTAGGTTTGGGAAATTAGCCTATACAGAGAATTCTCCCTAACAGGAAGCAACAACATCATTTCAGTCAGAATTCCCTAGGCACAGGCAGTGCTTCACCGCCATTGGTCTTGGAAAGATGCAGCACCACTTCCTTGTGCTAATCCGTGTTAGGTAAGATTTTAATTTCTATGATAAATCTTCCATATCTGTGTCAATCCCAGAACTTTTTGCTGGACTTGGTGATTATTTTTCCATGTTCCTGGGTGAGTGGGAATCTTTTTCCCCTTCTCACCCATTCTTTTACTCTTTTTATGTATGGCCATTTTATGTCTCTCCATAGTGTATGTTTCGATTTATGGTTCCCTGCAACATTCGGGCTTTAGGTATTTTCCTATGGCAGCACACAGCCCCTTATGGGCAGTGCTGCTGGGTTGCCCCTTTGGCTTCCCTTTGTGTTTTCTCTTTAATATACCCTGGGTGAACTACTGTTCCCAAGGGTAAAGGGGGATTTTAATCCCCTTTACATGTTATATGTGAGAACAGCACACCCCACATTATGTGGAGTTTTGGGGAGATACCTAGTATCCTCTTTCTCACAGACCTAGTAACATTTCTGTTACTGTGACAAGCTACCTCTCATGGCTGGTGGAAGTGGATATACCTTTGGGACATTTTAGTTAATATTACACGCAGGCGGTCAAACCAGCCGCAGTAACGCACAGAAGGGTCACCATTCTGCTAGAATGGTGGCTTACTTTTTTTTTTCCCCCATCTTGGGTGTGTTTGTCCTTTGTTGGGTCTTCTGCTGTCCTAGGTGGGGGAGGTCCTGGTTTAAGTTGCCTTCAGTAGGGACCCTTTGTGTTTCCAGCCGAGGCTCCAGAATGTCTGTGAAGACAGGAAGCCCTTTGTCTTCCAGTGTGCCTGAAATGAACCCGTTCCTACTAGGGAGCTGGCTGTCCAGATTGGACAGCCAGCAGCCCCTTTCTGCAAACTGCAGTTAGAGTTTGCAGAAGCTGTGCATGGGTTCCTGGATAAAAGTCGGATTCTGGAAGCTGAAGACAAGTCAACAACTGGAGCTGAATCTGATAAAGAAAAGATGCATGTAACTGATTCTAACGACCAGAGAGCATGCTGTGTAACCAGAGCCTGTTCTGACCCTTCCTTCAAAGTGACCTGGGGGTCCTGAAGATGATGACCAAGAGAGTAAAGAGAATCCAACCAGCGATATTCGTTCTTCATCTGGTTCCTGTAAAAGGGCGCCAAAAGCTGTGAGAAGCATTGAAGATTCCTTTGTTGGGTGCCTCATCTGTTGACTTCTGCTGCAAGATTCCATCCAGTGTCCATTTTCTTTTGTCACCAGGCCAAGAATCCGGGGACCGAGTCTTGTGGTGCTGCATCATGAAGGCATCCATCCAGAAGCTCTTCTTCGCAGCTGAGGTACTGTGTTGGCTTTGGTAATATTTACCTTAAGTCTTGTGTCAATCCTGTATTAGTGTTTTGGAGCTCGCCTATACCATTCTCCCAGGCCGAATGTCCCCGAGCACTTTCTTCTAACTTTGAAGTCTGTACTTACTTGCTGCACGGCATATCCTCTGCAAGTCCGACTTCCCTGCATCCGAGCCTCCTCCTGACCTGCTTACTGCAGGCTCCTACACCACTAGGGTCCTTCTTCTGCCTCTGAGATAACTCATGCCCACGAATAGGGAAGGACTTTAAAAGTAAAAGCCTCGGTCTTGAAAAGATCATAAGTAGTACTTGCTTGTAAATGTGTTAGCGTTGTAACTATCTCTGAAATAGGATACGTTACCAAAGTGTCCTGAAGTTCTAACTTACCTTTGAGTTGTTTGTTGCCCCTCTGAAAGGTATGAGGAGCCATTTTCTTACCTCTGAATTGTGTTTCACCCTTCTAGAAAGTAACTGAGCTGGTATTGTTTTATTATCCGTAAACTGAATGAGTGTAAAATCTTACCAATAGGGTTTACTCAACTTGAATAGCTGTTGCAGTTCTACCCTTGCTTAGTGCACTTCTAAAATAGTCTTAGGGGGTAGTTCCGAGTTTGGAGGTAGCCATGGTGCTATTAGCGCCATGGCTGCCTCCAAACCCGGGTCCGGGTCCGGTCTCACTGAATGGGGACTTACCGGGTCACTCCGACCTTGGAGGACCCGGTAAGTCCCCATTCAGTAAACCATTCCCCATTCCCATTTGAGCCCCCATAGGGCTCAATGGGGAAGGTGCTAATTACGGGCCCGCAAATAGCGAGCCTGTTATTAGCGCCCTGGTCCCTTAGCAGGACCCGCTAAGGACATCTGGTCTGACCAGATGTCCTTTGCGGTTCCCACTAAGGGAACTCGGAATAGGGTGGTAAAGGTTTACCGGCACCGGCATCCTTACCGATGCCCGTAAACCCTTACCGCCCAACTCGGAATGACCGCCTTAGTGTTCTTACTTAACCTGTAGTTGCATACTGCCCCTCTGAAAAGTCTGCTAGAGTTCTTAATTTAGAATTGTATTCCACACTTCTGAAGAGTATCATTGATATAACTGCATATTCCTGTATTAGAAATAGTGCTGGAGTTTTTGACAAATAGGGGTTTACTTACCTTGAATAGCCACTGCCATTCTAAAACTGTGACATTGGGTTATCGTTACCTTACATTATATAATACAATTCTAAAACAGTCTTACCAAGTTCTTACTTATCCATGAGTAGCTGACTGCACCCCTCTGAAAAGTATATATGTTCCTTTACTTGTCTTTGAACAGTGTTCTGAAAAGTAATGAATATAAAGAGAAGTACTCTGTTGTAACTGTATCCATTCTGAAGAAGAATAAGTTACATGTGTTGCAAAGTGTATCACTAGGTGATTCTTGTAACTGAATAACACTGTAGGTTATTTCCATTAGGGTCTGCATCTCTTCAATGACATGCTGTATTCTAAAAGTCTATAATGCTCTTCTGAATAAGGTTATACTTTGGTTTGATTACCATAAGTATTGTGTTGTTTTTTTATAATTGTGCTTATGAGTTACGATATATGACTGATGTTTCTAAAGATGTATCTTTACTTATGTGTATATAAAATAAACCATTGCTTGTACAATACATAAGTATCAGTGTTTCTTTGGATCATATCTATACTACAGTTTCTTTGTAGCTACCTACAGCCCTCTCACCTTCCTAAAATGAGCCTGGCTGCTCTCTCAACACTACAATGTATCTCATCCTTATACTGGAGATTGTGAATTGTCTCAAGTATAGTTTTATGAAGCTATTAGTTGGACTTTAGAAAAGAACTGCCCTAGCAGTCCTCGGTTCTGAAAGATTCTTCTCCTGCTTTGAGACATTACCCAGTGTTAGTGAGATTTTACTTAAGCCCTAAGGTTAAGGTCTGCTGTGCATCTTCCTGACTTTGGAACTGCTAGTGATTCCCAAAAGCTCACCAACTCAGGTGTAATTCTCAGGAGGTGGCACTGCACAGGTACAGCACACACCTTTCATTAATACCAAGTAAGAGAGGGTCCCCACGCATCATAGTTGTATAAAAATATCTTTATGTAAACAAATAGAAAAAGCAGTACACTCACAGGTAAGTAACTATTTAAAACTGAAAATGCCACAATCTATGAGGTAAATAGCAGCTTTAAGTAAGTTCTTTAGAGTGAATAGGGTACTATTCCTAGAAGGAAAGGCAGTACCAGGTATGTAAAGGCTTTTCTATATAGGCTGGCAAGTTCATGATGAGACCAGTACTGAAAATAGGCTCAGTCTTTAGCAGGAAATCGTTACCTTTATGCAAGTGTCACAAGGAGCAGTTCCTGGGGTTCCATCGGACGGAAGCCCTCAAGAATTCCTTAAAGGTGAAAAAGGAGCTCAGGGATGAAGAAAATTAACAATGGAGTGGAAGCGCAAGTCAGCTGTGATCGTTTTCTGCCAGTGATGTAGGATTCCCAGAGCATTCTGGCACAGGACCTAACTTCAGAGGACGGGGTCAGCTCGGAGATACCCAAAGGAAAAACTAATTCCAAAGAAAGGTTCGAGAAGTTGCACAGAAGAGAAGCCAGCCATGGAAGGTGTGGAGTCAGATTTGGTGCCACCCTTTTTTTAGGATGCTACAGCCACTAACCCCAGGGGATAGGTTAATACACCACACAAGAAAAGGAAGCCAAACATCTTTTAGAGTAGGTAAAGTGGTCAGCTCAACTCTCAGGTAGGGGTAGTAGGTACAATTAGCCCTCACACAATTCTTGAAAATACACTAAAATGTTACTGAAAAATATACACATTGTAACAAAAACTATCAGGTCAAATAAATACTTTGGGTATTAATACAAAGTCTTAAAAAGATACCAGCATATTATAAAACAGTAAAGTCTATAGAAGGACTTTCCTAACCCCAATGCCTATATGTGGGTCGTTTACCAAGGCTAAGCACCCAACATAAAATAAAAGAGGGGGTGGGAACCGGACGATAAGCTGTCCCCCCTCTTAAGAATTGTTCATCTTGTGCATATCCCTGGCTTTTACATGTGCACGATGTGGCTTTATCTTATGGCATAAATCCATTCCTTTCTTGGCCCATCTGGCACTAATTCGCCATCTATGATGCACCCACTGCTTGCTGCATTCCCAATCCTCCTCCACTCATCAGTATTGCCCCTCCTATGGTATATTTTGACACTTTCATTTTGAACCAACTTGGCTTCTGCAAGCTTTACTTGTTATTTTCTGCTTGCAGCAGCCTGAAAAATTTTGTGATAGTCAACTGTATCTTTTCCCATGACCTACCTTCTATCCCATCAGGCTTTCTCAAGTGTCTCTGTACTTATACAAACAGCCCCCGACATAAACCGTGGTGAAATATTATTACGGTCTTAACCCCTGCTTTCGTACTGCAAGAATTTCAGTGCTCCTCAATATAAGCAAGCAAATCTTCATCCTTTCATTCATATTTCTTCAAAAGACCAACTATCTTTATATTTTATTTGAAATCTAATATAAGGTTCCGATCTAGCACAGGGCTCATGTCTTTCGCCTCTTCTCTTTAACATCTACTCTCGTCTTCTCTGCGCTCTTCTGTCAGCCCTAGGCATTTATTTTGCCAATTATGCTGACGACACGCAGGTTGTTATTAAACTCACTGGTGAGTATCAAAAAGATGTTGAGCACATCAACTCAATCTTCACTGAAATCCAGAAGTGGATGGCTCTAAACTCACTGGCCCTCAACAATGCAAAAACAGAACTGTTGATCTTAGGTACCCAGAAAAATCTGAAGAAACTTGACACAAAATATGACAACTTTCTGATTGGCCAACATACAATCCCCGTATCTAAATCCGTAAAGACCTTAGGAGTTTACTTCGACCCGCAGCTATCTTTCACCCGTCAGGCCAATTATCTCAAATCCTCGTGTCATTATTATATTCAACTTTTATGGCAGATCCGTCCTTATCTGTCTATAGAGAACCTTGCTGTGATTGCAGCCGCCATTGTAAACTGCAAACTCGATTATTGTAACAGTCTAATGATCGGTACCTCCCAGGCCAACATCAAAACCTTGCAGATCATACAAAACAACGCAGCACGCGCAGTAATGGGCCTTAAGCGCAATATGCACGTCTCTGGCGCCAGGCGTAGCCTTCATTGGCTCCCTGTGAAACAGCGCTTACACCACAAAGGCCTTACTACTGTGTTTAAATGCCTTCATGGCCAAGCTCCATCCTATCTCGCTACCAGGATCAAAAAGAAACCTGTCACCCGTTTCTTGCGCTCAAGTAGCAACACCGTCTTGGTTCAGCCCCCATCTATCCTGAAAAGATTTGGGGATATTAGCTTTGACTCTTGGGCTCCAGCTCTCTGGAATGCTCTCCCTAAATACCTCTCTAATAGCGAGTCTCTGCCTATCTTCAAAAAGAAATTGAAGACCTTCCTGTTTGATAAAGGATAGGTCCATTTCAGCCTTCGTAGCGTAGCTCGCTCGGTACTTGAAATCAGTTCTCCGCTATCTTCTTCTTCATTCTGCTGGTCTTTATGAGGTTAAGATTTCACCAGTTTTCATGTCTTTTCGTTCTCCTTGTCTGATATTGTTTTCTGTTGTTTTTGTCCCTTTCCTCCTCTTGTGAGCGCCCTGAGGCCTATGGGTTGGTGGCGCAATACAAAAATATAGATAGATAGATAGATAGATAGATAGATAGATAGATAGATGTAAAACAAAACCGTCCTGTGTGTGTGTGTGTTCTCTTTGCAATATTGAATTCTTCTTCTGACTACCACTGTGTGTTCTTAAATGCATTGTCTTATATTTCACTGGTTTCCTGTATATCCATAAGATCATGTGTACTCGTGTGCATGTCTGCGTGTTTGCATACATGTGTGTGTATGAATGTGTGTGTTTGTTTGCGCATGTGTGCGTGCTTTTAGTCTCAGTGCGCTTTGCGAGCGCGTTCCCTCATTGCTCACTGCATCCTTATGCTAAATGCAACATTTTTTATCTCTTCATGCATTTCTCATGTTTTCCCAAAAAAGTGTTTCTCATTTATTTTGCTTTTCCCCATAAATATTCAATAAGCTTAGTTCAGTGTCATTTACTAATGCAATCTCCCACTTTATGCTGCAATTTGCAATCATAATTATATTTTAAATCTCAGTGACACTTTTCTCAACTCTTGTGATACTAGACACCATTTTTTCCAATTTCCTCTCCAAATGTCTCCATATTTCATAGCCCTAATGTATGGCTAGGGAAACATTGTTCACCTTCTTGGCACCTCTCCAATGTGCTCTAACTTAATAACGTTAATGTGCCAGAATTTCTGTTACTCATTGTGCCTTACCAAAAGCGTCGCCCACTCTATATAATCGAGCTACCAGCTCAAATATTGGATACTGACTGTAAGTAAGCAGACTACTTGGATGTGTGACCAAATAGCATACTTCCTCTTCTTTGTAGATATGTCACGCAAGTGCTTTGAAGCGGCCACCTTCTATGTTAACGCATTATAAAACTATATTAATTTGCCCTCTAAAGATTTTAAAAAGACAAATGTGATGCTCAGCATCTCCTACTTAAGCATTACTAACATTACCCTATAAGTGGAGAGCAACATTGCAATATCATTTACTTAGCCTACAAGGGATAATGGGTATGGACTATGTCTGGGATTACTTGTCCATAGTATCATGGCACCGGATATTCAGACAGGAGAATGCTTTTCACACAATCTGCATTGTTTCCAAGTGTTCCGAGTTCTTTTGGGCATAGACCCACATACATTATATGGTAACTCGCTTCTATACAAAAACAGTTTCACTGAGCACTTGTGTAATCCTACACAATGATATACGGTTGGGGTATGTTGGAAACAATCTTGTATGCACTGCAAAGGAATTGTGTACATGCAGAGTCATGATATTCTTAAAATGCAAATCATATTTTGAGGCATTTAAATATGACTTGCTTGCAAAGTATTGTGGGTCTGCAAATATCCCAGCGGGTGTTTACTGCTACTATCCCTCACTTTTTACAGTACTCTATTAACTAGTATTGGAGACAAGCACAGGGGCCGGGGAAGGGTATGGGTGGAAGCATCACTTCTTGTGGGTGATGAACAAAGCAGCAAATTTCAAAGACCAAGTCAGACGTTTCGGCAGTACACTGAAGGAAATGTGTTGCATGCTTGCTAAAGTATAGGAAATTCTAGTACCCATCTAGACCACAGCACCTTCTTTTTCTTTCTATGCTCAACTGCTGAGGGCTTTTCAATATAACCATGTGTTCTCTGTGTGCAGTCTCTAGCATCTCCCTGCATCTTATTTAACTGATCACAGAAGAGGGATCCATAGTTACAGAAGAAGGCACTCAATCAGTTGTATCTCTGATGAATTGATGTAATTAACTTAAAAGGCATACATGTGTGATTATCTTCAACAGGGCTCCATAAATAAACCTCAGTAAGGCTCTTGTTTAATTTTATCTATGCTGTGTTGCGGAAGGGTGGGCAAAACTATACACTTTATTATGTGCCCTGTGCACTTCCTATGTCAGGGCTACAAGCAGGCCCTAATCAGATGTTGCTCCCTACTTGGAGTCAAATGATTATTCAGGGAGTAAAAAAGTAATTAGCTTTGCCAATAGGGATACTTTCTGCTTATTAAAAGATGTTCTTTGCCCATAAAATTCCTTTTGCGATTGGGCATTAATATTATTAGAGTTCCTTCCTTTCTATGCCACTGAACTACTGGTCACTAATTCGAAATAATATCAGTGGAGCTTTGTGGGTTGAAGCAATATGTTCATTATTTCTCGTTTTTGTTGGGCACATTTTCCTTTTTTTAGGGATTAAAAATGCATGGTGCATATGTCTCTTAGCTCTAAGTCTGGTGTTATCACTACACACAGGAGAGCGGAATGTGGATAGTAAGCAGAGGCACAGGAATTGTGGATCATCATGTTCCAAGGTGCAGTTATTCAGATGAAATTATCATTACACAAATTATTAGAAGCATGTTCTCCTGTCCCTTGAATTACTTAAAGTGGCATTTGAACTCCTTTCAGCATGTTTTTGACACATCCACCAGCAAATGTACTCTGTCTGAGTTTGACAGCTACATCAGTTATGACAAGAGATATTTTTGTTTCGTAATATAAATGAGTAATTTTCCAGTGGCATAAAACATACAGTGCCTCATTACAACTTGGGGCGGTATCCTGGCATAAATCTGCCAGAATCCCGCCCAAACTATTTACTGTTACCGCAACTTGGTACGCAGGAATTTCTGACAGATTACAACTGTAGGTGGCGGTGTAATTCCCCATTCATATTGAGTCCATATGGAGTCCATTGGACTCAATGTGGCTTTTTTGGCGGAATTACTGCTGCGGAAATTCCGACGATTTCAGTTTTGAGTTGTAGGATTTACGTCCAGGATTTTTTTGGAGGCATATTCTCCACTCCAGGCCCGAAATTGTAGTTTGGCATAGTTGTAAAGTTGGCGGTAATGGAGTTACCACCAACTTTACCACTTACTGCCAAACTCGTAATGAGGCTGACATTTCTCTGTGCAGAAGTACGTTTGCAAGGTACTGTGGCAGATGGCGAAGTCTTGGACTGGTTGATGAGTTTTCTGTATTATCACATATGACATATTTTATTTTAGCCTATGTGTTTGGAAAAAGTGCTGTAAGATTTGTAAAGAATTGCAGTGACTGGGAAGAGGAAATTCCTTTCCAAAGTCTCTTCTGCGACCGTAGCTCACAAAGTGTATTACCTCATTAGTTAGTTGCGCACATGGAAAATAATGTGCGCACAACAGCCAACCAGTCCTGCACATAGAGAAAAATAATTAGAGGGAACATTGCCCACAACTATCAATAGCTGAGAGTAGGCCTTCATTCTAAACAATATATTCAACACAAGGTTCAAACATATATATATTTTCTGCCTAAAACAACAATTGTTCAAAATACTCACCTTGACTTAACCACTCGGGGGTTAAATTGCCTCATAACGTATCAATTTAAAACAATATGTCTCGTAACATTATTTCTAACTATCATACACTTATTTTCATTTAAAAAATGCTGTTCTTTCAAAACTTGCTTATCTGTCAATTTCTCAATACATATCAATCATTTCAACCCCTAACTAAATGTCCCACTAAGGACCATGACCACTACACATCTGTACCTTAAAAATCTAAAAAAAATAACAAATTAATTGAGCACATTCAGGTTCAAACTCATATTTCCATATGCATTTTGGTGAGCCCTAGGCCACTTCCAGTCAGGCATTAAAAAAACAGATTTGTCAAAATTGCTCAAAATACATTTCTAAACACTTTCCTTACATGCTTACACATATACTAATGTCAATCCTGCACATTTCTAATAATTTTTTTCATAAAACATTTCATGGCTTTTGAATACAATTTCTCCCTATTTATATTATAATGCTCATACACCATAGTTTTGCTAAAACCATTTAACATTTGCACATTGCTGTTTCTCCTGCGCATTAACTTTACAGTTACATTAACTCAAAGAACTATCCCTGCAATCATAAATTACCCTCTTAACTCTGCCAACTGCTTATCTCTTAGTCCTTGAATCAGGCACCACAGTTGCTTCCAGCGTGCTCTGACATTGTTTGCTGTGTGTGCCTGTGCTGTGCTGGCCTCCTGCCAAGCTACGCACATTGCACTAAGAAAAAAAGGTGTAACTGTGTGGAATTTCACTTTTAAAATGTGTAATATACCTCATTCTGTTGATTATGAACAGGGAGACTAGAATCTAATGTCAGATTTTGCTTCACTTTGATTTATACCACCTAAATTCCTGTCTTTGTAACTGCGTAGCTGGCTGTTTTAAAGCCAAATTAATTGTTTGCATTTCTGTTATACTTTATCTTTCCTCTGTTTGACATGAATCGCACTGCGGTTTTCCATCAGAGAAGGCTTTTTGGATTCCTACAGATGTCAAGTATGTAGATACAATAAACAAAAAGGATTCAGAACCTAATCTGATCCTAGGTGTGCTGCCAATTGCTCTCCAATAGGAGTTGCTCCAACGTTTTTATAGTGTAATTACTTCAATTTCCAAATAATCACTCTGTGGTCACTTGTTAAAATCATGAAGATTGTTGTTATCTTCTGTTTTATTACTGAGGCTTGGGCATCATGCAATCAATCAGCGCCTATAGATTTGTTATGCCAATGCATTTTGGACATGGTCCGTCGTCAGGGCTATTGGCGCTCTCATTACACTCTTGAATGTTGTACCAGACTCCCTCCTTTGTTGATGCTCTGTGATGCCTCAATATTGTACATTCACGGTTGACCTATGTCTGCCGTCAGCTGCTCGCTCATCCCGTTTCGCGCTATAGGCGCTGATTGATTGCATGATTGCATGCACACCTAGGATCAGATTAGGTTCTGAATCCTTTTCGTTTATTGTTCACTTACACCCTGTGCCAGGGTTTCAAGGTGTGCCCTAAATATCGAATCAACATTTTTGTAACTCAAGGAGTTAATTTAAGTACTTAGCAGTGCAAACCCTTTCCATTCTAAGTATGTAGATACAGAACATTAATCCCTGTATCTACCAATGCCTGCCTGCTGCAGGGGTTTAAAGTAACCACACTTTACACTTTTTGGCTACAAAACACATTTTTTGCCTGTTCCTTTCTTCACAATGTTTCAAAACTAACATGTGAATGCCCTTATTAATGGCTTACTAAAGAAAACCTATCTTTTTTCACTAGTCTTGCCTACCTCTTGGGTGCTACACACCATCTACATTAAATAACCAGTTTCAATCATTTACACCTCATTTTTGCTCCTCAACACATTTAATTTCACACATAACAGATAGAAAGAAAAATAGACATACAAGGCAGCTTCACATGCATCTTCTTCTCAGTGCTCTTCGCTGCTATCGCCCCTAAATACTCCGATAGGAAGTCATTATCTAACAGGGACCTGTCTACTACACAGCCTACTTTTACTCTACTTCGAGTGTATAATTACTTCTTCTAGACGCTCCTGAGCGTAGGACTTCTGGGCTTATCTTTTAGACGATCCTCGTCACACATCATTAAACAACACTTTATCATATCATTTTGACACTCTTTGTCACACAATAAGACAACCCCTGTTACTTAATTAAAACTACCACATTACTTTTTAAACCACTTGTTACCTTTAAATCACTTTTGGATTACTTCTAGATTACTCCTAAATTATTTCTAGTTTACTCCTGGATTCGTTTTTTTAAAGACCCCTGATTACTCTTGTATTACTTTTTAAAGATCCCTTAATAATACATGTTTTTATTCTCTCCCTCTTTACCCCAGTCCCCCATATACATACCAAAAGCCACAAGTGTCAAATTACGCCCGCCATCATCAAATGCTGACAGCCATATGAGACCCCCCTGACAAGGACGAGGGCATACTCAGAGTCATTTACTAACCCTGCCATTCTCCCCAGGGCACATCCCCTCATGTCTGTCAGCATACATAGATTCTTGTCCCTGGAAGAAATGTCTTTTCTTTAGGGTCCCTTCTTGGTCAGCCAAGTGAAGAGGAGGGCACAATGCCCTCCCTGGGCATGACACCTGTGGATCTGGCAGCAGAGACAGGACACAAGGCAAAGGGGGCAACCGGGCTGGTTTCAAAGGTCATCTTTAATGCATCTCAGGATACCAAGATGACAGCAGCACTGAGCTCCCAGAATCACTGGGTTTATATAGGCAAATTACACTGACCTCATATTTTCATGCAAATACAGGATACATGTTCAATTGGCTCTCTTAACTAACATATGAGCCCTACCATCTTTCAATAGGCTGGCTTGCTTGTCAATCACCAAGCCCACATGACTTCTCTTGGCAAACCTCACTTGACTGGCATATAGGCTAATTAAATTTGTGAGAGATCCTACTGACCTTCATTATAAATCCTTTGATGTCTTGAAAGGAGCAGTCTTTATCAGATCACTGCAGTCTTTTTGGCAGGCTCGACTGTGCTTGTTCATCTCATTTGTTGCAAACCAAACAGCGGTCAGCTCGAATTGCTAGGTTCCCAGCCCACTAACTGGCCTCCCCCGACCCAACAATGTCAGAATTGCTGCCAAGAAATGTATACACCAGCTGCAGTGAACTATTCATTAACTGTTAGAGAATTATTTAATTGTCTTGCATGACTATGGGTTTTTCCACCATCTTGTTTTCCGGCATCCATTTTAGAAACTACTTGTGCCTGGGCCTGAATACTATGTGCAGCTACCAAATGATGAGTTTATTATTTCTATGTTTATGCATAACTTTTTTCCTATTCAATTTTCAGACTAGATTTTTAATATTCACAATATATATGTAATACCTGAGATACCCTGAACTGCGTGAGGCATTCTGCCCCTACAAAATATATGTTGCCCTAAAATGTGCTTTTTGGCCTAAAAAGCGCTACAATTCTGATGTTTGCAATGCTGGAGCTATTGATCAGCCTGACAAGTTATCTGCATTCAGTTTGAGGAAGGGGGGGGTAGCCAGTCTAGCACCTCCTCTACAGAAATATCACACCAAACATGCAGGTATGTTCCCTATGGGCCCTGCACCATACAGTGCAGTGTCCTATAGACCACATATCAGCCCTGGTATATGGGGAAGGTCCTAGACGTATTGGTCAACGCCTAGCACGTATGGTAGGATGTGGGAGAAATGGGGAAACCATTTTACCCAAGGAAAAATAGGTTACAAATCATTAAACACCTATAACATTAATCCAAAATCATTGTGACTCCCAGGGCATTGTATAGGTATTAATGCAGTCACATATAAAAATACATTACGCCCATAGAGATGAAGGAAACATTATAAACCCTAGCCAAAGGCAACCAAAAATTTGTAAAACATTCAGCAACATTTACCTGACTCATACATTTAAAGTCAAAAATGATTACAGAGTTACTAGAAATATTCACAATGTTACACACAGTTCCATGGATGAAATGCATATGAAGACTTCAAAAATGAACCACAAATTACAGGCAAGTGTCAAAAATAGCAAACTTAGCCCAGAGCTCACTGAACGAATAAGGGATCCAGGAAAAATATTCAGGGGCGGTTAAGTAACCCAGAGTCAATTTTAGGTCTGTTCTAAGTAAGAAAATTGCTGGAGACAATGCACGTAGAACTGAAACGGTTGAAAGGAGAATTGTGATTTATTGTATCATCACAAACAATGAGCGAAAATAAATATATTAAAGTGGACAAACGACACGTGTTCCGACCGTGATGCAGGTCTTTATCAAGGCTAGGAGAATGATTCAAAGTGAAATACCAAAGTGGTAAGTCAGTGTGTGTCTCATGTGGGTTAATGCTTAGGTACGGGAATAATACACAGCTGCCGAGATAGGTGACAAACTTTTCGGTAAAATGAAATTGATAAAAACAACGTATGCAGTCATAATTGTGTACAGACAAATAGAAATAAAGCAGCTCAGCGTGTAAGCCTTGCAGTGCGCTTGAGAAATCACAATTCAGGTAAATCAGAAAAAGCACTTTCCCTGAGCCATGCGCCAGTGAACTTTTTCTGATTCACCTGCAACAGTATCTCAGAGTTATAGAAATATGAATTGATCCAGGACCTATTTGAAAGTACATTCATAATGGGAGAGATGCAGAGATGCAACACTACCTTTTATTTTTTTTAAATTATAATTCAGCCATAAACAGGACTTTTTTAAAATTACCATAAAACAAACCACTCCTATATTATACAATAACACATTTAAAAGAAATACTTCAATTCAAACAAGTCCAGCAGACCTAAAACTGTACAATAACATGGACATCCTTCCTTTATGGTTGTGTCATGCTACAGCCATATATTTAATCATGCTTTTATGATTGTCGAGATCTTTGTTAGATGGTAAACAAGCGGGTTGTTGTGCCCATCAATAAACTCAATCTATAAACTACCACAATCCATTTGCAACAGGTGCATGTCCCCTGTTGCACAAAGAACCGTTTTCTTTAACTGTTGGGTCGAGAGACAGCCACAGAGATGATGATTTGCTGTCTCGTTGGTCTGCATTTACGATCCTCTTGGAGTACACCCCCTCTTGCAACTGTTACTTTCAAGCGTGTCTACAAAGTAAAAATGTATATTTAGATAGTATGCAGGTAGGAATTGGGGAAGGCTTTGAGATGGTTGGCCTTTTGTTGCAATGGTTCTTGGTATCCAACAATCTCTACTGCAGCACTTTGCCCCCAGATCAGTCCAGTTTTGCACTCGATCCCAGTCCTGAATTGTCCTTTACATTAAATCTTTGTGATCAAATCTAGAAATTGTATTAATATCAATGCCAAGTGCTTGATTCCAATGTATTCCTTCCTCCCCGATCATTATACCAGTATTTGTCAACTTGGGAAGCTTGGTGGCTTCTTTCAAAATCCTTTCGTGCAAAGCATTCTCCTCTGAGTTGGCTATTTTATTTATGTACATAGCATCATGAATGGCCCTTAGTGAAGATATTGAATTTATCATGAACTTGTTGCATAAAAATTCCACTGTTGTTCTTGTGGGTAGGCGCATCAAAGATTTTAAGCTGGTAGCTTCCAACTTTTTGATGAGGGTTGCATTTCTTTCCCCAAACCTCAATTCCATAGGTTAATTTGTGCACTGTTTTGGACTTCTAAATGGTACAAATGGATGAAAGTGAATGTCCACCATGCTTATTCACAAAGCATTGAGTAGCACCTAGAACTTGGTGGATGTCAACTTCCAATGTCGCCAAGTGCAATCTCCAAGTGAGTCTATCGTCTATGTTCACTCCCAGGTATTTGTAATTCTTCACTTGTTCAATTGGCTGGTCACCTATTTGCCATTTAAATGTTTTTTTGTTGTGCCGCCGCTCTTTTGTTGCTGAAGATCATGATCTTTGTTTTCATCACATTTAACTTGAGGTTATAGTTGGTGGCGTAAGTTGAAAGCTGTTTTACCAAGTCCTGAAGGCCTTTGGGGGTGCAGCGAAGCAATAACAGGTCACCAACATAACCTAACCAACTTCGATACGCATTCCCAAAGCTGGGTGGTTATGCACTTGGTAAAGACAAACAATGATAGATTAAACAACAGGTGAGCCAGAATGCAGCCTTGTTTTAGGCCCGAATTGGTTGCAATAGGATCAGTTAGAGAACCTTCTTCATCCATTCTATCTCTAGTAGTAGTGTTAGTATAAAGTGTGCATACGATATGCAATAAGCCAGAGGGTAATGCCCATTCTTTTAATTTCAATCACAGTTTTTGGCTGTTAATGGTGTCTAACGTTGCGCTGAAATCTACAAACGCCAAATATACAGGTCATCTTCATCTCCTCCATGCGCTTTCTACCATCGAGGCCAGGGCGATGACGTTGTCCATAGTGGAATAACCATTTCTGAAGCCCGTTTGATTATATGGGAGGATCTAGTTATATTTGTGTCCATGCACCAAGTTCTTCTAATAAGATTCTCACAGATATTTTTACATGGGCATCAAGCATAGCTAATACCATATAGCGTGCTGGTTCTGTGTGGCTGCTACGTTTACAAATTGAGAGTAATTCCAGGAGCCATCCACTTGGACTAATGTATTGTAAAACAGTGTGTAGGATTGTACAGCAGGTTTCAGGGTTCACTTTCAGTAAAGCATTACATATTTATGTATTTATATATATTTAACTAAACACTGGCCTTATATAAATTCATACAACAATGCATTACATTTCTCAAATTGAATTCTCATTCAAAACAAAAAAAAACACACAATATAAAAGAAAATGTGAAGGAACATGAAGAATAACATCACATTTAAAATACACCCTTTTCAAGGCAGTCTAAAATGTTCATAATTTCCACATGTACATTTTACCATATACTAAATAAGGTTAAGATCATTACCTTCTATAAAATTATCGCATAACATTTCTAGATTTTATACATTACAAATGTTGTCTAGACGGACACATTTTAACAAGAGATGTTTAAAAAACTCCAAATAGTCCTCTCCACAGAGTCTACACCAACGTTCCTTTCACGCAATGTTCAGTCTTGCCCTCAGTATTTCTAGGGACCTAACCATATTGAATTTGCTTCTGAGATAATGGTGTACAGTATAACGAGATGGAAATGCCTTTATGTAATTTGGTGGTTTACTACGGATCAATCAATATTGGATGTCATTTCCACTATTAACCTAGGGCTCAATTTCACAATTTCCTCGTCGTCAGCTAGGTTTGTAAGTCAGCTTAAAATTACGTTTCAATAGTTGCATAGTAATTTCACCTTCTTACAATATGCATTGAGAGGTCTATTCTGTAAATTCTTCAGAGATTGAACTATGTAAGGATTGGTGGGATTTGGACTTCCAGGTGCCAGAGAACTTCAACTCCCATGTGCCCCAGTGGCAACGTGTGTTGGGCATGTGGCGCAGTGTGCTTGAAAGGAGCCGCACCTGCCCATGCTCCTTGCTGATTGTTTTGTACATTGAAGACACAGGCAGAATGCAGTAGCGGTTGTAGGAGCAGCTGGTGTGCAGGATCGATCCAGGGCATGACAGAGTTTTTTGTAAAATTTACCAGGGCTGCATCGGTGATTGCTGGCAAGGGAAAGACATTGAAACCGGCCAAAGATAAATTCAGTGTTGAGTGTCATTTGTTAAGTGTGTGTGTCCACGTACTTCACGCTGAGAAGGAAGGCTTATTTAAATGCTGCCCAGCCCCGCTCGCACGCAATCTTGTTTTTTCTTAATCCTGGATAGCTCCGTGAAGTAACGGAGCATCTCTGGACTTGCACCTCACCCTGGGAGGTAACAGGTTAGTGGTGTTAGGACTGAACTATGGTTTAAGAAGCAATCCATGAGTATATGAATCCTTATGACATGGGAGAGTTGGAGTACAGAGGTGTAACCAATGTTCCCTCTAATTATTTTTCTCTATGTGCAGGACTGGGTGGCGGTTGTGCGCACGTTATTTTCCATGTGCGCAACTAACTAATGAGGTAAGACACTTTGTGAGCTACCGTCGCAGAAGAGAGTTTGGAAAGGAATTTCCTCTTCCCAGTCACTGCTATTCTTTACAAATCTTACAAAACTGTTTCCAAACACATAGGCTAAAATAAAATATGTTATATGTGATAATACAGAAAACTCATCAACCAGTCCAAGACTTCGCCATCTGCCACAGTACCTTGCAAACGTACTTCTGCACAGAGAAATGTCAGCCTCATTACGAGTTTGGCCGCCAACTTTACAACTATGCCAAACTACAATTTCGGGCCTGGAATGGAGAATATGCCTCCAAAAAAATCCTGGACGTAAATCCTACAACTCAAAACTGAAATCGTCGGAATTTCCGCAGCAGTAATTCCGCCAAAAAAGCCACATTGAGTCCAATGGACTCCATATGGACTCAATATGAATGGGGAATTACACCGCCACCTACAGTTGTAATCTGTCAGAAATTCCTGCGTACCAAGTTGCGGTAACAGTAAATAGTTTGGGCGGGATTCTGGCAGATTTATGCCGGGATACCACCCCACGTTGTAATGAGGCACTGTATGTTTTATGCCACTGGAAAATTACTCATTTATATTACAAAACACAAATATATCTTGTCATAACTGATGTAGCTGTCAAACTCAGACAGAGTACATTTGCTGATGGATGTGTCAAAAACATGCTGAAAGGAGTTAAAGTGCCACCTTAATTAAGTAATTCAAGGGACAGGAGAACATGCTTCTAATAATTTGTGTAATGATGATAATTGCATCTGAATAACTACCAGACTTAGAGCTAAGAGACATATGCACCATGCATTTTTAATCTCTAAAAAAAGGAAAATGTGCCCAACAAAAACGAGAAATAATGAACATATTGCTTCAACCCACAAAGCTCCACTGATATTTTTTCGAATTAGTGACCAGAAGTGCAGTGGCATAGAAAGGAAGGAACTCTAATAATATTAATGCCCGATCGCAAAAGGAATTTTATGGGTAAAGAACATCTTCTAATAAGCAGAAAGTATCCCTATTGGCAAAGCTAATTACTTTTTTACTCCCTGAATAATCATTTGACTCCAAGTAGGGAGCAACATCTGATTAGGGCCTGCTTGTACCCCTGACATAGGAAGTGCACAGGGCACATAAGTGTATAGTTTTGCCCACCCTTCCGCACCACAGCCTAGATAAAATTAAACAAGAGCCTTACTGAGGCTTATTTATGGAGCCCTGTTGAAGATAATCACACATATATGCCTTTTAAGTTAATTACATCAATTCATCAGAGATACAACTGATTGTGTGCCTTCTTCTGTAACTATGGATCCCTCTTCTGTAATTCTTTGTGATCAGTTAAATAAGATACAGGGAGATGCTAGAGACTGCACACAGAGAACGCATGGTTATATTGAAAAGCCTTCAGCAGTTGAGCATAGAAAGAAAAAGAAGGTGCTGTTGTCTAGATGGGTACTAGAATTTCCCATACTTTAGCAAGCATGCAACACATTTCCTTCAGTGTACTGCCGAAACGTCTGACTTGGTCTTTGAAATTTGCTGCTTTGTTCATCACCCACAAGGAGTGATGCTTCCACCCATACCCTTCCCCAGCCCCTGTGCTTGTCTCCAATACTAGTTGATAGAGCACTGTAAAAAGTGAGGGATTGTAGCAGTAAACACTCGCTGGGATATTTGCAGACCCACAATACTTTGCAAGCAAGCCATATTTAAATGTATCAAAATATGGTTTGCATTTTAAGAATGTCATGACTCTGCATGTACACAATTCTTTTGCAGTGCATACAAGATTGTTTCCAACATACCCCAACCTTATACCATTGTGTAGGATTACACAAGTGCTCAGTGAAACTGTTTTTGTATAGAAGCGAGTTACCATATAATGTATGTGGGTCTATGCCCAAAGGAATTCGGAACACTTGTTAACAATGCAGATTGTGTGAAAAGCATTCTCCTGTCTGAATATTCGGTGCCATGATACTATGGACAAGTAATCCCAGACATAGTCCATACCCATTATCCCTTGTAGGCTGAGTAAATGATATTGCAATGTTGCTCTCCACTTATAAGGTAATGTTAGTAATGCTTAAGCAGGAGATGCTGAGCATCACATTTGTCTTTTCAAAATCTTTAGAGGGCAAATTAATATAGTTTTATAATGCGTTAACTTACAAGGTGGCCGCTTCAAAGCACTTGCGTGACAGATCTACAAAGAAGAGGAAGTATGCTATTTGGTTACACATCCAAGTAGTCTGCTTACTTACAGTCAGTATCCGATATTTGAGCTGGTAGCTCGATTATATAGAGTGGGCGACGCTTTTGGTAAGGCACAATGAGTAACAGAAATTCTGGCACGTGAACGTTATTCATGTTACAACAAACATAAAACAAGTGAATGTAGGTACACGTCTGCTAACCTTTCGCAGAGCCAAGAGAGGAAGAATCTGAATGTACTCTGGGGCAGAAGTTAGAGTCAGAAGGTAAAAGTGTTATAGTCGGGTTTAGAAGTCATGGGTGGGGAGGGAACATTTTTGGTTAATGTGTGTAGGCATATCTTGATTAGATTCTTCTGTTCATGGCGCCAGTTTTTCATATTAGTTTTTAACCTCTTGTTGTATTTTGCTGTTAGGGATTTTAGGTGCATACTAGTGTAATGCAAATTAGCAGAATATCAAGACTAGTTGCTTATTTTAAGGCAAAGACAATTTCAGGTAATTACTGTGGCTTGTGCCTTATTAAATCTTTTTGAATAGGTGAGAATTGTCTGTGTGCGCTGCTAATAATCTTCTGAGCGGCACCCAGAAGGAAGCTGGCCAAGCGCACAGTTTAGCGGGAACATTGGGCGTAACCAGGGCATGTTACATGTTGTTAATGTGAAGCATTATGTCCTCATCACGCATGGCTAAATGCAATGTGTATTTTTTTTCTATGATGTATGTATGTTGCAATTCACTGTCGGTTTGTGTTTTTTTTATTGTTGCATTTACAGTTTACAAAAAACCATACACAACGAAAATTCCAGAAAAAGAAAAAAAACAAGATAAAAATTAAAATCACAAAGAACACGACTTATTTGAAAGAAAAAAGAACATTAAAATACAGAAAATCAATTTATAAAATGTTTTGTTTCCAATACTACATTTTTCTTATCCAATTCAGAACTTAAAAGTATAAGGAAACGATTCAAAGCTAAAAAAACAAAGAAATAGCATTCCCCCACATGCAGTGACACCAAAACAGATTCCTTGACACTTCTGACCTGCCAATTGTAAAATCCTTGAAAAACCTGGTTCATTCATTATTAAAAAACGTACATACTACAACCAGGTGTTTCAGGGTTTCATTAGAGTTGCCTACACCACAGAACCTACATAACCTCTCCGGTACCCTCTAATCAACCAGGGTATTCGGGCTGTACCAGTTCCTTATTTTCTCATAAACTTGTAGTTCATTAAAACGCATAAAATTCATATGTATTACAGGGCAGGAGAATTTCTGGAGATATAGCGGAAGACACTGCCTTGCATGCGTGAATTGAGAGTATTCCACAAAGCTGGTATACAAGTAGATACAGTCCACTGTCTCAGCACACCTTACCTAAATAGGATCTTTTTAATATACCCTGGTCTCAGAACCAAATCGTCTTCAGAGATACTAATGAGCACCAACACAGAACACATCCGATCATTGAACTCTCTTAGGGATCGAACAGAGCCTGCAAGCATAGCTACCTTGAGACTCTCATAAAAGGAATTCTTGCGAGGAGCAATTATTCTTCTAAAAAGAGAAAGCTGTCTCCAGACATACCTGGCCTTTAGTGACACAAGACACAACTTGTGTCTAATGATTGCATTCGGAATAGCAGTGGAGAGGCTAAGAACGTTCTTCCATAGTCTTCCATGAATAATATTCAGAAAGTCACCCATGTTATGGGAGCAAAGGTCAAGACCATACAGTATAATTGCCTCAAATTTGGCTAGGTAGTAACGTCTAAGAGGAAGGATAGAAAATGTACACACTTTCTGCTTTAAGAACTTAATTTGAGCCATAAGTTTCTTAGTTTTATCATCAAGGATGGATTTCCAGTATTCAATACTGACCCTGTTAGCCAAATGGTATCCCAGATAGATTAAGGTCTTGACCTGCTCCACATTATCAGTTCCCATAGTCCAAGCATGTTGTATGTCCTTGGTTCTACGTGAGAGAACCAGGACCTTAGACTTTGATGCCTTGGGTAACACATTATTTTCCAGAGAATACACAAAGAAAAGCTGCTTCTTAGCTCTGAGACCTCACAGGGTTCTGTCGAACAGTATGAAGTCGTCCGCATAGGCCATCCACTCCAGCCTAATGTTCCCCAACCTTGCTGGTGCAATGGACTGAGCCTGCCACAGTCCTTCCTCATCGCACGTGTAAAGGTTGAAGAGCGTAGCTGCAGTGTACACCCCTGTTTCACACCTGTGAAGGTAGGTATCTCTGAAGAGAGAACACCATTCTCAGACAAGCGAACACAGATAGATGTTTTAGAGTGCAGTAGAGCAGTCAGCTGGACCAGCTTTCGAGGAATGCCCAAAGAAAGCATTTTATGCCAAAGCCTGGATCTTATTACCCCGTCGAAAGCACTTGTCATGTCCAACGAGGCTAAGTAGACATCACCAACATGAGAATGATGGACATAATGTCTTAGATGGGATCTAGCTGACAGTGCCTCCAATATAGCAGACACTTTCTCGTCCAACATCGACAGTCTAGTATTGTAATCATCTTGGGAACAAGATCCCATAGCAACAGATTTCACATTACTAAGTAGATTCTGAACACCAGATATGCGTACAGTGAGATCATTGAAAGCCATCTGCTGACCTGCCAAAATCCCCCCCCCCCACATTTTCCTGAGTACCACATAGGGCCTTTAAAGCCAGATTTAAACTAATATGCAGGTTGGACAAAAGGGGGGAAATTAATTCACAAATCCCCATCTCAGACATGCCTTTGGGATCACCCAAGCCTGGCCCGAGATTCGGAGACTAGCCCCGTTTTAGATGTGCAGGGAGCAATCGGGGACTTCATTGTTGTAGACAGTATCGACGGACCATTCCCATGTTTAGAGACAGCCATAACAGGAGAGGAGTCCAAATCGATATCTCTTAGCAAATCCCTAGTGCATTAGCCACCCTAGGGAATGAGTCCTCCAGACAACTGTCCTGAGTAAGATCATGATGACCAGTAGTCTGAGACCCCCATTATTGGTTCAATTGACCACCATAACTTTCAGGCAAATGATGATAAACATTACAAGAGGGCCCACCCTTAATACACTTTCCAAATATAAAGACATTAGATGCATTTGAATTAGAAGTCATTTTAGTTGCACCCCAGTCCGCAAATGAGCCCCCCAACCATTTTCATTTTTCCTCCTAGATCACCAACATTTCCTAAGATTCCCGATAGGCTGTGGGATGGAGGCATGAAACCTAACAATTTTCCTCATAAACTGAGGAGCTGCCATCACTTCAGCTTCTTGAAGACATTCTGCATCTGTTAATTCCAACAATCCAAAATCAGATGGTACACTTGTCAAAATATCCAAGGCCCCTCCGTGTGAAGATGAGAGGTTTAAAGGAATGGTACCCAAGACCAAGCCAGACAGTACAGGCTTAGTTAATGCTGTTGTTAGAATAGGGGTCTCTCCGGCTGCCCCCTTCATTGCATCAACAGGGCCCAATAAACTATTACTCGCCACAGGTGAATGTACAGGTGGAGTGCTCTGTGTTGGATCAACATTGGAGACTGGCATAGCCCCCAAATTATGCACTTGGTCCGGTTCCAATTCACAGTTACTGGCCCCAAAGCCACTTTGCAAAGTAACCATAGTACACAAGTATAAGTAAGAGAAAGCGGTTCAAAGAACAATATCAACAGTCACCACACTGCACTTCACATGGAAAGCACGGCTCAAAAGCCAAGGCCTGCAGTCACTGTGCCACCCCGAAGGCTACCTCCGGAAAAAAAAAAAAGATTAGAAGAGGATTCAAAGTGTAAATAAAGATCTATGTAATGTAGATCAAATCCTGGGTCAAAGGAGACAGCCACATGGCGATCTCCCACAGTCCCCAGAGGTTGCCATAAGATGGCCACAAAGCTATGGAAGGGAAGGGCTAAAAGTTATAAACAATAGGTCCCCTACGTGTTTACAGCATAAGAGTACAGTTGCTGCAGTGCTGTGATTCCTCTAGCAAGTCACCTCCACGATTGCGTGACACCACAACAGACTTTCCAACGTGGAGAAAAGAAAAACAACTAGAATACCATCCGAACTACCGGCATTCAAATGTACCTTAAGAATGATTACCACCCTGTTCAAATGTGCAGCCCTGCACATAAAAAAGGTGCAAATAACCTGGATTACATATTGATCTTCATCGCAATCTCTCCTCTTACAGCACGTCCCGCACCAAACAGCACAAAACAGCGAGGTCTCCTCAGCGCCCTTGTCTCCACCGGGTTTAGCTTATGTGTTATGCATCAATGATCATTGGAGGTAGGCAGGTGACAGGCAGTAAAAGTGGCAGTGGGCAATAGGGTGCTGGTACTGCTAGCTAGGGAGTGGAGTTAACTTGCGCTCAATCAAGAGAGTGCAGGTGGTGAGTTCATGTATGCAAGTATAAGGGTTTCTCCTAACTTCCCTGTACCTATCCATTCATGCATCCCTAACTCTCATTCAGGTTACTCTAAATTCCCCTACCTATCCACAACCTCTCCCTAACTGTCTTCCCACCATTGGCTGCCTCGTGGTGACCTGTTTTGTCAATATCAGGGACCAGTGTGCAACTAAGGTGAGGGGGTCATACTCCCTTTGGCTTCTGTGGTTAGGGAGGAGTTGCGGATACCCCTTCAAGTGTGAAAAACTCATACATATAAATGTATCCACTTCATACAACGCCAGATAGGAGTTCAAGAATTGTTTATAGTGTTGTTCTTCAGCACCATCACTGCCCCATAGCACATCACTTTCCTACACATCAACCAAAATTCCACCCCCAGCAGATTGAATTCCAGATGCAGGTAACACAAAGGTAGGGAACTCAGTAATCTATACAGAATTTTAAAGATTTTTATCTCGTCACCAAAGATGTTGATCTGCCCATACTTCCATGGCATACAAAATCACTGGCCACATTTTTGTTTTGTAGATCAATGAAATCGTTCATATCAAGTAACCTCGTTGTCTTCCAATAAATGTGCTAATGCAAAGAACCTGTTGGAGTGTTTTTTGTTCAACACATTCACAATGCTTAGACCACCTTAATTGATTGTCTATTAACACCCCTAAATATTTATACACCGAGACTTGTTCAACCACAGCATTATTGTATTATTCAAACTCCATTTGTAATTATTTTTCCTTTGCTTATTGCTATTTAAACCATGGCCTTTATTTTATTTATGTTTATTTTTAAGCCATTCTCCTTAGCATATTTACCAAGGGCCTCTAGATGGATTTGTAGACCATGTGGAGTATATGATCAATGATTAACAGATCATCTGCGTAGCCCAGCCAACCTACTCTTAAACCTCCTAGTTTGACCGGCCACACAGCAGACGAAGACAACACTTTGCCCAAATCTGCCAAGTAGAGATTAAACAAAGTGGGCAACAGGATGCAACCTTGTGTAACCCCCTGTTTGTATTAATCTAATCTGTTACCTTACCTCAACCATCAATCCGTATTCATACTCTCGTATCCGATTAGAAAAGTATAATCATGGCTCATAGACCCCGCAGGATATTCCATTATACCAGTTTTGCCACAGCCGCTTCCCAATGATGGTATCAAACGCTGCACTGAAGTCTATAAAAACTCCATAAACCGGCAATTTTCTTATTTTCCAAGAATATTCTATCAGAGAAACTAATACTAATATATTATGAGTAGTACTTTTCTTTCGTCCTAAATCCGGTTTGGTTAGCTGGCAGGATATCATTGGCGTCTGTCCAAATCCTTAATTCGTTCAACAATACCCTCACAAATAACTTTGCTGGAATATCAAGCATGGCTAGAAGACAGCAGTTAACGTGGATTTGTTGGTGCACACTAATAGTTTCAAGTTAATTTTTCATATGGGGGTATCAATATTCTGGAATTTTAAGGTGCAGGGGAGAAAAAATGGTCTTGGCACAAGACCAATATTACACAAAATGAGGAGAATAAGAGGATCCAAATTGGGAACCCTCCCGTCCCCTGCACACTATAGTATACTGTCCAAGGACATTCAATGGTTCAGTCAAGATTAAACATGCAAAAACATTCAATTATATTCAATAATAGTATCAGTTTGAGAGATTAAAGATGTTTAATCAGACAGAGAGAATTTCAAGTTTAGTATATTGACTATAATGCAAAAGAAAACATCCATGAGTTCAATATACTTGGCTGACGCGTTTCGAGGTTTCTTCCTCTTCTTCTTGAGCCTATTTGAACTGAGGAGCATTTAAAACAAATATAGGAATAAAGGAGAACAAGGAAAAAAAGAAATAATTCCCATGAGAATGTTTTTCATAGTTATAGAGTTCAATGTAACAAGAATATATTGCAGATGGTAGAATCTAATGCACATCGTTACGAGTGAATGCAGAAAAATACAAAGTACTTAAATAATCATACTTGTTCATACTATGCATTTAAGAGGTCTTTCCATTGTCCAGTGTCATACTGGATAAGACGCAGTGTTTCTGAAGGGCACCCAGTGAGCACCAATTCACAGATCATTAATTTGCTTGGTAGTGGCCATGGTACAATACTAGCTCATTATGTGTTATGGCAGCAGTATGCCATGCATTGTAATGACAGTAAGATCTGGGTAGTGTTGTGGCATAGAGAAGCGACGGTTTGTATAAAGAGATTTTTACTAACAGACAAGAAACAACAAAATAAATGATGAAAATAACTACTCACATTCAGGGAAAGGGGAAGGCGGCGTCTTTCTCTTAGCGCGAAATAACGGAATCCTTCTATTGAAGATAATACAATACAATTGTATTCAATGGATTCAATCTAGCTAGCCTTATCTGTAGGTTAAGAGAGAGGGGATACTGTAAAAACTGAAGAATAGAATAGGAAAAACTATTCAGTTAGCCAAAGCACATTGTATATATGTAAATATTAAGAAACTGAAACAGGAAATTAATAGTTGAACAAACTCACTCATGCGGGGCCAGGAAAGTCGCATGAATGCAAATAATTTGTGGTAAGAATATCGTCGCACAGCGTGCCCAAACAATTTTTTTCTTTCTTGCAGGTTTGTAGCTCAATGTGTACTCTAAGTGGGAAAGAGTAGATAAGTACTCTGAAAAGACTGCTCCTCTATACATCACAGGGGCAAATTATTAGTGGTTTGTATCTATAAAGTAGAGTACCTTTCTCAGGCGAGTATATTCAAGGCGAGCATGTTAGCATTGCGCGTGATGGTTACTATAGTGATGGCCACTGGAGACAATAGTCAGTAAGCGCAGTTCGATTCGCTGGCGTTCAAGGAGGTACGCCAAATGTGTTCAGTGTCTATACACCGGCATCTGTAATGATCAAAATAAGAGGATCAATACCGGGACGGCGGGCGTAATATATCATTTCAATCTCCAATGATGAGAGGTATACCTGTCTGAATACAGCATCCGCTGTGTCTCACAAGGCTGCAATCCAAGACGCGTGGTGGTTGCCACGGTAATTGTGATCTGCAAGCACTGAGTGAGTTCCGACATTTTGGATAGGTAATATGGATTTATGAGTGAATCATCAAAACTGAAGAGGGACTGTGTCTTGAAAGGTTTTAACATGAGTTCCATTTTGTAGTGTGTACCTTAGAGCAGGCTTCAATACAGATAAGTGAACAAGTTATTCTTTGTGTGTACTATGAAGGAAAGGACGGGAGACATATTCGTGTAACTAATCATGAGCGAACGAAAAGTACTTATCAAATTGTATTTCCAAGCGTATGCCATCTACATTTTTTTCAGAGGCAAGCAAAACCTGGGAACGCTGCAAGGGCAATGTCCCAAAAGGATAAACAAATGAAAGAAAAATATATTTTTTAAAAGGTATTGATGTGGTGCTATGGACTGGTGTGGAGCGGGTGCCCTTTTACATAAGACTCACATTTGCATATCATATATTATATACTCAAGTACGGTGTCCAGCAATTAAGTTATAAAGGTTAAAGTCCACATTCATTTCTTTTAGATAGAAGTATATCAGGTCCAACACAGTTAGTCATCTGTTAACAACCACATATTAATATGTTTGAAGTGTCCAACTGTAGAAATGCAATCACTAGAAAGACTATGTTATGGGCTATCTCTAACAGTTCATAAGGATATAGTATAGTTACAATCTGATCTTAATTAACACCACCGTCCAGACAATGGTATATGATATTCATTTATTCTGCAATTCACACGCTAGGCAATATCAACATCTGCAGAAGAACCCTATTACTTTAGAAGCCTACAAGGTTATATATAGAAAAAGATAGCGAGATGTGATAGGAAAAACGTGTTCATAAAAGTTGTTATATCCATCAGGTCGACATACGACATATATGTGGAAGCAAGGTGGAATTCAATGTATCAAATGAAGCATCTCAGTGAGAACTCTTCATTCGGACCTCTTGGGTCAAGGGTGTCCAAGCAGTGGATCCAGTACTTTTCTCGTCTTGATAGAATATATTGGTAATCCCCTCCTCTATGTGGGTGTTTCACCACTTCCAAAATTAGAAATTTTAGTTGTGCTATGGAGTGATGGTTTTCC
The DNA here is from genome assembly GCF_040938575.1 of Ambystoma mexicanum. Lineage (NCBI taxonomy): Eukaryota > Metazoa > Chordata > Amphibia > Caudata > Ambystomatidae > Ambystoma > Ambystoma mexicanum. The sequence continues at coordinate 269,379,150 of NC_090937.1, forward strand.
AATAAATGTCTTGCCAGTGGTGATTTAGTGTTTTTACATCTGATGGTCGACTTGTGTTCGGTCCACCTCTCCTTCACAGGTCTGATTGTTTGACCTACATATAACAGTCCACACGGACATTTAATGGAGTAAACTACTCCAGGTGTAAGGCATGTTGCATAGTCTTTCAATTTGATTTTATTCCCGGTCTGGGGATGGTTGATGAAGTCACCTTTCACCATGTTGTTACAGTGTGAACAATTTAGACACAGGAATGTGCCTTTTTTCTTTGTTCTGATGTAAAGTTGTTTCTCTTTTGGTGGTCTTTCTGCCCTCACCAGTTTTTCCCTCAGATTGCGGCCTCTCTTGAACGCCATCATTGGTGCTTTAGAGAATAATTTGTGCAGTGTTGGATCATAGAAGACGGCAGTTCCCTGGGTCACTCCAGCACACTTTGTGCATAGGAAGGGTATTACTGTCTTTCCAGGAAGCAAGGACTAACCCCCACTACACCAATTCGCATAAACAAATTGTACAACGGTTGAGCCCATAAACCGGTATGTTTCTTAATTAACACATAACAGCTACCATCCAGCCCGGATGCCCAGGAGTTCTTTAAATTCCTAATTTGACTCTCAATATAATCCACACCTTTGGTGCATACCCACCTTTCATTTTTGATTGATTGATATGTTATTTATAATGTGCCTATACACAAGTGTTTCAAGGCACAACCAGGAAAGGGAGGACAAGACAAACTTATTACTAGGCCTAGTATAGTTTATTTAGGGGATAGGGTATGGGGAGAAGTGCACCCTGAGCAGCAGGGCCCTGAGGTAAGGGCAATCGCACCACAGTGGTGCATTGTAGGCCATCTGGCATTGCAGGAAGGCCAGCAGGCAATTTCAGAGGGATTTGGGGGGGGATGGGGGCTGATATCTTGTAAGACTCAGGGGAACACCAAGCAGCCAGTCAGCAGAATGGTGCAGGAGTAAGGGAAGGTTCAAGGCAGAGAGAGGCAGGGAGGCACCCACAGAGGAGAGAGATCTACCCCCCAATCTCTGCTTGGAGAAGCGACTCACCTGCAGAGAATTAGAAGTAGATGAGCAGAGGGCTCTAGCAGGACGGTACTTCGGAAGAGAGTTGGAGATAACAAGGGCCCCGGCCCCAGAAAGCCTTATGGATGATGCAGAGGGTCTTGCACTTAATTCTTGCAGCCACCACAAGCCAGTGGAGGGATTTCAGGGCCGGAGAGATGCGGTCCCCGGGCTTGAGGCCAAGGATAAGTCTTGCGGTCCTGTTCTGGATGAGTTGTAGAGGGAGAAAGGTAGAGTTTGGCAGATTTAGAAAGAGGCTGTTGCAGTAGTTAAGCCTAGAGAGAACCAGGGCTCTGAAGACAGTGCACTTCTGGGGGAAGGTGAGAAAAGGGAGAATACCTCTAAGGAGGTGCAGCTGGAAGTGGGCCTTTCTGGCAAGGGTTGTGATGTGTGGAGAGAGAGTGGAGCTGAAGATGACCTCAACGTTTTTTGCCTCCTCTTTAGCTACTTGATTTTCCTCATCAACACTCACCACCCAGGCACTCACCAATAAATGTAATACGTTTACCCTCAGACATTGATCAAGGGAAGAGCACATTTGATCTGGCCATTACAAATGTCCCAAATTCCCTTACAAGTCATCATTCACGCATCTGTCAGCTAACACTTTCCAACGATTTGTCTCTAGTTAATTGCAGTAGTTTCTCTTCCAATTCTCAACATTCTTTTTCAATAGATGAATCTTTTCAGCCAATTTTATTTTACATTGGTTTGTCACTGCCAACTCAATCAACCCACTTACGTCATAACGAAGGAGACGCTTAGATTGCTGAATTTTCAAATCAAAGTTTCCCCCTCGTCAGCCAACCTTGGTAAAGTTCTCAAATCGAGATTTGCCTTTTCTGTGTCCTGAAGAACTATAACATTTTAGCAACCATAAGTTAAACATTTTTAATCACCACCATGCAGTCTTTGTTTGTAGGTCAAACTAGAATCCAGATATCAACAAGCAATATTTCAACCATAGTTAATACCATATCGAGCCGCCTTTGGTTCCACCCACTACAACTTTTGCCATTAGAGATGAAGAGGTCACCATACAGATAATAAACAGCCTTTTCATTTTGGGCCTACATTACTTCACATAGGGCCAAATGATCACTGTCTTACCTACACATCACTGACATAGCTTTTACTATGCCCAGAGTAGCCAGGTTGGCAAACAAAATCAATTGTTGATGAGCTCCTACTGCTCAGACTGCTTGTGTTTGTCTGCTTGGCCAAAACCATTAAACATATGTACACTTGTGTATGAGCGCAATATAAATAAAATATCATATAACCCGTTAGGATATAGAACTTCCGCCCATGCTACTCCTTTAGCAATTAACCCCTTTGTGTCTATTAGGGATGAGGATTTATCCTCCCTGTAGTAGTATACCCTCCCAGGGAATTTAGCACCAAAATCTCCTGCCATAAAAACTGGTATGGATCTTACAGGTTCACCAGCAGCACCTCTTTAACACTGACCGGACCCAGTCATATCATGACGGTGTTGGGAAGGAGAAAGGGACTGCCCACACCCCTAGGCGATACCGAATGAGGAATAAACGCAAAGAGTATATCCAGGGAGCAGGGGGGTGCACATAGGGCAGGGTGCGCGATCACCGCAGTGCATGCATCACAAGCTATATGGTAGATGCGGGTGTGAACGCCATCTTGGCGAGTGACAGCCATCATAGAATTTAGGCCCAAGCACAGCAAACTCAGTTTTGTGTGTTAGTATTAGGCTCCTTGCATGATCGCAAACACCAACCCTACCCTTGCCAAGTTTTAGAGATCCATAAAACCGTCCATTGTCCCAAGAAGTTACAGGCCCTCGCACCCTGGGAAGAATGCACCCTGCAAGGTCATGAGAAGGGAGCAAAGCGACCTCTTGGCAGTACCATCCCATGGAACAGATAGCAAGGCCCTCCTGCCCCAACAATCCCCACATTAGAAATACAGCTTTGCTATGCTTTCATCCCATGACCCCCCTATGCCACAGCACCATCCAAACCCAGACACTGACCATAAAACATTTACACCCCTCTATCGATCACTGAGATCAGAAGGCAAGGCTATCGTGTCTTCAGAAATGGGTCACGTGATTTGTGCAGCAATGTGCAGGGTAGCATCAAAATGATAGCCTAAAACTAAGGTGGAGGACCTTGGGAGTTGCTGATCTGTCTGGGAGCGAGTGAAGCATGTGACTTCAGCTCTCCCCACACACCTATCCCTGTATCTGGCAGGTGCTTGTTACAATGATAAAATAACATAGTTTGTTTTAGTGGCCAATTCATTGTTAGGCCAACTTCACCTCGGATGAGCCCAGCAGCGCCCACGTGGAAGGAGATGTACAGATGAAGACGGATCAATTGCCTGAAATCGCATATGCAGCAGGCCCTATATGTATAGGGCTCCTCCAATCCATATTGTACAATTGTACTATATGTCATGACATTATTAGTGACATTGTTTGTGATTATAATGTGCTGCATGTGCCTATGGAACTCAGAACATTTGGCAGCAGCAAAATTCTTTGCTGATGCATTTCTATTTCGTAAAAAATAAATGGGTGCATGTGATTTAGTATACGAAAATGTTGAATACAAAAAAGTACAAATTAGACATGCCCTTGATGGAATAATCTTGTGTGTGACCCACCACCCGTTATCCCCCAAATCCCTACCCTTAAAAGCATACTGCCTGCTCCTCACTTACCTGCGTTTCATCTCCACAGCCAGAGCTCCGTCCATGCAGCGTGAATTCTGCCTCCTCTTTGAGGGGCAGAACTTCTGCCACAGTGTCAGTTTTCTTTTCTGTCTGAAAATCCTTCTTCGCCCCTGCTTTTCTTCATCGAAGCAGGAGAAACCCCTGCTGCCCCTGAATTCCCTTAATGTCAATGAATGGGAGTGGGGGGCCACTCCCGCAACCCCGGCTCCCCTTCTTTCCTTCTTTGACATTTAGGGCTTGGGTTTTTGTTACCTGCTGAATTCAGCATTTTCTCTCTTGCGGTTTGTAAGATTCAATATTTTCATTCAATACCGAAATAAACATGTGTTATCCTTGCAAGAGTGTAGTGGGCCTTTTTCCCTAAAGGGCTGTATTTTATCTGGTGTGAGCGTGCCTTCAGCTGCCAAGACAGTATCCATTTGCTCTAAGCAATTGGTGATCACCAATGGATGGCGAAGAGAACATAGAGCCCTCACATTTTTGTCCTGCCCCTAGCACACTTAGCAGCGAGGACCTGTTTGATCGATCTAACATCAAACTCAATCTTCTCAACTGACCAGGTTTCTTGTAGCATCACTACCTGGACCATGTCTATGGCATCTAACAATTCCCCCCTCAACTAAATAGTGCGAGTAGACCCAGGTATTCCAGCAGAACAGAATAGCCCGGTCATCAGGGTTCCTTTTGAAAGTGTTGTTTAAATACTTGGGGAGCCATTGCCATTATCCTATGTTTATAGGATCAGACGGTAGTGTCTGTGTTCCTAGTGTGATCAACTCTCTTGTCTGAGCTAGCATTCCAAACCAAAAATTGCATATCTCTGTGTATGATAGTGTTCATCTCTTCAGATCTTCCTGCCTATTCTAACTGGTGCACTATTTTAATGTCTTCAGAGGTGATCACTCCAAGTGGCACCACACTTTCCAAAATCCTTAAGACCGCAGTCCTATTTAACGGGGGATGCCTACTCATAAGGGTCATTACCTTCAATTGCAGCACTTTACTTTTATATGAATTATCTTATTTGCTATTCTGGAAACAATCAGCAGCATCACAACAGGGCTTTCTCGGCAGCTTTTTTCACTATCAGTAATAATGATAGTCTGTGTTATAGCATCCTTTGCCACCTTATCGTTGCTTTCGTCAATCGTGGAGAAAATACTCCCAATATCCATCAATACATCATCCTGCAATACAATGTTACCTTTGTTTTGTCTCCACCATTCCTTCAGCCTCTTTCAGAGTACCATTTCTGAGAAAAGTCCTAATATCACCCGTGTGTGATCTCTTCAAAGCTGTTCAACGACACTTACCAATTCTTCAGCCATACAACCCTTCTCTGTTGCAAGGTTGCTTTTTTGGTTTCCTTTTTTACCTTTAAGCTTTTTATTGCAAGTTTCCATTATTTGGGTAAAATGCCACAATTCATCCCATTTTCTTCTTCCTCCAACTGTACTAAAGCCGGATTGATTTCTGAGGTTTTTCTTGTTTAATAATATTTATTGGATTTTAGCACATAAAAGCAGAAGTAAGACTATTTCAGACATTCCTGAAGAATAAAACATGTTAAACCCTTTGAACGTGAAGTACAAGAAAGAGTATTTGTAGAATTAGAGGCATATTGGAGTGATTGTTAATGAAGTAGGTCTAACAATGTTGCAGTACGCATATTAGATACAAATCATGTGGCAAGACTAACAGGGGCAGGGAGGGACAAACGGGGGAGCAGACCGAGTGCAGACACAAGGACAGATGGAGGAGGGGGAAGGAAGGGAGGTGTCAAAAGCAGTATAGTAGGACAAGTTATCTTGATGTAATACTTTGGCAACAATGGTTGAACAAGCATGTGGAATTACAAAATATCTTGCATAGAGGATGCAAGAGTGAGATATCGGGTACTATGTGATGATGATGCATTAATACAGTCCAGATAGCGAATAAAAAAAGCCAATTTGGTGTAATATTTGGGAATATTATCCAAGCACGTGGCCATACATGACTCAATTCTATGTATGTGACAGATATTATTCCACCATCCCTTAACTGAAAGGTTATGAAAATCTTTAGAGTTAGAGGTGATTGGCCTTAGGGCGAGAGCAAAGAACAAGTCATATAGTTTGGCAAAGGAATGCAAGTCAACATTGATGATCGCAAGGCTCCCCAAAACTATGTTAAAAAAGGATAATGGGACAGCAACAGAGAAAATGAGTTTAAGAAGTTTCCAGACTTCCTGCCAGAATGCAAATACATATGAACAATCAAAAAAACATGTGTTTGAAGGAGCCAGGAGCACAACCGCAAGAACAACATTTATCACCAGAATTCTTTCTGGATTTGGATAATTTGACTGGAGTGATAAATGCTCTGTTAATGAAGAAGTATTGATACTGGGTTAAGTTGTCCGAGGCGGATATGCTTCTGATCCTGGAGTACAATAGGGACCACGTATGATTTGTTAAAGAACATCACAGGTCCTTTTCCCATGTTGAGCGTACAGGCCAAATTACAATCTTAGAGGACAATACATTATAAAACATAGAAGCCTTGATGTCGGAAACCATGGTTAACAACAGTCTGGCGGCATCAGGTGAAAGAATGGCATCAGAAAAAAGATGGATTGCATCCAGACATACGTTAACCAAATTATTATGAAAATTAATGTCCGAAACAGGGATGGAAAAGAGATGACTTAGTTGTTGGAAAGGGGGGATGGAGCAACCATTGAAATTTGCTGAATAAATCTGATGCCACTTTTTAACCAGGATTTCCAACATATAATTCTATTTTTAATAGTGATGTTTCTATTGTGCCAGAGCAGTGGGGAAAGATTCTTGGCAGGGGACGTGGTGTGTGGGAAAAGAAAGAGCCTAAGGGCAGAGCCAGTGGCTTTAACAGGATCAGACTGAGCAGAAGAAAGATGGCTAAAAACATAAATGAGATCAGAGACATCTTAGGGATGAGCAAGATGCTTTTCTAAAACATACCAGGAGGGAGTATCTGAGGAATTAAAGGGGGCAAACCAGCAGCGGGATTGTTTGAGTAGAAAAGCTTAATGGTATAGTTTAAAGTCCGGAAATCTCACCCCTCCCATCTCGTATGGAGCTTTAAGTTTTGCAATAGCAATTTGTACATTTATCAGAGCCCCAGAGGAAATTGAGAAGAATGGAAGAAAGGGCTTTAAAGAATGAGGAAGACAGTGGGACTGGAAGAAGTTGTAAATAATATAAAAAAATGGGAGATAACATCATTTTAATGGTGTCGAGTCAACCCCACCAGGAAAGGTAGAGGGGAGTCCATTTCGAGGTAAGTTTGTTGAGCCAGTCAAGCAATATTTGCCTATTGAGTTTGATGGAGTCATTCATTGAAGAGGCAAAACGGATACCTAGATATTCGATTGATTCACTACACCATTTGAAGCCAAAGACATCCAGATCATGTTCAAAACAACAGGAATTGAGGGGTAAGATCTCAGACTTTTCATTATTAAGTTTGTATGCTGATACTAGGGAAAACTGATGACGTCTGTCGAGCAGGTGTGGAAGGTGGAGTTGGGGGTCTTTAATTAGGATAAGGATATCATCTGCATAGGCAGCGATTTTAGAGGTGGAGTTTCCACATGAGATTCCAGGAATAAGTTTGTCGGGTCTAATAAGTTCAAGTAATGCTTCGAGAGAAAGAATATAAAGGATAGGGGAGAGGGGACAGCCTTGTCTAGTACCGCTGAATAAAGGAAAGAAGGAAGAAGATTGGCCGTTAATGGTGATGGAAGATTTGGGACAGCAGTATAGAAGTTTGACTAGAGAAATAAACTGTTCTCCACAGCCATGCCACCGAAGAGATTGGAACATAAAATCACAATTGACATGGTTGAAAGCTTTCTCTGCATCAAGTGCGAGTGCAGCGTATCCATGTTTATCTTTGGAGATTACATGAAAGGCATCAAACAATCCTGTTGGCAAAGATTTTGGTGGAAATTTCGCACTCAACAGTAATGAGAGATATTGGTCTATAATTATAGGGAAGTGTAGGATCCTTATCAGTTTTGGGAAATAATATAAGTATAGCTTCAGAAAAGGATCCAGAAGAGGAATGCTGAGATATGAAGTAGGAAAATAATTGTTTGAGTTTCAGGGTAAGGGATTGGGCTAAGCTATCATAGAATTCTGTAGAGAGGCAATCAGTTCCAGGGGCTTTTCCTCTACTCAGACCTTTGATGGCACGTGAGATTTCAGGAAGCAATATGTTGTTTTCTAAGTGTAATAGGTCGATTTGGGGATAAGAGTGTCTATTGATCTTGGAGAGGAAGGAGTTGATGTTCTCCAAGGGGACTGTGGACTCAGGAGTGTATAGCTCAGAATAAAACTGATTGAAACAGTGTAGAATGCAATTCAGGTTAGTAAGGATTGTGCCCTTTTTGTCCTTGGTATGTGAAATGAGTGCACATTCTTTTCTGGTTTTAAGATAAGAGGCTAATGACTTCCCTGCCTTATTGGACATCTGATAAATCTTAGTTTTGTTTTTAAGTAAGGTGCCTGCTGCTAATTCTGTGAGCTCTTTGTTGATTTGAAACCTTACGGCCAAGACCCAACGAAGATTCAGGGCACTGTAATCACAATAATATAGCTTTTCTGCAGTGGAAAGGCATGTGTAGAGCTCATCAAGGTGTTTTCTGCGAAGTTTCTTCTTTCTCTGTGAATATGCCATAATATGACCTCTAAGAGCGGCTTTGAACACGTCCAAGTTATTAACTACAGAAGTGTGACAATCAAGATTGTCAGCAAAGAATTGCTGTAGAAATAACTGGGTACATTGGATAAATTGTTGATCCTGCAAAAGAAGGTTGATAATTCCCATCTAGAAGATGGCTTTTTTTAAAGTACAAACTGGAGCATGGTCAGAAATTATTATATTGGAGATTGTTGAATCAATGATAGTACCCGTAAGAGATTTGGACGAGAAGATGTAGTCTAGACGGGAAAGAGTATTGTGTGGAGGAGAGTGAAATGTATACTCTAAATGTGTAGGATGGGAAAGTCTCCATGTGTCAACAGGACCAGTCTCTGCAAGAAAATTTGTGACGGTTTTATGGGTTTTAGAAGATTTGAACAAACATTTAGATTTACGGTCTAAGAACGGGACGAGAATTTGATCGACATCTCCACATACAATGAGGTTGAGAAATTATTTTATTCGTTCCAAAGAGGACCAAAAGCCAGGGTCAGTCAAAGCAGGGCCCATAGGTGTTAAGAATAGAAACATGAACAGAACCAATCAAGAGTTTGACCCATACCCATCTGACATTGGCGTCCGCTCCTTGGTCCAATATTTTAAATGGTAGCTTTTTGCTGAGGAGTATAGCCACACCATTTTTCTTGCCTGCAGCCGGGCTAGAGAGGACTTCTTTGATCCAGAGAGATTTGAGCTTCATGGCCTCAGCGTTAGATAAGTGAGTTTCCTTTATGCATGCTACAGATGGCTTGAGTCTGGTGAGATGAGAAGTTATCGTGTTCCTCTTTATGGGGTTGTTGCACCCTTTGACATTCCACATTATACATTTAAATATCATTGAAACAATAAAGTAAATATAGACACTGGATATGAACTTGTAAAAAACGGAACAATCAAACCCAAAAGTGATACTCAATGCCATAAACAAGTAAAGTAATAGAATACTGTTACTGCAGAAACCTCCAATGACAATGATAAAACAGGAGGGAAACACGGGGTAAAGGGCTAGGGAGGGGAAGTCTGATCGAGGTAAATTTAATCTAAAGACAAAAGTGAGGAAAAAGCCTCATGAAAAAGGAAAATGAAAGCCACAGCAGGTGTGGTTTTGGAATAAAAAGATAAGACAAGGAAATGGGAGGAGAAAAAGGAAAAAGGAGGCTTGGCAAAACCCAATGGGTGGATGACACTGATACAGCCGCTAAGAGGGGGGGGGTTTGGGGGAGGATGACTCCTAACAGGAGAGAGACGCCATGACCACATCCATCTCACCCGTATTTTGACAAAAAGTTAGATACAATATTAAATGAGGTGAAGAAAGAACAAAGAGAGCTAGAACTTCAAGTTCCAGACGAAGTAGAGGGAAATAGTGGTGATCATGTGTCCATGTCTTAAGTCTTGATGGAGCGAATAAAAGCTTTCAGGTCTGCAGGGTCATCAAACATGGCAGTGCAACCTTCATGGGTGACTTTGAATGAGCATGGATGATATAGTCCATATCTAACGTTGAGCTGTTTCAAAGCGGGGCAAAACGATAGAAATTCTTTCCTATGAAGGGCTGTGCTTCTCTCAACAGCTTGAGAGATATGCATGTTATTTCCATGCCACGAGAGATTTCTTTTCTTTAATTGAGGATATGATCAACTGTAGTTGGGTATATTCGAGTAAGTAGAATATTAGAGTTCTGGGAGAGGAGCGGGGGGATGCAGAGTTTTTTTGTGGGCCAATTCGATGAGCACGCTGAATGTTGAAAGATGTTTCCAAAGGAAGATGAAGTATAGCAGAAGGCAGTTTCTGTATGAATCCAATGGGGTTAGAGCCTTCGCAACCCTCATGCAGACCAGAAATGCGTAGATTATTGTGCCTACTGTGATTTTCCAAGTGCTCATTGTGTTTCTGGAGGTCTTGGACTGCTTTTTCTAGTTGTGCTACCCTGTGGCAAACATCCTCCGTAAAACCAACTCGTTCCCCGGTGAGCAGGTGAGTCCCTGGAGTCCCCTGGCCTCTGTAAAATCTTGGGCCTCGCTCTTGTAGCCCACAGGCCCCTGCGCACTGCCTTGCAGCCCCGGCTCCCTCTCATGCTCTTCCCCGCCCAAGGCCTGCCTCCCAGACCTCCCTCTCCCATGATTGGATGCCTGTACCCAGGCACTGGGACCACATGCGCTGCACCGGGGGGGGGATCATGCTTTTAACATCCGGCGTCCCCCGGTGAGTCCCTGGAGTCCCCTGGCCTCTGTAAAATCTTGGGCCTCGCTCTTGTAGCCCCCAGGCCCCTGCTTGCTGCCTTGCAGCCCCGGCTCCCTCTCCCTCTCGTGGTCTTCCCCGCTAAGGGCGGCTCCAGGAAGTGTCAGCAGGAGAAGCAAAGGAAGCCAGCACCCAACAGACACCAACAAAACTGAGTGTGGCATGGGTGGGGTGTAGAGCAATGACTACTCCAGAAAGCCCTTGACACTCTACCTTATCTCTCCATAACGTAGACTACCATAGAATTACAACATGGATAGAGATTTGTGACCACCACCCTAAATCCATTATTGGCTGGACTGTAAATGTTACGTTACATTACACACCAACATACTAGCAAATATTAACTAATGCCACACCTATAGAGAACGGTTACGATTGGCCTACATCACCCTTAGACAGATGTCATTCTGCTAGCATGTGCCACACTTAGATGGAATTCTTAACTTTAGCCGGCGTCGCATCTAGATAGAAATGTGAAGGTTAGCTTGTGCCACACCTAGATGGAATTCTTAACTTTAACCTGCATCAGATCTAGACGGGATTGTGAATGTTAGCATATTGTTAGGGAGAATTCTCTCTTTAGGCTGAATTTCCTAACCTAGTTAGTCCTCCAGCAGCTTTGCTGGATTTCTGGAGTTTGTTCTCTCTCCTCTGGTTCTTCTAGGAGTTCCAGTCCCAAAAGACCCCGGATGCCTAAGGAATTAGTGGGTATGTATGAACCTAGATTGGATGTGTTGGATTGGTTGAAAATGTTTGAGAATAATAATGGGCTCCAGGACATCACAGGGAATGAGTTACTTCCCTGGTTGTTCTCTAGGCTTCCCCCTGTTGCAACTGATGTGGTAATGGAGTTGGGGGAGGTGGATAAGAAGGATTATGAATGTGTGAAGCTAGCTTTGATAGATAGATTTGGGAAGACCCCTTCCCAGTACCTTAAGAGGTTTAGGACCCTCAAAAAGCATGATGGTACCCCTTGGGCTACCTGGGTGAGTGAAAGTTAGAAAAACTTAGAGGGATGGATTAAGGGTTACAGGGTTAACGCTTATGAAGGAATGAAGAATCTTGTAATGTTGGAGTCAATTCATGATGCCTGCTCTCCTGAGCTCAGACAGCACTTGGCTGATTCAAAGGAATTAGATTGCAGGAAGTTAGCTAAGGCTGCTGACTTGTGGGTTGCCAACAGGGCCACTCAAGGATTCTGGGGCTACTCAGAAAAAGGATGATGGAAAACAGCCAAAAAAGGACTCCAAAGAGAATTCTAATAATTCCAAAGAGGGCCCCAAACAGAACCAAAAGGGTAAGCCACCAGGGAAACCAAATCAGGCTAGTGTACCTCCTGGTGCCAAACCAGAAGGAGGTCAGAACAAGCCACCATTCCAGAAAGCATTTGGTAAATGCTTTGTTTGTGGCTCTACTGACCATGTGAAAGGAGATCCCAGATGTAAGGGTAAACCTTCAGGGGTCCAGCTGGTCTCCTTAGCCTTCGCTCCAGAGGAGGAAGTCCAAATGGCAAGTGGAAACTTTCTATTACTGGCTGATGAACCCATTGGAGTCTCAGCTAGTGTTTCTTTAGTGTCTCTGGGTCTGTGGGAACAACAGAACTTAATGTCTATAATTCTATCCCAGATAATACTAAAGAGTATTATAAGGACAGTGTCCAGGTGAATGGTCAGGAGACTCCTGCCATTAGGGACACTGGGGCCAGCATAACTGTGGTGGACAAATCGTTTTTTTAGGCTGAGGATGTTGCTAAGGCACCCAAATGCCTCGCCAAGTTAGCTGGAGGGCCTATGCAGATGCTTCTCCAATTACCAGTTCTAATCCAGTGTAATGACATGACTGTGAAGATACCTGTCAGCATACAAAGTGAGGTGCCAGGAAGGGTTCTGCTGGGTAATGACTTGAAAACTCTTGGAGTAGTGTCACATACCCCCAGACCTCCTAGTAAAAGGTTACAGGAGCTCACCAGACCTGCAAGGGAGAGAACCATGAGAGGTACTCCCAAGGAGATGATGAAGAAAGAGATCACTCCTGCTCCACTAGAGATGTCAGCTGCTGTCTCTAAGAAACCAGAAGCAAAGGGGAAACCTAAGACCTCTAACAAGAAACCAGCAGTCAGCACTCCAGTGCAGCCAACAAGGACTTCCCCTAGGTTGTCCAAAGTTACACCCGTAACTCCCCCTCCAGCTGAGGCTGAGAGGGAGGTACAACCCTGTGTGGTTGAACTAGACTCTGAAGAAGAGCTAGTGGAAGGCCAGGAACTCATTGGAGATCTGGATCCCGTTGACCATCCCGAGCTGCAGTCTTTACTGGCAGAAGGTGGACCCAACAGGGCAGACTTCAGTAAGGGACAGAGAGAATGTCCAACTCTGGAAGGTCTTCGCCACCAGGCAGATGCTCAGGCTGAAGGGCAAGAGCCTGGGAAACATAGGTTACACTGGGAAGAGGGCCTGTTCTACAGTGAACCAACCGAATCTGCACCTGGAGACAACAAACTACTTGTAGTACCCCAAGAGAACAGACCACAGTTCTTGCAGTTAGCCCATGAGATTCCTTTGGCTGGTCACTTGAGTTTCAAGAAGACTAAGGAAAGGCTCTCACTCTACTTCTATTGGCCAAAGATGGGGGCCGAAGTAGATGAATACTGCAGGAGCTGCCACACCTGCCAGACTTCTGGTAAGGTTGGCTCCAAGAATGTGGCACCTTTAGTGCCTCTCCCAGTTGTGGGAGTCCCATTTGAGAGAGTAGGGATCTACATTGTTGCTCCCTTGATCCTTCAACTTCCTCAGGCAACAGGTTTATACTTGTTGTAGTAGACCATGCTACTAGGTACCCTGAGGCAATTCCTATGAGGACTGTTACAGCTCGGGCTGTGGCTAAGGCCCTCCTTGGTATTTTTACCAGGGTTGGGTTTCCTAAGGAATTAATCTCTGACGGGGTCAAATTGTATGTCCCACTACATGAAAGCCATGTGGAAAACCTGCAGAGTCACTTACAAGTTCTCAACCGCATACCACCCTCAGACAAATGTGTTGGTTGAAAGGTTCAACAGAACCATGAAGAGCATGATAGGTGCTTTAGAGGACCCCCTTAAAAGAAAGTGGGACCTTCTACTGCCATGCCTTCTCTTTGCTTATAGAGAAGTCCCTCAGGAGGGAGTAGGTTATTCTCCCTTTGAACTTCTCTATGGTCATCCGGTCAGAGGTCCATTGGCCCTGATCAAGGAGGGGTTGGAGAGTGCTCCTTCCCCCAAACCAGTCAGAGTGACTGACTATGTGATAGGTCTCCGCAGGAGAATGTCACAAATGATGGCAGAAGCAAGTGATAACTTGAAAGCTGGACAAGCATTGGTCAAGCACTGGCATGACCAAAAGGCTAACATGGTTGAGTTTACTCAGGACCAGCTAGTTCTCGTTATGATTCCAACAAGGCAGAGGGCCTTGCAAGACAAATGGATGGGACCCTTCAAAGTTGTGGGTAAACTTGGAGAGGTCAACTATCTGGTGGACTTGGGCAACCCCAAGGAGGCTCCAACAGTCTTCCACACCAACAGACTAAAAGCGTATGTCTCCAGACCTGATGTAGGAGCTTTGCTTCCAGCATCATCATCAGAGGAAGAAGAAGAGAGTGAAGCTCTTCCTGATCTCCTCAGAGGCTTACCTTTAGACGAAAAAATTGAAGGAGTAAATCTCTCTTCAAATCTGACCCCTGAGCAACAGGAAGAATGCAAATCTATGTTGAATCAGTTTGCCTCCCTGTTCTCACTTTCACCAGGCTTGACCCCTTGGGGACAGCATGACATACTCACTGGTGACTGTCTGCCAGTCAAAAGCAGAGGATATTGAATGTCAGAAAATGTAAGTACCCACATCAAAGGTGAGGTCAACAAGATGCTTGATCCCGGAGTAATAGAGCCCTCTACTAGCCATGGTCTAGCCCAGTTGTGTTAGTACCAAAGGGAGGATCTAAAGAACTTAGATTCTGTGTGGATTACAGAGCTCTTAATGCAGTCACTAAGACTGATGCCCACCCTTTGCCAAGGACAGATGAGTTGGTGGATAGACTTGGTGCAGCCAAGTTCCTCAGCACATTTGACTTGACGTCAGGCTATTGGCAAATAGCCCTGACAGACCATGCCAAGGAGAAAACTGCATTTTCTACCCCAGTTGGTTTATACCAGTTTAAGGTTATGCCTTTTGGATTGAAAAATGCACCTGCTACGTTTCAAAGGATGGTAAACCAGGTTCTGAATGGGATGGAGGACTTCTGCATGGCATACTTGGATGACATAGCAGTGTTCAGCAATTCCTAGGAGGAACATGTGGACCACCTGAGATCTGTTTTTCAGGCTCCTGGAAAGGCCAATCTGACCATAAGGGCAAGTAAACACCAGATTGGACAGAGTAAAGTGGTCTACCTTGGACATGAGGTAGGAGGTGGAGAAATAAGGCCTTTGCCCAGTAAGATTGAAGATGTGCAAAATTGGACAACACCTACTACTCAGACCCAGGTGGGAGCCTTCTTAGGTCTCACTGGGTATTACAGGAATTTCATTGAGAACTATGGGTCCATAGCTTCTCCACTGAATGTCATCTCCTCTCGTAAATTCCCTAAAAAGGTTAGATGGAATGAGGAATGCAATCAGGCCTTTGAAACCCTGAATAAAAGGCTCTTTGCCAAGCCCCAGTACTCAGAGCTCCTGACTATCACCAAACTTTCATTGTGCAAACAGATGCTTCAAATGTAGGAATAGGTGCAGTCCTCAGTCAACTGGATGGGAAAGGTAGGGAGCACCCCATTTGCTTCATCAGCAGAAAGCTGAAGGATCCTGAGACAAGGTGGGCAACAATCGAAAGAGAATGCTTTGCTATTGTGTGGGCACTGAAGAAGTTTAGGCCATACTTGTATGGTTCTACTTTTGTCATTCAGACTGACCACCAACCCTTGAGATGGTTAATGCAAATGAAAGGGGAAAATCCAAAACTATTGAGATGGTCAATCTGCCTTCAAGGGTTTGATTTCACCATTGAGCACAGGTCAGGGTGTCACCATCAAAATGCTGATGGACTCTCTAGGATGTATGTCATCGACTAGAGGTATGAGGTTCATCCAGGAGTGGATTAAATCCTCCTGTCCCTTAGTCTGGGGGAGGCGAGTGTTAGGGAGAATTCTCTATTCTTGGACATGATGTATGGTATTCCTTTGACTGGTAATGTGTTTTATGGGCTATGGGGTCCTTTACTCCATAGGGTCTGATGTGTTTTTCCTATGTGTGTTACACAGCAGCCTCTGTGCAGTAACACAGGGGTGTCATAGTGACACCCCACCATAGACTCCATACCCTGGGACTGACTACCGTCTCCCAGGGCCTGTAAAGTCACCATTGGCTTTACTAGTCCCAAATTATTAACAGAAACCAGTACAAACCATCATATTGTGGAGTACTGGTCAGGGCAATTTGATTGCCCCGGGGTCTGTTAGTCGAGGGGGCACGTATCCGTCCCCCTGATTGAGTTTTGGCTGGTGGCAGTGGAAACTACTTTTTATGTTCGACCGCAAATATTTTCTTATGGGATTTTCCCATTGTTCGAGGCTACCAACTTTAATTATTTAATTATCATAGCCTCGAACATACCGCCGATTTATTTAATTAATATTAATTCTCCGGTTGGTATTTTTTGCCAAGACTCGATTCAAAAATGGCATTTGTGTTCTCTTCTGTGACTCCAACCCAAGTCGAGCCCTTTATTCCACTTTTTGGCGGGCTTCTCCACAGAAGCCTCCAAAAGTGGTGCCACTCTGTCTGGGTACCACAGGGGTGTGGGAGGGGGTTTAGGCACCCTGGACTGAGTTACCTTGGTAACTCAAGTCGCACTCTTGTGTGACTGGCCCAAGTGGTGAGCCGGCCGGCTCACCACTTAACATGTTTGAGTGACAGCTAGGCTAAGTGAATGGGGGTTTTCTGCATAAAAGCAGGGCTTTGGGGACTGGAACTTCAGAGGTCGCCACAGGACCTGAGAATCCGACGAGGGAGAAGCTTAGCCGACCTACCACGACGACACCACCGGTGAAGCCCTGCAGAACCGACTCACCACTTCCCGACGACAGAGAAGATCTCCCGGGTGGAGAGGCTTCTTCCCCTGACTGGTGGGCACAACCAGTTTACCTTTCTTTCTTTGCACCCCAGCCCGGTTTGTGGTCGAACTGCCCGTGCCAAGCACCCCGGCAGCCGGATAGCCACTCACCACTGAAACGCGAAGCACCAGACCGCTCCTTGTACCTGAGAAACTCCGCGGCTGGGTTCTTCCCTGGCAGTGCAACGGACTCCTGTCTTCCTCCACGACGAGATCCTCTCTTCCCCGGACGAAGCACCGACTTGCACCCGCTGCCAGGAACAACTGCCCCCGCTGGAGCGTTCTCACCACTTTAAGGTGCCGTGTCCGCCAGACCTCCCTTTCTAAATATTGCTACAAGGTAATAATAACTCCTTAACCTTCTGGACTGGACTGGGCTGGCCACCTTGACCCTCTAACTAGTCCCTTTCTTTGGTCCAACTCCTTTTTGAACCTTTACAAGACTTTTGTGCACTGCAACCGTGTGACCTTGGACACATTTCGTTTGGATCCTCTGAAAGTGGATCCGGCCTCTTGAACTCTAAACTTCAGTTTTACTTTGCCTTCCTCTCTTGTTATGTTCTGATAAAAGTGTTGGGATCTGTTTCAACTTGTTCTCTGCTCTTCTCTCCCTTTTTAAAACAAATTATTAGAGTGCCATCTACGTTAAGCGCTCACCGCTGTCTGAAAATAAGTGGGGCTTTACTTAAGACTTGTCTAATATTCTTTTAAGGGAGTGTATATCTTTTAGTGACTGTGTTTTTGAATTGCTTACTATTAGTGCCTGTGTGTTTTTCTAGATGTGGTTTTAAATGTGTGGGGAGCGGCCGAGTGTGGGGACCAGAAGAGAGAGCTGAGGAGCGTGGAGAAGGGACGAGTGTGGAGAGCGGATGAATGAGGAGAGCGAAAAAGTAAATGTGTAGCGTGGATGGGCGTATGGAACGGATGTGTATATGGAACGAACGAGTGTCGGATGCGGATGTATATATGGAGCGGATGATTGGGTGAAGCGGGTAAATGTGTGGTGCGGACGAGTGTGCCTAACAGATGAATCCATGGAGCGGACAAAAAACAGAGGATATGGGGGTATGGAATGGATGAACAGACAGAGCAGACGAGCAGTTGGTTTTTCCGATGAGTGGATGGACCGGACGACCATTGTGGACTGAACGAGTGCCCTATCTGGAGCCGGTATCCAGACTAGACGAGTATAAACTACAAGAGTGTGCGGACTGGACGATGATAATGACTGACGAATCTGTGAAGCGGATGAGTATGAGGAACAGACGAATATGTGCAACGGACGATACTTAATATGCTTTGGAATGAAGGAAACACTTGAAAACATACATCATATCACACCCCACGCTTACTCTCCCCCTTACACCACCACTCATCTAGAACACAGAGATACTATGACACCATTCGGTATAACTGTTCTCGTATCTACATCTCCCGCTTACTCCACATCACTCTGTAATCATTGCTGGTTGCACACCCCGCAGCCAGGCGTTCTCCTCAGGCCTAACGCAGCCACACTCGTTCTGGGTAAAACCGACCAGAGGGAACACATACTCCTGACCTCTCAACCACCACACCTACAGCTAAGAAGCAGCTACCACTCGATTTCCGCACCAGCTGCACACATACCTGGTGCGCACACGCACTCCTCTACTCTCTCTACTGACCTGAACTTCGGTTCCCAAGGGCGTTCAACCTACCAGCGCCTTCAGACCATACCAATGGTATATAAGGCGCTATATAAATGCAAAATAACATAACATTAAATGAATAATTATATCTTTTACACCAAGCCCTGGTCAATGTTTACTTGTTCTACTGTGTTCTCTTGACCTATCGTGAATACTCTGTATACTGCCTAACTCTTCTTGAGGGAAGTCTGACTGCTCAGCCACAGCTACCAAGTGAATCTGTGTGGTACAGACTGCTACCAAGTGGGTTTACTGCCAAACACCTGTAGTCCTAAATCTTTTGCAGTGGTCCCAGAGGGAACTGCACAGGTTTCTGCCTAACACATATGCCACACTTAGATGGAATTCTTAACTTTAGCCTGCATCAGATCTAGACGGGATTGTGAATGCTAGCATATACCACACTTAGATGGAATTCTTAACTTTGGCCGGCGTCGCATCTAGATAGAAATGTGAATGTTAGCATGTGCCACACTTGGATGGAATACTCAACTCTAGCCTGCCTCAGAACTAGACGGGATTGTGAATGTTAGCATGTGCCACACCTAGATGGAATTCTTAACTTTGGCCGGCGTCGCATCTAGATAGAAATGTGAATGTTAGCATACACCAAACCTAAATGAACTGTGAATGATGACAAGTGCAACACTTGATTAGAATCATGATCACTAGCCTACCTCACATCTAGACAGAATATTGAAATTTAGCAACTGCCACACTCCGATGGAACAGTGAATGATAGCAAGCATCACACCTAGACATAATTGCAAGGACAGCAATACCAACTAACCAATCCACTAACAATTTCACCCCTCTGCATACACCTCTCAAACTTCACTACACTGCAACAACAAAACAAACCACACATAGACTTGCACAACAGCACACGACGACTACCGACCGTAAAACACCCCAAGCCCAGCCAACGGACCCACCGGGCTGAGGCTGCCAACAGCACATCATTGCTCCCTTGCACTGTTCCAGCTTATTCCCACTAACTCACCCACCCTCTCCCTCTTTCAGAGCCACCAGAGGACCACTCCGGGGCTGATAGTGCGCGGTACAAATATCCTTTAACATGAACACCTCCTCAATTCTGTTTTCAAAGCCTTTCCAGCAATCATCTACTTGTTGAAGTTTTTGATTTGTGGTTTCGATGAAAGGCTTAAGTGCTCCAATTTCTAGCAAGATGGCCTCAATAGCTGGGTCTGTTATCGCTTTTGGGCCTTTTGAGGTTAGTAGCGACAAGGGTAGGGTCTTTATTGACAGATGTGTTTTGGTTGCCTTTACTAGTATGGGGTAAGAAATGAAACACAGACTACCCCTGCCTCCTGTTTGTTTCTCACTCTATAAGCAGCACGTTCTCTGGCATATATTCTGTCATTCTTCAATTACTTTAAACCTCCCGACTCAAAGTTCCTATTAAAAAATCAGATATAAATAATGTGTTTCATCACATTGATTTTTCTTAACATTTTATACAAAAAACATCACACAACATAACTAAAAACTCATAATTCCCGGGGTTATCTCTAGACATAATTTTTCTTCATCTAGTCACAGTTTCAGATTTGTTAGTGCAAAGTTGTTGAAGTGCAAACAAGTGGTTACTAAAATTAATTTATTTGCAGGATGTAATGTCAACACATTTCAGCCTATATCGGTAGAATAAACCCCAACCTAGAAAAGGTTTTTCCTGAGGCCTTCATTAGGACAGATGGTTAACTTCAGGTCGCTAAAGGATCTTCTAACCCTTATTTCTTCCTAATCTCATTTTGGTAGAATAGCAACAGGGACAGCTTTTGCGGGTTCCTATTACTGGAGCCACATTAATTTCCTGACGTTCAGTGTCTTATTGGTGTCGAGGCCTCTCGCAAAATTAACTCCTAATAGATTCCTTATATCTCGTGTGTGTTCTCCACTTTATGCGAGTATCGTATCTCCTGGCCGCATGGGAGTTCATTTTGCGAGGCGGTGATCAACCAAACGTGATTTGCAGGACCAGCAAGACACTCCTCCCCTCACGCCCCCCCCCCGCACATCTGAGCGCCACCTACCCTACCGGCTCCTGGAAACAGCACCCTGTGTGGTGCCACGAGACAGGTGAGCTCTGCCAGCCATCAGTACCTCTCCGCAGAGCAAGCAGTGGCAAGGAGACGCACCCGGAGCCAAGGACCTGCGGGGTTGTACCCCTCCCTCCTACACCCGGAATAGCAGAGGAGGAAAGATGCTGAGGAGTCCCCACGTCAGACTGCAGCTGGTCCTTAGGCGCACTCTGCACGCCACATGCGGAAGGGGCAAGCCTCGGTACCGGGAGGCAGCAGACACAGCTACTCCACGCAAGTGCGTGCACGGGGAAGCCACCCCCCCCCCCCCCAGCGCGAGGCAGAGCGGGGGAACATTGGGCTGGTACTGCAGGCACCCAGACTGGCAGGGTGCCCATCAGGGCTCCCTATCACGAGGAACTCATGCGCAGATCTATGCTATTATCTTTTGGCCCCCCTGACCTCCCAGCACACACCTAGTAGCACGGTGGGTGCCCACCAGAGGAGAAACCCCCAGGTTATTCTACGACCGCAGTACAGCCTGGGAAGCCCAGGAGGGAAGGCCCTTTGGGTCCTTCCAAACAGGGGAGTGACATTCCGGTCTACGACCCCACACGCATCAGCAGACCCTCCCAAGACAGACAATGTCAAGGAACAGGAACAAAGACACGCCAGTGCCCCCCAAAGTGCAAAGAAAGCACAGGAGGGTAAGCTAGCTCAGATTTGGGCCAGAGAGACAGACGTCAGGGGAATCGAAAACCCTAGCGATTGGGGGGCTGAGCCCAACATGGACAGCAGAATGGAGGACCTAGAGAGGCCAGTCCCTCACTCACTACTCAAAACCCTGCTGGGGAAATAGAGAAAATTACAGAGGTAGGTCAGAAACAGATGGACACCCTAAGAGAAGACCTGGCAGAAGGAATCCAGGAGATCAGAAGGGACATTCCCAAGATTGAGGAAAGGGTAGACACTAACAAAAGGGCTATACAAGAACTAACAGAAGATGCACAGAAAGCGGATGTCGTCCTGGAGACCAGTGGCAAACCATAACCTTGATCTGAGAGCTGAAGATCTGGAAAACAGATCAAGACGCTCCAACATAAGGGTCAAATGCTTACCAGAGGCTATCCAAGACCAAGATTTGGCCCAGAGCATGAGATCAATCTTTGGGGACCACCTGGAAGAAGACCAAAGTCTGGAGATCCGGTTTGACAGAATTCATAGAGTGGGCCCGAAACGCCAGGAACCAGGTGCACGACCGAGAGATGTGCTTGTGGCGTTCCACAGCTACACTCTGAAGGAGCAAATTCTAGAAAAGGCCAGAAAGGCGAACCAGATCACTTACAACGGGGCTGAAATCCACCTGTACCAAGATCTATCCCAGGCCACCCTAAATAGAAGACGACGCATGGCCCCGGTGCTGGCTCATTTGAGGGATAAACAAGTGCAGTAAAGGTGGCTGCTCCATTTGCGCTGAGCTTCACTTGGCAGGGGAAACCCCACAGGGTGAGAACGTGCAACCAAGGAGCATCAATCCTGGGGCTAGAAGACACCCTACCGCCAAGCTCCTCATCGGCCGGCCAAGCGACCACTCGGAAGAACTGGAAATGGACAACGGTGGAGACCAGAAGATCAAAGAAAGGGGGGAGGCGCCCCACTCCGGGTCAATGCCCCCCCCCCCGAGGCAAGAAGTCCCCAGCGGGGCCGCCACAAAGAGGCGCCCAAACGAGAAATAAGCGGGAACAAGGCCTACCCTCCTACTGCACCCTCGGGAGGGCAAGCACCGAAATCAATTGCACGCTCGCATGACCACAACAGTTTGGGTCAGTTCTATCGGAGGGAGGGAGGCAGGGAGGGAGGGCGGGCGGGAGGGGCTTGAAGGGGCAGTGCGGCTGATTGGAATGGGAAGGGGAAGTCCTGCATGAGGGGAGACTGGGCAAGCACTAGGGGTCGGCTCTCGTGACCACATACAAGGGGGGCTAAGTGCCAGCCGGTCCCACCCAGTAAGGGGAAGGGAGGGGGGGAGCAGACAAATGGAGGGGTGGGGTTAGGGGAAGGGCACAGATTCGTAGGGATTCAGGAGGGGATGAAGCGGACACAGCGGGCTGCTCAAGATCCGCTCATCCAGAGAACGATGCCACAATAATACCGACCATGGGTCTACCAGACCAATTAAAGATTCTATCGATAAACATTAACATGCTCAACCCCCCACTCAAAAGGAAAAAAGTGGAGAGGTACGTCAGGAAGGATAACCCACATATAGTCACGATGCAAGAGACCCACATACACACACTGGACACTAGTAGGGTCAACATCTGGGGCTGCAGGAGGGTGTACCATACCACACAGTCCTGTAAAAAAGGAGGGGGGTCCTCATAGCACTGAAAGACGGGCTAGACCTGGTGGTTAAGGCAATCGTCAAAGATGAGCTTGGTAGAAACCTCGCATTAGAGGGGTGGGGGAGGCCTACATGGTAGCAACCCTCTACGCACCAAACACAGGCCAAATCCTGTTCATACACAATGCACTTACGCGCCTAGAAAAGGTTGCGAACTCATCCGTCATCTTGATGGGAGACTAACATTGCCTGGGACCCAAACAAGGACAGGAGCACGACACCCCAAGGCCCAATGATATGACCTACCAGAGATCTCAACAAGAAAATACAAGCTCTCGCCTTGGTGGACACCTGGAGACAACTTAAGGGAGACACAGCGGGTTTCACCTTTTACGCCCATGCCCACAGATCGTACTCTAGGATAGATTACATCTGGCTATCCAGCCCTCTGGTTGGCAGCGCAGCTGACATAACCACAGGTGCTACTACTCTCTCCGACCACATGCCAATTACCCTAGAATTCAATAGAAAAAGGGCCTGCCAGGGCTCTGGAAATGATACCCAACCCAGTTCTTTAAAGATGCCACGTTGATACGGGAGGTCACGGAGGACATCGAAAACTTTGTCGAGACCAACCACATAGGCGACACCGCGTGGCAGATCTGGTGGGATGCGCTCAAGGCTACAGTTAGAGGCAAAATTATAGCCATCAAGTCTAGGGAACTGAAGCTGGAAGAAGTACGCTTAGAAGCAAAACTGAAGGAGGTATTGGTCGAAATGGGCACAAAACAGACATCCGCTATTAAAAGGGAATATTGGGCCATACGAGGGCACTTGGATGCCATACAAACCAGGGCAGCGGAGCACAACATGCTGCGCCGTAAACAAAAGTTCTACGTGAAAGCCAACCAATCTGACCGGTTGCTAGCTAGAATGCTAAGGAAAGAAGAGCGGGATAGGACAATTTTAAAAATCAAGCAACAGGGCAAGCAGATGACCACTAAAACTGAGGACATCTCGTAGGAATTCGAGGAATTCTATTCCATGCTCTATAGCTCTGATTTTCTGCCCATAGAATCCCAGGCAGTATACCTGAATGGAATAGACTTTCGCCGCCTAACAAACGGTGGAAGAAAGGAATGCCCTGGACGGGGAGATCACGAGGGACGAAGTTAGGTTAGCCATGAACTCATTGCCACCCAACAAATCTCCAGGGCTAGATGGCTACGTAGCAGAATTTTATAAATGACATAAGGAAACCCTAATCCCACATCTTACGAACCTCTTTAATCAGGTGCAGCAGTCACAATTACTACCCAAATCCATGGAAGAAGCTATGGTAATATTGATCCCGAAAAAAAGTTAAAGACCCAACTGAATGAGGGTCATATCGCCCCATTGCGTTGATAAACGTTGACGCGAAAATACACACTAAAATACTGGCCACCAGACTAGAGGCGATTTTACCCAGACCGGTCCACACGGACCAGTCGGGATTCATGAAGGGAAGGCAAACCGGGGACAATATACAGAGATTAACACATCTAATAGAAAAGGCAACGAAAAGGGGAAATAAATTCCTGCTCTCCTCCTGGCAATAGACACAAAGATGGGCCTCGGACCGCGGTTTCTGAGGAGAGTTCAGGCGAACTACCAGCACCCCCTCCTCCGTCTATCGATAAACGGGCACATCTCCGATCCGTGTCGAAAGGGGCACTAAACAGGGGTGACCGCTCTCCCCTTTCTGTACGCCCTACACTTGGAGCCTTTTCTGGTGACCATAAGGGGAAACGAAAATATAGCAGGGACACCCTTTGGGGGAGAAGAACATAACATTGCCACCTTAGCAGACAACATGATACTAGGGCTGTACCAAATAGCATATTTGGGGGGTAATTCATAGAATTCAGCGCAGAATTAGCACACGTGTCCAGCGCAGAGAGGGAGCGGGCACCAGTGTGTGCCAGCCACACGCGCCAAACAGCATTCAGGCGCACCGCGTATTCCTGGATTTCCCAAGCCATTTGCAGCCATGGCGCAGCTAACATCCAGCAGCGCCAGTTACGCCCCCAAGTAGGCCCCTGGCACCAGGAAAAGCCATAGAAAGCCACAATACGGCGCAAAGGGCTGCACTAAACCTGGACCAGCTTACAGGCCCCCTACACTGTAATCGTGTGAAAAACTATGCGTACCCTGCTTGCGGCAGACAAAAAGCATGATAATCTACTTGCGCACCCCCTTGAATACGCGTACCCAGCTCGTGCCTACAAAATCATGTGGAAAAGGCCTACCATAACCCCACAAATATGCATACTGTGCACGGGCAGCCAAATCGCGTACAAATCTCCTTGCACACCCCCTGCAATATGTGTACCTCACCTGTGCCAGGCAAATCGCGTGGAATAAGTCCCCCCTGTGGTGTGGGCTGCCTGCAGGGCATGACCAGGGGTGATGGGCTGCCTGCGGGGCAAGGTTGTAGGGGTGTCCCCTGTGGTGTGGGCTGTCTGCTGGTCAGGGTTGTAGGTGGGTCCCCTATGGTGTGGGCTGC
This sequence comes from Ambystoma mexicanum, assembly GCF_040938575.1. NCBI lineage: Eukaryota > Metazoa > Chordata > Amphibia > Caudata > Ambystomatidae > Ambystoma > Ambystoma mexicanum. Next base: position 269,404,672 of record NC_090937.1, read on the forward strand.
CTGCGGGGCATGGTCAGGGTTGTAGGGGTGTCCCCTGTGGTGTGGGTGGGCTGTCTGCTGGGCAGGGTTGTAGGTGGGTCCCCTGTGGTGTGAGCTGCCTTCAGGGGGTGCATGTGGCTCCGAACCACAAGAGTGCGCGAATGTATGGGGGTACGCGATTAGGCTGGCGCCAGCGGGGTATGTGTATTCTGAGGGGTGCAGGAGGAGTTTTACATGCCATTAGGCAGGCGCCAGCGGGGAACGTGTATTCAGAGGGTGCGCAAGGAGTTTTACAAGTGATTGGGCTGACACGAGCGGGTTACACGTATTCCAGGGTGGCACAAGGAATTATGCACACGATTGTGCTGGCGCAAGCAGGGTACACGTATTCCAGGGGTGTGCGTGGAGTTTTATATGTGATTTGGCTAGTGCAAGCAGGGTACGCGTTCCTCGCGCACCCCTCAGAATACATGTACCCCACTCGCACCAGCCCATTCACATGTAAAACTCCTTGCGCACCCCTCTGAATACATGTACCCCGCTCGCACCAGCCTAATCGCGTGAAAAGCGCAGTTGCATGCCCCAGAATACACATCCCCGCTCACGTCAGCCTAATCGTGTGAAAAGCATATTCGTGCTCCCGTGTGGTGAGGAGCCACATGCACCCCCTTCAGGCAGCCCACACCAGAAGGGACCTCCCCTCCTCCCCATCACCCGTGCACATGCCAGCAGGTAGCCCACAACGGACCCCCACATCACACGTGCACATGCCAGCAGGCAGCCCACACCACAATGGACCCCCCCCAATCACACGTGCACATGCCAGCAGGCAGCCCACACAACAACCAACCCCCTCACCCCCCACAACAGCAACCTGCCAGCAGGCCCTGACTCATGTCCCCCCACCAGTGACGGGCACCTGCCAGTAGGCCCAGACTCATGTAGACCCCCCCCCCCCCCCACCAGTGACATACACCTGCCAGCAAGCTCCGATTCATGTCCGCCCACCCCCCGCCAGTGACAGCAACCTGCCAGCAGGCCCAGACTCATGTCCACCCACCCCCCACCAGTGACGGGCACCTGCCAGCAGGCCCAGACTCATGTCCACCCAAACAACACATTGACACAACATACATGCATGTACCAAATGTCCACCCAAATGCGACCCCACACTGCAACTCCACACCCATCCATTGTCCCCACTTCCAAGTAAAGGGCCCATGGCATGTCATGCACAGAAGCATACATGCATGCACACAAAGACATGCCAAACATGGCCACACACCACTGACACATGACAGACAATGACGACTGACATGCACCAAACCAATGAGAGCACACAACAGAAATATATTAACAGATGAAAATGTATTAAATCAAAAGAAATCTCACAAACGCAAACCAAACATGACAAGGATAAATTAAAGTGAACAGAACTGAAATGGCAATTCTGAAAAATATGCCATCAAAAAATAAGAAAAAAATCCCAGTGATCCATGTCCTGAAAAATGAAAATCATAATCCAAAAGGCAAATGAGAAAAAAACATTCCAGCATGGGTGTGAAAAATCTGAAAATAAAAATGTCCAGTTACACAACTATATACCATGAAAGTTTGCAGGGTCCATGATCCCAAAACCAAATGAAACCTACCAAAATACCTACAGAAAAACAACTATGTACAAAAAGTGGAGCAAAGACCAACTCCAAAATAAAAATGAAACTAAAGGAAACCTAAGCCTAATTAACTATATACAATGGCGGCAGCTAGTCCTACGGCTCACTTCTTGATGTTAATGTCTTTGGCCAGGGCATCATCGAACTCCATGTTGATGTCCTGGAGGTGGGCCTGGGCTGTGTCCTCGAGGGCTCGCAGGGACGTCACCATGGTCTCCACCAACTCCCTGCGAGTCTCCTCAAGGAATGGTGCCCGCTTCAATGCCCAGTCCATGGATTTCTTCGCCCTGACCATCATGAGCCGTGCTCTCTCTGCCTGCTGCCGCTCTGCATCTATCTGCTGGCCCAACCGCTGCCACACTGAAGTTGCACGTAGTCCAAGGTCCTCCTGCCCATTGGCCGATGCCTGCCCCTGTGATGTAGATGGGCCTGAGACCTGATGCCTCCCACGTCGAGCCTGCCGCCGTCTCAATGCCGACTGCCTCTGCAACCACGACTGCCCCCGGGAAGATGGAAACACCCAGGGCTGTGGTGCACGTGCCCTATTTGATGGTGCCTGCACATCCTCCACTGGCTGGGGACCAGTTGCTGGGGTGACCACCTCTGCTGGTCCTCCGACTCCCAACTGTGGCAGGGATGTGTTCTCCACCAGCCTGGCTACATTGGATGGGGCAGATCCACAGGGTGCCCAGGTGAGACATGGGCGGGAAGACAGCACGGAGGACGACTGGCGCATAGGGTGTGCAGATGAGGGGGGGGTCGCAAGAGCGTCCAGCACACAGAGGAACCCTGTGCCAATGACCTGTCCTAGCAAGTCGACGCGGCCACACAAGTGTCCGAAATGATGTGCGTTGTCCTGCCTGCAACCACGCACATCATCCCGAATCACCTGTGTGCGCAACGCGACACCGACAAGGACATGCTCAACCCTGTCACGGACTGCCTCGTCCGCAGGTAGAGGAAGGTCAGTTGACATAGACACATCCCCTACCTGCAAACGGGCCTGGACAGAGGCGTCCTTGCTGGGGCAGGATGATGCAGTCACAGGATCAGGGACAGGATTACACACAGGCACCTCCATGGCGACCTGTGCTGCCTCCTGCCCCTGCCCCTGGACTGCACCAGTGGATCCACCACCTCCAGGCCCCATGCGTGGGTCTGATACGGCTTCCTCCTCAACACACCCCCCACCAACCTGGATTTCTGCAGTGTTCCGTACTACGTACTTGTGGGGGCTCACCTGACAGAACACAGGCATCAGTACACCGTAGAATGGTCTGCTAGACAACTATTGCACATGAGTGGCAGTGTCAAACATCACAGACTGCATCACACTCCCCATCGCTCAGGTCAATTGAACCCACACACATGCACAGACAAGCAGGGAACGTCCAAAAGGCATCTGCATCCATTCACATGGAACTGCATGAACATCCTAAGGGTGGCATGACGTCACAAGCATCATGGAGCATGCCATTCACATGCACACACGCCAACAGATATCTGGCCATCTCTACCTCCTGTCACAGTGCAATCATCATCACCTATGTCACATCTGCCAATCGGGTACCTAGATGTCCGTGTCACATGCATCCATGGCGTCTCACAGTCACACACATACCAAACAGACACACACATGTACACCATGCACGTACATGAAGGTGGGACAAGCATCCATGTGTCACACACCAAACATGGCTGAGTACATACACAGGCATGCAAACGTGTGCATCTTCACATGCAGTTGTACATCATGCATCGGTACACATACACCATTGATGTGCACCACACATGACTGGACTCACATGCAGCATGGTCATGTCCCTGCATATATACATCCATACATGGGCCATGTCAGGCATCACACTACTGCCACATCTTAACATGCACTGTGTCGATTGAGAACGCATGGACACTTACCGCTCCACTCCGGACAGGTCTGCCTCTAGAGGACCTGGAGGTGAAGCGCTGGGCGAAAGCGCTCCAGGACCCTCATCTGGTCGTGGTAAGCCAGACCCGGTGCCCCACTGCATCCACGTGTCCAAGAGGCGCCAGGCCTTCCTGAGGGTACTGGACTTGAAGTCCTCCCAGCATTTATGGACGTGTTTACAGTTGCGGGGTGCCACCCCCCTCCGCATTGATGGCACCCACGATGTCCAACCAGATCCTCTTCCATCCATCCATCCTCGTCAGAGCATGCTTGTCCGAAGAGGGCATCATAATGCCCCAGGACTTCGTCCACCAGGATGCCAACCTCTTTAGCAGTGAAGCTGGCAGCCCTCTGCCTCCCTGCCGGGGGTCACCACTGGTCCCAGATGGTGTTTGGCCTGACATGGCAACCCCCAAGGCAGGTGTGGGTGGGCAACTGTGTCCTGGGGCTGGGCTGTGGAGCGATGGTACACCAGTCGGGAGTCTTCTGTTCCAGCAGGGGTGGTCACAGCAACTGGACCCCTGGCGATGGCTGATGTGCAGGCACCAAATAGCAGGGCACGTCAGCAGCAGACGGCTCGTAGGAGGCTCTGCGGTGCTCTGGGGGGCAGGTAAATGGCCTTCTGGGCAGGAGCGTGGTCTTCCGTGTGTTGTCGCGTGGCCAGCTTGATGCAGAGTGACTCGGCACATGAAAAATCAGCACGAGTGCGTGGAATTCGAGGAAAGGCCCTTAGCACATAAGTGACGTGGCACGCATAGGCATTGCTATGCGCACAGGTTAAAGGTCCGCGTAGGATGCCATTTTCCTGTACATGCTTTTTGTGGAGAGTGAACGTGTGATTCTTGTACTTCTTGCGGGTTGACACGCGATTACTTCACAACGGTTGCAATGCGTACTCCTAGTTTACTGCGGTAGAGCTCACTTCTTGTTTTGGCGGGGGTGTTGCCAACGTGCACAGGCCTGTGTTTTTTTCTTATTTTTTCCAGGCAGACGGTTTGAGTCGTACACGTATTATTCCCACTGTGGTTGCCCCCGTGTGTCGCGTAACCCACTCACAAGGTCATAGTAGCCTGCGTGTTCCACGCGTACGCATTTTTTGTGTTTCTAGGTGCCACAGCGTACTGCGAATCCTTAATTCCATGCATGTGGGCTACCAAGGGGTCACGTACACATTTATTTTTGGGGTGCCTGAGCGTTGCGTGACCGGTCATTTTTCCCCGGGTGTCACAGACAGCCTTGCAGGAGGACAGGGGTACCTATTCCATCTAGTAACCTGTGCCCTTCACCTCAATTGCCATGGACAATTGTTTTCTGCACCTCCCATTCGCACAAGTACATCAGTACCATGGTTGGGAGGCGACCAAGTGCTAAGGGAAGCAAAGGTGGCCGACCTCCAAGAGGTGTCCGCGGTAGGGGACGTGGCCAGGATGAGCAGGGTGGCCAAGGTGGCAGTGGTGGGCAACGTGGCCCAGGAGGGCAGTGTGTCCAGGACCATTCAGGGACACCTATACCCCCCCCCCCCCAGAAATGCAGCTGACACCATCCCAGCTCAGGCCTTGCTAGCCCGGCCCGGATTGGTCATGGAACAGGCACAGGTTGACTCACAGGCCGACTTTGGTGTCATGAAGTCCAAACCACGTGTGGCAGTGAAAGTTCCTGTCACCAGGTCACGTGGATCTGGGGCAGCAATGTCATCTGCTGCCCGAGTAGCCAGGATGAGGAGGCTGCAGGGGCAGCTGTAGCTGACACCACCCTGGCTCTGAGTCACCGAGCCGGGACAGTGTTGGTCCCGACCCCTCACACCAAGGCAGTTGTGCCGCTTGGTCCAGGCAACAGCACTCAGCAGCCAATACCTGCAGTGACACCTTAGGTCATCGTGCCATTGCCCGCTTCCAGGGCCCAGTCCACCTGCATTTCAGCCCCTACAAACCAGAGCGGCGCAAGCCACCCCAGGTCTGCACCACCCCTCAAGAGGAAGAAGGGTGCTCTTGCAAAACAGGCTGGGACCCCAGACACGGCTCGCCCCTCTGGCGTGTCAAGGAAGCATAGTTTCAATAATGTGTAACTAGACGCACTTGTGGGATACGTGTCGGAACATGGCCACGACATGCTGGTGACGGCAGGGTGCAAGACTACGCCTGCTCAGCGTACGGCCCACTTGCAGTGCATCACGGACCACATTAGTTCCTTGGAATTTGTGAAGCGCACAGCTGATTGCTCAAAGCGTTGGAATGACCTCAAACTCTGAGAAAAAAACAACCGGGCTTCTAATTACGCCTCTACTCTGTTGACTGGCAGTGGGTCACCACCAGAGGAGGATGAACTCACAGAACATGAGGCAATCGCTGGACAGTTCATTGCAGAGGATCAGATCCAAGGTGTGGGAGACCTACCAGATCTTAAGACAATGTCCGGTGAGTGCCCATGCGTGTGTGTCCAGACCATGTGTATTTTGCTTGGGTGATGTGTTGTGATCGAGTGCCAGGTCAGGCTGTGTAGTCATAACAGCCATATGTGACCCATGTAGTGCCTCCAAGCTATCCCTGCCCTTGGGTTTGGGGTTCACTGTATCCCTACTGACCACTGCAAACACTTTGCACACGATGACTGCACTTGCCCTTACACTGCCATCATGCCACGACATTATTACAGTTTCTCTTTATTCTGCCTGATTCACGGAATCATTTGCATGAAAAACGCAGAGTTGCATGCCTTTCTGCCCCCAAAATCACCATAATTCAGACAGGGACTTTCGGCCAGAAAGGCACCGAAATGTGCACTTTTCACGCAATTCATTCCATCCATCCATCCATCCATCCATCCATCCATCAGGCTGATTGACTGCTGCGCACCTACACATGTACTGCACCCGCTCACTTCTGAGCCCTGTTTGAACCTTCAACATGACAATTCAACTTGTGTCATGTCAAAACGACCTACCATTGATGTATCCATGTGCCTCCCATCACTATTTGAGAACACTGGCGTTGTTGCAACATGGGACACGTGTGTTTTGTCCCACTCTTATGCATGTTCTGTTTGATTATATGCTTTTTACATGGATGGGGGACAGTAGTGATTGACTCCCACATGGGTGTCCTTGTCAGTTCTGCCATGGCTATGCTACGTGCCATCTGTGTGCTGGCATGTGTCCATGCCACTCACAGCCTTGTGTGATGCAGGTGCTATGCACCATGCAGCACATGGGTTGCTTTTCCATTTTGGAGTCATCAGTGTGCGCTTTCAGGGTCCCCTTCCACTTCATTGCCACTGCATGCATGGCTGAGTTTGTCACATGTGTGACATGTCTGATTAATGTATTGGATGTGTACATTGAGATGCCTATGTGTGTTGGCTATGCTGTTCATGTGTGTCTTCATGACTTCTCTTTTCATTTTGTGCAGGTGATGAGGCACTAGACGCTGTGGAGGAGGAGATGGCGCAGGGGCAGGAGTACTAAGAGCGCCTACCAAGCGACACTGAAGGACGTGGCGCGGTGCTGCAGGAGAATCCATTCTTCCTACAGACCATCCTGTCCACGGGTGTTTCTGGGTACACCTCCGAGGATCTCTATGGCTCAGGTGCTGAATCAGACATTGACACAAATGTCCCCATCACAGGTGAATGTTTCTGGCAGGGATGCTGTTCTGTCCAACACACCTGCACTGGGGGTAAACCCCTCAATGACCCATTGTGTTGTAATGTCCACCTGTGGCAGTTACAGATGCAGGGTCACACGCCAGACAATTTGCTCCTGTTCCTTCGGCAGCAGATCAAAGGAGGAATTGAGTCCTGCAGCCTCAGGCAGTGCCAGCACAGCAAGGTGCACATCACCATGGGGCCGACAGGTGTCGTATCTGGCAACGCAGTGGCCGTGCACCACCGGGAAATACTGTGTGGGAGAACTCCATGTATGCAATTGCACAACAGGGGGCATCATGCGAGATGATGGCTCAGGCCGTGGATAGGGTGGCCACTTCCATTCTCCCCCCCAAAAGGCAGGTGGAGCTCCAGCAGCAGGCAACGCAGTCCACATGCCGCTCACACAGGCAGGACATGTTGGACGCCAACAAGGACTGACGGGCTGAACGGGGGGCTCTGCACATGGGCCATATCTGCAGAGGCAAAGGCCCACAGGGATGCCCTGAGGGAAGATAACAGCTCCCTCAGAGCTACTCTGGGTGCACTTGAGAAGGCCCAGAGTAGATGGTCAGAACAGCAGCTGGAGCAGCTAACACACAACATCTCAGCTGAGCTCCAGGCAACCCGTGAGGAGGTTCGTGCATCACGTGAGACCTTGCATGCAGAACTCCATGCTACACGTGAGGTGCTGCATGGGGATCTCCGGACCATCATCCTGCAGAACCAAACCTTTCAACCTTCCATGGAGGAGCATGCCAGGGCTTTGGTGGTCTGCCTCCCGTACCACGCACACCTTCTCATATTCCACTAGAGGGTGACGACAGCGATGGCAGTTCTCCCACAATCGGCTAGCCGTGCAGGTCATGAGCCCATGGAGTTTTTTTTTTTTCTCAACATCCATGCATGTGGGTGTTGAGGTGCACCCTGCAGCTCCCCCCACCCCCTTGTCACCCATGGACAGTTTTTAATTTTTATTAAGACTTTTTTCACTTTTTCTGTCTATTGTGCATTTATGTGACTGTGTGTTTCTTTGTGTGACATCCGAAGGAATCCACTGTGTTCTAGCTGGGCCCATACAGGCTTGTCTTGTGTTTGAGGCTTGGGGTCCAGACACATGTCACTCCTGCTTCCCCTTTCCATGGGCTTGCAAGGATGGCACTGTGTGACAGTAACTTACACAGAGGCATTAGGCTTCCATCAGTTGTGTTGCCAGTCAGCAGTCCAAACAGTGTATACACCCCTAGGAGGGGGTGGGGGGGTATTCATGATGGTTTCTCCACTGCATGGTTGATATGTATATTGCTTTTCATATTGGTCATTGTGCATATTTACATGTTGCTTGTTCATGGGTTACCTTGCCCCCTCTCCATTGCACATGCAGTTCATGCTGTATGCAGTACCCTGCCACAGTTAACTACCACCAACACACTGAAGATGGGAGGGGGTCCATGCGGTGGCTTTCTCAGATTGTGACACTTGGGCTATTGTGATTGGTCACTGTCTGACGTTGCCACTGGTGGGTTCTGTATTCATGATTTGATATGTTCATGTGTACAGTTTCATATGTGAGGTGATTTTCTGTGGCCCGCTTCAATTTGTGACGGTGTACTTTGAGACAGTTGTGCCATGTGTTGTGCATTGATTTGGTTGTTTTCACATTGCATGGTGTGTTGGGCGGGTGACATGGCCTTTGGGAGGGGTTAGGTGACATACCAGTATTTGGCTGTGCTGATTTGCAAGGGGAAAGCGGATTATGCAGCATGAATGTGTGTGTTTTGGTCACACAGCATTGGGTTTCTTCAAGTAGCTGCACACATTGTAGCACTTCCAGGGACACATCTCAAGTTGGTAAGGTTGTGACAGTTCACTGTCCCTTTCTCATCATCGATTTTCACCTGGTATGTGCCAGGCCTATGTGCACTCCACAGGGGTGGGATTTTAGGTGAAAATGTAGCCACAAGCTGGGCACGGGCTGCCTCCCCACATGTCCTTTCCCCTCCCATGTGCAGGGGCCGTGCGTGTGGTTGGTGATGTGGGGGCACCACCATGTCCACCGGTACGCCCCGTCGGGTTGCAATGTTGTGCAGGACACATGCTGCCACAATGATCCTTCACACTTCTGGGGGCGCATATAGTAGCTGCCCACTAGAGCGGTCAAGGGAGCGTAAACGTGACTTCAGCACTACGAATGTGCGCTCCACTATGCCCTGGGTTGCAATATGGGCTGCGTTGTATCTTACCTCGGGGGGTGGGGTTCCGTATTGGCATCATCATGTTGGTGCTCAGAGGGTAGGGACTGTCCCTTTGGGGGGGGTCATAATGGTTGTGATTAGTTGGGTTTCTCCATTTCTCTGTGTGTGACATCCATGCATGTGCACAGGCATTTGTACTCACCAATGAGCCATGTGTCGCCATGCCTCCCAGCTTGCAGGTCCCGGTTTAGGGGTGACATTCTGAATATGAAACTATTATGGATGGACCCTGGATAGTTTGCATACACAGAGGCGAGTATTCCCTTGGCATCGCATACCACCTGCACGTTGATGAATGCCAGTGCCTGACATTGCGATAGATGTGCTGAGTGGCCCTAGGTGGATGTAGAGCCACATGGGTGCAATCAATGGCACCAAGCACTTTGGAGAAGTGGGACACCCCGTAAAAGTCCTGGACCACGGCCTGCCTTTCTGTGGGTGTTCTGAGCATGTATATGTGCCTGAGGACTGAAGGGCGTGCAGTCATGATTGCCAGCACCTGGTGTAGGCAGCGTGACTGTGTGGGCTGTGAGACGCCCCCAACTATGGCAGATGTACGCTGAAATGACCCAGTGGCCAAGAAATGCAGTATATTCGGCACCTTTTCCAAGGGGCTCAGTGCTTGGGAGCACAGGGTAGGTGATGCAAGGTCATCCTCCCACTCAGTGACCAGGTCTACCTGTACCTGCCATAGACCTGGTCATCAGGCATCCCAAAAAGGCTGGTCCTGGGTAGAAATATGCAAGGCCTGGCTATCCTCCTCCTCCTCCTTCGGTGTCCCCCGACCACTGCTGCGAGAAACGGTACATTCATCATAGCGGTATGAGCTTGTTTGTTGTTTGCGCGCACTTTTATGCTGCGCAGCAGCACTTATGTCTGCTTTCAGCTGGCGTACGTTTCCAGCTTAGCGCGTCTTTAGTGACGCGCAGTTTTCCCCTTTTCGATTCCATGAATACGTGTTAGCGCGCATGTAAGCGTTGCAAGGATTTTGCAGCGGTACTTCCCCCATAACGCCCACATTTTCACATCATATTCCACACGATTTGCCCCCTTTTTATGTGTGCGCAGTGGCTGGTGTGCGCCTTCACTGGCCTTTTCGCGCACAGTCTTTCGGATGTCGCAATGAGGTGTGCGCCACACGCGGATTCAGCGCAGGTCACAGGTAAGCCACACGCAGCGTCTTCCCTGAATCGGCAAACGGGCACTTGCGTGGCTTTCGCACGCGTGCGCTGCGATTTTCACCCTTGTGCTCCCATTTTCAGTGCACATCAATTCCATGAATTACCCTCTTAGTATTCGGCCGAATACCGAATAGTTTGTCAACTATTCGGCCGAATAGTTGCTTTATTTAATAATTCATGTTCCAAACTTCAAAAATCACACTTATAAAAAAACAAATAAAGCACCATTTTAAATGCATTCTATACTTTTATTTCTCTTAATTTATTTAAAGTATAAAAGCCAGAAATAAAGCAGATTTAACCAAAATGAAGGGACGAAGTTAGATTGTTGCATATTCAGTGCCAGTTAAAGTAGAAGGCTTCACAAATGCAAAGGACTGCCTTTGTGAATCAGATGCATTGCATTCTCTATCCAGTTGCAAAGTCGATGCAGTCGAGTTTCGAAATTTCTTTGCAGCTCACATAGAAATGTATAAAATGGTTCTTGTCAGCTCATGCAGGACACAAGTCAAGAGGAAATCTGAAATGTGTGAACTCTTTCTCACAACTATTCACCCCACCAAAACAAATGTTGCTCACTTTTCACTTATCCTAGCCACTCTTTCTCGCCAATGCACAGACATATGCAACTTATAGTTCCTGATAAAATATCAGATAATGTTAAACTCAGGACTCCAGTCCTTCAAAAGAGAAAAGGGGGGACTAGGACGTACGCAGTGAAGTGACATGACAGGAACTGAGTGTATCTATGCACATTTCTTTCAGTTTGTTTATTCCAACTGAAAAAAGTGCACATGACATCTAAACATTTGCCAAAAGAAAAGATGTTCCTGTATTGTTGCAGGCTACATATAAATTATAAACACCTTTTTTCTCTAAGAATGTGTAACAACTCATACCCTAAAGAGCAGATTACAATATAAGATATTTTTTAGCTGTGTTATAGCAATTTGTCTGGTCTAATTCTATTCAGTTTTGTAATCTGAAGTCTATATTTGCCTTTCTGAGTCCATGTTGCATTGGATTCAAATGAGAATGTCAAAGTATTGGGCAAGAGCTGAATGGCAAGAAACTATTCGGCTGGCGCCGAATAGCTTTTTTTCAGCCGGTATTCGGCCAAATACTTACTCGAAGCCGAAGTTCGGTACAACCCTACATGATACTGTCTATAACTCAGCCCGAAACCTTGCTGAGAGCAGTGCACATGGAACTTACCCGATTCAGTGCAGTAGCAGGACTGAAAATAAACATTAAAAAAAAAATAATTAAAAAAATCGGAGATACTCAACCTCATACTTTCCCAACTAGCAGAACAAAACCTCAAGCACTTTCCAATACAAATGGGCACATGAATCCATTACTTACCTAGGGGTAAAGCTGACCAAGTCAGTGAACGATCTTTATCAAGCCAACTACCCGCCCCCATTAGTGAAACTTAAAACAAAGCTAGTAGACTGGGGTTCACTGGCGATATCCTGACTAGGGCGAGTCAATGCCCTAAAGATGGTAGTGGTCCACTGGCGATATCCTGGCTAGGGCGAGTCAATGTCCTAAAGATAGTAGTCCTGTCACAAACCCCATATCACTTTACGTCTCTCCCAGTCCATATACCACCCCGCTTTTTCAAAGACCTCCAAAAACAGACAGATTCCTCTGGAAGAATAAACCTCAGAGGCTAGCAGCACGACTCACAAGCAGCCTCGTGGCGAGTGTGGGGCTGGGGGCACCAGACTTCAGGGCATATTATCTCGTCGCCCAGACTGGCAGGTGGATGATGGGGGGGGGGGGGGGGTCTGGAAGCCTATGGACACGGCGGTTGCGGGGGCCCCACTGGAAGAAATTCTGTGGATGCCAAGGGCAGACAGGCCAGTGTAGATGCATGCCAGCTTAATTACAGACACGGTCAGTAAAGCATGGGACTCAGCAATGAAAAGGGTCCATTTCACATCCTTCCTTCCCCACATACTCCACTTTTCAACAATCTTCAGTTCACCCCAGGTCTCAAGGCAGGCACGTTTCAGAAGCGGTTGCTAGGGGGTGCCATAGGGTAAGGGATAGGTTCATCTGGGACCAAGTCAAAACCTTCTAAGAGTGGGTGAAAACCAGAGATTCCCTTACACTGAACTGAGGCACTGGCTCAATAGCCCGGCCATGAAATGCGCAGGGACCCGGGCACTCACGCCTTTTGAGAAATACTTGCATACCAATGCAGGAGAGAAGAGGGTGGTAGCGTCAGTGTACAAACTCATTAAGAAGGAAGAGGAACCCCCAAACAGGCTGTATATTGGGAAATGGGAAGCGGACATGGGATCGTCGATCAAAAAGACCGAATGGACGAAGCTCTGGGAGCAAATCCCAAAACTGGCAAGATCAATTCAAATCCGAGAGATCTGGACAAACTGATGGTGCAGTGGCACCTAACCCCACTCAGGCTCCACAAAATATACCCGAAGGTATCGCAAGGATGTTGGAGGAACTGCAGGCAAACAGGCTCCTGGGCGCATATATGGTGGAGCTGCCCAAAACTGGAGACCATACACAAAACAATTGAGTAAGTGCTCTACATTCAATGCAGAGAAAACAAAGGCCTGGCCATGATAGGGCTGAACGGAGCCCTGAGGGACATACAAACCAAGGCTCACCGGAAGCTTTACATTTTGATGAAGATGATGGCGGCAGCGCTGGTAATCGCACGCAACTGGAAAAAAGTGCAACCTCCCCAGGAGCAAGAATGGATCGTGTAAATCTGGTCCATTCTAGCCATGGAATGGTTAACATACTTGCTTCAAGGGAACCACTCAAAATTCAGCACAGAATGGGCTACACTCCTGAGGTATCTGAAAGACGGCACACACCGGGCCTAGTGTCCAAAACAAAAGCAAGATCTCTCCTGGGCATCGTACCTAATCAAGAGGACGAGGACTTGTAAAAGGTTCGAGGGCTCAAGGCCCTCATGAGACAAAGGGGAAGTCGAACAGTTGACCGGCCCAACCCTGCCAAACATTAACTACTCGAAGGAACTGCTCTGGACCCAGGGGAAGGGGGGTGGGGAGGGAGAGGTTATTGTTAAATATGTTAATTTTGGAAAATGCTAATAAAAATCTATTGGAAAAGCAGAGTCAAGCAGCTCAGTTTATAATATTACAAAGTGACTGCAGTTATAATATCTGCCACACGTGGAGCCAAGAGCCGGTAAGTATCAGGCAACGTAAAGCTTTGTCAAATACTTGGCTCTATATGCCAAGCAGCCGGTGTTTAGAGTAGCGCGGAGACCCACAGAGATGGCGCTGTCCATGAGGAGGCGTTTGTGCAGGCCCAGCCAGCGCTCTATGGTGGGCGGGGCGCCGAGCATCACTTCACGTTGCGCGGCTGCTTTGGAGAGGAGCTGCCGCTCGACACAGACTATATGTGACACTGCGATACGGACCTCAATTCAAGTGTGGGTTATCAACAAAAATCAAGGTTTATACATCGGGGGTACCGATGCAGGAATTTGCCATGAGAAAAAAAAAATACAAAAGATGCAGCTAATGTCGAAATGTTAAGAGAGTGAAACGGAGCGATAGAGCTAGGCGGCCATCTTCCGCGGCGCCAGATCACACCCCCCCCCCCCCCCCCCCCCCGATTTCTGAAGTTTTAACTTCACTGCTGCTTTAGGTTTACTAAACATCACTGCGTGATCGGTTGTTCGCCTATTCTGCTTCGTAACTCTCTTCAGCTGACCACCAAATTGCTTATGGTGTGCTGCTTGGACAAGCGTGTCTTTTCTTACATCTCCATGCCTACCCAGCCCAGGATTAACTGCACCAACCTCCACACCACCCACATTAAGAGAAAAGCAGACTTGTTTGATAAGCTTGGAGGCCAGACATGCAAGTGAAGCAGAGAGCTGGGATGCTAGGTCCAATTCTAATGCAACAGCTGCAGAACCCACTACTCCCTCTTTTTTTGAAGGGGACCCGATCATGGGTGCCTCGGTTTGTATGCAGAAGTGCGCTACATTATGCTCAACCACTTTCAAGATTAACTCATCCTCTTTTGGGCTCACAGCACAAAAATCTCACTCATTTGAAGTGGAAACAGTTGTCTTTAATGTGACAGGCCACAGCTTACATAATACGCTAACCTGGCTCACTGGCCTTACAGACTACAGATAAATTAACAATCACCGAAACAATTAAACAATTAACAATTCATCACTACCTGCCCCTTGCTCCCTCAATTCCTTTCAAACTTAATTCCTGCTTGTCCCCCCCCCCTCTTCTCCCCTAGGCCACGCCCCTCCAATACCTCTTGCCCCTCTTTGTAACCCCCAGGCTAGCCTGTTCGTGCAACCAGCGCCACCCCCTCCTTTACTGCGCTATTTGCTTCCCCCAACCATCGTCCAAAGGGCCATGTCCCTGGCACCAGAAAAACCCTCCCCTCAAGTGTTCCTTCTACCTCACTCTCCTTCACCCCCCCCCCCCCAATCCCTTCTACCTCCACCCCTTTATGATAGCCCCCACCACCAACCTAATGTCCATCAAATAGTACTGGTTGCCCATAAGTGACAAATGAACTCTGGAAACAAATCGAAAGCATTATTTTTGATCTCCAGGTACACGAGCGTCTGCACCACCCAGGACCTACAGAAATTCAACATCTCGGTTAATCTTCTTACTCGTCCATTCCACCGCCCCCTCCTTCACAGCTCCCCTCCATACCCGCCTTGGCATCAACTCAGTCCAAACCAAAGCCACCCCTGGCCAGATCTCCCTCAACCAACTAAGGTCCATCTTCATCTTTTTTAACCTTGCCACACCCGTTTCCCTAACTTGATCATTTCTCCCTTGCATGTAAAACCAATGCCGCAAGCATTCCGTGAAGCTCTCAGATACCCACCAGCATAGGCAATAGTTGGTCCCACCTGATTTCTCCCCCCACCCAAGGCCATCTCAACAAAGCCAGGTCATAACTACACCCTATTGGGTGCCGAAAACCCTTTTAGCCGCATCTTTCACTGCCCATTTCACTATGGAGGGACCACAGCCATATCTGAGGCCATTCACCACTCTTCCGAGCCAAATCTGAAAAAGAAAAAAAGACAACGCGCCACCCCTCTGATGATCCCTCCACCACCCCAGCCCTTTGTTTCCCAAGAGCCCCCATTTCCAAAATCTCTGATGTACCCTTTGTACTTTGCCGATTTCCAGCGCCCCAGGCTCTTCACCTTCTCTTCAGATAACCCCAGCCTACTCCCTTCGGACGCTTCTCCCATCTTGAACGGATTTGACCCGAAATCCTCTGCTTTCTTACCCACCACCCACGCACGGCATACGATGGTCAATTTTAGTGTGTTTTTTTATTACATTTTTGTTTCAATCCTTATTGCAGCAATACATTTTTTTGTTTCATGAATATTTGTCGAGATTGTTACATTATTTGTTTTTTGTATTTAGATTTGTCCAGGTGACCGAGGGCTCCCCACCCGAGTGATCCTCTTCACTCGCTTGGGGTATCCCACTCGGCAAGTGTACATTGGCATCTAGAACCATTGCGATTGATCTCATTGTTTTCTTTATTTGCAGTCAACATTTGAAACAAGCACTTTTCACTTTACATTGTGCACTTTATCATTGATATACAGTTCATTTTTGTATACTGCATATGAGTTTTAGACGATTTAATACTCATTCTAATGTGAAAAAATTCAAATAAATATAGCATTTTAAATGATTGTTTCTTGTAGGTTGATCTGTGTTGTGGACTAGGGGGGTTCTTCCCTTTCTTGGCAGTTGGACCATGTCTTTTGAGCGAACATATTTACATTCCGCTGGTTTGACCTTTGTTTAATACGGTCTGTTGCTTCTCCTCTGCCAGCGAAGTAGGGGTAATCCATCTATTGTTCTGTTCTCACCCACCACCAACAGAGCCCTCCTCTTCACCCCCAAAACCTGAGTAGCCAACACCCCCTCCCCGTTTCCGTGCTGAAAAACCAAACCCTCCCTTTCTCTACATCTCTCCTGCCACAGTACTCCCGCTCTCACCGGACACAACTCCCTACTACCCCTATCAAAATGTACCCAAAAACCCCTGCCCAGCTGATCAGTCTTTGATTTACAAATTTGTATAACTATGCTGTCCTCCGACAAACATCCCTCCACATCAATCCTCCCTCCCCTCGCCCCTTCAGCATCAACTCTGGACACCCAAAAATTCCCCCTACAACCACCACATAAACACCCTGAAAAAATCCCTTTCCCATGTCGACTAGCATAATCCCTCAAGAACATGGGACAACCTCCTTAACAGGGCCGCTGACACTGGCCTCCTGCCATCCTTCCAACATCCTACGTGCCATTTCCCCCCCCCCAGTAGGGTGAAAGCCCCAGAACCACTTCCCATAAAAAGCAATGCTCGCCAGCTTCCCCGCCATCATTGCCCTGAAGCAACCGCTACCCACAGAGCTCACTATAAAGTCGATCACATCCCCCCGCCCCCCCTCAGAAACTGCAAACATGTTCTACTGTATGCAGCCTGCGATGCTGGGGCCAGTGAACCCTCTACTAAATGCAGGACTTTCAGTCTCCTAGCCGCTACAGCTTCTCTGGCATCCGGTGCCCCTCCACCTCCGGTGCCAGCCCACGGAATCTCTGCCACTGAAAATGAGAATGCATCAGCGATGCAGTTATCCTTCCCCGGCATGTGCGTCACCCTAAACATCACATTCCATTTCAGGCACCTCAGCACAAATTCTCTCATTAGCCTGTCCACAATTTGGTCTCTGGCTGACTGCTTGTTCACAATGTTGACCACTGCTTGGTTGTCCATGTTGAAATTCACGTTATTATTCTGCAACTCTGTTCCAATGCCACTAGCAAAGGGAAAAATTCCACAAACGCTATGCCGACCCCCTCCCCCGCCCCGTTCCACTGCTCAGACCACCTCTCTGTGCACCAGTACATGCCAAATCCTCTAGCACCCGCTGCATCAGGGAAAACATGCACCTCCCAAGTCACTGGGTCACCCTGCAGCCACATAGACACACCATTAAATTCCTCCAGAAATCTCAGCTATACCCTACAATCCTCTAACAGCCCCCAAACCCTTACCCTCTGACGTAGGTGCTACGCCCACGCCATGGAACGGGCCATATTCCTAAAAAAAGTAGGAACTGAAGCCACAATGCTACATGCAAAATTGAGATGCCCTACCAGTCCCTGCATGTCCACCAGTGTCATTTTATGCGCCGCTACCACCCTCACCAGAAACTGTACCAGCTTGCTCACCTTGTCAAGTCAGGAAGTGTGAGGTCATGGCCACCGAATCAAGCTCAATTTCCAGAAAAGTCAGAACCAACGCTGGCCCCACCGTTTTATCCTCCGCCAATAGCACTCCCAGCTCGATCATCAACTGAAAGCCCTCCAGCATCAACTGAAAGCCCTCCAGCATCAACTGAAAGCCCTCCAGCATCCGCTGGCCCGTCCCACTGATAAACAACAAATCATCCAAGTAGTGCAAAACTCTCCAAAAAACCAGAACTAAGTGAAAACCCACTGCAAAAGAGCTAACACGCTGAAACAATGCACATGACACTGTGTAGCCCATTTTTCTTCCTCACCAAACCCACTGCCTGATCCGCACTTGATAGGGCACCCCACAATCCTCCGGGGCAATGAAACCATTCACAGACATGCCCACTGGGCATGACAAGTGGTGAATCAACCTGAACTCACCAGCTGCTTTTTTTTTAATTTTTATTTTATTAGGCACAACCTCCAAGGGGGACACCACCAGATCACCCAGCAAATCCGGATATGGCTCAACCACCCTTGTCTCAGCCACCTCCTTCTGCAGCTTTCCCCTTACCACCTCCAAATTCTCCTAAACCGACTAGGTTTTCTGCCAACCGCCGCCTGCTCGGTGTAACGCTTACCTGGCTCCCACAGAGGCGCTGGTCTGGTCTGGGTTGCTGTGGCCTCTTCAAGCGCGACGCGCAGAATTCGGACCACCGATTGAACAGGTCCCCCAAATCTTGCTTGTCTGGCCCGTAGGAATATCCTTCTGCAGATGAGAAAGGGGATTAACTGTCTGCTGAATAGTGTGCTTGCTTCCCCCTTTCCCCCTTCATTCCTCTGACTTCCTCCAAAACTCCCGGTTTAAGCTCACCTTATGGTTTGGAAG
This sequence comes from Ambystoma mexicanum, assembly GCF_040938575.1. NCBI lineage: Eukaryota > Metazoa > Chordata > Amphibia > Caudata > Ambystomatidae > Ambystoma > Ambystoma mexicanum. The sequence continues at coordinate 269,423,495 of NC_090937.1, forward strand.
GATGAACTCTCCATCCTGGTTCTGGTGCAAGGGCGCGCGTTCGTCCAGTTACTTCACTGGTTTTCAGAATGGCGCTGGCAAATCCACTTGACTTTTCTGAGCGATACACCGTAAGTATGAAGATGCAACAGTTCAAGTGTGAGCCTCCTTTATGTTGTTTTTCCTAACCTGTGATCTGTCCTTTATTTCAGGTGCAGAACAAAGGCGATGCTTTGAGGGGTTAAATTGCCGGTGGTAAAATCAGGTGAGTTAGTGATGAGGGCGACCCCTCTAAATGTCTTTATAATTCCCCAGTAATGTCTTTTGTCCTTTCCCCATAGGGGCCGGGGTGCGGTACCTGCCAAAGATGCGGCGCCGACCTGAGATGTGGAATGGTTCACCAAGAAAAGCCGGTAAGTAATATGGATGAAAATTCGGCTTTCCTCTTGTATTCCCTTGCTCACCTTTTGTCTCTTCTTCTCTCCCCTAGGTGCAGAGATGTGGCGACCGGTGCTGAGAGCCGCGATGGAGCCGGGCGGCGTCTTGGGAACAGGTGAGTGAAGCGCGGCGCTGCAGCGAGCAACGCGGTGCTTTTAAATGGAAGTCTTCCTTCAGGAATCCTGGCGTGAAGATTCCGGATGCAGGTAAGAAGGTTGAATAAGTTCTTGGTTTTCACCTTTCTCTTCTCTTCTTTCCTTACAGGTGATCCAGGTTCGAGGCGGGCGTGGCTGGAGTCCAGGTGCAGGAGCAGACACGGTGAGCGTTCAGCTGCTGGGATGCAGAACGAGAAGCAGGTGTGGCTGTCCGGGCGTGGCTTAAATAGCCTTGGAAGAAGTTCCAGGTGAGTATTCTTCCACAGCCCCACCCAAGTAACAAAATAGTTCCTTCAGAAAAATAGTCCCTCCTAAGCCTCATTTGGCTTGGTTCTTCATGCAGCATGGTCTGCATCAGGTGAGTGTGCAGCATGGTCTGCTTCAGGTAAGTGCACCAAACACTTCCCCTCATGAACCTGGCACCTATGGCGCCAGGACTGATGTCCAACATGAGCCTGGCACCAACGGTGCCAGGACAGACTCCAAAGAGCCCCTATAAAGGGCCGCTGGGCTTTTACCCAGGGGCGTGATGCCTGCTCCCGGGGGTGCTGGGCCTGGCCTGGTGCTCCGGGGGTAGGCATGATGACACTCGGCCCCTGGTACTCCAACTTAAAACACTCCCAGAAACCTGAACCAAAAATCTTGGCCCCTTCCCTATTCGGGTAAAAACAAAGCCATTCCTCCAGCATCCACCTTAACTGGAGTATAGGCCTTTCCCCACAACCCCTTGCGCTGCCCCACGGCCCTCCCTCTCGCTCCTATCCCAAAACATTGCGAAATGCGATGCCAACCTGCGCATCTGCTGCACTCATGTCTGAATTTGCACACCGGCCAAGAGCAACCATCTTTATTAAAGGCACAGTATGCCGCTGACAGCTGTCCCCTGCATCTTCACACCCCCCCCCAATCCACCCCCCCCTCCCCAATCCCCCATCAAGGGTAAATAGGTAAATCACCAGCAAACAGTTGGCTGTATGAAGTGTTGGGGCTGGGCACCTAAGCGCCATCCACAAGTCCCTATCAATCTCCCCTCACACCGCCTGCTTGTCCTCACCCATCCTTGCCCTGAACTCCAAATCGTACCTCACCCAAGCAAAAACCTCAGAAACTTGTAAACACTTTCCTCATCACAGCCATGTATTTTAACATAGCTACACACCTCCCAGAGTACTTCTCACAATAGATGCTAGCTTACATTATAAATGCTGACATCCAACTTTCGATCATGACAGGTACCCGTGGTCTCGCCGCCAGCTCCCGTTCCTCTTCCTTCGACCCCTCTGTAGCTCTCACCTCCCTATGTAAAAGCTGGAACACGTCTACAAACTCTCCAGCTCAAATGTTCTCCTTTGTAGCCACCATCTTAGCCTTCACTAAGCTCTCCCCTGTACTTACAGTAGGCACCTCCACCACCCCCTGCACCACAAAATCCGGGACCTTATCCGTCTGTACTTCTACCGAGGCTAAACCATTTGTGATCTCATCTTTGATATGATAGGTTATTTATAACGCACTTAATACCCAGAGGTTTCTAAGTGCGGACCCGGGGATCGAACCTGTGTTGCTCCGTGTCACCTTGCTTCCAAGGCGAGCACGTTGCCGCTGAGCTAGCCTCCAGAGTCAAGGGTGTTAGTCTTAGCAGTGGACGCGGTGGTGGTGCGAGTTATGGTTGCTTAGCTTACCATAACTGGCGAATTTCAGGGGGTTTCGGTTTTACTTGGAACCATAACATCTCTACTGAATTTCATAGGTACTTAACCATAACGTCCCTTTAACAAACGTTTTTCACTGAATATAGATAATATAAATTTGATAAAGGTTTACTAGGATTCCTTTAGTTTACATACCTATAACACTGTACCCCTTACCCGCGCTAGTGATTTTGATGTCCGCGGTCTGTGCGCTTGTCCGCAGACAGACTCGGCCAACATCAACACTATCAAAAAACCCAGGGGGCACCTTACATTGTAGTATCATGCAATAAAAACACAGAACATGTTCAGAAATAGCACATATATACATTACATTCAATAATAAGAAGTGGAAACTGTATATTTAAGACACCTACCGTCCATAACATATGCAACATAATGAAATATACCAAAACAAAATAAATATGCCTCCAACAGAATTACCTCACAGAAACTGCACAGCAAAAATCAACAGCACACCTACACAGCAGAAACAGCAAAGCTTAGCAATAAACTAGTAGGTACACTATATTTATTTTATACATTTATAAACTTTCTGTATTACGTACACAAAGTAAGTTTTTTTTTTTTACACAGAAATGTCTAGTACTTTGGAATGGCTGGAAGAAAATGTTCCTCTGGATGAAATGAGTGAAAACAGTGATATAAATTTTAGACACTACACTTCTCTATATATACTAATTAATAACCATTACTTTGTGTACTTAACACATTTCTTTTTTTAACAGACCAGACAGACATTAAAAATAATACAGAAACAGAGACCTTAGAAAATCATCTGCAGCGAATGGAGCAAAAAAATGTATTAATGTCAAACTTCATTCTTTTAAAAAACTTTGTGGAGGACCATATAAAAGAAAAAAATAAATATCACTGTCGCACATGTACCTGTGCCCCTTCTCCATGTCCCAGCCAACCATCCCCAAAAACTCCCCAGCAAGAAAAACGTTATGAGACTTCAATCCCTTCCTCCCCCATCATCCATAATGTACAAACCCCTAATTCCCCTGTATTTGTATCAGTTTCTGCTTCCCCCCCTCTCTTTAATATTTTTATACAATAATAAAATAGCGGGCTGTTACTATATTCCTGTTTTTTTTTTTTTTTTTTAAAGGCAGTTAGGGTGTCCGCAGACGGCGCGGGTGTCCGGGATGTCCGCAATTAACCAAAATGGGGGTGTCCAAAGGACACACTACCTCTTCACACTGTCCATAGTCAAAATGGGGGTGTCCGCAGAACACTAAAGACATCTGCATGTCCGTAACTATGCAAATTAAGGTGTCCTAAGAACATTCCCCGTGTTTGCTTTGTCCGCAACCAGAATTAATATGTCCGTAGAACACATCTCCAGTCCGCAAAGTGATGACGCACATTTATTTTGTTCAGGACATTAACACTGTCTGTAGAACACCTGCGCATGCTTATCACACCCTTGGCTCCTACGAACATCGCTCCTGTCCGCAACTGTCTGCCGCACTTTTAATTAGTTCGGGGACTGGAACACTGTCCGTAGAACACCCGCACGCATGCGCACAACCAACCTTGTGCATTTGGTGTCCTACGGACAGCCGTCCCATTCGCGAATGTGTCCGCAACGTCATCATGCTACCGCAACCCGCACTAAGCGCAAGGAACACTGTCCGGGCCCCCGGAGATTTAAAAAGTGTTTTTTTTTTAGCAATCCAAGGTATTTTCCTGGGAAAGTTCATCCTTGCACGTGTCCCAGACCATGTCCCTGGCGATCTGCATACTTTTTGGAACTTTGAGCCCTTTCTTGGTGCTCGAAATGTGCGCGAAGCGCGCCCAGCACCCCTATAAAAGGCCAAACCCCAGAGCTGATGCTCATTCTGTCTTTCTAGCAGTACTGGAGATTGATCCTGCTTTTGCTACTTGAGATTTGAAACAGCTGTCCTGATGGCATCCATGGATGCTGCTGGTGCTACTGCTGTCTCAGCACCACCCCCACCACCAACACCTACCCAAGGGTCTGCAGAGGGGAACAGGAGTTAGGATACAGAGGAGAGTGATGAAGAGGATGAGGTAGTGGAAGTCCCTACTACTAGCACTCATCGTGAGTCTTGTGGAGGTTATTTACCACTCTTGATGGAGTACCAAAAGCATGTGCAAACAAGGTGATTTGTAATAAGTGCAAGGTGGTGCTGAGTTGTGGGAAACCGGTTTGTACAGCTATGGTACTACCTCAATGAAGCTACACCTAAAGTCGTTCCACAGTGGGACTATTCGTAAGGTTGTACCTTGCAATAAACGTAGTAGGTTGAGTTCCCCTGCAACATCCTGTTTCCGCTCCTGCCACCACAGGAGACACTCCTGTGGGGCAGCGCATCCCTCCAGCTGCCTCGCAGGCCATACGTGATACTGTTGATCCTTACCTTTCGAGGCTCACAGTATTGTGCATGTACTGCGACGCAGTACTCAACAGGGGGGAGAACCTTTGAAGTGCTTTCGAGACTGCAGTCAAGGAGAATGAGAAGGCCTGCTACCTACCTGAATAAGGCCCACCCTACATCTTCCTCTCTCCACCTGCCATTTCTTGTTCCCGTGGTTGGTGTCCCTTCCTTACCCTCCTTTCCCTTCCTTTCCTTGTGTGTCGTGTTTAAAAAAACCAACCAAAAAAAAGGCTCTTTTTAGAGCCACCTTTAACAGTTGAAAAATAGAAGTATCGATGAAAAGCTGCAGGGCTCTGGGCATTTTTTAGAAGTCCGCGTACATTTACAATTTTTGGAGTACTGCCCGATCAGAACCATTGCACTTTTCTCCGGCAGGAAGTGGTGGCTCTGAAAAGAGCCTTTGTGGTGTTTTTTTGTGATTCAGAAACTTCAAATAGTCAACACCTACTGCAAAATAGATTGCTGTAATTCCAAAAAGGGTTGCAATGCATTTTGTATATTTCACAGACAAATCTGATTGCCAGCATAAGTAAGATGTACTCCATCTCTGAGAAAAATGTTTGTACTACGAAACAATGTTTTCATTGCGAAAAGAGGACATACCAACATCTCTCAAAAAGGCACAAACAGCCTTGTTAACATTGCGCCTTGCTTTCTCCATTTGTGGACCAAATGAAGAAAGCAGCCACATTTGTCTCTGCGCAATACGGGAAACAATTACTCTGGAGTATGGATACATGTCCATGACTTTCCCCACCTCCTCCTTTCATTGCAAATTGCCAAAGGATTCCAGACACGTGTCCTAAACTGTTCCCTCCACAATGAATAATAATGTCTGGATGACACCGTCACCAAAGTAGCACAAAGAGGTACCAAATCCAGCCCCTTATGTCCATATCTTGACAAACTTCTACCATTGCCTGCAAATTGAAACCAGGCACAGTGCTCCACACCACCTCCACTCCTTTTACATCAAAATTGTTTCCCACATTTTGCATACTGCTCCAAACCATTCACAAACATATCTCCAAGCACCAACACCCTAACTTTCTCCACCTCTGCCATCTCCACTACACACAGCCTCTCTCAATACAAAGCAGAACCTCAACACCTCACTGGCTAATCCCTACAGTCCCCTTTCCATGCAGGATTTGTTGAGAAACCACGGATGTGGCGACAGCCACAGTGTCCGTGGAGCGCGTAACACTGGGGCAGCCCTTCTACCCTTTCCACTTCACACTCTGCACCATTCCCTCATTGGCTATTGTTAAGCAATCAGACAACCATCCACCATTCACATCCAAGAACTCTACACCTAACTCCATCATCACAATTCCGCACTTTAGATGTACTGTTGATCACTTGAGCTGTCACTGCAAAGCACCTACAGCAACTACTAGTAAACTCTCCAACATTTCTACTTGCAGATTCATGCACATCCACATGCATGAACACAAACTGCAGGCATGAATATTTTCTGCACAGTACATGTACATCTCTTGTATAAATGCATATAAATAGAGTAACTGTCCTTTACTCTGTATAACCTGTAAAAACAAGCTTGCCGTCATTTCTCCCATCTGCTATCAAGTGTCACTTGCAAAGTTCTCTGCTCTCCAAATGTTTATTTACCCATATTACTAACTGCAATGTGCAAACTTATTTTCTTCATTCATTCTATCATTTGTATAACCACTGCCACCTATTTATCCACATTTCAACCATAATCGCATTTAATGCATTACAGTGCATAGGATGTACATACAATTTCCGTTCTATACACTGACATCCATCTACAGCCACAGGCTCACCACACCACGTTTCAAACCCACAAGAGCTGGCAGGTCCAATTTCCAATCGTCACAGCCCACCTCTGGAACAACCCGCCCGCAAATAAGAGCAGAACCGTCCTACTGGTCTTTCAGGAAGCAACTAAAAACCAGACTTTGCCAGTGACCATATCAATCAGTTGAAGCGAATTACACTTTCAATGACATTGTCGATATAGCCATAAAGCAATTTGACTCATTCTACTTACCCCGCACACCCCAACCCGCTTTTGACCCCAATCTCCCCTTCACCCCCACACTGTTACAGGAGTTTTCCTAGAGCCTCACCTGAAGGTAAGACTTTAGTAAACTATCCCAGTGGTTTGTAGATCCCCAACTCTTGGTATCAGTCTGTACTAACTCAGGACCTTGGTAGAGTGGCAGAGCAGTCAGGCTTATCTTAAGAGGAAGATGTGAGCTGTGGGTACACACAACCCAGTTAGACATGCTCAACCAAGCACTTACACTTACAATTTATATAAAATCATAATATTTACACCAGAATCACTTCAAATACCTCATACATGTACATTAGAACACTTCAGAAAACCTTAGGATATACTACAAAGGAAAGGACACTTTCACTTTTGTGTTTGCAGTTACATTTGTTGCAACATTAGAAAGGGAAAAGGCAATGCTATCGTATTATCGGTAATTACATGCACATGCGGTTCTTAGCAGATTTACGATAAGACGTTTACTTTGCAAACACAAAGAAAAATGTTTACTTAAAGGAAGGAAAAGGATTAGTTAGAGCAGCACTAGCCTGGTTCAAGGATCTAGAGAGGGTTTCTTCGCACAGCAAGTCTTTTAAGCCCAAAAACACAACCCTAGCTGAAAGGCAGTTCACAGAGGGTTGAAAGTCTTGACAGGTAGCAGAATAGAAAGAATTCCTGTGGATTTCTTAAAGTCTCTAGTCTTTAGAAGCAGCAAGTTATGACTAACAATGGAGACCCTAAATAGGACTCGAAGGGACACAAGCAGCGGCTTGAGTCTTAGGTAAGAGGGGGTTGCCCTGAACACCCCTACGTGCACTGAAACGCCCTGAAAAGACTTTCTGGAATCAGGTAATCAATACCTTTTCCTCCCCACAGTACCTTAGGTTAGAAGAAAATGTTTGTGCTGGATGCTTCAGTGTTGCAGCTCTGGACCAGACCTTAGGTTACTTAAGCTTCCAGTGGTCGACTTGCTTTTCACTCCAGAAGCTGCACCTTTTACACCGTTCCTGCCCACACTCCTGTGCAATCTGTCAGCATTTTACAGAAAGGGGTATTTGGCTGTCCAATCCAGACAGCCAGACCCGCTGTGGTAGCTGGACCTTTTCACGCACTCTGGCAAAGGACCCAGGGGGGCTCCGTCATGACAGAGTATCACTAAGTGTGGACAAAGTAGTAGTCTACAGGAGAGAGTAGTAGTATTGTGAAGGAAGGAATAGGATTAAAGGGTGCAGACAGGACTTGGAAGGAGTCATCGAAGGGACTGAGAAAAACAATGGGACAGAAGGTGGTTGAGTTGGCGGAAGGAGAGTAATAAGGGCACTTCAGGAAGGCAGAGCAGTGTGTGGTGTAGTAGAAAGGAGACCAAACTGGGCAAAGGGTCTTTAAGGAACAATTCACTATTTCGGTTTAGATAACTAACCCATGGTTCATTTTGGGTCAGTCTAAAAAATCTGAGGGAGGGTAGGTAAGGCGTAGGGAGGTCAATATTTGGCATACATGAAACTGGGGACAGCTGGGCTAGCGGCGATTGCTGCTACAGAGGAGGGAGAGACAGCCCAAGGGCCTTGAAAATTCATATGAAAACACTGAACTGACAGTCAGTCTGAGCCATCCAGGACATAGTTCAGAGAAAGAATAAGGGGGCAGTGTCCCTGCAGCACTCAAGTAGCCTTGCTGCCATGCAAAAATGAAAGTAAAAACACGGGAGAAGCTCCTCCTAGAAGTGATGGCTTTAGAGACTAACTGGAGAACACCAAACTATATATGGGTTAGCCGTGAGAGTCTAAAACGACCTCACTTATCCACCAAAACGTCACAAGATCGTAATCCATAGCAGATATGATGGGATAGCAATGAAATCACAAAGGGATGTTGGAAAAAGAAAGAATTTGCAGCTGGTGGGTTGCCGGGGAAAAAGAAAAGTGATGCAGATTCTGTCCAGGAATCCAAAACATCCATTAGGTATCCTGACCGATGTGGTACTGGTACCCCTACCCTTGACAGGTGGAACCTGGGTAACTGGATTTTAAACAGAAGTGCACAGTCCAGGACATTAATAAGATACAGCAATCTGCATCGCTCTACTTCGGATTTAGCTGAGGCCACAAACCAGATGACTGCACAGAGTGAACGTTGCAAGGATACTTGCACAGTTGACAGTCTCTTTGGGAAAATTCTCGCTGAGATACAAAGGACCTCTCAAGAAGCACATCAGAGTTGCCTCCTTGAACAAGGTTGAGAAGTCAGCGTGGAAAAGGTACAGGGCCATTTATGGCTCGTGCCCTCACAGCAAACGCACAGCAGGCTAAAAAATGATGGTTTGGAAGGCTGTGCATAGCAACTGTCAGTGATTATGAAGCTTCTCCATCCTCAAATCTCAATCATGCAGAAACAGCATTTCAGGGCTGCCTCAGTTATGGCCTCAAGAGAAGACTATCCAGACCCAGAGCAAGGTGAATATTAGTTACCAGCTGATGGGTACACTGATGGGGGAATGGAGGCCCAAACAAAAAGGAGAAAGCTTTAAACATATTCAAAACCATACTCACTGCGCAGAAGGAACACGTTACTTACCTGTAACAGTTGTTCTCCATCATGGGTCTGGCATGGATTCACAAGGTCATGAATATTCCCCGTCAGGCTGGGAATCCTCGGTAAAGAAAGAAAATCTGTTTAAGTTTCAATTCTGAAATGTCTTTCTCCTAACAACCAATCACTGGTCTCTGGATCATACTGCCACCAGCCAATGACTGCCCTCTACCTAAGCCATCTTCATATTTGGTAGCACGTAAATGGCAGTAAGACCAAGACCAAGAGAAGAGCCGCAGAGGGATAGGCAGGAGGGTTCGCATGTGAATCCATGCCAGACCCATGCTGGAGAATAACAGTTACAGGTAAAAAGCGTGTTCCTTCTCCAGCATGGGGTCTGGCATGGATTCACATGCTCATGAATAAAGAATACATAGCAGTACACACATGTACAACCACGGGAGGTGGCAAGGCTCAACATTAAGCATCTCTTACCTCCTCACCAGTCTCACCTTCAAGTGAACAGGTTGCGCAGCACTGCTTGGCTGACTCTGGACTCCTCCCTGGAATCCGTGTCGACGCAGCAGAACTTTGTGAAGGTGGGCGTCGACCTCCACGTAGCAGCCCTGCAGATGTCTAGCAGATGCACACCAGACAGGAACACTGTAGTTGCAGCAATCGCTCTGGTCGAATGGGCTCTCGGACGGCCAGGCAACGGTCGGTTTGCCAACTAGTGACAATGGGCGATGCAGCCGGAGAGCCACCTGGAAATGGAAGCCTTGGAGAGGGCCTTCCCATGGTCTACAGGGCAAAAGTTCACAAAAAGTTGCGAAGTCCTCCGGAAACTCTTTGTGCGGTCAACATAGAACTTCAGCGCTCTAGCCACATCCAGCGAGTGCAAAGTCCTCTCAGCCGGCGACGAAGGCGTCGGGAAGAATACAGTTAACAACAAGAGCTCATTTAGATGAAAGTCCAACCGGCACCTTGGGCATGAAAGAGGGTTGCGTCTGTAGCACAACCCTCATCTCATGGAATGTCAAGTAAGGTGGTTTACAAGAAAGGGCCTGAAACTCTCCCACTCGTCGTGCAGAGGTGATGGCCACAATGAACGCTGTTTTCCACAGCAAAACCTTCAGCTGTACTGAGTACATAGTCTCAAATGAAGGACTCATGAGCCTAATCAGCACCACATTGAGTTCCCACGCCGGGGCCTTCACCAGTGGGAACAAACGGAAAAGTCCTTTGATGACAGTGTGACCATAACGACGACCGTCCCGGAGCTCTGGTGTAGCGCGAGATAGCTGCCAGATAAACCTTGATGGAAGCATGAGCCAGCCCTGCTTTGGCCAGCGACAGCAAGTACGGCAGCACTTGTGGAGCCGTAATTCGTAGAGGGTCAATCTTCTGTGCATGGCACCAGAGGGCGAACCTCTTCCACTTATGTCCGTAGCAGTTCAGTGTAGACAAAGGCCTGGCTTTGGCAAGCACCTCCTTGAAGCCCGCCGGGATATCGTATCCCTCAAACTCTAGCATTGCAGGAGCCAGACCTGCAAGTTTAGCGATCCTGGGTCATGGTGCAGAATCGCACTTCCTTCTCTGGCAAGAAGATCTGCAGTCGCCGGAAGCTTGACTGGAGGGGACGTTGACAAGTCTAGAAGGCACAGGTACCATATCTGTCTCGGCCACGCCGGTGCAACGAGGATCATCCTGCACTGGGACCGTCTGAGTTGATTGACTAGTCGAAGAAGCAAAAGCAACAAAGAACGCATATAGGAACAGGCAGTCCCAGGGGAATGAGACTGCGTCCCCCATGCTCCCCGGCTAGGGAAACCTGCTGGCAAACCGGCACTTCGTGTTCGTCGCAAACATATTGATCTGGGGATTGCCCATCGTCGGAACAGAAGATCCACTTGATCCTCCCACTCGTGGCAAGAGCACAGATCCCTGGCGACTGTTCTTCACTCCTGCCAGATGAAATGGTATGAGGAACATCCCCTGGGCAACGGCCCAGTGCCATAGGTCCTGCGCCTCTATGGAGAGCGCTGGGGATCTGGTGCCCCCCTGCTTCCGGATGTAGAACATCGTGGTGGTGTTGTCCGTGAAGACCCGTACCACCTTGCCCTTGAGGGACGGTAGGAAAGACTTGAGGGCCCAAAACCCTGCCCGCAGCTCTAGTACTTTGATATGCAACGACTTCTCCTCCGGTAGCCACAGTCCTCTTGCGTGTAGACTTCCCGTGTGCGCGCCCCATCCTTCCAGGGAGGCGTCAGTCGTGGCCGTCTCCTGATGAGGTGGGGTCTGGAAGTACACGCCCGCCAACAGATGTGCGTGGACAGCCCACCACTGCATCACGCGACAAACTCTCGTTGAGTGATCTTATCCTCGAAGCTTCCAGATACCTGAATCCAATGGGCATCGAGGAACTCTTGCAGAGGGTGCATCTGTAGCCTGCACAGCCGGATGAGGTATATGCATGACGACATCATGCCGAGAAGGTACTTGGACCTCACCATTGCGATCTTCAGGGTCAACAGACATTGTACCTTGCCCAGGATGGCTGCTATCCTCTCCTCTAATGGAGACGTCAGGCACAACACTGCATTGAGCCAAGACCCCAGAACCAGTGCGTCTTGGGATGGCACCAAGCAGGACTTTGCATAGTTCACTGAGAACCCCAGCTCCGTCAGCAGCTGGATGTCTTTGCCGTGTGCTCGACGGCGATCTCCCTCGAATGAGCCAGTCGTCCAGGTAGGGGTAAACGTGGATCCCTCTTAGAGGCAGCTGTGCCGCCACTGGCACTATGCACTTGAATACCCTTGGCGCCGACTTCAATCCGAAGAGGAGGGCCTTGAACTGGTAATGTTGCCCTTGAACCGCGAAGGACAGAAACTTGCAGTGCCCCTTGTGAATGGGGATGTGAAAATAGGCATCCTCCAAGTCCAGCGACGAGAGAAAATCCCCCTCTTCCAGCTGTCCTAGCACGTGCTGAAGGGTTATGTTAAAGGTACTTATATAACACACAGTCACCAACAGAATTGGTCCCCAGGCGCTCTGGCGGATCTGTAAATGGTTAAAACAAAAAGGGGGGGTGCCTGCTTTTAGTCCCTGGTCCCTCTGGCAGTATATCATGTATACAAACAATAGCATGGACCATAGCATGGGGAAATGACCCTTCACGCTTAGGTTATCATTTTCATTATATTTATAAACAATGCCTTCACAATCATTTTACAAATATTTATTCCTTATTTTTCATAAAAATCAATCCATTTCCTTAAATCAATTCACGATAATACATTATATCAATAAACAAAATCATCAATTTACTTGATTTCTCTCACACCCCAATTCACTACCATTCATTCACTCATTCTTTCCTCATATATTCACCACACTTCATAAAACTGACCGTCTACATTGGTCACCAATTGACAAGTTCTAATATTTCGCAACGTCTGGTTCCCCATTTCAGTTATCAGGTGACACAATCTGTATATCGATGTTCCCACAGATTTAGTCTACACGCGTTTCGGTTGTCTTCACGGACTCCAAAACAGTAATGTCCCTTTAAATAACACAACCTCCGTCAGGACCGCAAACAGGAATAAATCTTCCCATTTCCAATGGTAGGGTGAGCCACACTGCCTACACATTCACTTTGGTGGCAGGTAGTCAAGATCCCGGGACATATCCCAAAATCGCCTTCAGGCTTCGATCTGAAACCTCACATCTCACTCGCTTTATATCTGAAGGTTTTAACAGACTATCCACTACTCCGTCCATTCTCAGTTGTGATTGTCAAAAACCAACACTGTTGCCCTCGTCTTCCTTTCTTTTATTCTGCTCATTTTGCTGTCATATGGATTAGCCGTCTTTTATCCAGATCAGGTGTTAATCCTGTTTATACATACATGCATCAAGTGGGCCAAATGTATCCTACCGCACCACCTGTGGCAGCACTCCCATCTGGGTTCTGCAACTCCTCGCTCTCTCGGGCGACTAAAAGGTCGGTATACACCGGGTGCCGGGCTTTGGCGCAAGTATTGGATCGGGCGAGACCTTGTGTGCTGTAAGTGCCGTTTATGTGTTGTTGATGCAGTGTGGTAAAGTGCGTGCGGATTGCTGGGAGAGAAATTGTTGTGCGAGTTGTGTGGGTTGAGTATGCAGAAAATTGAGGGTTGCGTTAGTGAGGTCTGTATCCCGATTCAGGTACTTCTGGTTCCGTTTTAGCTGCATCCCTGTGGGTGGGGTTGTTGCTGGTTCCTTACAGGCCATCTCGCTGTGGCAGTGCTTCATGGATACAGCTGTATCTTAGTGTTGTATGCAGTGATAGGTGTATCTGAACCTTTCCTTGGGGTGTGGAACTGTGTTGGTACTATCTATTCTTTTGTTATCTAATGTGACATTGGTCAGGTGAGGCTTTGAATGGTTCAGGGTCAGAGTGCTGTTGATGAGGCATCCTAGTGCATCCGTCTTGGTCAGCCTGTGTATTTAGAAGTTAGAAAGATAGTCCTGTTAGGAGGAGACTGTTAGTTCTTTGGTTTTCTGTGGAGCGACGTCCTTGGGCTATAGTTTGGTTGTAGTTTGTGTGATGGCGCATTGTGCTTCCCGCTTTATCTTGGTGAGTATTGTGTTGTGTGGGTGCTTATTTCTGATTCTCAGTCTTTGGATTGAAGCCAATGGTATAGAGTTCCCAATTCCCTTGCTATCTGCCGTATTAGGTGTGTTGGGAATGGCTATAGTTTAGGGTCAGGGTCCGATTGCTGAGTCGTCCTGGTGTTTGTCTTCGTCTAGCTATGTATTCGGTCCTAATTACGGCTGTCTCTCGGTTGGTCGTTTGGTACATCGTGGAATATTTTCCGTAGCTTTGGCTACGATGATCCACACCAAGCAATCTGTCGATTGCTTGTTGTGGATCAGGGTCTGTCTCTTCGTTCATCGAGGTTTTAGTTGTGTGTGCACCCCTGTGGCCGGTCATTCTAGTTATGACGTGAAGAGCCAAGTTTTGAGTTGTTTCCTGAATAGTAGGTGGTTTCTTGCGTTACGTATGTACTTTGGAAGGTCGTTCCAGGTTTTCGGCGCTTGGTGAGAGAAGGACGATCCTGAGTTTTCTTTTGTTGTAGGATTTCGGTTCCAGGCGGATGTCAATGCTTGATCTGAGCGTTCTTGTTGGTTGATGTAGACGCAGTTTGTCTCAGGAACCCAGCGCCTTTGTTGTGTATTGCTCTATGTGTGATGCACATTGGCTACCAATAAAACAAATAAAATTGAAAACAATGTAGTGTTTTCAGCACTGGTGTGGCGTGTTCTCTTCGGGGTAGTTTCAGAAGCAGCCTGGCTGCCGCATTTTGTATGCGTTGTAGTTTTTAAAAAAGTCATTCAGGCATACCCAAGTATAGGCTGTTGGCGTAGTCTACTCTGGACATGATTAGGGCAATGATGGTGGTTGTTTTGTTGGCGAATGATAGTAACGGTAGAATCCTCTTTGCCGCTCGCAAGAGAAAGAAGCATTTCTTGAGAAGAGCGTTCACTTGTGGCTCTAGCGTGAGATTGTCCATCAGGATCCCCAGGTTTTTTTTTTTTTACAATCAGCGAGGGGGCTGGGGTTGTCCAGAGTTCCTTTGGCCAAGGTAAGAAGTTGTTTTCTCCTCCATTTTTTGTGACGGTCATTATTTCTGTTTTGCCTGGGTTGATTTGGAGGCAGTTGGAGTTCATCCAGATGAATACATTGTGGAGGCAGTTTTCTAGCGTTGAGTTTATTTCCAGGTTATCTTGTAATTAAAGATTTGTGCATCATCGGCGTAGTTGTAGCAGGTCAGGCCGTGACTTTTGAGGATTCTGATTAGTAGGTATAGGTAGATGTTAAATAGTAGCGGGGAGAAGGATGATCCATGTGGTACTCCACAGGTGGAATCTCCCGGGATGGATTTAAAGGTTTCATCCATGCGGTTTCCGTTCTGTTTGTTAGGAAAGATTTGATCCATAGTAGGATGGTGTCTGTTATTCCAATACCGTCTAATCGCTTTTCTGAGGGTGTCGTGATTAACTGTCGAATGCTGCTGATAGGTCAAGGCAGTGCCGTTGACCGAGTCTGCGTTCATTTTTAGGTCGTCCCATATTGAGAGGAGAGCTGATTCCGTCCCTCTCATTGGTCTGAAGCCAACTTGGGCCTGGTCTAGTAGGCCGTGCTCTTCTATGAATTCTTGGGTTGTTTTGTATATGTACGTTTCGAGCAGCTTGGATGTGTACGGGATGTTGAAGATGGGTCCGTAGTTGGAAAGGTCCTCTACGGTTCCCGCTATATCTTTGAGTAGTGGCTTGATGTATGCCGATTTGAAGGATTGTGGCACTTTCCCAGTTGCAATTGAAAGGCTGAGGACGTTCCTGTGATATTCCATTGGTGTTCCTGGTTTAAGAATCGATCTGTATATGTCCGGCAGGCAGCGGTCTTCAGGAGACCCCGAGTTATTGCTTTCATTCACCAGTTTTACAAAGGTCTCCAATGATATTTCTGGAAAGCTTTGTAGTTTGTTCAGGTGTTCCTCCTAAGTGTAAGTGGCGATCATTGTCCGATCGGGTGGTCTGCTTTGTATGGTTTGTTGGATGCAGGTGATTTTTGAAGTGGTCTCCAAGGTCATTGCATAGTTCGTAGAGGGAGTTGGTGTGTTGTTGCATCCCAGAGGATTGTTAATTTCATTTATGGTTTTGAAGTGTTCTTTTTTGGTGTTTGGTGCTTCAAAGATTCGGTTGTCGTAGTGTTTCCTCTCTGCTTTTTGTATTTCCTTTTTGTATGCGCGGTTGTGTCGTAGGAATATCAGATTATTCGCAGCGTCTTTTTGTTTTCTCCAGTCAAGTTCTAGTCTTCGGTTTTTCCTTTTCATGGTGCCGAGTAATGGTGTGAACCATTTTGCAATTGCCTGTTAATGAGAAGGAGTGAAACGTTTTTCTTTGGCGATGTGGTCTATAGTTATAATCCAGGAGTGCAGCAGGGCTACTTTTTGGTCCAGGTCATCTTCCATAAACGTTCGGTGTGGTTTGCTGAGCTCCAGGAGTTTTCATGATGTTCAGTGTTTTGTCTGGTTGACTGTTCACTGGAATGGTCATTTTGATTACAAAGGGGATGATGAGGTGGTTGCTCCACAGTATTTGAATTGGGGGTTCCGTGGTAAGGAGCTGTTTGTTCACGAAGATTGCGTCAAGTGTATGCTCTGCCAAGTGGGTTGCTCCTTTGACTGTAGATTCATTGCTGCTAATTGGCTGGTTAGAGATTTTTGTATGGTTGTGGTTTCTTCAAACCAGATGGTGAAATCTCTGAGGACGATCAGGTGATTGTGTTTGATGGCTAGGATGGTGATTGCTTCTGTGACGGCCTCTACGAAGGTTGCATTGTAGGTTGGTGGTTTGTATATCAGTATGAATTTCAGGTTTATTTTGGGGCTTACTGATAGACTTATGATTAAGGATTCACATTTATCGATGTTTAGGGGGTCTTCCAATTTGATATCCAGGTGTTCCTTGTGGATGATTGCCAGTCCCCCTACACCCCTCCCTTTTGGTTTTTCTGTTTGCTTGGACGCATTTGAAGTATTCCGGCAGGCAGTTGAGGGTGATCTTGTAGTTGTCGACTAGCCATGTTTGTTACAAATAGGATGTCGATCCCTCCATCGCAGAGCAGATCGTATATTTCGGTGGCATGTTTGGACATTGACCTTGCATTGATTAGGTTGCAGTGGATCCTTTTGGTGCGGTTTTGCTGGTTAGTGGTTCCTTGGTTTAGTTTGCAGTGGTTTGGTTGCGGTGCATCTTTATTGACGTTGATTGGCTGAAGATCAGTGAAGGCTGCATCTTCATTGAAGCGGTCCGCTAGATTGAAAGCTTGGCTGTTCAGTAGCGGTGCTTCTCTATTCATGCCGGTTCGATTAAGATCAGCAAATGCTTCTTCTTCATTGAATTGGTTAGTTAGGTTGATGTTTGGGTTGTTGGTTATTAGCTTAGTCGTTTTGTCTGGTGTGCCGTGGGTGTTCATGGTGTCCTTCTGTTCTTGCGATGTATGGGGTCGGAGTCCACCCACATTCTTCCTGGGTGCTCCAGCATTTCCTGGTTGTCTCGGGCTGTTCTTTGTGTGTCTTGATGTCTCCGTGTTGGGGTACCCAAGTTCTGGGGTTGTTGCGAGGTCAGGTATGAGAAGGATTTTTCCCTTTGGAAGTTTGTTTTGGTTTTTGCCAATGTGTTTCCTTCTTTTGCGTATGTTGCTTTAGTGGTAAGTTGGATTTGTGCGTCTATGTCCAATGTGGCCTTGTCTTGTGCTCTTTCTCGTCGCCCCTTCCTGGTTTGGGTCATTTTTGTGCTCAGTGCGGAGATGCCGGTTGAGTGGTTCACTGCGGTGTCTTACGATGGCGGTATTGGTGTTTCTTCTTGTGTTAGTAAGATTAGGTGCTTTTTGTGCTGTCTATTCTTCAGGTGGGTTGGGTAGGTTTCCATGGGGCGCTGTCGTGTGGGGTTAGTGTGCTAGGCGTACAGTTGTTGGGAGGTGTAGGACTAGGTTCGGTAACCGTCTATGGAGGTCTCTAAGGTAATAGTGGGGTGACCATCCGAAACTTCTGGGATTTGATGTACTTCAGATGGCGGAGGTCTAGGATGGGCCTCCAACTGCCCGTCTTCTTTATGAGGAAGTACTGAGTACACTCCGGAGCCCGAGAGCCTCTTTGGAATAAGCTCTATTGCGTCCTTTTTTAGCATGTCCCGCACCTCCAGCAGAAACTGAGGGATGTGGTTTTCCTGCCTGGCCACTGGTGGTACCCAAGGACACTTTCATTGGAATTCCAGGGTGTGTCCGTGGGCCAGAGCGTCCAGCACCCAACGGTCAGTGGGTATGGTCTACCACGCTCTGACTAAGTACGCCAGCCGGCCTCCCACCAGGGTGCACAGGTGGGGGCCCCGACATCACAGCCGGTTCAATCTTGCTTCGCTGCGGAGGTGCCGCCTTGGGGACCTTGGTGACGACGGCGACCTCCTCCAGACTTGCTGTGGCCCCTGGGCCGAGGAGTGGGACGGTTGATGGTAGGACACAAAGCTTCCACCGAAACCTTTGGAGGCGTCTTGGGATTTACCTCCAGAAGTCCGAAATGACTGTCGTCGCTGTTGAAGCGTGCCCAAGTCACGAGCCGTCTGTGTCCGCCTTTAAGGCCAGAAGGGACTCGTCCACAGTCTTCCCAAACAAGTTCAAAGGGCATGTCCAATACCCTCGACTGAACATCCTGGTGAAAATGTGTGGCCCTTATCCATCCACGCTGACTAAGAAACGCTGTTGCCCATTTGGCGAAACCCTGTGTCGGCAATGTCCGTGGCCACGGTTGTGGCATGATCCGAAGCCACTTCTCCCTCTTGCAGGATCTGCAAAACTTCTGCCCTCTTGTCGTCGGAAAGGAGGTCGAGGAGGGGCGCGATCTTGAACCAAAGCTCCCTGTCATACCGCGCCACAATAGCAAGGGTATTGGCAGCCTTGATGGTCGTCTCTGCCGACGTGATGACTCTGCATCTAACTTTCCCCCCTCGTTGTCTGGGGGGGGGGGGGGTGGAGTATTTGTCGATGAGGAAGAGCCAGAAAACTTCTTCCTAGCTGCCGCAGAGACCCCCGAATCCGGTGAAGGCTGGGATCTCAAACATTTGGGTGCAGAGTCCGACACCCTGCACTTTTTCTCCTATCGGTTCCCTCTTCGCCGAGGACGGATTCTTCATAAGGGAGAGTGTTAAGAAATGTGGGGCACTTCTAACATTATTAGACTTCTGCTATGCGGTAGAAGTTCAATGTCACCCAATTCACATACAGGACTTAGCTGCAAAAGTAGATTGTCTCATATTTAAGACACCACTTATATATCTGAAAAGTTAAATAGCATCTTCAAAGCATATAGCCACAGCAACTTAAAGAAAATCCCAGCAAGCGAGGTACACATGAAGTGCGAAACAACCCTTCAAGTCACTATTTCTGAAAGGGACTATCAATTTATGCATAAAGGCGTAGTTGCAAACATTATGTAATTAATAGGATCTCACACTCCTAAATTCAATTTCATATTCCCCAGCTGGCTAAGCCTCTGTCGTTTTCAGGGCGGTGATCACTCGAACGTGTTCCTGGCTGTAGTATGCAGAACACCAATTATTTAACCTGCTTCTTCAATTGAAACTATGCCCGACTGTGAAGAGCTCAAATTTAGTACAAACATTTAGGGACGTAGGTAGCATAATAAGGCATGGCATACATTATTTTTCAAAAATTGATGAGCTGAGTTTGCCAATTAAAATGTTCTTAACAAATGTATTTAATTAGCAATATTCTACTAATATTTTTAATGTCACCAAACATCATTTGTAAACAAAACACAAAACCAGCAACAAAACATTTTTGTGCACTTCTGAAGTAAGACATTAAAGAGGGTCTGTAAAACGTAGTAGATGAATGGACAAATCGATGCGATAAAGAGATCATAAAAGCAGTTTTTAGTGCAAGGCTCTGTGCAGCGTGGTGCAGTCAGTGTTGCATGGGGCAGTGTCCCGTATAATGTATGCTTGCCCTTGTGTAAGTAGAACTTCAGAGGTTTCATACTTTTTTTTAAAGTGCACACTGTAAAAGGAAAGTCCCAGATGTATGTAGTATTGTGCTGCGGCAATCAGGGTAATTGTTATCTTGAAGTGGGCAAAATGGCACTTGCTGGTCATTGATATCGATTGGAAACTATTATTTCCAGCACCTGGATGTGGGCCAGGAGGTGTGCAGGTTGGTGGACATAGGATGTGGCTCGGATGTATTATGGGGAGGCGGGGAGGGGGATTGTGGGGGTGAAAGTGAGGAACTCCAGTGGCGACATTGCCTGGGGGGCCACCTCCAAGGACAAGGTGAAGACTGGGCAAAGGCACAGCCGGCAGGCATGACATGTAGGCAGCTACTTGAGGATTCCACTTGCGTTCCCATCCTCCTCACTGGCCAGCTCTCTCCTCATATG
Organism: Ambystoma mexicanum; assembly: GCF_040938575.1. Classification (NCBI taxonomy): domain Eukaryota; kingdom Metazoa; phylum Chordata; class Amphibia; order Caudata; family Ambystomatidae; genus Ambystoma; species Ambystoma mexicanum. The sequence goes on from NC_090937.1 coordinate 269,443,766, forward strand.
CTAATATATCATGCATAGAGTAAAGCAATCTCTAGACACCAACTACTGTGTATGGTATTGCAGTAGGGGTCTAGATGTAGACTGTATGGAACTATTGATGGATACTTTAGGTAAACATTTAGTTAACGCTGTACTTGTTTAAGAGGAAAGTGAGACTAAGCAGAATGGATGGCATAGCAGGCAGAGAACTGGGCAAACTAAGCAGAATATTGAAATTTGCGGACATCTCACTTTCAGGCTTGCTGGTATAAAGCAACAGGCTGATAAGACAGAATGTCAAGGAGTTTGGGATCTGCTCAAGGGTTGAGCACCAGTTTCAGATGCATGCCAGCAAGTCACAGAACTAGGTTTTTCATCAAAATAATGTGGCTGTGTGATTGTGTATATTTTCAAAAGTGGTCACTCGCCAATATGCTACACATTCCCATGCAAAATGAAATGGTTGGCACCATGAGATTTACAGAGACTAACCTAAATTGTACTGAAAAATATGGAGACAATGCAGTGTTTCACAGAAGAAATACTATAATTATGCATTTTGTCTTTCAAAAAAATTAAGTTGGCCTTGGCAAACATCCTCATTACTTCTGGTTTGCAATTCTTTGAAAAAGAAACTTTTCTTGGCTAGCACTCCAAGACAGGCCTTTGGCGCTTTAAAGTGTGAGAGGAAATGATTACTGCTGCACTCTTTCTCCATTAGCCCCTTTCAACTTGCACTGAACAGAGAAAAGCGGCATGGAGAGCCCTGTGCGCAAAAGGATTGCAGGGTGAGCTTGGTTTACATTGAACAGTGTAACTTAAAATCACCAACTGTGTGCCACGTGTCAATCTTTATCAAACAGACAGAATTATACGGAAAATTGCTATTCGAGAATACTTATTTTATGCCTTGTAACAATACTACCGGATATGCCAAATAAGCTATAATTTGCCTTGTTGGGTATGGACAACGTTTCTCTTACATGTTCTGCTTTTTGGAAGATCATACAATCATGCTACTCTAGTCAAATTAGGATAGCAATTGATTCAATAACTAAAGATGGCTAATTTAGCTAACGGTCCTTTAACACCCAGCCTGTCAAATCTAGGATGCTTGCTAGCCCCATTACTCCACAATTCAGCAAGATGACAAAATTGTATTGAACCAACAGATATGGTTTTGAGGGCAAAAATAAAAATCATTGAAAATCATGCTGCCAGCATTAAATGTGACCCTCTGCTACAGAAGTAGCCCACGAGTACCAGGAAGATCTGGGTGATCTAAACCTCCGATGACTAGAGAGCAGATTTAACCAGGGCCACAGGCACACAAGTCTGAAAAAAATCTAGACTGGATTAAAAAAAGGTCACCTTTTTCTCTATAAAATGTAAAATGTGTATGTTCTCACCTACAAATAAGCAAGATGAGCGCTCAAGAGGTTATGAAACTAAACTTGGTGGCTTAGTGGTTCAGTGGAGGCAGCATTACCACACTGACATTAAAATATTGGTCAAGAAGGCACCACCCAATACAGCTGCAAACTGCTTGCTGTGTAATCCATATCACATACTCGGGGAGCCAAATTTCCTCCAACACCAGCACATATTTGCACATCCTCTGCATATTCCCTGGCTGGAGATTTCCCCAGAAGTCCAGTACAGCAAAAAGCACGGGGAACATAACGGACTAGCAAGCAATCCAGGCTGGAAAAAAAAAGAAACCATGCTTAAACTATTCCTGCCCTTTTACCAAAAGCTTGATTGGTGCGTTAGTAGCATACAATGTAAAAAAAATAATGTTCGAATTTCACAGAGTATACATTTTTATTGGGCGGGTAGCCTGGTGGCAAAAGCAAAACAGAAGCCTACTGAAGTCGAACTTCTACCACCAGTGCTTTACGATAGATCCTCACCTTTTCTCTCGTAATAAAATGCATCGCATAACACAAAGGTACTGGGAACATAGAGGAATGCAAGGCATCAAAGAAGTGCACTTCTTTAAAAAAGAGTTCAAGAAGTTCAATCTGGTTTATGAAGAGGAGAATGCCACTTCATCTTTTTACTGCATGGAAACTGTTGCCCACATATCCAGCAGCAAATACAAATGTGGCCACAGCACCGGCCTCGGTCGTTCAAGTTCATTTAAAAACGTCCAGTTCCATCAGAAAATGGCAGTTACATTTGCTACAACTGTAAACCAATTTGGCATCGCTCCTGGTTTGCAATTGAGATCCACTGATATTTTTAACGTCCACCTGTAAACAAAACAAAAAAAAATACAAATCATTGAAAGTCCATCTCAAAACAGGATTTGCTGATGCAGCAACCAATAACCCAAAGGGTGGACAAGACACTGAAGGAGAAAGTTTCCACCATTCTTCTATGATGCATTGCCATGTCAAGCCCACGCTGTAGCAATCTGAGTCTTATTGCACGTTACAAAAAAAACAGGCATTCAACCTTATTTATGTGGCGATATACAGGTCTCGAGGACGATTGCAGTAACCAATCCTTGAACCTGGAACCAGAGATCCACAATCTCGATATAAAGGTAGGGTCGACATTAGCACCTCTATGGAAAGCACAAATTGCGCAGTTGTGGTGTGACGTGCGTGTTAAACTGGGAGTGCTCACTAATAATTCCCTCAGCAATACTGACATTTCAGCATACAACTTACTTCAAACGGAAGATGATCTCGGCATGTTGTGTGCACAAGTCTTAGTTAAATTGTAAAGTTACGGTTCTTGGACGCAAGCTTGTGCTTCTCTTGAAAAATATACTTGTGGCTGCATTAGAGTTCTTAGTGTGTTTGCATTGAATAAATATTCTCAGCAAATAATGTGATCTTCGTTAGTTCTCACATTATTTTCCACTTTGTTTTAAATGGAACACAATTTTTATGTCCAATTTATTTTTAATATTTCTAATTCTTCCCTTTGCACCCCTATTGAATGTTGAACAGGTCCTTTCCTAATCACGATCCCTATGGTGTGCCACGGTGATGGTAAATGGACTTGCATGCAAGTGGAGTTAGTTTTCCAATTATCCCGTATTCTTACTACTTAAACAATTTCAAAATCAGGTACTATTTGTATTTTGTAAGGAGGACATGTGGAACAAACATTTACAGCGCATCAAACAGTAGAATGCACAGTCCTGAAGTCTGGTGCCTCACTAAAGACTTAAGGACTAGATGATAGTTACATGAATTGTTGGGGATGGGTGCTGGAGAAATATATAGGTCAGGGACAACAACGCAGTAGGCCATATGTTTTATAAGGTACAACAGAGTTGGAGGTGCGCTTATCCTGAATGAACACAGGGTGTCCACCAAAATTAATCCAAACTATTAGGTAGCAGGGCCTTCAGATCTTCAGTCTGAGGGGAAAATGTTGGTAGGTACAGTTATGCCCAATATATGCAATATATGCATTTTTCAATATATCTGTAGTGTCGTCTTCTGCATAATCTGTAGGGTTACACAGCCAGCAACTACAACCACAAGTTCAAATAAGATATATATATATATATATATATATATATATATATATATATATATATATATATATACACACACACACACACACACAAAGATAGTAAAGGGCCTAAGGACAAACTAGTCCCACTCCAAAATCCAGCGTCAGGACTGCAATTCTAGTGTCATCTTGTAGTCGCAGTTCAGATAGATGTTTTAGAATCTGGCCTGGTGGACACATTGTAGGAGGCCACCCTAGTTCCAGGGTGAAAAGGGTACTCAATTTAGCCAAAACTTAAGGTAGCAATGGAGAGCAGTCAAGGCTTAAACTCAGGAAGCGCAAGCATGTTCAGGGGCCCTCAATGAGTCACAGTATAACAAAAATTCAATTTAGACAGTCGGTTATGAAAATACATTTATTTAGGGCTTTAGAACACTGAAAAATGAAATGAGCACTGTAACATTTCTGTTACAGAGACAAGCTTAACCTAAATGGCTGGTGGCAGTGAACCTTTTAACTAATTCTGTGCACTTTACTCAGAGGCTGTTTAAACAGCTGCGTTAACCGCCACATGGGTGTCCCATTTTACCAAAATGGACTCCAGTTTTTTTTTTTTTGTGCCGTTTTTGAGGTTCTTGTCCTTTCTTCGTCCTTCCCCCTACTCGTCAGGGCTGGTAATTCCTGCGTGCGGGTTTCGTCTTTGGCCGGGGACCTTGGGCAAGCAAGCGCAGGCTCCAGTGTGTCTGTGAAGGCAGGAAGCGAGGGAGTAGTCCAAAACGCTGTAGCCCTTTCTCTTCCAGCCTGCCTGCTGGGATCCAGTTCCAACTGGGAGGTGTGCAAGGACTGCGGTTAATGTTCACAATTAAATTTAGTGTAACTCTCCCCTAACTTGCCCTCCAACAGAACTAAACTAAACACTCATTTGATGGCTAAACCTAGGTTGAGCTGATGGGGCGCTTATCTAGGGTGAGGGGATAGGTTAAGTTAACTGGCCCTATCACTTATCCTTTCCAGTCACTATTTTCATATATTCTAAAAGGAATATGTCATGTATCTGCGATCATGTGTCATCTGCTTCGCAAAAATGAAATCTTTTTTACTTTATTCATTCTTTGTTTAGCAGAAACTTAAAATAAAAATGTATGTGTATGAATATTCATTTCTTTCATTCTGAATGCGTCATAGGTTTGACGCACTTTGAAACTGCTGGTTGCTAATCTTAATGAGGTTATAACTTTGGGTTGTATCCCTTAAGCATTGTATTGGTTTTCATAATTGTGTTTATATATAATGTGTTAGTACTTATTTACCCAAGATTTACCTTGGTCTACTTGCATTTAAATAAAGCCTTTATTTTTACAATACAGTGTTCCAGTGTTTCTTTGGACCATATGTATGCTACAGTTTCTTTGTACCATGCTACAGACCTCCTAAGCCAAGGATGGCTGCTCCGACTACACTACCAAATACACGGGTGGTAGAGTCTTATACTAAGAGGAGGTTTGTACTGTCTCAGTTTTATGGTTTTGAGAAGCCCTTAGTTGGACTTCAGAAAAACTGTCCTAACATACGGCCATTCTAAATCTATCACTAGATTTTACTTTTCTCCAGCATGGGGTCTGGCATGGATTCACATGCTCATGAATATTCCCCGTAGTCAGGCTGGGAATCCTCGGTAAAGAAAAAACCAGTATCAGTTTCGTTTCTGATCTGACTTTCGTAGTAATAACCAATCACTGGTCTCTGCGTCATACTGACCACAGCCAATGACTGCCCTCTACCTAAGCCCCGCCTCTGGCAGCCATCTTCAGATTTTTACCGCACGTTCATGTGTTGGGATCCTCGTGCTATTGCTCTCGAGCGTTTTTCTCAAAAACTTCGTTTTTTCGGTCAAAAGAGCCTCGAGCTCCACCGACTCTCTATCCGATCAACGGGGACCCGTGTCGGATTCGTCGGCGCCCCTCAGGGTGAAGATTTCGTCGAGCTACGCTTTTGGAGGACTCCAGAAGTTTCTCAGGCCCGGTCATGGCCCAGGAGAAGGGAAGCTCGACGCCCGGAAAGCTGTTCAGGGCCTGCCCTGGATGCCAGCTGCAGAACGTCTTCAAGGAGGACGAACACTCTTTTTGTCTCTACTGCCTACATGAGGACAAGACGCACGTGGAGAAGGACTGTGCGTTTTGCGGCAACATGTCGAGCGGACCATGAAGGACCGCCATCAACGTCTCGCCAACTGGCTAGAAGGGAAGAGCCCGTCCGGCGAGAAGAAGAAGAAATCTGAGCAGTCTTCTAAGACCTTTGAGGACGCCCCGGCGACGGGGGTCCAACATAAGGCCAAGCACTGCGAGTCCGCTGGCACCGGGAGCGCCGAACGGACGGGCTCTACGGGCGCCAGGCAGGGCGCACCCTCCCCGGCACCATCAACCACGAGCCAACGCTCTGGGTCGGGTAAGAGGAAGGCCGAGCACCCGGCGAAGCTCCTGGAGATGCCCCGGTCGAGCTCGAAGGCCCCATCGGAGGGGGAGCGAGGCGGTGTCCCCCCCTCAAGGATAAGGCGGTGAGCGCACCTAAGGTGGTGAAGGCCTTAATCCATCCGGCCAAGCCCTCTATCGAAACTGTCGCGGCGGCCCTGGCTCAGCCTGTGCAGGCTACACCAGTGGTGGCGACCTCGGGGCTCAGAGTCTCCCTGCCACCTCGGAGGGAGTCCTCTTTTGTGCCCATCGATAGGACCCCCGTGAAATCCCCCGAGGGGAAGAGAAAGGGGGGGCAGGGCGTTGTCGTAGATTCGGCTTCAACCTCCGAGGAGGAACTGGTCGAGGTCTTAAGCCACGGCCTCGGCGTGGAAGAAGACCGGCCCGTCGGGATGGATCCCGACGCAGGTGACGACGACATCGTCGAGGGTACCGACGGGGCCCCTGATCGCCCGTCGGATTCCCCTCTGCCAGCACCGCAAGACAACTCGGCGGCCATTTTGTTGGCTATACAGTCCTTATGCTCAGAGATAAGGACGAGACTACCGTTGCCGACGGAGGAACCTCTCCCGTCGGGGGACCCAGAACTGGGACCTTCTGGTGTTCCCCCTACTAAGAAAAGAAGGATCCACCCTCCACCTCCTTTTCAGCCGTCGCGCCCCGTCCAGCCCTCCTCCCCGTCCACCCGAGGGGATGATACGGGGACTGACACGGCAGCGACGGGTACGGACGACGAGGTGTACGACGAGGATGTACCGTCGTCGCCTCCCACCAGGGCTTCTCCGCCCGACGAGATTGGATCGTTCCACTCCATGATCACCAGGGCATCCGAGCTTTTTCAACTCTGCCCTGAGGAGAAGAAGAAGGAAGGTTTCCTTTATCAGCGGTGCCTCTATTGGACGACATTTGGGATGAGGGCCTCACCCTCCTCAAGAACCCTTCCACGACGCCAGCTAGAAGAGACCGGTACGAGAAGACGTACCGGGTCCCGGATACGGCCCCCCTGTGCCTCCGGGCGCACCCTACCCCGGACTCCGTCGTCTCCGCGGCGGCCAGGAAGAAAGCGGGGGGGGGTGCGGCCTCCACATCGACTTCCCCACCGGACGGTGAGGGAAAGAAATTGGACGCTATGGGACGCAGAGTCATCTCGCCGGCAGCGACGACGATTAAAGCGGCCAACGCCTTGGCTATCGTGGCCCGCTACGACAGGGAGCTCTGGTACAAACTGGCTCCCCTGCTGGACTTCCTGCCGGACGACAAGAGGACAGAGGCCCTGGAGATCCTGCAGGAAGGTGAGGTGGCTTCGGACCACGCCATTACCGTTGCGACGGACATCGCCGACACTGGGTTCCGCCAGTTGGGCAACGGCGTTTGCCTTAGGCTGCGTGGATGGCTCAAGACTACGGACTTCCGTCAAGACGTACAGACCAGAGTCCTGGACATGCCCTTCGATGGGAACAACCTGTTTGGCAAAACAGTGGACGATTCCCTTCAGGCCATTAAAGCGGACACTGAGACGGCCCGGGCCCTGGGAGTTCTGCAACAACGACGGACGCCCTTTCGGAGCAGCGGAGGCAAGGGCGCCTCCAAAGGTTCCGGCGGCGGTTTCTCCACCTACCGTCAAGCGGCCCGCTCGTCATCTCAGGAGGCCTACAGAGGACGAGGCAAGTCTGGCGGACCCCGCCGTCGTCGCCAAGGAGGAAGGCGGCAAAGCCTCGTCGAAGCAGGATTGAACTGGCCGTGGGGTCGGGCCCCCACCGAAGCACCCCGGTGGGAGGCCGGCTGGCGAGCTTCGTCAGCGTGTGGGAGTCCATCTCCACCGACCGTTGGGTGCTGGACGCCTTGGCCCGGGGCCACGCGCTCGAGTTCCAGAGAAGGTGCCCGCGCGTCCCCCCCGTGGCCAGGAAAGAACTTCAAGTCCCTCAACTTCTCCTGGAGGTAAAAGCGATGCTCAGGAAGGGCGCCATCGAACTCGTCCCAAAGAGGCTTCGGGGCTCCGGCGCACCATCCTGGACCTGCGACGTCTGAACAAGTTCATCAAGGCGCAGAAGTTCCGGATGGTCACCCTCCAGCACGTCCTGGGTCAGCTGGAGGAAGGAGACTTCCTGCCGTCGTTGGATTTGGAGGATGCCTACTTCCATATTCCCATCCTAAAGGGGCACCGAAAATTCCTCAGGTTTGTGGTCCAAGGGCGTCATTACCAGACTACGGTCGGCACCCAGGGTATTCACCAAGTGCCTCGCACCGGTGGCGGCGCAGCTGTGCCGCGAGGGGGTCCACGTCTACCCCTACCTGGACGACTGGCTCATCCGAGCCAAGTCGAGGGAGCTCGCCGTGGTTCACACGGCAAGGACGGTCCAACTTCTCACGGACCTGGGATTCTCCGTGAACTACGCCAAATCCCACCTGGTACCCACGCAAGATGCTCTGTTTCTGGGAGCGAGGCTCAACACAGTGTCCCTTCTGGCCTCCCCATCGGAGGAGAGGACCAGGACCATCCTGGGCAAGGTGCAGCGGATGTTGGTGGCCGACGCGGCCAAGGTGAGGTCCATCAAGTCCCTCCTCGGAATGATGTCTTCCTGCATCTACCTCATTCCCATGTGCAGGCTCCGGATGCGCCCGTTGCAGGAGTTCCTGGACGCGCGCTGGATCCAAACGACGGGCAGCTTCGAGGAAAGGATCACACTCGACGAGAGTTTCCGACGAGCGATCCGGTGGTGGGGCACCCGCGCGCATCTGACGGCGGGCTTGGACTTCCAGACCCCAGCCCACCAGGAGACAGTGACCACGGATGCCTCCCTGGAAGGGTGGGGAGCGCACACCGAAAATCTGCACGCAAGAGGCCTTTGGCTCCCGACGGAGAAAGCCCTACATATCAACGTCCTGGAGCTCCGTGCAGTGTTTTGGGCCCTCAGGTCCTTCCTTCCGTCCCTCAAGGGCAAGGTGGTGAGGATCTTCACTGACAACACCACCACCATGTTTTACATCAGGAAACAGGGCGGAACCAGGTCCCCAGCACTGTCCAAGGAGGCGCAGGACCTGTGGCATTGGGCCATCGCCCAAAGGATATTTCTGGTGCTGTTTCATCTGGCAGGGATAAAAAACACCATCGCCGACTCACTCAGCAGGGAGCTGCGCTCGTGCCACGAGTGGGAGCTACGGCAGGATCTAGTGGATCGCCTCTTCCGACGGTGGGGCACACCCCAGATCGACCTGTTCGCGACGGCGACGAACTCCAAGTGCCGGAGGTTCGCCAGCAGGTTTCCCCAGGCGAGGAGCATGGGCGATGCTTTCTCGTTCCCCTGGGAGGGCCTGTTCCTCTACGCGTTCCCTCCTTTGCCACTGCTAATCCGGCTCGTCAACCAGCTCAAGAGGTCACGGTGCAGGATGATCCTCGTCGCACCTGCGTGGCCGAGGCAGATATGGTTCCCGGACCTTCTGGACTTGTCGGCGTCCCCGCCAATCAAGCTGCCGGTGGACGCGGATCTACTCTCCAGAGAAGGAGGCGCCATCCTCCACCACGACCCGAAATCGCTGAACCTGCAGGCCTGGCTCCTGCAGCGCTAGAGTTTGGAGGATACGACATACCGGCCGACTGCAGAGAGGTTCTTGCAAAGGCCAGGGCGTCCTCGACTCTTAAATGCTACGGACACAAATGGAAGAGGTTCTCTGTCTGGTGCCACGCACAGAAGATTAACCCTCTACGGATTACGGGCCCCCCCCCCCCCCAAGTACTGCCGTACCTGCTGACGCTGGCCAAAGCTGGACTGGCACACGCGTCCATCAAGATTCATCTTGCTGCGATCTCCAGATACACCAGAACCAAGGGGGGGACGTCCTTGTGGTCTCATCGTCTGGTGAAAGAGTTCATGAAGGGACTGTTCAGATCGTTCCCGCCGGTGAAGGCTCCGGCCCCGGCGTGGGAGCTCAACGTGGTGCTGACCAAGCTCATGGGACCTCCGTTCGAGCCTCTGCACTCAGCTCCGTTGAAATTTCTGTCGTGGAAAACAGCGTTTCTTGTGGCCATCACCTCCGCACGACGAGTGGGAGAGATCCAGGCCCTTTCCTGCAAGGCCCCGTACTTGACTTTTCACGACACGAGGGTAGTGCTCAGGACGCACCCCTCCTTCATGCCCAAGGTACCGTCGGACTTCCATCTCAACAAACCCTTGGTGTTGCCTGTGTTCTTCCCGTCGCCGGCTGAGAGGACTTTGCACTCGCTGGATGTGGCTAGAGCGCTGAAGTTCTACGTGGACCGCACGAAGTGTTTTCGGAAGACGTCGCAACTCTTTGTGAACTTTGGACCTGTCAATCAGGGGAAGGCTCTCTCGAAGGCTTCCATTTCCAGATGGCTCTCCGGCTGTATCATGTACTGTCATCGGTTGGCAAACCGACCGCTGCCTGGCCGTCCGAGAGCCCATTCCACCAGAGCGATCGCAGCTACCACGGCGTTCCTATCTGGTGTGCCCCTGCTGGACATATGCAGGGCTGCTACGTGGAGGTCGACGCACACCTTCACGAAATTCTACTGCGTCGACCGGGATTCCAGGGAGGAGTCCAGGGTCGGCCAAGCAGTGCTGCGCAACCTGTTCGCCTGAGGTGAGCCTGGTGAGGAGGTAAGATGCTTAATGTTGAGTTTGATGTAATGCTTAATGTTGAGCCTTTGCCACCTCCCGTGGTTGTGCATGTGTGTACTGCTATGTATTCTTTATTCATGAGCATGTGAATCCATGCCAGACCCCATGCTGGAGAAGGAACAAGTTACTTACCTGTAACTGCTGTTCTCCAGCATGGGTCTGGCATGGATTCACATGCGAACCCTCCCGCCTACCCCTCTGCGGCTCTTCACTTGGTCATACTGCCACTTCACGTGCTTCCAAATCTGAAGATGGCTGCCAGAGGCGGGGCTTAGGTAGAGGGCAGTCATTGGCTGTGGTCATTATGACGCAGAGACCAGTGATTGGTTATTACTACGAAAGTCAGATCAGAAACGAAACTGATACTGGTTTTTTCTTTACCGAGGATTCCCAGCCTGACGACGGGGAATATTCATGAGCATGTGAATCCATGCCAGACCCATGCTGGAGAACAACAGTTACAGGTAAGTAACTTGTTCCATCTTGCACTACATATTGCTATTCTAAATGGAGTTTATGCTTTGGTTTACTCTTGGGAAGTCCAGAGGCTTGCTACGGCTAGCTGGACAAAAGGAGACCCAGATTCGAAAATGGCTTTGCCTGCCTTCTTGGGGGAAGCAGAGCTCATTAACAACCAGCACTGTGAGACCGGAGGTCGTGCATCGATGCAAGAAGGATAATCATATTGGAGACACGGCAGGGTGCAGGACCTCGAGCCCAGCTGCAGCAGTGACTCATCTTACTATGCTGTGAGCGACTGGATGAGCACAGACCTGTACCCCAGGCGCCTTGGTGGTCCCCGGCAGGCTGTGTGGCCTTGTAAGCTGCACAATTGTGAGGAGAGCACGGCAGAGGCCTACGGAGGCGGTGGCCTCTCCAAATGGCACCGCAGCCAAATGGCACTGCAGGCTTCAGAGCATGCAAGGCGAGCCGGGGAGCATGCCTGGGCCTCCACTAGTCACCCCATGTCTGGTCTGTGAACAGGGTTATTGCTGTGCCTCCACTTCCTCTAGAACCAGAGGTGCCATTTCTCAGTAGTGGCAGGGAGACAATAGTGCTCGGTCCACTGGGTGGGCTGCCTGCTCACCCTACGTTATAATCAGCATCTCCATTACTTGCGCTGCAGTCTGATATAACATTTACTGGGCCCGTTTAGACCTGTGGCCTGGCTGAGACGAGACTTCCTGTGATTTATCCCAGGTTTAAAGTGGGACAGTGCTGGGCACGACGAATGGTGGGCAGTATGGACTACTTCACGAGGGCACCCTCGCAGGGCCACGAGGCAGCCCCCATAGCAGCTGCAGTGTAATATGCCAGGCAGTGATTGAGCCGCTGAATATGCAACAATCCCTTGACACCAAAAAGGTTTTTGCTCAATCAATGACAAACTCTACGATATTAACGCTATTGTCACGTCTATATGCTCCCAATTAGAGTAGGAGACACAAAGAATTATAGAAGCTGAAAGCAGAATAAGCACGGCGGAGGATATCACGACTTTGCAAAAGGCTTTGACAACATTGACAAATATTTTAAAATTACTGAAAGCTAAATGTGATGATTTAGAGTCGAGATCCCGCAGGAACAACTTGCGCCTTATAGGGTTACCCGAGGATGCAATTCGAGGCAACGTGGAAGAACCTATCAAGGCACTTTTGGGTGACACAGGGCTTTCACCACACTTTATGGTGGAGCGAGCCCATCAAGCGCTTGCACCCAAACCTGGTGATTACACGCCGCCCATTATCGGTCGCATTATGAAGTATAGGGACCGAGACCAGATACTACGGCGAGCCAGAGAACTGAAAAAGCTCTGCTTTGAGTCACACAACATGAATTTGTACCTGTATTTCACGGTCGCAGTGCAACAGGACCTGCGTATGTTTGCTGGCGTCAAGAAACTGCACAGGGAAAGGAATATCTCCTATGCTGTGTTGTTTCCAGCACGATTTAGGTTCCAACAAGTGTTTTTTTTTTTTACAGTCCCAGCTGAATCCGTATCATTTATAGTCACATATCCTGTTGTGCGATCCCTGTCCTGGGTGCTCTGCCTCTACTGCATATCTTAGTCCGATTTATATTACACTGTGATTAGGTGTTCCATGCTCATGGTAACGTTCATACAGATTTTCTCTGTTCTTTTTTTTTAAACTGTAAATTGTTGTATGCAAGTCACCCTCTCCGGGCGGTAACAGATGTCTCCCTTGCAAGTGCAAATGTTCAGTTAGGGGTTGGTTAATGGTTGGGAGGGGGCAGATACTACCGCAGTGTGGGGAATCAGTGGGGGTGGGTAGATGTAGCATTGGGTAATTTAAAACTACACTTGGTGGAACACACAACGGAACATGGTTTGTTGTGCGCCTTGGCGCACAGGTGTATGGCATACTTGTACACTTACAGCTCTGGGAAAGGGAATGAAACAGAAGATCACGTTTCTCAGTTGGAATGTCAAGAGACGAGGCAATCCGATTAAAGCCTGGAAGATTGCAGCATATGCTAATAGGAAAGGTACCCAGATCTTGTTCTTACAAGAAATAAATGCGCTTGACCGGCAGGTGCTCAACTTATCGAACTGGGGGCCCCAGAGATACTACACATCTTACTACACAAATGCTACAGGTCCACTGATGATTCACCGCTTGCCGCGATTCACGCATTGGGACACTAAGGTGGGTGTAGAGGGTAAATATGTGCGGGTACACAGTATTCTCCACAAAAGAAATAGCTCTACTCAATGTTTATGGCCCTAATATTGATGACTCTGGCTTCAATAGCAGAGATCATGTTTGGTGGTGATTTAGAAATTGAACACAGCGTGGACCGTATTGGCACCTCGTCCCGATCTCAGACTAGGGCAGTGCAGGAAATACTGCAATCACTGCAAACTTTGCATGGAAAGGACAGAGTACACATTTTACTCCTCAGTACAGGATATGTACTCGCGAATATACGCATTGCTATTATCTGCTTCACTCCTCAACATGTTGACACATTGCTCAATACTTGTCTGATCATTATCCGGTACCATTGACAATGATCTTTTCGTCTGACATGGAGTCCCGCCCACCCTGGCGATTTAAACTAGCACCATTCCTAGATGCTGTATACTCTCTCAATCTACGTGACCAGGTGGCCTTCTTAACAATAACGAGGGGTCAGTTTCATCCGTGGCAACTATTTGGCAGGCATTCAAGGTGTATGTTAGAGGGGTGGCCATGACAGTGGAATTTGGTGTACTTATATGCTTGCGGAGGGATCTGGCTGCAAAGGAAACTGAGATGAAAGCCTTGCAACAGAGGGGTGAACAGTGCCGATACCTGCACCTCGAGATGAAGTCCATATTGGAAGCTTACAGACACTTGGCGCAGAGGTAATTGAAGTTTATGGACAGGGCGTTGCAGCCAGGAAGTATGGGGAGGCTGACAGAATGGTTTGAACATTAGCTCGCCTGATTAAATAGGCATCGGGGAATGAGCATATTGCTTTTATTAGGAAAGCAGATGGCTCGACAGTTCATACCGACAGGGATTTCAATAAGGTTTTCTACGACTTATCAGGCATATCAACCTAAGCGGAGCGCTATTTTGAGGTGGGGGAGGGGGAAGAGTTTTATAAAGAGTATTTAGACTTATTGTCCCCATACTTGTTGCATCTATGGGAGGAGGCACTCTTGAAGGGGGTACTGCTGAGACTGTGCGAGAAGCGGTTATAGTACTCCTGCTCAAACCAGACAAGCAGGCGGAGGACTGTGGCTCCTACAGGCCACTATCCCTTATAAACACGGATGGAAAAATCTTTGCCAAGTTGCTGGTGATGAGACTCTCCCCTTTAATGCCTTACATGGTTCATCCTGATAAATCACGGTTTATACCTGGCCACTCTATAGTACTGAACCTCCAGTGGCTATATGTTACAGCACAGAGGCCCCCAGAACTAAAAGCTGCAGCTGTCTCCTTATACATACAGAAGGCGTTCAACACCATCATGGCCCTTCTTGCTGAAAAGATGCGTGCTGAAAATAGCCCCACAGGAATACAGATAAGGGGTAAGGCAGAGATCATCTCATATGCAGACAATATTTTGTTATATATCAGGGATCCCGACATCAACTTGGCACGAGTGATTGACACAGTGGGGGGAGTTTGCCATATATTTGGGCCTGCGTCTAAACAATAAATCTGAAATATTTCCGCTGACCGATTGCACACTTGTGCACGGCCTGGGGTTGAAATGAGCAACTCAGTCTATACGAAACATTGCGATTGATCAGACACCTGCGCTCACTGGGGAATTGAGTAGGAGGTACAAGGAGGGCATGAAAATCAAAGTTCAAAAGGTAGAGTAGCATACCAATGTCACTGGCAAGGAGGCTGTCCCTAATTGAAATGATGTGTGCCCAAATTGCTATACATGTTTCACAACATACCACTTTGGCCCGGCCGTGCATCGTTTCATGAGCTTACAGAGATGTGCACTTCTTATATTTGGGCGGGGGTTCGGCTAAAGTGGACACAACTAGCCAGACCATATGAAGATGGAGGTTTTAATGCCCCAGACTTACAATGCTGCGCAGGAGCACTATGCAACGTATCGGCCAGGGGATGGCACCACACTACCGCAAGTCGAAATAGAGCAGACACGGGCTAACCAGGCCCCATTGGTATCACTGATGGTGGGTGGGATATATCAAGCTATACACGCGCTTGAACCCGTCGGGGCAAATTGGAGGACATGGGTGAGAATGAACGCTAGCTGTCCTCTGTTTACACCATGCATCTCCCCTTATGGGTACTACCAATGCTGCCCCCTACTATGGATAAGGATGTCGAACAAGTTTGGAGTGCGCATGGTATCATTTATGTTGGTAATATATATTGACGGCCGCTTTGTGAGTTGGGATGACATGAAATCAGATCTAGGTGATAGGTCACTACAAGTACTACCGTTACTTGTGCATGCATGCTGCATTTAGGGCCCACTGGCCTAGGTTTCCTGAAACCCCCCCACCCCTCCCGACACATGTATGTTTGTCAAATATATTGCAAACACCCACTGTCACTTTAAGCATTTACATAATTGCACAGACAATTCAGACCATGGACACACATGAAGGCAGGCCAATCCCCTACAAGTGGTGTAGCAACCTCCAAACTGAGTTCACTGATATGCAGTGGAAGACTGATTTAACGAAAGAGGTGTCCTTAAACTTTAAACAGACATACATTTTAAGATCTTGAACAGATTACCCCCAATCGAGGTTGAATTTAGTCCAAACTGATAAGCTGCGAGTGTGCCCCAGGTGTAAGGATGAGACTGCAACTCCAATACATTTGTTAGGGGGCATGTCCCAAGTTGCAGAACTACTGGACTACTTGCGTTATCTGACATATTGGGTCGACAATTGCCCGTGGTGGTGCGCAAGTGTTTATCGGGTTACAAAGGGAAACTAGATGTAGTTAAGCGCATATGCTGGAATTAGGCCTACTGCTCGCTAGGAGGGCTATTTTGATGAGATGGACTCATACACAACCTCCTACATGCGAGATGTGGTTGAAGGATGTCACCTGGGCCAATTACAAGGAGAAAATGTATATTACCCTACTGCCGAGCGTCAGTCGCCCTAAGGACATTTGGTGTGATTTCAGGACGTACCTAGCCTGGGAAAGTACCCAGTCATGATCATGCATTTGTTGTCCCCTGCTGGATTGATTGATGCATGTATGCACCACTGTGCACAGTTTCATTTTGCTGCAAAACTGTTATGCTCTGCTGATCACCATTTGCCTGTGTTGAATTATCGATGCCAAGTGTCAAATAAATAACATTTAAAAAAAAAAAAGGAAATGACAATGCATTACTTACCGTAAAAGCATTTCTGATGGTTGTATCTGCTTAGATTCACATGCTGTGCATAGGTCCGACATCCAGTGGTCACTGCGGAGTATTGCATTTTGTTTTTCGTAGTCGAAAAGGGGACGTCGACAAGGCGTGTCTGTAACACTATCCCTATAGTGACGTGTGTAGTACCCACAATCCCTCACGCGTCGAGGTCCCTCTGTTTGTATTTTTCTGCCCTGAGGGAGCCTTCTACACGTGAGTGAGTACAGAAAAGAGAGAATTATAGAAATATGTCTATGTTCCTTCCATCCAAGCGGGGAGGAAGGGTGGGCGCATGTGAATCTAAGCAGATACAACCATCAGAAATGCTTTTACGGTAAGTAATGCATTGTCTTCTGATGTTTGTTAATCTGCTTAGAATCACATGCTGTGCATAGACTAGCGAGCAGTACCCGGAGTTGGCGGTGGGTTATGAGAAGGAACAGTAGAGAAAAGATGTCTTAATACTGCCTGTCCCACCTGGGAGTCAGATCTAGAGTGTGCATCTAGACAGTAGTGTTTTGTAAAGGTGTGCACAGAACTCCAGGTAGCCGCTTTGCAGATGGACTCAAGGGGAACATTTGCAATGAATGCTATGGACGCCCCCGTGCCTCGAGTAGAATGTGCTCCTGGCCTAAAGGGAAGTTCTCTCTTAGCAAGAGTATAGCAGAAAGTGATGCATTGAACAATCGATCTAGAAATAGTGGACTTAGAAACTGCATCCCCTTCTCTCCCTGCTGCCACCGAGACGAAGAACTGATTAGTCTTCCTCAGTGGTCTGGTTCTTTCCATGTAGAACATGACCGCTCTGCGGACGTCTAGTGTGTGCAGAGTCCTCTCTCCCAAATTGGAAGGATTTTGAAAGAACGCTGGTAGTTCTATAGACTGGTTTACGTGGAATTTAGAGATGAATTTTGGAGCAAACCTTGGGTGAGTGCGTAGAACCACTTTATCTTTGTGAACTGTAACAAAGGGGTCTAGGACAGAAAGAGCCTGTAGTTCACTTACTCTCCTGATGGAGGTGATAGCTATTAGAAAACCAGTCTTAAGAGTGAGGTCTTTAAGAGATGCTTTGTGCATGGGTTCAAATGGTGAGCCCATGAGTTTGGTAAGTACCACGTTAAGGTCCCATCCGGGAGCTGGGTCAGCTATCGGGGGGTGTATTCTCTTTACTCCCTCCATGAAGGCCTTTATAACAGGGATCTTCCACCACGACACTTTGAGTTGGGAAGTGGTGTATGCAGAAAGTGCCGCTAGGTGGACTTTAATGGAATTGAACACTAGACCTGAATCCAATAAGTGGGTCAGGTATAGAATAATATGTGTGGGAGAGCAGTCAATTGGGTTGATGCCCTTTCCTCTGCACCAAATGACAAATATCTTCCATTTGATAGAATAGCAGTGGCGAGTGTTAGGTTTTCTGGCTTCCCTGAGAATGTCCATGCATCTCTGCGGGAGCTGTAGATGTCCAAATTCTATGATCTCAGGAGCCAGGCTGCTAAGTTCATGTTCTGGGGGCATGGATGCAGAGTCCTGCCCCTGTCTTGTGACAGCATGTTGTACGGGCAGGGGAGTTTCACTGGGGGAGATAGAGACATCTCCATCAAGTGAGCGAACCATGGCTGTCGGGCCCACATTGGGGCCACCAGTATCATGGTTACTTGTTCCTGGTGCATCTTGTGCACTACCCTCTTGAGAAGGGGAGTCGGGGGAAAAGCGTAAACAAATTTCCCTGACCATTGAATCGACAGACCGTTCCCCTTGGATTGGTTCTGGGGGTACCTGGAGGCGTAACTTTGGCATTGTGAGTTCTCCAGGGTTGCGAACAGGTCTATTTCTGGGAACCCCCATTGTGTGAAGACGATGTCTTCGTGCAGTCGCCATTCGTATTCTTCAGGCAGTGGGAAATCTCTGCTGAGTTTGTCTGCCAGCAGATTGAGTTCCCCTGGTACATGTTGTGACAGAAGGAACATATTCTGTTTGAGAGCCCGCTTCCGTATGTTTTGGGCCAGTTTGGACAGTCCTGGAGAGTGGGTTCCCCCGTTTGTTGATGTAATACATGGCTGTGGTGCTGTCTGTAAGGACCATCACTGTCCTGCCTTGTAGGTGTTCCTTGAAGGCTTTTAGCGCCTTGAACACCGCTAGTAGCTCCAGAAGATTGATGTGTTTGGATGCTACGTTCTGAGTCCACTCGCCGTGAGCAGTTTGATGGGATAGGCGAGCCCCCCATCCTGTGAGGGATGCGTCTGTGGTTAGAGTGGCTTCCGCCGCGGGTGTGGCAAAGGGTTTCCCTTTTTCCAGGTTTTCCTTTGTCCACCACCGTAGCGAGAGAACTAAGGCCTGCGAGACCACCACTAGGTCGTCCCATAGTCCGCTGGCCTGACACCACTGGCTGTTGAGCCACTCTTGCATTGGGCGCATGCGCAGGCGCGCGTGAGGTACCAAATAAATACACGACGCCATCATGCCTAGCAAGCGCATTGCTTTGCGTACCGTCACCTCTCGACCGGTCACATATTGAGGGATCTGAAACAACATGTTTTGGACCCTCTTGGAGGGGAAGACGAGGCCGTCCTTTGTTTGAATTAGAGCCCCTAGGAATTGTTTGATTTGGCTGGGGTCTAGGCTGGACTTCTTTTCGTTGATGGAGAAGCCCAACTGGAACAAAAGGTCTACCGTCTTCTGGGTATTGGAGAAGCATGTTTCGTAAGAATCCCCTGTTATGAGCCAGTCGTCGAGGTAAGGGTAAACTGGGATGGACAACCTGCGCAGGTGGGCCGCTGCCACTGCCAGTACCTTCGTGAATACCCTCGGTGCTGATGCTATGCCGAAGGGTAGCACTCTGAACTGGTAGTGTTTGCCCTCTATCATGAACCGGAGGTATTTTCTGTGCGCTGGCAACATTAAAATATGAAAGTATGCATCTTTCATGTCCAATGTTGTCATGTAATCTCCCTGTGAAAGCAGTGGGATCACTTCCTGTAAGGTCACCATACAAAACTTTTGGGGTTTGATGAACTTGTTCGCTGGGCGCAGATCTAATACAGGGCGCATGGTTAGATCCTTTTTGGGTACAAGGAAGTACACTGAATAAATACCTTCCGTTACCTGAGCTAGCGGCACGACCTCTATGGCTCCTTTTTCCAGCAGTAGTTGTACTTCTTGTAGAAGGATGGCAAGATGTTCCGGTGACATGCGTCGTCCCCTCGGGGGTTTGTATGTTGGGGAACTGTTGAATTCGATGCAGTAACCGTGGGCTACGGTGGAAAGTACCCAGCGGTCTGACGTTATACCCTCCCATGCTGGAAGAAAGGATGTTATCCGGCCCCCGACCGGTGTTGCATGGGAGGGGACGCGAATCTTCGCGTCACTTGGTGTTAGGGGCTTGGGAACCTCTGGGGGTGGACCCTCGAAAATTGGTCTGGAAATTGGTGGCAGGGTACTGTTGCTGCTGGTTTTGTTATTGGCGTTGGCCACGAAAAAAGCGTTTGTTGCCATAGCCGCGCCTTGTAGAGGGCTTAGAGATTTGGTCTAGAGTTTTGATAGTATCAAACTCCTTTTTAGCCATCTCCAAAGCCTCATCCACCGCTTTCCCGAAGAGGTTAGAGTCTTCAACAGGTTTGTTTATTAAAGACGCCTGTGTCTCCGGTTTGAACCCTGAGTTGCGCAGCCATACGTGTCGCTTTAGGACTATTCCCTGAACTAGGGAACGTCCCGCAGTTTCTGCCGCATCCAGAGAGCTCTTTACAATACTCTGGTTGACCTGGGTTCCTTCGCCAATAGTTGAAAGCAGGCGTGTACGTAAGGGTTCCGGCGCTTCTTCGGCGTCTTTGCGCAGTTTGGCCCACTGCGCGTCCGCATAGCTAGCGAGCAAAGAATTGTTGTTGGCAATTCTTGCCGAAAAGGCGGCCGAGGATGTAACTCTTTTTGCAAGGGCATATAACCGCTTGCCCTCCTTGTCAGGTGGTGCCTCACTGGTGGAAAGTGGTACCCCTGCCCTCTTTCTTGTGTTGGTTACTACCAGGGAATCCGGAATGGAATGTCCCCTGATGTACAGCGGGTCTGAGGGTGAAGGAGTGAAAAGTTTTTCAATTCTAGGATTGACCCCTCTGATTAGTGCGGGTGTGGACAGCGAAGGGATGATTCCTCTCCTCACAGAAGCAAGGAGGGGAATTGTCTGACTAACTGGGGGTTTCTCCTTAATTACCCTTTCTACAAAATCTAATTCAGGGGAGAGCTCCCCAGTGTCCAGTTCGAAGTGTGCTGCTGCTTTAAACAACAGGGCATTAAATGTGGGTTGATCGTCAATGGGAGACGTGTTTCTACCAGGTGAGATGTCAGGAGGATTTAGGTTCAGGCCATCAGTATCAGAATATATAGAAGGTGATTGCCAGGGGTGAGAAGGTCCTTCTGGGTCTTCTCCGAAGCCTTCCCCTACCAAGTCTGGGCTGCCTTCCAGACCTTCCTCCTGATCCTCGTCCATAAACTCGTCCTCTACCTCTTCCTCAAAATAATGTTCTTCCCCAGTGAGGTCATACACACTGTGGAAGTCTGAGGCTGTGTCCTGGAGGGGATTGCCTAATCTTGGAATTTTGGCCCTGGGGTCCTCCTGAGGCCCTTCTCTTATTCTCTTTGGAGTGGGAGGGTTTTGGGCATTCATAAACCTCTCCATTCTTTCCATGCACAGATGGAGCTTCTCCATGGTTTCATGGGGTACCCCTGAGCGGTCTAGCGGGGGAAAATTGGTGTCTTGTAGCTGAAAACGGCTCAACCTCTCCCATAACGTCGAGGAAAGTGTCCCGTCGCCCTCCGAAAAGCCTGCAGGTGTGCTGGAAATCCCTTCGACTGAAGGAGATTGTCCCTGTGTTCTCGGCGTGTCTTTCGACCTTTGCGTAACGCTCGACGCGTCTTTCGGTGTACGCTTGTGGGCGTCGGCTACCACGATCCTCGCCAAGCTCTCAGCGACTCGTTTGTCAGCGGAGAGCTGTGGTTTCGACGTTATGGGTGTCGAACGCTCTACGGCGGAATGTGCTTTCTGCTGATGCGCTGCGGCCGATGATTTGGGGGCGGCGCCCTTATTTGCCGAAAGCCCAGTCGCTGGTCGCGGCTGCGGTTGCGAGAGGGGCTTCGAACCCGAACGGTCCGAGGAGGCCGCCGGTGAAACCTGCGTCTCCTTGGGCGCTGATGCTCTCTTTGCCCTTGGCAAAGAAGAGCCATGGGTTGTGTGCTTGTGTGGTCTTGTGTGCGTCAGTGTCGCCGGGGTGTTCATCCCCATAAGCAGGGCGTGAGCCGAGCCCGTCGGGGCCGGGGACAGACGCCGAAGCGCGTGTGCGCTCCCTAGAGGGGTTTACGACTTCCGTAGAGGAGGTCGTGGTATCACGTTCCTCGTCACGGTCGGAGGTAGCGACGGTAGGTGGGGCGTCGGCCTTCGACATAGCGTAGGCCGCCCACCTTTTGACCCTACGGTCTTTTAGAGTCTTAGGCTTAAGAAGCCGACAAGCCGTGCAACCTTCCTCCTTGTGATCGAGGGGCAAGCAGCGGTTACACCGTGAATGCTTGTCCTTCCAAGTAAACTTGCCCTTGCAAAGCGGGCAAAACCTAAAGGGTGTCCTCTCCATAGCCGAGGCAATAAAACGTGATAACCCCCCCAAGGGAAAGGAAGGGGAAAAGGAAAGGCATTCTCAGAAAAGATTAGAGATGTCCCACGACCCCCACTCTCCCTACTGTGTTTGGCCCGCGAGACCAGGCCACGTGTTCGGCAACGCCGAAGGATCTCCTCCGCTCGTCCCCTCCGTCGAAGATCTTGCTCGGCGGAGCAGCTTCACAACAGCTTCGAGGGGGGATCGATATGTTCTATATTAATATAGGAAAACGACCAAAGGTCGAGGAGATGAAATCTGCAATGTCTCTCGAGGAGCTCCGCGTAAAGGCGACCATTAGCTGGGCGGAAAAAAACAATCTGAGGGACCTCGACGCGTGAGGGATTGTGGGTACTACACACGTCACTATAGGGATAGTGTTACAGACACGCCTTGTCGACGTCCCCTTTTCGACTACGAAAAACAAAATGCAATACTCTGCAGTGACCACTGGATGTCAGACCTATGCACAGCATGTGATTCTAAGCAGATTAACAAACATCAGAAACAATATTATTCAGGAGCCAAACAAAAGCAAACGAAAAGTACAATTTCTGGGTGTCTGTCTCACAGTTCAGAGCCAACTCTGGACAATTCCTCCCCACACCCCCACCCCCTAATCAAGCAGGAGTCTGGGTCTCCTCTGCCATTAAGGCATTTTTCTTAACTTTCTCAGTAGGGTCCTGTCCCACAATGCGCATGTCTGGATCTGGGCAACGACGGTTTAAGCTTGTTAGTTTCTGGCGGGTTGGAGTGTGACTTCTAGTTCTAGACCAGGGGTTTTCTTATTGACATTCAATTCCCTCTTCTGGCTATGCCCCTCTGCAACAATCACATTCCTCTGGGCTGTTCCTATAGCCACATCTCTTCCATCATCAGTCCGTTCCTCTTTCTTCCTTGTTGCCACATGCTCATACCTCCTCTTGTCCACATTGGTCCAACTGACATGTAGTAGTGCATTCCCTCCGTCTCAGACTCCCCAAGTGATTTCTTTTCTCCTCTGCCTACACCAGTAGTTTAACCACCACCGGTTCCATCAGCGCCTCCTGCTGAAGTCTTCACTTCGTCATCACCACACCCTAAAAAAATCACCAACTCCACCTCCTGATATCCCTGGTGTCTATGAACTTCACCACCTCTCCCTACCCTTTATCTCCACAGCCTCCTTCCATCACGGGTTGAAACCACTTTTTCCTGGGTAAGCCACCTTTCTCCCCCGCCCCGTCTATTGTCAAACACCTCACCCTCTCCTCTCCCAAAACAGCCTCTTGCCATTGCCTCCACCACATAGCTTTTCTGCACATCTGCTCTCTCAGCACTGTCATACCATTCTACTGAGGCAATTTTGTATAGGGATCAGGCCTTCCACAGACCTTAGCTCCCCTTAAAGGACTCAGTTGCAGGGGATCATGGTTCAACCAGTGTGATGGTACACCTGGAGCTTGCAAACACCATCCTAGTAAGTACTGAACAGTTTACGCTCAGCGATTAACGGTTCCGAGGACTCCCTGTGGCCCGAGAGTTTGGTTACAAATCTCCAGGTTGCTTAAACGGTGTTAAGACAGTTTTTCGGAAGTCCAACTAAGGGCTTAGTAAAACATTCAACTGAGAGAGTACAAGACTGCACTCTTAGCATAAGGCTGTATCACATGAGTTCATGGTAGCGTAGGCAGAGCAGCCAGGCTCATCTTCGGAGGGAGGGATGTAGGAAAGTACATAGAGCCTGCAGTACACCAAGGAGTAAAAAAAGAAACATTGACAACCAATAGTATTATAAAAAAATAAGGTTTAATTTAAATACAAGTACGCCGAGTTAACTCTTGGGGTAAATACTGGTCAGAGTCAAACACATTTATAAAACACCACTATGCTTGCACGTACACAGACCAAAGCATAACCTTATTTAGAATACCTAACAGCAGTTCTAGGGAAGTCAAACCAATAGTTACTTTGAGATTACTTTCAATAACACCAGGGTAGTAGACTATCAGATGTACCGTGACGCTCAGCAAGAAATCACTCAGTAAGCCAACTGGACACTATACGTTTCTGAATAGTGGAACACTTATTCTAGAAACAGTAAAAACCTTTAACTCAGGATAACAGTTATACTAGGGGAGTTGGACCTTATGGGGTTATCTCCAATGACACGTTTTGGCTCAGTTAAGATCAGTAAGAACAAATTACTTTCTAGATGGCTCAAGGCAAACCAAGGTTAGCTACACCTAAGAACACTTTAAGAATGGCACACAACTATTCTAGGCAATTAAACCCTAATATTGTAATCTACTATTACAGTTTACTTTTTAGATCAGTTCAACACAGATTAAACGAAGCAATAACTCACTTGTTTTAGGATGGCACACAGCTAACATAAGGTTAAGTAAAAACGATACGCTTTTCAAAAGGAGCCATCAGCAACTTAGAGGTAAGTATAACCTAAGGCAGGCTTATTCTGGACAGGCTAACAGCAAGTCAGGGGAAGCAAGACACTCATACATGTATATCCTAACAAGAACAGTACTGTGGAACCAACAACATTACTTTTGGGAAGAGGGGGACCCAATTCACAGGTGTGTAAATAAACAAATCTACTCTTTTAGGATGGAGTGCGTTAGGTAAGAATTTGTAGAGTAACTGGTGTGGGACTTTACAAGACATCTCTTGGTATTAGGCAACCCACCTTCTAATATAGGCGTGTACTACACAAGTTGGTAGTGTGACTGAGCAGCCAGGCATATCTTAAGAAGGGCAGTAGAGCAGTACAATGAAATCAGTAAATACAGTTATCCAAGTAAACACTTGGACACTTAGAGTTATAGTATACATATTTATATATACACACACAAGGATAATTAGACAATCTTTAAAAAGAAGCAAATACTAATAGCATTAATCCCAAAGGTTAGGATTCAATTCAACAAGAGCAAAGCAGAAAAGCAGGCGAGTGATAGCTCTGCTGCCTCTGAGCGGATGCGGAAGAGTCCCACTCCGACACCGCAGCTCCTGCTATGCCGTCCTCCGTTTGGAGGCTCCCCCCCTCTGGGTTGCTTGCAGGCATCCTGGCTCGCGTCCTGCTCCTCCACAGCTGCCTCCTGCTGGTCTTCGGCCCACAGGCCTCCCCGTTTCTCCTTCCTGCAGTGCGCTCCGGCTCTATACACGTGCAACCTCCCAACAGGTTGCAGGTGTGAACCCTTTATTGGGTTTGCCGGACTACAATAAAGGGGACATGCCTGACTCACCACACTGTGCAGGCTTCTCGCCCAAGTAGCAGCATGGTAAAATGATAGTGTAGTGTTTATGCCATTTAGTCAGTCTCTTCTTCGTCCTAGTACTTTTAAAGGTTGAATGGGGAAATGTTAGGGAAGAGGTCTCACAATAACCCATAAAGGTCAGGGATGGGGGTTGGTTTGTCCACCCAGGTGATCCTCCCTTGCTTCTCCACCCCCAGGGTCGGAATCCAAGAGTGAGGGCCCTTCCCTGGACAGCCGAGAAGAGGATACTGGGGTTTTAGGAGTGGGAATACCCAGGTTTCTCACAAAAGCCAGCAGCCGAAGAAACCTGTTAGCTTAAAAGATGGTATCAATTTCTGCAAGTGGACTCTGGGCTCTTCAGAAAACCACTGAAACATCCACTGCGACTCTTGATGTGGCCACTGTTCTCTTCCGTGACCTCTCCGACACTTTCCCTCGCTCTGCTTCCCTCTGCCGGACACACCTTAGCTGCTCTCATCTCAGACATCCCTCACTCTAACCCGCTCACTATCCTCTCCTAGTCGGACCACTCTTCACACCTTGACCTACCCTTTCCCTTGATGCCTCAGCCTGCACTGCCAGTCTCCTCCTTTGTCATTCGACCGATGAAGGAAGTGAAAGTCGCTGCAATTGCCTCTTCCTTCATCCTCCCTCTATCCCCCTTCATTAGAGACTCCTGACTGTTCTAGCTAACTTCCATCTCTACCTCTAACACCCTGGACATCCTTGCGCCCGTCATGAGGCTCTGCATGAAGCCTGCCTCCAAATGCAACTCTTGAATCCGACTTGGCCACTTTGAAACACAAGTGCAAAGCTGCAGAGCGGAAGTGGCAAGCATCTAGCTCATCCTCTGAAAAACTTGCCTGCCGCCTAATCCAAAGGCAATACCATCTCTCCATGAAGAGGACTCGTGTCCAAGCCCACATCTCTGGAGCCACCAATTATTCTTTTTTGTTTTTTTAAAATCAGCATGGAATTTGCCAATCCTACCGCAGTCTCATCTCTGTCTATTGCCCTCTGCTTAGGCCACCCACTTTTCCTCCAAAACTCTGGACATCCTGTCCTCTTTTTCCACCCCTGCCCCCCCTTCTCTTGCCTCCCTTGGTATCCCCCCCATACTCTTTCTCTCCCATTGCACCACATGAGATCTATAGAGTGGTCAGCTCTATGAAAGTCTCCTCTAAACTGGCGCTCCCCTGCTCCTCCAGAAACATCAAGGACAACATTGCCTCTTGTTCCAGCCTTGGCTGACCTCTGCAACCACTCATTTGCCACACTGGCTCCTTCCCTCAAGCACTATTGTGCACCCTCCCCTAAAAACACTATCTGCTGACCCTTCTTGCCCAGCTAACTATCGCCCTACCTCCATCACCCCTTTTTTGTGCGAACTCATGGAGAAGCTGGTGATCCCCCAACTGACCCTCCGCACTGAAAGTTGTCGTTTTTTCCCAGAACGTGTGGCACTAACCTCCTGCCAGTACGACTGCAGAAAGCCTTGCGGAAACAAAAGCTGCAATCGCATAAGAAATTCTGTAGAGGGGCAGGCTGGGAGGGTGCGATGTGGAATACGGAGGAACATCCCATCGAAAGAAAGTTAACAGGTAAGAAAGTTACTTGTTCTTCTATGACAGACTCCCAAAGCAGTACAAACGTCTAGAGGTGGGAAAAAGAATTTAGAATTTTAGAATGCCCAATCGACATAGGAGAGGATTATCTGACTGAAGAAAAGACAAGCTGGTTGATCTCACCAGGCTCAAGGGAAGACGACTCAGGACTGGATCTTCTCTTGTCGTTGAAGGGTAGATAGCTCAGGACTGCAGCAGGGCTTCACCGGGACTTGGGGTTGCAGCAGCCATCTTCTTCTCGGCTTCTCTTCAGTTCCTTGCAGTACCAGTGGCGACTGTCTTCTAGCCCAAGAGTCCTGCCTTTTATGCCAAAATCCCCCATTCACACAGCTTGGCTGTCAATCACTCAGCAGGGGGGTTGTCCAGCCCAGACAACCACCTTAGCCAATCAACAGAAAGTGCGCCTTGTGTCTCCAAGGAGACCCTTTGCAGGGGGCAACTACACCCCTCCCTCACATTCAGCCCACCTAGACACCCAGACGCGAAAGGAGGGCTTCTGGTCAGAAGCCCGCCAAAGGACAGCGAACAAAGGAGGCAAACCTGGATTGCCACGCAAAGAAAGACCCAAGAAGGAGGTTAACAAAAAGAAATGGCGATTAAACCCAACCGGATCCGAAATAAAAAGTATTTGGGGAAGCGGGTTTAATGTTAAGGGAGCGAAACAATGCTCCAAGAGGTACAGATAAAAAGGGCTAAGAATTAACCCTTTCCAATACTCCATGAAAGATGGGGTGTACTGGATCTGTGGTTAAATGACTATGTAAAGTTAATGGCAACTATACCCTTTTCTGGGGGACAGTAGTATGTCCTAGAAATGGAGTCGGTGGGAAGTCTAAAAGACAACCCTGTGTCACTGCACAGAAGGTGCTGTGTAACACAAAAGTGTGGGGTTACTGAAGTGGTGTCCCTTCAGAGGCCACAATCACAAACAGTTGAAATACACATGGCAAAACACAGGCAAGAGTGAGGGGAAAAGCTCACACTCTTACCAAGTAGAAAGAAAACTCCAGAAATCCAGCACAGCTGCTGAGGGACTCACTAGGTAAGGGAAATTAGCCATAGAATGAGAATTCTCCCTAAGAGGCTCTAGGCATGTTGAAACTTGTCCACCATCTGCAGAATGTGATGAGCCCTCACCTGGGGAGGTGAACACTGCCCCAGGGATGTGTCGAGCACTGCTCCGATGTACTGGAGCCGCTGGGTATGTGTCAAATGAGACTTCTTTAAGTTGAGGGAGAAGCCCAGCTTGTGAAGGGAGTGGCAGGTGACAGACAGATGATCCAGGACTTGCTCGGGAGAGCGCGCCCTGATCAACCAATCGTCCAGGTAGGGGTAGACGTGAATCCCCCCTTTCCTGAGATACGCTGCCACCACCACCACCATTAGCTTGGTGAAGACCCTTGGGACGGAGGTCAATCCGGACGGTAGGACCCAAAACTGAAAATGCAAGTCGCCAACCGCAAACCTCAGGTACTTACTGTGCTTGGTATGAATCGGCACATGAAAGTAAGCATCCTTGAGGTCGAGAGACACCAACCAATCCTGAAGTTGAAGGGCCTGGAGGACTTCAGAAAGGACAAGTTCAAGATGGTTACTCTTTCTCAAGAGCTTATTCAAACCACGCAACTCCATGATGGGTTTCAATCCCTCGTCTTTTTCGGGATCAAAAAATATGGTGAATACCATCCCTTGTTCTTCTCCGCTACAGGCACCAGTTCTATGGTGCCTTTCTCCAGCAGGGATAGGATTTCCTGCGCAAGGAGCGGATCCAGACTCTTCAAAGAGCTTCCCGGTGGATTGTCGTGAGGCCTCTGCTGGAAAGAAAGACAGTAGCCGTGGGCTATGATCTCCAGAAGCCACACATCTGAAGTAATGGCACGCCATTCTACAAGATGCTGCGCCAGCCTTCCCCCCAACCGGCGAACCATGGGCTATGGCCTCTTGACTGAGCAGAAGCAGCTACGGCAGTGCCTTAGGGCAAGGAGCAACTGCCCAAGTGGCTTTGGCACCTCGAGTACCTTGTTTTCCACCTCTGTTACTCCTACGTTGGCCCCTTTGACTGGCAGCTCCCCTCGATCTACCAAAGGAAGAGTAGTATGGAAAGGAACCACCCCTCCATTGCTGTCCCCTAGGACAAAAAGGCGGATGTTGACGTACTGCAGCGCTCAACGATGTTGCTGCAGCTTTGGAGGTCTGCAACCTCTCAAGGCTCTCGTCAGCCTTGCTGCCAAAAAGATGGACACCATCAAAGGGCATGTTGAGAAGCCGGGACTGCACATCAGGAGCAAACCCCCGACTTCCGCAACCACGCAAACCTGCGCATCACGGTGCTCGCCGTCATGGACCGGCTGACACAGTCTGCCACGTCCAAACCTGACTGAACGGATTCACACATGGCATCTTTGCCATCTTGCACGAGGGATAGCAAGCCATCCCGTTCCTCCCCTTCGGGAATATGTTCAGCCGCCAAAGATACACAATTCCACATAGTGTGAGTGAATCTTGCTAAGGCACAAACGGAGTTGGTTGCCTTTAAAACCATACCCCCAGATGAAAATACTTTCTTTGCCCAACCATCAAAGCGCTCGTCGTCCCCATCAGGAGGGATGGTAGGGTACGCAGCCTGCTTCGCTGGGGCCGTAGCCGCCTGCACCACCAAACTCTCCAGAGTGGGGTGCCTAGACAAGTAGCAGGGGTCACCACTGGCTGGACGGTATTATTTTCGGAAGCGACTTACCCACTGCCGGGAGACTCTCCGGAGCAGTCCAAGCCGCCGCCACCCTTCTTTGTAAGGCCATATGAAAAGGCAGCACCGGGTCAGTGGGCGGACCTTGATCCAATATATCTGTCAGGTCATCCTGCAGAAAATCAACAGGCGGCGCAGACCACCCCAAGTACTCAGTCACCCTTGACATGCAACGCCTGGAGGACTCGGCATGTGTGCCAGGCTCAGGCCTGCCAAACTCAATCTCCAGAGAGGTGTCCAGATCACTGCCGTCATGTAAAGACCGACGTATGTCTTCTATTTGGCTGTGACCAGACAAAAGGTCATCAGGCACCTCAGGAGGCACAACCCCCTCATCATGCCTGGGGTGAGGGGGGGGGGGGGGGGGGGCCGGAGCCCCGAGCGTGTCCTTCGACGGCCTCTGCAGTGACTTATTCGGAGCCGGAGCATCGAGAGAGTCCCTCGACGGACATGGCGCCGACGGCGTCAATGCCTTCTTAGAATGCCTCAGGCTCAGATGGTGTCGAGGACCGCGGCCTGGCACGGCTATGGCAATCAACCTCGTCTGATCGGGACCTCGACGGCTCCTGATGATCGCGCCGACCGCCCGAAGGCATGCGAGTGGCAGCTCTAGCATGTTCCTTGCCGGCTTCTCTCGTAGACGCCGGCGGAACGGTGCCCTGCGATTCGAAAATCGCCATCTGCTGGCGGAATGCATCCCATTCCACCGGCGATGAATGCTTAGTGGGACAAGCAACCTGCCGTCTGGCGGAGTCCTCGGATGCGGAAGGCGACCGATGACGGCACACGAGAATGCCTAGAAGAGGCACAGGAATGGCAGGACCAACTCTGCGACCGAGACCCCCCTGGACTTACGCCGACGCGGAGAGTCAGCCCTCGAATCGTCGGTCGAAAGCCCAGCGGATTTCGAATTACGGAGTTTAGAAACCCTACCTACCAACAATTTCTTCTTCCGCTCCCGCAAGGCCTTCGATGTCGGGGACTGGTAGTCATTGCAGTCGTCTGTGGCATGGCTCTCGCCAAGGCACCAGAGGCAGACGTCGTGCGGGTCCGTAATGGATATTTTGGCACCGCAGTCCCGACACTTTTTGAAGCCCGACTTTGGGGTGGAAGAAGACGAAGACATATTCTCAAACTAAGTAGAAGAATCGAGCACGCTGAGATTCTGAGGCGAACACGTTCACGGAAAAAACGGAACTGAGGCTACAGGCGCTGTGCGTCCTAGATATAACATGCGGTGACGTCGACCCCCGACGGTGGCCCTCGAGGACAGCGTATCGACGCCGAAAAATGTTCTGAGTCAGCTCAGCTGGGGTGATTACCGTCATAGATGTGGAATACGTCAGAGGACACAATCCCCTTCGAAACTGCTCTCCTGAACACCCGTCAACCTACCCTACTCGCTAACCTGGACACTCCCTCTGTTCTGTGCCTCCTCTATCTCTCTTCTGCATTTGACACAGTCAACCACTCATCCTCAAAGTGTTCCTGATATCCTTGGCATCACGGACTGGGCACTGGCGTGGCTGACCTTCCTTTCAAACAGACCTTCCCAAGTGCAAATGGACCCTTTTCTCTACTCCGCCTCTCTGTACCTGTGGCGTCCCTCACGGCTCTATCATATCGCGTTGGCTCTTCAACATCTACCTGGCCCCTCTGGCCCACCTGATCTCCACTTTGTCCCCCAATGTCCAGTGTTACTCAGAAGAGACAGCTCTTTCAAGCTGCCTTCCCCTACCTCCTCACTCATACCCGACTGCTATTCAGGCATGGTGCTCTGCCAATGATCTCTGCGTTAATGCCAGTAAGACTGAGATCCTTCTCATTGGGACGCCTGCTCTTTGTTTCCCCACCATGCTCTGGCCAGACTCCCTGGGTCCTCTCCCCGCACCCACGTGAGGCAAGTTGCATCTCCTCAGGTACATTCTACCTCTCACCTTCCCCCCAGAAGCTCAACACCTACAGAGCCCTGGTTCCCACTTAGCCTAGTCTAGTCTACTGCAACAGCCTCTTCCTCAACCTGCCTATTTCCTCCTTTCGCCCCCTTCAACTAATCCAGAATAGGACTGCAAAACTTATCCTTTACCTCAAGCTAAGGTACTGCATCTCTCCAGCCCTACAATCTCTCCACTGGCACCCGATGTCCGCAAGGATCAAATTCAAGACCCTTTGCATCATCCACAAGACTGTATGAGGCCTAGGACCTCTTTAAATCCAGCTTTCCCAAACTAAATACCTCCCCTCCAGAGTCCTTCAGTCTTCTGGCTCCCACTCAAATCAAACATTTCTCCAAGCAGAGAGTGGGAGGTAGATCCCTTTCCTCAGCTGGCTCCTCCCTCTGGAACAGCCACACCCCCCACCCCGACACCCCGCAACCCCCTCGGATTTGAGGCAGATCTTAAATTCCAGAAACTTAAAGACTCCTTTTCTCCTCTTCCTTCCCTCACCCCCCCCCCTGCTAACACTCCATCTGTTGCTACAACTGGGGCCTGGCCCAGTCAGTCATACAGGGGCCAGGCCACCCCTACCAGCCCCCCCAGAATCCTTTGTTAGCACTTCCCCCTCAGGCTCCCGCCCCCAGACTAGCCCTTCCTGGTCCTCCCTGGTATCTGTCCATTGCACTCGTGCCCCCTACATCCCCTGGCACTTGCTGCCTTGGCCCACCCAGGACTTGCCCATCCCCACCCTTGGGGTACCCCACTCCTGCACTTCTCCCTCTACCCATTCCCCCTTGCACTCATCACCTTGACATGCACGGTAGGATTGTAACAAAGGCCAATATAACAGTTTTGTTGTTTATTTGTGTTTACTTTTTGATTCCCATGTGCCCCCTCCAGCCCCCATCGCGTCTTGTGGCGCCTAGAAACACCTGTGTATATGCGTCATAAAACTGTCCAATAATTAAGCACATACAATTGCAAAGGGGATTCCCATCAAGCACAGTTCAAGGGACTACTCAAATGGCACAACAAGCACATATTTGCTTCCCTCATACTTACCCCTGAATCCACGGCCACCACCTCCACCTCTCCCTCGGAAACCACCTCCGCCACCTCTTCCTCCTCTAAAGCCACCTGGGAAAAGAAATATGCATTACAAAACTAAGCCAGCCTCCCCAAACCTTCCCCATTGGAAAATAAAAAACACTTCTGCATCCAATTGCATTTACAACATGGACCATGAGTTACAATTTATTCAGAAAGGCTGCCTGGCAAAGCATAGAATAGAAACAGCTCAAAATGTGGGATTTAAGCCATGACCACAGTGCATATTAGAAACAGTCAGCAAAACAGCATGCAAGAAACGAGAAAGCGAATAAATGCAAGGGAGAGAGTTAGAAGGGGGGCTACCTAATTTAGCAATGAGACATTTATTCTTCTACAGAGCCGGGATGCTATCAGTAGTGTCTTAATGAATAGCCCCAACCCTAAAACCAAAACATAAAAGTTTACACAATTAGCAAACCCACGATTAATCTTACTCTAATTTGCTTAAAAAGATGTGCTACCAATGACTCTGTATGGGCAAAAGCATTCCAGCCTTTACATGGCCAATTGACTATAAAAGGTAGCCCTTGATTGTGATCAGCTTTCACAATCAAAATCTCAGAATAAAGCAATGTCTCCGATGAGAAGGTAACTAACCTTTAAAGCCTAAAGCTTAAGCAGAACCTTGATCAGAGATCAAACTTGTTCATCTCATGAATATACAGCTGTACATTGGTTTCTTTGACAAGGCCTAAAACATGGGAATGGCATGTGGGTTGGACATGTATCTGCTTGGGTGGAGGGGGAAGAACAGGAATAGTGAAGGCATCTTTGAGAATGAAAAGTTACTTGTAATCATAACACTTAATCATGGGTATCTTCATTACATCTACTAACAGTTATGATATGGCATTTGCAGCGCGCCTATGCACAAGTGTTTCAAGGCGTGACGAGGCAGGGAGGGGGGAACAAGGGGAAGACAGACAACTATCCTACTAGGCCAGGTGTCATTCAGACCGCGCAAGTGCAAGGGTAGGGGGAAGGGAAAAAGTGCAAGGGGAAGGGGAGGGGGGAAGTGCAGTACAAAGTAAGTAGAATAAAAATAAACAAATAGGGCCAGATGGTGGCAAGTGCAAGGTAAGTGCAGACAAGTGCTGGGAAGGGGGGCTGTAGGGAGAGAGACAGTCCCACAGTGCAGGGGTTGCCAGGGAGGCAGTGCAAGTGGAGAGTGGCTGGGCCCAGGACCGAGGTCGGTGAGAGTGGCCCAGTTGCAGATTCAGTGCAGTTTCAGTGAAGAATTTAGCAAGGGAGAGAGAAAGCAGAAGCAAAGAGGAAGGTTTTGAGGTGCTTCCGGAACCGGAGATGGTTCTCCTCAAGTTTCAGGGCGGCAAGAAGGCTGTTCCAGAGGGAGGCCCCTGCCGCGGAGAGAGATCTACCCCCAGCTCGTTGCTTCGAGAAGCGGCTGACCCTGAGGGAGTTGGAGACGGATGAGCGAAGGGCTCGGGAAGGAAGATATTTAGGAAGAGAGAGTTGAAGGTATTTAGGCCCCAGGCCCCAGAAGGCCTTGTGGACAGTGCAGAGGGTTTTGAACTTAATCCTTGCAGTCACTGGGAGCCAGTTTAGAGATTTCAGTCCTGGAGAGATACGGTCCCTGGGCTTGAGGCCAAGGACAAGTCTCGCAGTTCTGTTCTGGATGAGTTGCAGAGGGCGCAGAGTGGAGGCAGGCAGATTAAGATAGAGGCTGTTACAGTAGTCCAGCTTCGAGAGAACCAGGGCTCGGGAGACAGTGAGCTTCTGGGGGAAGGAGAGGAAGGGAAGAATACCTCTGAGGAGGTGCAGCTGGTAGTGTGACTTCTTAGAGACGTCAGATATATGAGGAGAGAAGGAGAGCGTGGAGTCGAAGATGACCCCCGAGGTTTTTTGCCTTGCAGGTAGGAAGAGGGCCAAGAGAGGCTGGCCAGAGAGCTGCAGGGAAGGAGGGAGTGGGTGTGCCGATGAGTAGAATCTCAGTCTTACTGGCATTAAGGCAGAGGTCATTGGCGGCACACCATTCCTGGATAGCAGACAGACAGTCAGAGATGAGGGAAGGAGGAGGCGGCCGAGGGTAGCCTGAAAATGAGCTGGGTATCGTCCGCATAGCACTGAAAGTTGGGGCAGAGAGCGGCGATGCGGTGGGCAAGGAGTGCCAGATACTGGTTGAACAGCCAGGGAGAGAGATTAGATCCCTGGGGAACATCACAGGTGGATAAAAAGATGTCAGAGAGGAAGGACCCAAGTTGGACCTGGGAGGGTCAATTGGAAAGGAAAGAGGTCAACCACGCCAGAGCCTGACCAGTGATACCCAGGTTATCACGGAGACGGTTGAGCAGGATGGCATGGTTGACAGTGTCAAAGGCAGAAGAGAGATCGAGCAGAATGAGAACACACGTAGTGTTGGAGTCGAGGTTCAAGAGCAGGTCCTCACGGATGTTCAGGAGAGCAGTTTCCATGCTTCTGGCAGCTCTGAAGCCAGATTGATGGTCATGAAGACTACCAACAGATTCAGCATGGAGGTTAAGCTGGGAGATGGCCAGTTTCTCCAGGAGCTTGCCCAGGAAGGGAGTGATGGAGATTGGGCAATAGTTAGCTGGGCAGGAAGGGTCGGAAGAGGGTTTCTTAAGCAGAGGGTGCACAAGGAAGTGCTTGAGGGGGGATGGGAAGGCTCCAGAGGCGAATGAGTGGTTGCAAAAGTCAGCCAGGGCAGGAGCCAGGGAGTCGATGTGGTCCTTGATAGTTTTGGAGGAACAGGGGTGAACCTGTTTAGACAAGACTTTCATAGATCGGACTCGTCTGGAAACCTCGTCAGCAGAAAAAAGGGGAAGGCAGAGAAGGAGGGAGGAGGGGTGGCTGCAGAAGGGCCAGAGGAAGAGCCGGGAAGAGAGGGGGGGGGGGTGATGGGAGGAGAGTGAGGACAGGATGTCCTGAGTTTTAGAGATGAAGTGAGAGGCCAGTGCAGTGCAGAGGGCCTGGGAGGGGACAGGAGAGGTAGAGAGTGCAGCAGGGTCGGCAAGCTCCTTGCAGATTTTCAGCGAGTTCAGCGAGTTGTTAGATGCCGCAGAGATGCGGGCTTGGATAAGGGCTCTCTTCTTGATGAGAATGGAGAGACGGTATTGCCTTTGGAGCAGGCGGCAGGCCAGTTTGTCAGAGGATGAACATGAAGCACGCCATTTCCTCTCTGCCACCCTGCACTTGCGTTTTAGGGTGACGAGATCCGAGTCATACCAGGAGTTAGATTTGGCTTTGGGCTTCAAGCGGATTCTCATGAAAGGGGCAAGGATATCAAGAGTATCAGATATAGCAGAGTGGAGCATGGAGAGGGATGTGTCAGGTTGGGAGTCAGCCGAAGGGGGAGGTGGGGGCGAGAAGGTGGCAGCGAAAGCCTCAACTGACACGCGCTTCATGGGTCGGATGACCGAGAAGGTGGGTGGCAGTGATGAGGGTGGCTTTGCCTGTGGGGGAGGAAGGGTGAGGTGGGAGGATAGGAGAAAGTGATCACTCCAGGAGAGAGGAGTGGAGAGAGGGACGGAGAGGGGAAGGTCAGAAGAGATCAGAGCATTTGCACAGTTGGGAAAGATTTTCCTTGTTGCTGTTTTTCAGCCGCCTTCTGAGAGACCACAGCACATTATACCCCACTTCAGCTTCTTCCTTAAAGGATTCAGATCCTTCAGAGCACTGGTCAGTCCCCAAGGTTGCCACTATCCTCTTTGTACACCTTTCATGCTATGGCATTGTTAGGGAGAATTCTCATAAATGGGCGATATCCCTTACCTAATTAGTCCCTCAGCACCTGGTAAGAGTGTGAGCCTTTTTCCTACTCTTACATGTATTTTGCTGTGTGCGTTTTCACTTTGTGTGATCTTCAGCACTGGAGCCTCACCTACTGCATGGCCTCATATTTTCATGCGTGTTACACAGCACCTTCAGTGCAGTGACACAGGGTTGTCTGAGACTTCCCACTGACTCCATTTTCTGGGGCTCACTACTGTCCCCCAGAAAAGGATAAAGTTGCCATTAACTTTAGTCACTTTAAACCACAGACCCAGTACACCCCATCTTTACATGGAGTATTGAAAGAGTTAACTTATCCCTTTTTGTCCGTGTCTCTTGGAGCATTGTTTTGCTCCCTTTACATTAAGACTTGGCTGGTGGCAGTGGTATCTACCCTAACTTTTCTACCGTGATTTTCTTATATAAACGTGGTATTGTTTTAGGCCATTATATTAGCCTCAGCATAAACCCGCTTGACCAAATGCATTTTATTTTGGCTCCGACTGGGTTTATTCGCAAATTCTTTTTGTTAAATTCTTTGTGTTTTTCTCAGCGCGCCAAACCAGGGAGGATTCCTTTGTTCGCTGTTTTTGCAGGCTTCTGCACAGATGCCCGCAAGGCGCCTGAAAGTCTAGGTAGGCAGGATGTGAGGGAGGGATCTTCGGAACCTTGCCATGGGTTCCCTTGGTAACCCAAGTCGCACTCCTGTTTGATTGGCTGAGGGGACTGTCCTTGCCAGGACAGCCACCCTGCTGTGTGATTGACAGCCAGGCTGTATGAATCGGGGAAACTGCACAAAAAGCAGGTCTCTGGGACAGGAAAGGCAGAGTCGCCACTGGAATGAAAGAACCAACAAGGAACTAGCAGAAGAGGACCCCTACAACGACAACCGCCCGGTGAAGCCTTGCTGCAGGTCCGAATCTTCAGAATCCGACGACAGAAGATCCTCAGGGAAACTTCTTCCCTTGAGCTGGTGGGGCCAACCAGTTCGCCCAAACTGCAAACCAGGATCCTTCCTCTGGTTGAATTTGCTGTACAGAGCTACAGTCGCCCGGATAGCCAGGAAGGTCGGACCCTGCTTGGATTTTAAGGAGCGCATCTTTTATTCGTTGCTTTGCTCTGCTACTGGTTTCTTCCCTGGGTAGTGCAGGACCCTCACAGTCTTGCTACTTCTTGTCAGTCTGACAGTCGCTTCAGGAACCATGAGCCTGCAGGAACTACCAGGAACGTCCACCTCAGCTACAGCTTCTTCTCCATTTAAAAGATACTGTGCAAATCTGGTTGTCCGTTTCGTTCAACCGCGGTGAAAGTGTTTGAAATCTTTCTCCAATCCGAGGGATTGTCCTTCTCTTCTCTTAGAACTAACTTTTGTAACGACCAACCTCGTCCAGAAACCGCGACACAAACTTTAACGCAAACTACCCTGAACTGTGTAATCTTGAGCAAAAGACTTTTGACCCATTGACTTTGGCCCCAAGCCTTTTCTACCTGATCTCTGTAGTTCCTCTTGTTCAATTGCCCTGAGTACTTACCTGTTGGTGTGATTTAATTTCTATCAACTTTGTCTTTCCTTCCCTTTTAAATTGCTGGAGTGCCATTTTGCTCCCACTTCATTTTGTGAGCTTAACTTGTCTAGAATTTAAGGGAAGTGGTGTGGTGTATTCAGAGTGTGATTTTTAGACTGCTTATAGTAGTGTACTGTTATACAACTGAAGAGTGAAATAAATGTATTTTCTTTTACTTGAAAACCCTGAGTCAGTGTTTGCCTGAATCATAGTAATTGCTGTCCTTTGTTAATGTTAAAGGACATTTGTACCGCGCACTATCACCACTGTAGTCGTCCCTTGGCGCTCTGGCGACTCTGAAAGAGGAGGGGGGGGGGTTGAGTTAGTGGGAGGAAGCAGGAAAAGTGCAAGAGAGCAGTGATGTGCTGTTGGCGGCCTCAGTCCGGTGGGTCCGTTGGCTGGGCCTGGGGTGTTTGCGGCCGGTAGTCGTCGTGTACTGTTGTGCAAGGCTATGTGTGTTTTTGTTTTGTTGTTGCAATGTAGTGAAGTTTGTGCGGTTTGTTGTGCTGTAGGTTTTGGTTGGGTTTGGAGTTTGAGAGGTGTATGCAGAAATGGAAATTGTTAGTAGGGTTGGTTAGTTTGCATCTCTATCCTGAATTGAAGCGCTCGGCTTGCGTAGTCTCCCCTGTTGCGGCTCTGTCCTGATCTGGGTCTGACTGGCATACAGGTTCCATACTCTAGTCCTCGCCTCTAACATGCTCTCTCATGGCTCCCCTTATCCTCCATTTAGACTCTAATGGCCAGTGCATCTCAGGTAGTGGGGAGATTGCCCATGTCTCGATAATTCCACACCAACGTGGTACCTGTAATTACGGGGGCGGGCGAAAGTGTTAATGGGATTGTCTGGGTTAGTTGACTAAGTCTCCGTGTGTGCCACCTGTGTTCCTGTCTATCCGATGTCACCCGTCCAGCTGCTGTGGTCTGTACTCTCCCCGGTCAGGGATGTCCGTGTCTTTTCGGTTTAGTTATCCTTTTTACCAGTTTCGTTTTTCATGTTTAGTCCGTGGTGTTGTAGGGCCAGGTTTTTAGTGATTTCCTGAATTTTAGGTGATCTTCAGTGTTTCTTATTTCCTTTGGGATGTTGTTCCAGGTTTTTGCGGCTAAGTGGTAGAAGGAGGTACCTTTAAGTTTTTTCTTGAGGTATGGTTTGAGTTCCAGGCGGATTTCATTGCTCGATCGGAGGGGTCTTGGTTTGTAGACTTATTTTCTTTTGCAGGAATTCTGCTCCTTGTCTGCTGACAAGGTGATGCAGTGTTTATCTGGGAGCCAGTGTAGGGTTTTTAGGGCTGGAGTGATGCAATCTCTTCTGGATAGTTTGAGGAGTAGTCTTACTGCTGCATTTTGGATCCGTTGCAGTTTCTTCAGGAGGTATTCAGGTATTCCGAGGTAGAGGCTGTTTGCAAAATCTATTTTAGACATGATTAGGGCGACAATAGTGTTTTATGCGCCAAGGAGAGGAAAGGTTGCATTTATTTGTGGCTCCAGGGTTAGGTTGTTGTCCATTAGGACTCCCAGATTTTTTACTACCTTCGATGGTGTTGGTGCGTTGCCCATTTCCGTAGGCCATGGGATGGAGGTTTCGTTCTCTTGGTCTTTGGATACGATCATGAATTCTGTCTTTCCTGGGTTGATTTTCAGGTTGTTGGCATCCATCCAGTCGAAGACTTCTTTTAGACAGTCGATAAGGGTTGAATGGTTGGCATCGGTGTCTTTGATTTTGTAGATGATCTGAGTGTCATCTGCGTAGTTGTAACATGTAATGTTGTATTTTTTAAAGATTATGATGACCGGAGTCTGGTAGATGTTGAAATATAGTGGAAATAGTGAGGATCCTTGTAGTACTCCACAATCGTTAACTCGTGGAGTGGATTTGAAAGGTTTTATCCATACAGTTTCTGTTGTCTGTTAGGAATGATTTGGTCCAGCATATTGCTGTGTCTGTTATGCCTATGTTTTCTAGTCTTTTGGTCAGGGTGTCGTGGCTGTGTCAAAGGCTGCGGAGAGGTCGAGCAGAATAAGGGCTGAAGTAGTGTTTGAGTCTGAATTAGTTTTGAGGTCGTCCCAGATGGATAGTAGTGCTGTTTCCGTTCCTCTCGCTTGTCAAACCGATTTGCGCTTGGTCCAGCAGGTGGCGTTTTTCTACATGTTCTTGGGTTAGTTTATATACGTAGGTTTCTAGAAGTTTCGCTGGGTAGGGGATGTTAGAGATCGGCCTGTACTTGGAAAGGTCATCTACGTCACCACTTGTGTTTAAGAGTGGCTTGATGTTTGCTGATTTGAAGATCTTCGGTACAGTCCCTGTTGATAGTGATAGATTTAGAAGGTTTCTATAGTGTTCTGCTGGCGATCCTTGCGCGAGGATTGATTTGTAGATGTCTGGGGGACATGGGTCCATGGGTGAGCCCGCTTTCTTGCTTCGTTTAACCAGCATTGCGAATGCCTGCTGATATTTCAGGAAAGCTTCAGAGTTTGTGTTGTGGTTCCGAGTTGGGTTGTAGGTTGTGGTTGGTTGGTCACTTTTGTATGGTTTGACGGATGTCGTTGATTTTTATTTTTAAGTGAACTGCCAGGTCGTTGTATAGTTTTTCTGAGGGGGTTGGGGTGTTAACACAGCCTGGTGGGTTTCTCATTTCTTCAATGATGCTAAACATTTCTTTTTGTGTGTTGGTGGCATTGTTGATTCTGTCATCGTAATGTCTTTTCTTACCCTTTTGAATTTCATTCTTGTATGTATGGATTTGCTTCTGGTACAGTGTTTTTTTCCCTGGGTTGTATTCTTTCCTCCATGCCAATTCCATCTTTCTGTTTTCCTTTTTCATTTCGTTTAATAGTGGGGTGAACCATTTTGTCATTGCTCTTTTTTTGATGGGGTGAACGGTTTTTCCGGGGTGATCTTGTCCATCGTATCTGCGGTCCATTTGTGCAGTATTTCTGCTTTGCCGTCTAGGTCAGCTAGCGCCAGTTGTGTAGTTGAGGGTTTCGTTAATTCCAGTTGTTCTAATAGGTTGCTTTTTTTTTTACGCGTTTCCAGTTTCTTTTGGTGGTGGTTGTGAGTTTCGGGTGTTGGCTGTAGGCTTGGTTAGGCAGAGTGATCACAAATGGGATGATGAGATGGTCGCTCCATAGTATTTGTATCGGAGGTGCCGTGGTGATGAGGTTTTTCTTTGGCGAAAATTGCGTCTAGGGTGTGACCTGCCGAGTGCGTTGCTCCTTTGACTAGTTGTCATTGTTTCATGGTGCTGAGTTGTTCAATTATTGAGTTTTGGGAGTTGGCGTGGCTGTCTTCAAACCAGATGTTGAAGTTCCCCAGGATGATTAGGTGTTCGTGGTTGATGGCTAAGTTGGTGATGGCTACTATGAAGTTATCGACGAATGTTGCATTATGTTGGTGGTCTGTATACCAGGATGAATGTGATGTTGGTTTTTGGGCCCCCTGTTAGGTGAATTACCATGGTTTCGCAGTTGAGGATGTTGAGTGCTTTGTCAGTTTTTATTTTCAGGCGTTCTTTGAATGCTATAGCGATGCCTCCTTTTTTGTTTTTTCTGTTTATATGTAGGCATTTGAAGTCTGTCGGAAGGCAGCTTTGGAGTGTGATTTTGTAGTTGTCGTCCAGCCATGTTTCTGTGATGAACAGGATGTCAATGCCGTTGTCGAGTAGGTCGAAGATCTGTTGAGCGTTTTGACATGGATCTTGCGTTTATTAGATTGCAGTCAAGTTTGGAGGTGTTTGGTTTGGGTTTTGTCGAGGTCGTCTTCCGCTCGGTGTTGTTTCCTTCTTGGTCGGTCACTTGGTGGGCTGCGGGGTTTGGGGTGTCAGCGTCTAAGAGTTCCTTTAGGTTTTGTCTTGGGTTTGTGTTTTCATCGGGTTCATCTTCCGGGGGTTCTGGTTGTTGATTGGAAGTTCCTCTTGCTTGAGTGATGTAGGGGGGCGGGGGGGGTTATTGGGTCGGTCGTCTGTATGTTTGTTTTGGTCATCCTTCTTCTACTTGCGTTAGGTTGATTGATGTTGCTGCTTCTAATGTTGGGTTGGATTGGCGTGGTGGCCAGTTTTCTGCGAGGTATGGAGTTAGGTAGAGGGATTTTTCTCTTCTCTCAGCGTTCCTTCAGTTTGTGTTCCTGCCTGTGGGGGTCCAGTCTATGGTTGTTCTAGGTTGCTGTTCTGGCGGGTTTGTTCTTTCGTCTCTTTCTCGGAATTGGTAGTTTGCGCAGCATTGTAGGATTGAGAGTGGTTTAGTCTTTGTTTGGTTACATCTAGTTGGTCCTGCTTTGGACCAGTTGTCTTGTGGTGTAGTGACTGGTGAGGGGGGTGTCCGCTACTAGTTTGGCTCCGTCTATGGGTGATATTCCGGCTGGAGTGGACGACTCGTTCAGTCGCTGTCCTAGGTGGGGAAGGGAGGTGGTAAGGGTTATTA
Organism: Ambystoma mexicanum; assembly: GCF_040938575.1. NCBI lineage: Eukaryota > Metazoa > Chordata > Amphibia > Caudata > Ambystomatidae > Ambystoma > Ambystoma mexicanum. The sequence continues at coordinate 269,486,240 of NC_090937.1, forward strand.
TGTTGGGTGTTATCGGTGGCTCTCTTTTACTGTCCGTTCCCCTAAGCGCGGTTTATAGTGGTGAACAGGCTGTGTGGGTTGGGTAGGGTATCAGCTGGTTGGAGGGTGGCTTGGACGGGCGTAGCTTGGACTTTCGCCTTGTGATGCGAGAGGCCCTAGTCAGAGTGACCCACCACCGTAATTCGCTGGTGGTTTCTGTCTCACTTGGGAGTTTGCTAAATGTGCGAGTGAGCTAGATTTGAGATACCTGTGAAGTGGGATAGAGGCTAATCAAGAGACACATGTATAGTGGGAGAGAGGCCTATCAATGCAGTCTGGAGGTCAGACAATGCTATTTGGGCAAAGATGCCCTGCTATCAATGCAGTTTGGGATCACACAATGCAATTTGGGCACAGAGGCCCTGCTAAGTTTGAGATACCTGTGTAGTGGGAGAGAGGCCTATCAATGCAGTTTGGGGTTACGGGGGGTGATCATATTGGTAGACATTGGTTGGTTTAGCCTAGTGGCCAAGTACATAGGGTAGAGCTGTAACTCTCCTCGACCTGGGCCACCCTACCTTACTGGTCCTTGTAGTTGCTGGTTGACGGCTGGCCACTGGCTTGGCTTCCCCTGCGGACACCTGCTGACACTTCCTGGAGCCGCCTCTGTTGGAGTAGCCCTTGGCCTTGGGGCCCTTAGCCGCAGGGCTGCACGGGCAGAGGGCTGCCCTGGGAGGACCAGTGATGAAGTGTGGGTGGACCAATGATAGTGGGCCTGGGCGGGTCGGGAGGGAGGGATCGGGGATGGAGGACCGTGCGGGAAGGGGGAAGAGGCGGCTGGAGGGGCACTGCAGGACCTAGGGCCCGCTTTGGATGGGAAGATAGGCGCTCTTTTAGAGGGGGAGCTGGGCCAGGCAAAACACTCCTCACTCACCTGGCGACCTCGCTGGAAACTAACTATTTGATACTGCTCACTTACTCTTGAGATAAGTCTGGCTGCTCTACTAGTCTTAATTGTGTGTGGTGTTCCCAAAGGCTACTGCATATAATTCTGCCTAACAGGCACTATTAACCAGTGCTGCATTTTCCTTAACTAGAAGTTAATTTTTCGACGTATGTGTTGGGTAAGATTTTGTAGAGTCCAACCTGTGTGGGGCTTTACGAAACGAATCTGCTAGAAGCATTAGTGACCCAACTTTTAACATAGGCCTGTACTACACAAGTCGGTAGACTGGCTGAGCAGTCAGGCTCATCTTAGAAGGGGTACTGTGAGCTGTAGAGCAGTACAATGAAATCAGTAGCGAAAGTAAACCCTTAAACTCTTTAAAAGTTATATTACAATGAATTATTTATATACACAAAGCAAATGAATCACTCTATATTCTGCAGTAACTAATAGTAACATCAAGCAGAATTGCAGGATCAAGTTATTCAAGTAGCAATAATGTAGGTAAGCAAATTCTTTTTGTACTAAAACATTCCCAGCACGTGGAGTGTGTTAGGCAAGATTGTGTGCAGTATCCCTTGGGTGACTACAGCAACCTTGACCTCCTGGCAATAGGAACCCAACCTTTGGTATAAAAGTCTCTATTACACAGTTTGGTGGTAGTGTGGCTGAGCAGCCAGGCTTATCTCAAGGAGGGGGTCAATGTGAGTAGTAGGGTTTTTACACAGAGATTCACAGTGACAAGTATTCAAATAAACTCTTACACTTAAATTAATAATTGTTTAATCAAGAAACCTTAACAGTCAGTTCAATAAGCCTTCTTCAGAAGGGAGCAATATACAAGCAACACACAAATACACTTAGTTTCTCTGAATCAGCAAGTGCCCATTTAGGATGACACACAGATGGTCCCTACCCTCTGAGGTGACTTAACTAGGACACTGGACATTAATATATCCCTGGTACATTTAGGGGAATACTGAGTTGGTGTCAAAGAAAAGGGAATGGGAATAAAACAAAAAGGTTATACAAATATTCTGCAGCAGGTAAGTACTTTAAAACCCCCAATGCAAAGTAAATTAACCCTTTCCTGGACGAAAGGTAAAACACAAAGTCCGAGGTAAGAAGAGTCTTTCAGGGAGCCAGGCCAGCTAATGTCCATTGAACAAAAGTCTTGGTGAACTGAAGCACTTCTTGTAGTTAAGTAAAAGTCTTGCACAATATTTTAGAAGTCTTTGTAGAAATAAAGAATCACAGAAGGGCCATACGCTGGGAGGCTTGTGAAGGGCAAAGCTGCAAGCAACTCTGCAAAAGCAACCAAGACATGTCTCAGCTGAGAACAAGCAAGGCTACACAACAAGCGGTAAGTCCCGCAAGTGTTACTGTACATTTGGTTAGAAGAAATGGTTCCAGCTGGCTTCTGTTCCTGTACAGCTTTGCAGACCCTGGGCTTCAGTCGTAGGAACAAGCGTGACGACGTCTGGGGACTCCTGCACTACAACTTGAAGGTCAGCGGCAGCAATGGGCAAACTTCAATTCAGCTGCACTTTGCAGTTTCAGCTCCTCACATCTATGGCAAATCGCAACACTGTGGTTCTCGGATACCACTTCAGACTTCCCTCGCATCTGGGGTCCAGCTCAGGCTTGGTCAGTACTGCTTCCTGGGAGTCCGGAGGATCTTCCTGGAGCTCGGTCCGACTTAAACGACACTCACTCGATTCTGGTGTTCCTCTCCCCGGCACTTCATTTCTAGCAGCAGTAATGGAAGTACAGCCAGCTCAGAGAGGATTTCCAGATGAGCTTGTCTTGGGGTCGATTGGTCCCACCAACCCAAGGGGAGAAGTCATCCTTTGCAGGTCTTCTCTAGTCGAGGCGAATTCGGAGCTTCAGCATAGCAGCAGGGCTTCAATGGGCAAACCAACGGTCCAGACGTTGCAGCAGGAGTCTCTTCCAAGTTCTTCTTCGGATTCCTTCGTCCAGTTGTCGACTCTGCCTTCCAAGCCAAAAGCCTTGCCTTTTATGTAGGTTTCTCTCATTCATTCGCAGCCTGTCAATCACACAGCAGGGTGGCTGTCCTCCAAGGACAACCCTCCAGCCAATCACCCGTGGGTGCATTACTGTAACCAAGGAGACTAAGCACAGGGAGTTTTGGGCACCTCCCTCACTTCCTGCCCCTGCCAGACATGCTAAATCCTTGTGAATACCACCAAAGACAAAACGAACAAAGTGACCAAACCTGGTTTGGCGCCCAGAGTTAATCTCAAGAAGGACCTTTCTAACAAGAAATGGCGAAAAACGAAGACCAGGCCCATTTTGACAAAATGGGCACCCCTGGGTGTCTTACTGCAGCTCAGGGTAAAAACACACAATGGTAGTAAAACGTAAACCACTGCCACCAGCCATTAATTGTAGAAAGGGTAACAAAAATGTTACATGAGGAACTAAGCAAAGGGGATACCAAGTAACCCCTGCAGCACCATATTGTAAGATAGTTTGTGCTGGGACTAGAAAGTTACAAAATGTAGGTATAGTCAATTTCACTTCACTGCTCTTGGAAACAGCAGTTTTACCAAGAGAAGGTATTTAAACCTTTGGGAAATTATGAGACTTCCCTGTGCCACTGCACTGAAGGTGCTGTGTGTCACAATGTAAAGATTATGCCTATGGAGTTTGTCAGGCCCCAAAAAGAAACAGTCTAAATCACAGAAAAATACATGAGAGAGTGGGGGAAAAGGTCTCGCTGTCTCCAGGTTAGAAATTAAAAGTCCTAAAGTCCAGCAAAGGAGATGGGGGTCTCCAATGTAGAAGGGAATTAAAACCTGTAAGGCAACAAGAACTGCCAAATCCTGTAAAGTTCAAAAGGGATGCCTTTAGGGAGCCAGGACAGCCAAAGTCAAAAGGACAGTTCTAGTGCTGATGCAATCTTCTTAGCAAAAGTTAGTTGAACAGTCAGTTCATAGTTGTAAAATCCAGGAGCTCAAGTGAGCCTACTGAGGTGCACAAGCTGTTAACCCGGCACAAAGGAATTGCAGTAATTCAAAAAGATAGAAATGAGCACCCCCCCAAGCTAAAGGTGGTTAGCCCCACAGTGCCTTAGAATTGATGCAGATGTTCCAGCTGGCTTCCTTCTTGATGCAGACCCTTGTTGCAGCTTAGTGCTGTGAATTAATGGGATTTTGCATATAAGGCAAGGGTTTTGGGACTACAGGCAGAGTCGACCACTGGAACATCAAATCTGAAGATGGAGAGATGCCAGCAGCACCTTCCAGGACCGCAAAAGCACAGGTGAAACCTTGCTGCTGTGCTGACCCCATTTTCCCCATCGACAGGGAAGCCCTGCCAAGAATGACTTCCTCCCTTAGGCTGGTGGGACCAACTGGTCTCTAGACCTGCTTCGTTCTCGGCCAAACCCTGAGTCGCTGTGACTTCTTTGGGCTACAATTTCCCAATACCCGGGGTACCTGGACAACCAACAAGTGCAACGTCTTCCCGAGAACAAATATGGCATATTCAAGTAGCTCCAGAAGCAGGAATTCTTTGTCCAGTGTCCCCTCGCCAGAGACCAGGACTGAGGAAACTCCAACCTGGGCTACTAGTTTCTCTTTGGCGCTGAGAAAAAGGCACCAAAACCACAAAGCCACTGAATCGTGTGGACTCCATTGCTGCCGAGTCACTCTCCAGAGTGCTGGTGCAGAAGCCCGCCAGACGTCGTCCTTTCGTCACCACGACCAAGAACCAGGAACAAGGGTCTGCACCAGGAAGGCCTCCACAGCTGGAACCTCTTCCATTCCAAGGTATGTGAGGCTTGACATATGGCATACATTACTCGTAATCGTATTTCTGATGCTTGTATCTGCTTAGATTCACATGCTGTGCATAGGCCGACATCTAGCGGAAGCTGCAGAGTATTACAGTTGTTTTCGAAACTCGAAAAGGGACGTCGACGGGGTGACCTCAACTCACCTGCGCAAGCCTTCCAGCACGTGCTCCATCAAGTGGGCTGCCTTTGAGCTCCTGTGGTTTTTCAAAGAACTCCAGACTGTTTGATAACATTTGTCAAAGAAATGCTACATCCGAACTGGAACTGTCCCAGTGACTTTGGCTGTCCTGGTTTCCTAAAGGCTCCTCTACTGAACCCCATTGGCTTTGGCAGTGCTTGTTCCCTTAAAAGTTGTAATTGTTGACACTATTATTGCTGGGATAAAAGACTGCCTACGTCTCTCTGGGAGAAACTCACCATTGAACCAGTTGAAAGTGTGTTCTACTTTAACACTAACCATTTTCACTCCTCAACCCAATTTTGTGATGGTGAACAGAAATCAGAGCGAATACTGACCTTGATTGATGTCACAGTGTGGCTGCTCAAGGACATGTGACACTGAAGATTGAATTCTGGGTACCGGGGATGGCGGATTGCATTCAGAAAGATTTATCTTTTGGCAGCTTTCGTTGCATAGTTTACGGACCCACCAATGTTTGCTTTGTTTTTTAACCAGTTCTGACTTTGAGGGGACGTAAAGCCTTGAGCTTCACTTCCCATGCCTCTTGGCCATTTGTTAAGTGGAAAATGATCAGTCCTCAGACGATTAGTACTGGGAACCATTTCCCTTTTGTGTTAAGTTTTCTAACAAACACTGCACAGAGCATCTTACAATGCAGTGCAATGGGGATACTTTTGTATCCTTGGATTTTTGGTTAGTTGTAGATTTGCCTGGAGACAAGCTGGTTACAGCAATTATATTTTTACCATGTTTGTGTTATTTCTAGTGTGCACATTAGGGTTTACCTCGTATGGCTACTAAACGTGGCTAGTGCTCTAAAATGGAGTCACCACAAGATAGTTGCTTGTTCTTTGGCCATATTGTTGTTTGCCCTTCTTCCTACCCTGCCAGGAAATTCCACATAAGGTCAGGTCATGCAGTTGCCTGTGCAGCTGCAGCAGGCTAGTAATGCCTTTGTGTGTGTCCCAGGTAGTGGGTGGGACTGTCTGGTGCCAGAGTCTGGGTGTGAGGCATGACAAACTAATTGTTGACCCAGATTGGACAACTACTGGCTCTTTGAATGGTGCAGATCCTTACCATTGGTAGGCATGGACTTGCTTCCAGGCTGGATTTTGGATAACGAGAGGACTCCTACTACTATTTCTTCAGATCAGTAGTCATTTATTTGTACATTTATAGACCACGCCAAATCCTGAGGTATTTGGGCGCTTAAGAATATGGTTACAATTTCATTTGCTGTGGGCATAGGTTACAATCGTACCACAGAGATTGCACGATGGTTAGGTTGCACATAGTTTGCCATGGATTGCAAGATTATAACTTTACATGTTAGCTGTGGACAGGGGATACAAACATACCACGGGAATAGCATAGAAGTGGCAAATAGTTGGGTACGTAGATTACAAAAGGTAGGTTGCATGTATAGTTTAACGGTAGTGGCTGGATATTCCTGGAGAGGATAGCAGTAATCTTGGGCGAAGAGCGAGGTTTTAATACCCTTGCGAAGAACTACCAGAACGGCATGTCTGCTCAGAGTGAGATGGCCATAGAGTTCCACTGTTTGGCTGAGATTACTGGGACGCTACAGCCTCCAGCTTTTTGCAATTTGAATCTTGGGTTGGTCAGAAGGTGCGAGTAGGCTGATCGGGTGGGTCTGTTAGATTGGGCTTTAGCGAAGTGGTTGGCAAGATAGGCTGGGGCACTTTTAGACAAGCATTTATGAGTTGGAGATAAAACTTTGAACTTGATGCGATCATGTACTGGTAACCGGTGGAGTTTGCGCCTGGCTATAGATATGTGATCTTTTTGGGGGATGTTGAGGGCGGCTCTATTGTTTTGAGTTATTTGTAACTAATTTTGAGAATTGAAGCCAGCAAAGAGGGTTGCAGTTGTCAATTCTAGATAGGATGAGAGCTCTGGCTAGAGTGATGCAGCGGTCAGTCATTAGGAACGGTCTGCTGGCTGTGATCAGTTTGGCCGTGTAGGTTGCTGATGAGGCAATGGCATTAGCTTGTCTTGTGAGAGAGGGATGAGTCCAAGTAGGCTCCTAGTGTTTTTACTTCCCTTAGCCACAGTGATGATGTTGCCAACAATATTCAATGATTTGTAAGCTTGCAGTAATGAATTTAGTCTAGAGGAGTTGCTCATAAGTAGTTCAATTTTTTCATCGTTCAAGCAAAGCTCATGTTGTGCCATCCAAGCTTGAAATCGGAGGTAAATGTTGTTTGGCGTCTGTGTCAAAATTACTGAGATAGGTACGAGAATTTGGGTATCGTCAGCATAGTTGGTGTATGTGACGCCTAGTTTGTCAAGGAGGTCAAAGAGCATCTTAGTAAATACATTGTAGAGGGTCAGGGAGAGATCCTGGTTGTACACTGCATGCGACTGGGACCGGTTGTACTGCTGCCATGGGTGAGAAGACTCGTGTTGGAGCCAAGAAGCCCTAGAACAGTGGACTGAAGATCTAAAGACTACTCCTGAAGAGGCCTGGCATCGCTTCCTGTAGCTGGCCCAGTGAAGCCCTGTTGAACTACCTGATCTGCAAAGGCCCTGTGTGGTGCTTCAACAACTGGTCGTGGCACCAACCAGTCTCAAAAGTGTTCGAGCAACCAGCTGTCTGAGCCTTCGGAAGTGTCCCTGGACCACCCAGTGGACTGTCCAGCTCTTCAATGGTCTACCTCACTAGAAAGGTCGCTGTTCTACATTTGGAGCTGGGCTTTGGTGGTCGCCAGCTTCTGGTCAAGTCACCTTCCTGCTGAATTTTAGCTTCCCATCATCACGAGATCCTGTCCTGGAATTAATTCTGCAAACATGACTGAAGGACACTCTCCATCACATGTGCAGTGGTTGGCACTGGAACTAGCCTTACCCAGTCCTGTGAAATGTCCAGAAGAGAGCTGCATCAGTGGATCTTGCATTTCTCCAAAGCCATGGGTTGCACTCTGCTTTTAGACACTATTGGAAAAAGATCCTTGCACCTACAGCTTCTGGCACCTCTCACCGGAATCAACTGCAGGAAATCCAATCTCCAGCGACCCCCCGGACTCACATCGACCCATCCAGTAGTATTCTCCGCCCAAGATGGTGCAAACACTTCCATGGGTTAGCTAAGTGATTGGTCTGAGTGCAAAACTTGGCCATATCCCAATCCTTGCTGCTGCACATTAAGAAAATGTTAACACGAAAGACCATATCAAGCAGAAGTATAATGATTGGCATAATAAACCAAGGTGTCTGGAAATGGGCCCGGTAGGTACAGAGGCAAGATATATTGACCTCAAACAATCCTTTGGTCAGGAAAAGTACCTCACGTCAATTGCAGATAAGGCGGCACAAACCCCGTTTCTGAAAACTAGACTAGGGATACTACCACTCGAAGGGGTTACAAGCTCCTGGGGCAGAGAAAACACACTGTGTAAAATATTTGAGAATAAGGCTGAAAATCTAAAACCTTTCTTGTTCATCTGCCCCTCTCAAAACCATTGCATAAAGAGTACTATAGTGGCATTAAAACATTATGCAACCTAAGTAAAGCAGACCTTCAGGCACAATCACAATTTTGGAAAAGAGCCTGGCACCTAAGAAATGCACTGTTCATAAGCTTTTGTGTGGATGTTTGTATATCAATGGTTTTTACCTATATGAATACTATTCTATAATTAATATAACCATAGTCTTTTATAGGTAGCTTCTTTGCCAATTTTAGTTTGTAAATATTGTGCAAGTTCTTATTTTTAACTTGGCATTTTGTCTGTGATTCTTATAGTTTTTGTGTCTACTTTTATAGCTATGTGCTGAAATAAAGTTTGGTACTACTCCTACAGTCAACTGAAAATCGGAGGGGGCGGAGGGTGTTGGGGGGGGGGGGGGGTAAATGAAAATCATTTGTCTCCCCCTGTCCTCCACAGGATAACATTGAGAACAAGTCTATTTGTATCCTTCCATTCCACTGCTTTTGAGGCATCGAACCACAGTACTACAATCTGAAAGGTAACAATTTACTTACGTAGTAACTTTGTAGCATCTCTTTTCTTAAAACAATCACAATTAACTTATCTGCTACAGATACAGTCTGACATTCTGGGGAGAAGCAGGGCAACTCCTGTGACTTTTGAGCACAAGGCCAACTCTTTTTAGGGATTGGACTTCTGAAGCTAGGGAATATTACTTGTGACTTGGTTCCATCTTTACTGTGTAACTACTTACCTCAGTTGATTTAAGTCATTGAATGCATTTTAAGAACCTATGGTGACTGTATAGGGCATACATTACTTACCGTAATCTAATTTCGGATGCTTATATCTACTTAGATTCACATACTTTGCATAGGCCATCTAGGTGTGGAACATTGCATGTTTTCGAAGTTTGGAAAGGCACATCGACTGGGCGTGTCCAATACCATCCTGAGTGGGGCATGGGTACAAGAGACCCATGCATAGTCACATGTCGAGTTCCCTCAGATGGTTTTGTTTCTAACATGAGGGAGCGTGAAGTGTATGCCCGAGTACATACAAATAGGTGTAAGATGTCTATGTACCTCCAAGAGGGGAATAGGGTGGGTGCAGGTTAATCTAAGCTGATAAGCATCAAAAATATGATTACGGTAAGTAATGTATGCCTTCTGAAGCTTGTGAATCTGCTTAGAATCACATGCTTTGCATAGAAAAAAAAGAGCAGCACCTGGAGGCAGTGGTGGGATTGACAGCACAGCAGCAAAGAGGTCTTAGCACTGCTTGTCCCATCTGGGAATCCTGTTTGGAATGTGCGTCCAGACAGTAATGTTGTGTGAACGTAAGTATAGAACGCCAAGTAGCTGTCTTGCAAATGGCATCTAAAAGCTAAAGTAGCTCCTGTGCCAGATGTGTGCTATGGGCGTGAAAGGCAGAATTTTGTTTGGAAGTGAATAACACATTTTAATGCATTTGACTGTCCATTTTGGGATGGCTGACTTACAGACAGGATTCCCTTCTCTTCGAGTAGCTATGGAAACGAAGAGAAGCTATGGAAACAAAGAATCAGTTTTCCTCATTGGCTTGGTCTTAAAAGGTAACACATTACAGCCCTCCTAACAATGTATGGGTGATCATTTCTGCTGAATTGGTAGGGTTTTGGGAGAATGCTGGAGGTTCTACGGACTGGTTGACATGGAACTTGGAAATAAATTTAGGAGAAAAACGTAGGTGTTCCGAGCGCCACTTTGTCTTTATGAATAAGAACAAAGGGATCTTGAACTGATGGTGCTTGTTTTTCACTGACCCTTCTAATAGATGTAATGGCAATGAGAAACGCAGTCTTGTAGGTGACACTGATTTTACAGGCATTTCGATGTTAAAGACTGATTGCTGATATTCCATAAAAAGATCTGCTAGGAAAATGGACTATAGTTATAAAGTTCAATGCCAGCCGGCATAAATTGCTTGAGAAAGTCTGACCTTCCGTCAGATAATATAAAGCAGTTTGGCCATTTATTTGTAAACTCATGCATATTCATGACTTAGGATTCCTCCTTTTCTGACCGGTTACTTTTTCATCTAAGCAGGCTCCCTAACCTGCCACGGACACATCTAAACAGAGTCCCTTACATGGGTTTGTGATGTCATCACCATCAAAAAATTAACCCTTCAGAATTTTAATGCAAAAGTATCACTTGGGGCACCATGGACCAGGGACAAACTCATGACCCGTCCTATAAGTTGCAACTGCCCGAAGCTTAGTATAACATCCACCACAGACCTAGGGCTAACAGATACCTTTAGGTCCAACAGACTCACAACAAAGTGGTGGCACTGGATTGGCATTCACGGGGGGTAGGAGGGAAACTTGGCTGATGGAACAAAAAAAAGAATATAGAAGGCATGTGGCAGAGCTACAGTTGGGATTTTCGACCATACACCAATAACTGTACTGGCTCCAATGAAGGGAAGAATTCATTTTCAACATTCCCCCTCCCAAGCCCCCCATCGTAAAGTGTTTCTCGTAGTATCACTAACAGTGCTCTACAACTACGTACAAGATCTTTGAGTCTGCCTTCTGTCTGGACTTCCTATGCTTACCAATGAGAATTGTGGCCTACCGACATCTTGACTACATTCTAGTCACAAAACGCAGAAGAATAAATCGAATACTATAAAGAAAACAAACACTGCACATGTCAACAGCTTTAGTTTTGCTAAAGGGACTTCTCCCACTGCATTGTCTGCCTCATAGGGCACAGGCAGAGAAATCTGGGAGGTGGCCTTCAAGGCTAAAGGAGCACTGTAACGGGAAGGTAGTGCAGTCTTTACATTGTCCTGTCCCCACACACCTCACTGGTTCTGATTGCTTTCAGTGCACACTGTGTAGTGCAAGCCACATCCCATATATCTTTACTTATTCAAGCTCCACGTATAAGCAAATTAATTTAGCAGTAGAACACCTATGAATCAAAACTCAGCTGCCTCTACAGTATGTTTACCTTATTTAGGTGCAAGTGACCATTTTTTTTTTTTTAACGTTTAAAGTACATACAGTTTTAACCCGAAATTGTCAAACCACCACAAAGGTCACTAGAAAATGTAAAAGGGCCTGTTCTCAGGCCTACACTATGGTAACAAATTCTACAATACTGCTGTGTTTGATGCAAGTCTTAGTTTTTCTGACTTTTTCATCTCAATAGAACATTACAATATCAAAGGCCAAGTGCTGTAAACGGCGACTAAAATGCATTTAGGGTCCTCTGCAATAGATTGGGGGAGTGGTTAGGAAGAGTTGTGCAAGCTTGAGAATTTACATAGGATCCAAACCTGCAGAAATAGTCAACAGCATTTGACAAATACAAGAAAAAATATGGCTAACGCTCCCCACAGTTCATGTTAAAGATATATGTGTTAGTTTAAATGTCAAAATTGCAGAAGTCTTGTAACTTAATACAACTTACCACCTCTACCGCCAAATCCTCTTCCACCACCTCTCCCTCCTCCACGCCCACCTCTGCCTCCACCACGTCCACCTCTCTGTCCTTTCTGACCTGGGGGCTGAGGCAGAAATCGTTGCAGTGGCAGCAACTTCATAGGGTCAATGAAAAACTGAAATAATAAAGGGACCAAGAATGCAGTAAAAAAGAATGCCTCCAGCAACACTTCTACATGAAGATATACTTAAAGAAAATTGGTATCAACATTTTTTTACCCAAAATGTAAAACACAGCATCTACGCTGTGCCTTCTTATAAGCTTTCAACCACTGCACCTGCATGGCTTTTGCCAGTCTTCTAACCCCTCATTTGCTCAACCCAGGTTCACGTGTGCGATCATGAAGACTGCCATTTCACCCTTATCCTCTAAACCATACCACTTCTTCCCTTTCTTAGCCATCCTTTTGCAAGACTAGGGCGCAGGTTAACCAAAGAGGCAGATTAAAGACAAACCAGAAAGCTGAGAAACAGCTGTTCAAAGAAAACATTTTATAAAAGCATAAACAATGCAGATGTGACTGCTCCCCAAACCGCACCATTCCTGCCAGCGTAATCCAATGCCAGTTCAAACCCCAATGCCCAGAGTGTTCCCTCCTTTGTATAATTGTGTACCCTTTTGCTCCCGCGTGGGAGGATGAGTGGGCGCATGTGATTCTAAGCTGATACAAGCTACAGACTATTACTGGCAAATAATAGTTGTCTTCTGGAGCATAATTTGCTTAGATTCACATACTTTGCATAGATTAGCTAGCAGTATTTTGTGTAGGAGGCAGGAGCGATGAAGGGCTAAAAGTGATCTTAAAGATTGCTTGACCCACCTGTGGGTCTGACTTTGAATGAGTCTACACACAATAGTGGTGTGTGAAACTGTGTACTGAATTACAGGTAGTTGCTTTGCAAATGGCTTCTAGGGAACATTTGCAAGAAAAGCCAGGGTTGCTCCTTACTTATTGTTGAATGGGACCTTGGTGTAAATGGCAATGTTTTGTTGGCTATGGAGTAGCACATTTGTATATATCTAACAATGCCCTTAGCTATACCTGCGCTTTGGTGACTGCATCCCCTTCTCTCCCGGTTTTTTTTTTGGTCCATGGGAATAGGTGGTGTTGTTCATAGGTCTTTAGTTTTGTCAAGTTAGTACATTACCACCCTACGCACATCATGTGTACGTAGTGCTCTCTCTCCTTCAATCTGAGCTCTGGAAGAACTTTGGTAATTCAATGAACAGGTTTACGTGGAATTTGGATATGAATTTCGGGGGAAATCTAGAATGAGTTCTGAACACCATCCTGTTCTCACGAATGGCGACAAATGGTTGAGAAACAAATAGAGCCTGTAACTTGCTTATCCTTATAGACGTAGTATCACAGAGGAAAGCTACCTTGTAGACTAGCTCTTTAAGTTAGATTTTGTGCCTGAGTTCAAGGGGCGGTCCCTTGAGCCGTGGGAGAACTGTGTTTAGGTCCCATCAAGGGGGAGGGGGAGATACTGATGGGTATAAGCGTTTGATAACTTCCATGAAGACTAACTACTGGGATTTTCCACCATGATATTTTGTGGTGTAGGCTGCCAAGTGTACTTTAAGTGAATTGTACACAAGACCCTGAGTCTAATAAAATCATACATCATAGCACATCTGAGCACAGCAATCTATGCTCTTGTTTCTTTTACACCAAAATACTAAGCTCTTCAGTTTGCTGAAATAAAAGTGTCTGGTTTTATCACTTCTTTAATCTTATCTGTTAGGGAGTCTTAAAAGTCCATCCCCCTATGGTAGGAGTAGAGAATAATCACTCTTAGATGTCTGTTACTTACCTGTAACTATTTCTCCAGCATTAGTATCCTTCATAGATTAACATGCTTGAATATTCCCAGTCAGACTGCGAATCCTCAGTAATTTAAATGTTAGACTTAAACCTTTCCCTATAGGAATATGCCACAAAGCAAGTCCCATAGGGCCTGTGTAGACAGTCCTTCAATTGTGCAGTCCCTCCACCTCTTTTGGTCCTTTTAGACCACAACCAATGAGGTGACAGGGCTCAAGCTCCACCCGAGGCAGCCATCTTCAGATTTTGAACCGTTTAGGCTGTTAGGCGATGACTGACTGGATACGGAGCAGCTGCTCCCCAGGGAAGGAGAGGGGCGCATGTGAATCTATGAAAGATACCAATGCTGGAGAAGAATAGCTACAAGTAAGTAAAACAGACTACTCCAGCATTGGGCACTTCATAGACTCACATGCTTGAATAGAATACCAAACAGTCAAGAGACTATGAACGTGCCTGTGAGCAAAATATCGATGTCAATAATACACATACTTCTGAAACTCACTTTGAGTACGTGAGCAGTTCACAGGACACGCAAGTAGAGACAAAAGTATCAGGAAGGAGGGATACAGATAAATATTGTAAGCCTACTTCGGCTGCTCCTACGTAGGTTTTGGAGCACTGCCTGTCCTACTGCCGTTTCCCTTCCGATGTCGTCCTCCAGGCAGAAATGCCAAGTGACCGTGTGGAGCGTGCTCCATGTGGCCACACAGCATATATCTTAGACACTCCTGCTTGGAACGCTGCCGAAGCTGCTCTTGCCCTGGTGGAGTGTGCTGTTGGCAGAGACGGTAGTGGATCGCCCCTCATCTGGTGGCAGTGGGTGATGCAGCTCGAGACCCAGCGAGCCAGTCCCTGTTTGGAAATGGTCCCTTGCTGCATACTGCAAATGAGACAAAGCCTGTTGGAGGTTCGGAAGTCCTTTATATGTAGCATTTTAATATTCTAGAAACATCCAGTGAATGCAGTGTCTGCTGAGCTGCAGGATTGCTGAGGAAGGTAGGTAATACAATCCGCTCTGAATACCTTAGGGATGAATCTTGGGTGAGGTCGAAGGAGGACTATCCTTCTGAAAGATGGTAAATGGTGGTTTGATGAAGTGCTTATAGTTCCCCAATGCGTCAGGCTGACTTGATTGCCAACAAAAAGGCTGTCTTCCAAGATAGAAAATGTAGGTCGCACCTATGAATAAGCTCGTACGGCGCTCAACAGTGCTGCCAGAACAATGCTAAGACTCCAGGAAGGAATGGGTTTCCGTTCCCTGTGGAAGGTGCGCGCCAAACTCTTCAAGAAGGCTTTAAATGCAGGGTTGGAGACCAGAGATTCCTGGTGATGCTTTGCGGTGTAAGCGGAAAGGGCTGAAAGGTGTACCTTGATGGATGAAAGCGCTAATCCAATCTTTGCCAATCGAAGGAGTATATCCCAGTGTTCCGAGTCTAGTGCACGGTTGTGGAATCTTTGCTGCTGGGGAACCAGCCCCCGGAGAGCTAGACTGGCAGGGTCGTGGTGAAGCAACTGGTCCTTGTGCCGAGACAGCAGACGTGGGTGTGGTTGGAGACAGATGAGGTCTCCTGCGACAGTGGTAAAGTGCAGTGTACCATGAATGACATGCAAGGGCCATCATGATCATGGTGAATGTTTGTTCCTTCATTCTGCAGAGCACACGTGGTGTTAACCGTGTTGGAGGGAAGCTGTAGAGGAACCTACCCCTCCAATCAAGATAAGGCGTCTCCCAGGGAGTGTTTGTCCAGGTACCTGTGAGAAAACCGACTGTACTTTGTTTTCAAATGTGGCAAACAGGTTTATCGCGTGTTTCCCCCACCTGTTGAACAACTTATTCAGTTCTTGATCGCTCAATTCCCATTTGTGGGATTGTAAGAAGTGCCTGCTGAGCTTGTCTGCCAGTATGTCGTCTTTCCCCGGAAGGTTTTCTACCCTCATGTAAATCTGGTCTTTCAGCACCCAATTACAGAGTTTCTGCACTTTTAGTGACTTTGTGCCCCCCTGTTTGTATAGTGCATCAATGCTGGGTTGTCGGTTTGCACAGTCACCACTTGACCAGTGGAAGGAAAGATTTCAGGGCCCATCACATGGCCTATCACATGGTCTTGTGTTCTAGCACATTTATGTGCAGGAAGGATTCTTCTGACCACACACCGCTGGCCTGTAGGTTCCTAAGTGGGAGTCCCACCCCGACAACAAGGCTTCCATCCTTCAAAGTAGAGTTGTCTTGAGAGTTTGAAACATGCCCTGTAGTAGATTGGTGGCCTTGGTCCACCATCGCAAAGTACCATGGAATGTTGGTGTGAGATGCACAATGTCCTCCCATGATCCACTGTATTGGACCCATTTCTTGTCCAGCTCCTCTTGAAGCGGTCTCATCTTCAGTCTGAAATTGGGCACGAGGAAGATACAGGAAGACATCATGCCCAGGAGGGACTTGTCGTACAGTGGAGTTGGTTTTCTTCTGAAACCATGTGACAAGGCCTTGTATCGTCGCCTATATGTCTGGAGATAGACATACCCTCAGGACTAGAGTGTCCAGATCTGCCGGCAGAAAAACTGATGTTTGCGCTGGTACAGAAGAGGCCTTGTCCTTGTTGACAGAAAATGCTAGGTCTTGAACTGTTGTCTTTTCCTCCGCATCTGACGCTGCTCTCAGTGACACCCCCTTTATGAGCCAGTTTTCCAGGTATGGAAAAACCTCTACTCCCAACCATCCGATATGTGGCTACTGGTGCCAGACATTTTGTAAAGACTCGTGCCGACTTGAGCCAGAAGGGGAGCACCTTGAACTGGAAATGGTGTTTGCCCACAGAGAAACAAATGAACTGTGAGGGGTGGATAGGAATATGAAAGTAGGTGTCTTCTAGGTCTAGGGTGGCAGCGATCACTGATAGAGTGGGCTCTTGGACGGCCAGGGTGCGGTCGGTTTGCCAACTGGTGACAATGAGTGATGCAGCCTGAGAGCCACCTGGAGATAGAAGCCTTGGACAAGGCCTTCCCATGGTTCACAGGACCAAAGTACACAAAAAGCAGAGAAGTTTTCTGGAAACTCTTTGTGCAGGCCACATAAAACTTCCAGCAAGTGCAAAGTCCTTTCAGCCAGCGAAGAAGGAGTCGGAAAAAACACAGGCAACACCAAGGGTTTATTGATATGAAATTCCGAAGGAACCTTGGACATGAAATAGGGGAGCATCCGCAGCACCACCCTAGTCTCGTGAAAAGTCAAATAGGGCCGCCTACAGGACAGGGCCTGCACCTCACCCACTCTACTAGCAGAGGTGATGGCCACGAGGAAAGCGGTCTTCCAAGAAAGGAACTTGAGAGATGCCCGATGCATAGGCCCGATGGGAGCCCCCATGAGGCTAGTCAGCACCACGTTGAGTTCCCATGCCGGGGCAGTAGCCTTCACCGGCGGGAACGATAGGAATAGTCCTTTAATGAACTCCTTCACTAGACGGTGTGACCAGAGAGAAGACCACCCCGGAGACCTGCTGTAGCGGGAGATAGCCGCTAGATGCACTTTGATGGAGGCGTGCGCCAGAACAGGTACGGAAGGACTTGGGGAGCTGTGACCCTCAGAGGGTTAATCTTCTGCGACCGGCACCAAGGCGCAAAATGCAAACTCTAATGCTGCAGGAGCAGGCCTTCAGGTTCAGTGATCATGGGTCATGGTGCACAATTGCGACTCCTTCCCTGCCAAGCAGAAACGCGACCACTGGTAGCTTGACTGGAGGTGCTGCCGACATGCTGAGAACGTCTGGGTACCAGATTTCCCTCAGCCACGCTGGTGCAACGAAGATCATCCTGCACAGACACCATCCGAGTTGACTAATGACTCGTAGTAGTAGAGGCAACAGAGGGAATGCGTACAGTAACAGGCCCTCCCACAGGAAGGAGAATGCACCCCCCGCCCATGCTCCCCGGCTGGGGGAACCTGCTGGCAAACCTCTGGCACTTTGTGTGCGATGTCGCAAATAGATCGATCAGGGGACTGCCCTGCCTGAGGAAGAGGCTGTCCACTTGATCCTGCTGAAGCTCCCACTGGTGGCAAGAGAGCAGCTCCCTGCTGAGAGAGTCGGCAACAGTGTTCTTTACTCCTGCGACGTGAAAAGGAAGGAGAAATATCCCCAGGGCAACCGCCCAGTGCCACAGTTCCTGCGCCTCTCTGGAGAGCGCTGGCAACCTGGCATCCCCCCGCTTCATGATGTAAAACAATGTGGTGGTATTGTCCGTGAAGACCCTCACCACCTTGCCCTTGAGAGACGGAACAGACAGATTTAGGGCCCAAAACCCTGCCCGCAGCTCCAGGATGTTAATGTGGAGCTCCTTCTCCTCCGGCAGCCACAAACCTCTGGCGTGGAGACTTCCGGTGTGGACTCCCAGCCCTCCACGGAAGCATCCATGACCGTCCCCTGGTACGGGGGGGGGGGGGCTATGGAAGTCAGTGTGCCCCCGGCGATGTTGGAGCGCACATCCCACCACCTTATCGCTCGACAGAACTCCTCATCGAGCACAATCCTGTCTTTGAAGCTTCCGGACCCCTGGATCCAACAGGGGTCCAGGAATTCCTGGAGTGGTCGCAACGCAACCTGCAAAGCCTGATCAGGTAGATATACAACGACATCATGCCGAGCAGCGACTTGATGGTCCTCACTGTGGCGATCTTCAGTGCCAACAGCCGTTGAACTTAGCCCAAAATCTGGGCCACTGATGAAGGAAGGGGTGCGGATCCTGGTGAACAGATCGCGAAGCATGGAACTCACTAAGGCTTGGTTGGATGTGGAGGGTCGGGCCTTGATGGTCTGGGGAACCCTAAGGGGAGTGCATTTCTCGTTCACAACGGTTTATGCCCAAAACCAGGGCCAGCTTAGGTTTTTAAGGAATGTGCTTGCAAAGATATTGGTTGAGGCACAGGCCACCTAATCACTGCAGGGGGGTGGGGGGCGGGGAATTTGATATATGGGCAGATAAGGATTTAGACAGGCAGACGTTACAGGACACGGTACAGGACTCGCACGGACCAGAACACTGCGAATTCCAGGAAGCATTGATGGGATATGGGCGAAGGGATATTTGGAGACACTTCCATCCCCAGGAGAGGGGTTAAACCTTTTACTTGCCCTCGCATGGTACATACACCAGAATAGATTACATGTATATATCAAGGGAATTGTGGGAGGAGGCAATTATCCCCAATATCCTGATCTGACCATGATAGAGTCACGGTCGAATTCCGGGGGGGGGCAGGGGGTGAGGTCTGATACCCAAAGTAACGGAATGGAGGTGTACTGAATCACTGTAGAAGGACCCCGTGTTTCACACTGAATTGATCGAGGAAATTAGTGAATATTTCAAAACCAATCAAACGGGGGAGGATGCACAAGATATCGTATGGGAGGCTGGAAAGGCCACATGGAGAGAGGGTCCAATTAGAGAAGGGGCACCGAAAAAAGGCAACAGGGACTTATAGAAGGTATGTTGTGGAAAGAACTCCAGAGGGTAGACAAAAAAAGTACACAAGGGGTTAGGGGGCTGGGAGAAACACATGGCGCCCGCAAGGGGGAATGGGAGGTACTCGGCCTATGGAAGAGATGAAGGTAATACGAAACCTCCAATACTTGCAACAAATGTTTTACGAGAAGGGAGATAAAGCGGATGCATTACTAGCAGCTAGGTTGAGGGGGCAACGGGCGGAAAGGTGGGTTAAGGGAATTGATGGGGCACACCGCCACACCGGGACATGACTGCAGAGGCCTTTACAACTTTTTATGACTCACTATACCCCTCAGAGGTCGGCCAGGGAGCTGCTGATCCAGCCCGGTACCTCGCAGAGACTCACCTACCCAAACTCTCTCATATGGAATCAGGGGCATTAAACGCCCCCATAACAGAAGAAGAGGTTAGGAAAGCAGTTGGTAGATTACCAATGGGCAAGCCTCCGGGGGAGGATGGATACATAAGTTATTTCTCTAAGTCCTGACCCATTTATGACTGAATTGTTCAATGAAATACTAACTACTGGGAAGGCCCCGGAATCATTTGGGAGGGCACTCAATACCTTAATACATAAAGTGGGGAGGGACCCCCGGGGTTGTGCGTCCTACTGCATGGTTTCCCTACTGAATATAGATGTGTAAATATACGCTCCGATTCTAGCAAGCAGATTGGAGGGCCATATGCAGGCAATGGTCCATCCAGACCGGACCAGGTGGGATTTATTAAGGGGAGACCAGGGGCGGACAATGTGGAAGACCCTTCATATGATGCATGCATCCCAGAACATGGTGGGGACCCGACCCTTCCATCACTTGACGCCGAGAAGGCATTTGACAAGGTGGAGGGGAGCTTTCTCAAGGATGTCAAAGTTAAATTCAGTATTGGGGGAAATATGCTCCGGGGTATAATGGCCCTGTATGCATCACCCAGAGCGAGCGTTGCGGTGAATGAAGGATACTCCTGGTGGTTCGACCTCAGGAGAGGAATGAGGCAGGGCTGCCCGCTATCCCCAATACTGCACTCTCCTTAGAACCTTTAGCCCAAAGGATTAGGGACGACCCAGGGGTGGTGGGATTTCAAGTCGGGGAGGTGTAATATAAAATGGCATATGCCGATTATATGCTCCAGTACATACGGGACCCGCTGCAATCCATACCCGTGGCACTCAGTGTTTAAGCAATACGGCTGGTACGCAGTATTGAAAATGAACAGGGCGAAATCAGTGGTCTTCCACCTGAATCAGAGGAGGGGATGGGGGGGGGGGGGGGGGGGGGGGGGAGAACAGGTTCAGGCCACTGGGGACGCAGATAAACCTGAGCAAGATTAAATACCTGGGCATAAATGTTACGAGAACTTGTGGGGACCTCTTTGAGGCTAATTCCACCCCCACACCTCAATGCATAAAATCAAGTAAGATTTCACGAAATGGGGTAAGCCAACGATCTCAGGGTTAGGGTGTCTCAATGCGCTCAAAATGCTGGTTCACCCCAGGGTACTATATGCGTTACAGATGTTTCTTATCAGCTTTCCGGAGGGGTTCTTTAGAGAGATTAAGGGCGTTATCTTGAGGTTCCTTTGGCAGGGGAAAAGGGCTTGGATCACCAGAGATGGTACTACCAAAAGAGGGGGGGGGGGGGGGGGGATTCCAGATATGAAGCTGTACTACCAGGCTGCACAGTTACGAGTCCGTATACCTAATCTTCGATCCCAGCGTGACCTTCAGTGGATCGTACTGGATAATCTAATGCTGCACCCAGCTATGGTGTGCAAATGGTTATGGGTCCCTAAAAAGAGAATCCCTAAGAGGATTCGTGATCACCCTATTATGGGTACCCTGTAGGATATTTGGAAAAAAGGGAGGGACGTTAAGGGGGTTACGACATGGCCCTCCCCGCTGGGACAGCTATGGGGCACGGGACAGGATACCTAATGGAGATTCCAGAAATGGTATGAGGCGGGACTCGAGAGGATAGGCCAACTTTGGAGGGGAGGTACATTAAACATAACCGACCAAGAGGAGTCACTGGGAACAGAGAAGCTCTCGGTGTTCACCTACCTACAGTTGAAAAGGGCTCTCGTAGGGACGAAACTGAGGGAAAAGATACAAAGGGAACTCAAGCCCTTTGAAGCGCTCTTGGATAGGACAGAAATGAGGGGGTTGATCTCAGCTATGTATGGGGCCTTGCTTGGGCGGGGGAGGGATCCACTGATAAATTGAGAGGCCGATCGGGATGCAACATTGGGGACAACATTGACCCAGAGCTATGGGACAGATTGTGCAGGGGCGTGGCACAGACATCCATCTCTTGCCAATACAAACTCCACTCTCTCAAGCTTCTCCACAGGTGGCACAATGACCCGGTCAGACTCTCCAGGATGTTCTCCAATACAAGCCCCAAATGTTGAGGTGGTGTGGGAGAGTCGCCAATTTCTGGCACATGTGGTGGAACTGCCCAAAGATTCAGGTCTTTTGGGACGAGGTCTTGGGGTGGATAACGGACATAGATGGAGTGGCCGGGACAAAGTCTCCCCACCTGGTTCTGTTTGGGTTTGAGGTGGAAGGGGGGGAATAAATGAGGCTTTCCAAAATGGCAGCATCCTTGCTCTTAGCTGCAAGGGCCTGCATAGCGTCCAAATGGAAAACTTATAACCCCCCTGGCAAAAACAAGTGGCCGATTGTAAATAGGAACCTGTATATAATGGAAAGAATAATAACAGGGCTGCATGGCCTGGCGGGCCCGTCTTGAGATGGAGTGGGACGAATGTATTGAGAAATACATCAACCCGGTCTAGTAGCCTGCAGGTGTGGGTTTGGGAGTTGTCCCAGGGCTGAAGGGGGAAAATCAGTCAAAGAAGCTACTTGCGCCAAGGAACGAAACACAAAGATTGTAAAGGGAGCGCTCACTTGGGAGGAAATCTCAAAAAGTGGAACCGTAATAGGGTGGAGGTGATTGGAAAGGAGGGGTTGCAATGAGGACTCAAAGACTTTGTTTTCCTTAAGGAAAGTGCCTGAAAACACAGCAGTGTTAGCTGTAAGGAAGAGGGATGTAACGGGATGGGGTGGGAATGTTACATCTTGTTGCAGAAATGTTTGTTGCCCTTCGTGGTCTCAGTGAATTGTAGCACCCCCGGATTGTGCATTACATATTGTAAAGGTGTTAAAAACTTTAAATAAACTTCAAATTTGAAGGGAAGAAAAAAAGGAGTTTGCGTGTGCCTAATTGCAATTCCCAAAGGAAGACAGAATTTCATCCTTTTAAGTTATACAGGAATACAATTATTTGTTCAACTTTAAACCTTGAAAAGAGAAGTTGCATGTGCCTAGTTATGTTTTCACCTGAAAGACTGAACTCTATACTACATCCAGAAGTGACATTCTTTCCATTTCAAAGTAGTAGTGTTGAAAAGAACAAGCATTACCCAGGCCAAGAGGCATTCCCTTTTCATAGTGAAACCAGTCTTGCCAAGAGTGGGAGACATCCAACTACACTGAAGTTGATAACAGATAAGTGTCCTGAGAAACAAGTATACCATTGTTAACTGAAACCGAGAGAGAGGCACTAAGGCTTCTGGGTATTTCCTTGGGCTGATAACTGGCAGAAAGGTTTAAAGGTTTGAGTAAAGCTGAGGGAAGGGGAGCTAATTGCATGTCAAGGATATTTAGAAGTAAAACAACCTATGGGGCCAAATGCTGCTCAAGCTAGACAGAAGGAAATCTTGTGGGCAGAAGCAGGTTGTTCTTGAGGCAGGCAAAAAGGCTGCCCCTTTTTGAGAAGGTCGTTAAAAAGGAAGAGTGCCTTGCCTACCTGAAGAGGTTGAAGGGTCTTGTCAAAGCCTGACTAACAATTCAAAAGTACTGAGCAGTAGTAGAATATTTGAACTGTAGCGGTATATTAAGTTGTCAGCAGATGTCACATTGAAGTGGTTTGAGGCACTGACGTACTGTGGGACAAAGGTGACTTAGTGCCAACAGTAGAAGTATCATTGACAATAGAAGCAGCAGCCCAGAGAAGAACAAGTTATTTTCCTACCTGGTAACATTCTTTCGATGGGATGTTCCTCTGACGTATTCCACATCTATGATAGGTAATCACCACAGCTGTACTGCTTCAGAACATTTTCGGCGTCTGTCCTGCGTCAATGAGGTCGATACGCTCCCTCGAGGGCCTCCGTCGAGCCGACATCACCGGATGTTATAAGGACGACGCCCGTAGCCTCAGTTGTAGTTTTTTCCCCAGAACGTGCGGCACCAATCTTCTGCCAGTATGGCTACAGAAAGCCTTGCGGAAATGTAAGCTGCAATCGCATAAGAAATTCTGTAGAGGGGCAGGTCGGGAGGGTGCGATGTGGAATACGTCGGAGGAACATCCCATCGAAATAACATTACCAGGTAAGAAAGTAACTTGTTCTTCGAAGGGATTGTGTCCTCCGACGCATTCCACATCTATGACAGACTCCCAAAGCAGGACAAACGTCAGGAGGTGGGAAAAGAATTTAGAATGCCCAATTAAATTTCAGAATAGAGGACCGCCTTGCCAAAGGCCAAATCTTGCCCATGGATAGAATCCAGGGAGTAGTGGTTTACAAACGTATGGACAGAGGCCCATGTGGCTGCTTCACAAATGGGAACACCCCTCTGCAGAGCAGTAGAGGCAGTCACACCCCTAGTAGAATGGGCCCGTAAGCCTACCGGAGGAATTTTAACACTAAGTTCAAATTCCAACCAAGCACCTGGAAAGGTGAAGGTGGAAACACATTAGTGAGCCCTTTAAAAAACTAAGAAATCAAAAGGAATCTTAAAATAAGAACACTCCTAAAATGATCGCTTAAATATGAACAGCGCCGCCAGGTAACCCTTAATGGTACCGACTTGCAGGCCCTTGTGGGCTAATGAAAGCAAAAAAGACAACCACAGGAATGTCACATGAAAAAGGATCCACATTCTTAACCCTGCACCAGTCGCAGAACTTTCTCCAACGGCAACGGTACAGGGACTTTGTTGCGGGCCTTCTGGCCGAGAGCAACACCTCCATCACGTCTTCAGGGAGGTCCCAATCCTTATATCTCAACCTTTCACAAACCAAGCATGAAGGTTGAGAGACTGGTCCTCTGGATGGAGAACCCGACCCCCCTCCCTTGAGAGCAGATAGTCGATAGGGAAGACGGCGTGGAGGGCAGATGGACATGTTGAGAAGGTCCGGGTACCACGCTCCCCTGGCCCATGCCGGAGCAATGAGGATCATTCGGGAACCAAACCTCTGACCTCTGAAACACTTGCGGTATGACGGGGACTGGAGGAAACGCGTACAGCAGTGGGAAGGACCACTCCACTACGAACGCATCCCCTAAGGCTCCTCTTAGAGGAAATTCCCGCAAGCAGAATCTCGCACTTCCGGTTGACACTTGTGGCAAAGAGATCCACTTGCGGGGTCCCCCAAAAGGCGAAGATCTCCAAGAGAACTTCCTGAGCCAGATTCCACTTGTGAGAGACCGCGCCCTGCCTGCTCAGAGCGTCTGCCGCCTCATTTTCGTCTCCGGCCAGATGAACCGCCGAGATCGAAATTTCCTGCTGGATGGCCCAGAACCAGAGCTGCATCGCCTCTCTGCACAGAGGGAGAGACCCTGCCCCCTCCCCTTTTTGTTGAGGTAGTGCATGGCCACTGTATTGTCCATCAGAATCAGGACATTCTTTCCCCTGCTACCCCACACAGACGGCAGAAAAGCATCAGGCTAGCCTGATGGCCCTCAGCTCCAACAGTTTGATATGGAGTCTGGATTCCGACAGAGACCAACGACCGCTGACCGTCAACTCGTTGGCATGAGCTCCCCAAGGGATGTGTCCGTCACGATCGCTACCTCCGGCCAGGGTAGCCAAAATGGAGCCCCCTTCAACAGCCTACCAGAGAAGATCCTGGGCGACCAAGGGCGGCACCTGAACGGGATCAGACATCCTGCCGGAGGACTGCGACCACTGCATCTTGAGAGCACACTGCAAAGATCTCATCCGCAGCCTGGTCTCTGGCATCAGGAGAGCCATGAGGATGAGCAACCTCAAGAACTCCAACGCCGGGAGACTCTGGGCATGTTGAAACTTGTGCACCATCTGCAGAATGTGATGAGCCCTCACCTGGGGAGGCAAACACTGCCCCAGGGATGGGTCTAGCACTGCTCCGATGTACTGGAGCTGCTGGGAGGGTGTCAAGTGGGACTTCAAGTTGAGGAGGAAGCCCAGCCTGTGAAGGGAGTGGCAGGTGACAGACCGATGATCCAGGACTACCTCGGGAGAGCGCGCCCTGATCAATCGTCCAGGTAGGGGTAGACGTGAATCCCCCTTTTCCTGAGATACGCTGCCACCACCACCATAAGATTAGTGAAGACCCTCGTGCGGAGGTCAATCCGAACGGCAGAACCCGAAACTGAAAGTGTGAGTCGCCAACCGCGAACCTCAGGTACTTGGGATGAATCGGCACATGAAAGTAAGCGTCCTTGAGGTCGAGAGACACCAACCAGTCCTGAAGTTGAAGGGCCTGGAGGACTTGAGAAAGAGTAACCATCTTGAACTTGTCCTTCCCGAGGAGCTTGTTCAAACTACGTAAGTCCATGATGGGTCTCAATCCCCCGTCCTTTTTCGGGATCAAAAAATATGGGGAATACCATCTCTGCTACTGGCACCAGTTCTATGGCACCTTTCTCCAACATGGATTTGATTTCCTGCGCAAGGAGCAGATCCGGAATCTTCAAAAGAGAGTTTCCCCGGTGGATTGTCATGAGGCCTCTGCCGGAAAGGAAGACAGTAGCCGTGGGCTATGATCTCCAGAACCCACACATCTGAAGTAATGGCACGCCATTCTACAAGATGCTGCGCCAGCCTTCCCCCCCCAACCGACAAACCACGGGACATGGCCTTATGACTGAGCTGAAGCAGCTGCGGTAGTGCCTGAGGGCAAAGAGGCAACTGCCCGAGCGGCTTTGGCACCTCGAGTACCTAGTGTTCTACCTCTGGTACTCCTACGTTGGCCCCTTTGACTGGCAGCTCCCCTCGATCTACCAAAGGTAGAGTAGTATCGAAAGAAGCCTCCCAACCATTGCTGTCCCCTGGGACGAAAAGGCGGAGGTTGGCGAACTGCAGCGCTCACCGACTTTGCTGCAGCTTTGGAGGTCTGCAACCTCAAGGCTCTCGTCAGCCTTGCTGCCAAAAAGATAGACACCATCAAAGGGCATGTTGAGAAGCCGAGCTTGTACATCAGGAGCAAACCCAGACTTCCTCAACCACGCAAATCCGCGCATCACAGTGCTTGCCGCCATGGACCGGCTGACACAGTCTGCCACGTCCAGACCCGATTGAACGGATTCACATGGCATCCTTGCCATCCTGTACAAGGGCAAGAAAGCCATCCCGTTCCTCCCCTTCGGGAATATGTTCAGCCGCCAAAGATACACAATTCCACAGAGTGTGAGTGAAACGTGCTAAGGCACACACAGAGTTGGCTGCCTTCAAAGCCATACCCCCTGAAGAAAATACTTTCTTCGCCCAACCGTCAAAACGTTTGTCGTCCCTATCAGGAGGGATGGTAGGGTACGACGCCTGCACCACCAAACTCTCCAGAATAGGGTGCGCCAACAAGTAGCAGGGGTCGCTACTGGCTGGACGGTCCTTTTTCGGCAACCACTTACCCACTGCCGAGAGACTCTCCGGAGCAGTCCAAGCCGCCGCCACCCTTCTTTGCAAGGCCATATGAAATGGCAGTACCGGGTCAGTTGGTGGAGCTTGTTCCAAGATATCTGTCAGGTCATCCTGCCGAAAATCCACTGGTGGCGCAGACCACCCCAAGTACTCCGTCACACGCGACTTGAGACGCCGGTATGAAGACTCGGCGTGCGTGCCAGGCTCAGGCCTTCCGGAGAGGTGTCCAGACCACTGGCTTTGTGCAAAGACTGATGCAGGTCTTCCATCTGGCTATGACCAGACAATAGTTCGTCAGGAACCAAACCTTCATCAGACCCTTCATCAACCTCGGAGACGTAATCCAGAGGCTGGAATAAATCCCTGGATGAGGGCACAGAAAAAGGTTCAAATACAGGCCTCACTGACTTCCTCAGAGTTTCCACCAATGCATGGGGTACCTCCGGTAAAGCCTCCTCAAAAGGCGTTGACGGAATCAGCGTTGAGCATGGCGCTGATGGCTTTGACACAGGCCTCGAGGCCGGAGCCCCGAGCGGGTCCTTCGACTGCCTCGGCGCCAATGGCGTCGACATCTTCTTTGAAGACCTCACAGGCTCCGACAGTCTCGAGGGCGTCGAGGACCGGGACCTAGAGCGGGCATGGCAAGAGCAATCTACCTTGTCCGATCGGGAAATCAACGGCTCCCGATGATCGCGCCGACCACCCGAGCCCAAAGGCGTGCGAGCAGTGGCCCTAGCACGTTCCTTGCCGGCTTCTCTCAAAGGCGCGGACGGAACAGAGCCCTGCGATTCAAAAATCGTCGTCATCTCCTTACGAAATGCATCCCATTCCGCAGGAGTGTAATGCTTGTTGGGACAAGCTACCCGTCGTCTGGCGGAGTCCTCGGACGGGGAAGGCGACCGGTGACGGCGCTTCCGCAAGTGCCCCGAAGAGGCAGAGGAATGGCGGGAACCACTCCGGCACCGAGACCCACTGGACTTAAGCCAACACGGAGAGTCGCCCCTCGAATCATCAGTCGAAAGCCCAGCGGATCTCGACTTACGGGGCTTGGAAACCCTACCGACCGTCAAATTCTTCCGCTCCCGCAAGGCCTTCGACGTCAAAGACTGGCAATCGTCACAGTCATCGGTGTCATGGTCCTCGCCGAGGTACCACAGGCAGATATTGTGCGGGTCCGTAAGCGACATCTTGGAACGGCAGCCGCGGCACTTCTTGAAGCCCGACCGTGGGGTAGAAGACGACATGATAACTTCACAAACAACCAAGTTCGAAGAACCAATAGAAATCAGAAGAACCGAGGCGTGCCGAGACCTCCGAAGCGAACATGTTCGCAGAAAAAACAAAACTGGGGCTACGGGCGTCCTACTTACAACATCCGATGACGTTGGCTCGATGGAGGCCCTCAAGGGAGCGTATAAACGTCATTGACGCAGGACGCCGACATTTTTCCAAAGCAGCACAGCTGTGGCGATTACCTGTAATAGATGTGGAATACGTTGGAGGACACAATCCCTTCGAAAGCATACTACAAACCTACCAAATGTAAAGTTGTAACTGAAGAAGTCAACTAGGATTACCATTGGTGCCGTTTCTTTTTCTGGAAGTTGGAAGGGCATCTTTTCATCCAGGAGCAAAGAGTTGTTACCAGTGGATTGTTTTTTGATGAACATTTTCATTGACTGAACATTTATGAGCTGGTTCAAAACCTCTTGTTGAACATTTTGGAGTTAACTTTGAATCCTGGGGCAGGGACCTTGCCCACGACAGGCGAAAGCAATTAAGACATTTGTGTTGCTATAGCATTTCCTTTTTATTTTTGTTGTTTATTGTGAAGGCCAGTTTTACCATGCTAGAGAATGTTTCCTTACCCTTTAGACTAGCAAGGGAATTCCTCTGTAGAGTAGGGCAAGGTATTTTCTTTATACAATATCTTTAATAAAAATGTAATCTTTTGAGAAATCTACAAGTAGTTGTCTGTCTCTCTTTACTCACCCTTCACAGTATGCATCTTTCAAAACTAATATGTAAATCCCTCTACTTTTGGAGTGGCATGACCCTCTGTAGGGTTGTCATCCTGATTTTTTGTGGCTTTACGTATTTGTTTGCAGGTCTAAGTCTAGCACTGGCCTCACAGTCTGGTACTTTTTGGGGGACTACGAAGTAAATAGTGTACATTAACCGACTTCATGGTACTTCTTCGATCAATCCCATTTACGATAAGTGCCTGGGCTTCTTCCAGTATTCCCCACCATCATAAATGTCTCCAGTTGCTACAAGCTGTTTGAGATACCAGCCCACTCCAAAGTGCCTCAGGACATCACACAAGTGCTTTACCCGAAGGGCACAATTATGAAGCAATCACCGGATGGGAGCTCCAAGCTGCCCGCCAGCACCCTCCACTAAACTCCCAGAACCAACTTAACCTCTACACTCTAACACACTATAGGCATAAGGCACAGCAACAGAATAACCTCCCAAAAGACAAACAGAACTGTACATGTCTACAATTAACTAATGCAACCAAAAACAAGCATCAAGGCCTTTCTACTTGCCTCTATGAAGCTTTTCTGCGTTTATTTTACCAAATGGTCCACGTTTTTTTAACCTTAACCACAAACAGCGGGGCGCAGGTGGGCTCCTCCCAGTATTTCCACCACCAACTTCCCTCCTTACACTATATCCCTTTCCCATATTTACCATCTGCAAGTGGGAAGAAATTCCGCGAAAATGCATCCAGCAAAAATGCCATTCGTCAAAAGAGAGCTAGACCCTAAACACATGACACCTAGAAACAGACACATGCAGAGATCAAAGTACTTTTGAGTCTTCAACCAACAAAGCAATCTTGCTTCCCCTCCCGGACAACCCCCACCCGCCTCCCAAGTAACCTAATCTGCCCACCTCTTCCAGATCTACTAAAGCGCAGGAGTCCCTACACGCGGCAGCAGTGTGTGATGTAAATACCAATAAATGTCATTAGGATCCGATACACTGCAGCATAGGTTTGATGTTACTTCACCATAGAGGTAGCTGCTTAGATATCACTAGAGCATGTGTTTTGGGTGGCAGGGGGCAAAAGTGAGTGTAAATTGCCACTGGGATTAGCATGGCCATAGGCCATCAATGGGTGGGTAAAAAGTCCAAACGGTAACTGGCTGCGTGTCCCTGCTCACATCTCACCTCCCACATGTATGCACCCTTTATATGAGAGGCAAAAGTAAAAAAGCAACAATGATTCTAGGGACGACAATGCGAGTGCAGGAATATATGTACCCTTTGCTTACCTTCTGCAATTTCTTGAAAGAAGAGGGTTTCATATTTTCTGATAGTTTAACTGAAAAATACTTTAAACTCGTGTTAAGGACATAATATCTGTTGGGGATTATTGGTCCAAAACAATAGGAAAAATATAATAATCACCGTCATGGTAAAAGAGCCCCATTTCGCTACTCAAGAAAAAAAAATATAAAACAAGACCACATGAACAGCTAGCTACAAGCAGTGCCAGAAACAATGTTTGCCAGGGGGGGGGGCGGAGGGGGGGAATATCATGGCAGTTCAACTAGCCTAACTGATTGCATTTTATGACCTTGGAAAGTATCAGTTGTCAGCTAACACACTATCCTACTTTGTCATTTGATAATGAAACCAGATGAATTTCCCCCCCACATTGTACTGTGAATTGTGCTGCGATTTTAATCTTATTTTTCAATTAAAAGATGCTGCCAAAAATGTTTATGACCATTTCACGGATGCATACACAGTAAACAAAAACAGAGTGCGTAAGCATTCAGCGAGCGGGTAGGATGGGAAACATTACAAATGCTCAAAAAATGTTGACGTTTTCCTCTTAGAAAGCATAATCCCACTACCAAAGTTATGAGTAAAGGAGAGGCCCTGGCAGGTTCATAAAAAGGAGAAGGAGCTCAGCATTCTTTTTACTAGCAATTCCATTACTTGGAGCACTTTTAACAAATAACCTGGTTCCTGGAAGACCGCATTCTCCAGCCGTCTCCCTGGAATCTCCTACCTCAAAGGAACAAGCACTTAGAAATAACTTTCAATGCATGAACTGAAATACATTTCTCCCAGCTGCCGTGGGGCTCGTCAAAGTAAGTGAAAATTAAGATGCGTTCAGATAGGTTTTTAATGTATTCCCGCCTGGTTTTTGAAAGATTTTCCAGCTCGCTGCTGCCCATACTCCCATTGATCCTACAGCTGGAACTGTCAGTGTTGCAGTACACTTTTGTGTTGACAGGTTTGAATGCAAACCCACCTTTTGCTGTAAAGGGGTTCCAAGTGTAGAGTACAGCTGCTCTTGACCCCGGGTTGCATTTTTAGAGCAAATTGTCATGCGTTTTCAAGTCAATGCTCTCGATTCTGGGCTTGAAGACTGTTGCACGGACCCCCTTTAATCTAACTAGGCCAGTGCAGCTAGACTCTGGTTTGCCACTTCTCTCTGCATTCCTGGTGATCTCCGACGACGTTGGGGGCTCTCCACCTGCCCCACCATGCTTTCTGCAACACCTACAAATATACTGGGGTAAGCCTGGTGTTTTGTTGAAGCGCACGTGGTGCAGCAAGATTTACTGAAAAAAAGCAGATGAATTGACAATTTATTTTTGCGCACATTAGGGATTCACTTTGAAGGCGCAGTGCTTTTGCAAACATCCATCTTCACTGCTCATTTGTGCCTTTCTTGGCAACTTGCAATTCCAGCCTCATTGTCATCGGGCCTTCCAACATGGCCGCACAAAATGTCTTGTCCTGCTGCCTTGGGTTGGCCCTGCTCCCCTCCCATTGGTTGCACTTGGCTCTTAAGCCAATCACAGCAACCGGGAGGCGGGAGCCGGTCTTAACACCCAAGGCCCACAACAAAGGCCCATGTCCACT
Source organism: Ambystoma mexicanum (assembly GCF_040938575.1). Lineage (NCBI taxonomy): Eukaryota > Metazoa > Chordata > Amphibia > Caudata > Ambystomatidae > Ambystoma > Ambystoma mexicanum. Next base: position 269,518,022 of record NC_090937.1, read on the forward strand.
ACCAGAACACCACATGAGGTATTTTCTCGACACCCTTGCACTCTAACTTCCTTGGTGCTGCAACCTCACTCTCCATTACACTCCTCCATAACTATGGGTTCATTCCCTACTCTGGACACACTTCTACCCTCTTGCCTCAGCTTCCTTCTCTGCTTGTCCCCCATGTCTGCATTTCTGACTATACTGCATGTTCACAACCACTAGTAGCTTCTGAATCCGTCTACTATGCAAATTTGGCTGCGTTTTCATGCATTTAGCTTAGTTCAAATTTGGCTGCGTTTTCATGCATTTAGCCTAGTTCCACATTTGTCTGTGTTCTCATGCATTTAGCTTAAGTTTCAAATTTGGATGTGTTTTCCTGGGGGCCTCTTTGCCGCCTCCGGTTTGCTTGCTTGAGATGTCTTATTTGAATCCTCCTCCTTGCTGTCCCCTCCTCTCCCCCTCACTATCTTATCAGAGATGTCACCTGGCCTGTATGAAAGCAGCTTGTCTGTCTCCTCCCTCTACAGGTTTTTTTTTTCTCCGTCCTTCTCCCCCTCCAGCACTATCTGAAATGTCATCAGGCCTAGTACAATAGTTGCTTGTCTTGTTGTTCTTCTCCCCACCCCCATCTCTTGTAAAATTCCAGCACTACCAGAAATGTCGTCAGGCCTAGTACAGTAGCCGCTTGTCTGTTCTCATTCTCCTTCCCAACACCTCCCCTTATTGTCAAAGCTCTTGCACTATCTGAAATGTCACTAGGCCAAGTACGATAGTTTATTTCACATTCTTAATGTATCAAGTACTTGTAAGATTGTCACTGTATTCGCCCTTGTTCTCCCCCCCCTTCCTTGAGGCGCATTACATGTGTATAGGCGCTATATAAACTATTTGTATTTGTATAGCGCAGCCAGGCCCGAGGGCAATGGGATAGGAAATGGGTGGATCCCATGCAGATTATGCATCCTCAGCATCTTAAATCACTAATATGTAAGCGACTTCAGCATCATCCTTTCATCCTTACTACAGAAATGGCAGTTTGTGGCCGTTCAGTGTTAAGGGCCCTTCAGGACTGGCTCTTACATTGCAAGCTTTCAGCTAGTAAGATCCCCCTCCCCCACTCTGTTCTGAGAGTTTGCTTTGCTGTGGCTTTAAGAGCTACACAAAACGCAGACACTACCTACTTTCCATAAAGCCAGACATAACACCCATTTCATCAAATAGGTCTGTTGTCTTTTGTTCCAAACATTCACCTCACATCCCCATAGGCCACTGAGGTGGCTTGGCAGTCCCAGAATTAAGGAATGTACCTGCTGTACAATGAAGAGACAGCAGGTATTTTAAACCCAAGTCTTTAACATGATTGCCTGAGCACAATAAAGGTGCAAATGCATCAGAAACTAAATCTTATAACGCTACAAAACTGCCCAGGAATCCCAGTGCTTCGATCGCTCAACACATACCCTTCTGTGTCGCCTCTCCCAAGAAGATAAGACGCTCAAAATTAAGATTTCATGAGGAGTCAAAACTAGGCCCTGGGTATGGGGCATAACCTATTAGGCAGGAGCCACTCCGGGAGAACAAATCGCTAGTAAAGACCATTGCACAAATCTAACTATAACATGAGATGCAAACAAACTATTTGTCCATTATAGTCAATTATGCTTTCAATGTCTTCTAGATGGCGCTAATGTTCTTTAATACACGTTTACAGATCCAGATAGTTAAAGCCACATGGCTATGTTTTGTATGTCACCAGTTTGTCTCAGGAGCCAAAAGTAGCTCCTGGTAGCTGGTGTCAAGCTAACCAGGCTCTCCTGAACTAGGAGCATGTGCTAAATTGCTCCCAGCAATTTCAAATCCTGATATAGTCTATGCACATACAAGCATTCAGCCCTGCCTAACTCCCACCCATTGCCTGCAAATTCCTTTCACCCTTGCTCATTTTCTTCCCAGCAGGCCGAGGTCTGGTGACTGAGGGCGGGGCAGAATATGCCTCAGATAAGGATTCAACACAAACTACAATGTTGGTTATTTGCCGCAGTTCAAAAGCAAAGAAACAAAAAGATTATATATGGTCTGTGTCAAGCCAGACTGTGCAGCCCTACCTATTACCCACATCTTCCCTCGTCTCCCCACTAACCAAGCACATCAATGTATTCATATCTGCCATAGTGCCTGTAAAACCATGCCATTGGCAGCAATGTGCAATACAAAATCGAATAGAACTTTTGAACCTTGCTAAAACATTTACCCGACTTAGCAACACAAACCTATGACAACCTTGACCCAACTTAAATAACATTACAACGACAATACTCGCAGCCAAACAAAATAGCCCCTCTTCTACGCAAAGCCAAACAATCTGACCACCTTAATGGATGGTTCACCCCTGCTTTAAAAGCTCTAAGAAAAATTAAAAGGAAGGATGAATCACTCTGGAAAAAGGTCATCGCCCACAGTAACAAATTTCTTCAACAGTGCCGCCAGAGAATACAAACAAGTACTCCTGACCAAAAGTAAATTATACAATGACAATCGCTAAAGCTAGCTCAAACACAAAAGGAACTGTTTTTCATCCTTAGAGAATTAGAAACCCCAATTCCACCATTGGAAACCTGCAACAAAGATGCAAACTGGTGTGAGAACATACAAAACGCTTTCCAAGACAAAATCACTTGACTCCAAAACATAATTGAAGCAAAAAAGAACAGTCTAGCCAAACTTGGCGATCAACCTAGTTTCCTTGATAACGCTACCACCATCAAGGAATTAAGGATTTGCCTTAATTCGAATTCGCAGAAGTCACCAACTCAGAAGTCCTCCAAATCATTTTAAGTCAAAACCATCAAGGTGTCCAGGGGACCGCTGTCCACCTAGTCCTTAAAGACTGCGCACCACAACTCACTCCCTTCATCACCAATCTTATTAATGCCTCATTTAAAAACAACTGTGTCCCCCACGGACCTAAAAAACGCCTGCGTTCTACCACAACTAAAAAACACCCTCGCCCAAAAACATTCCCACAAATTACCGCCGGATAACAGTACCACTTCTCTTGAAAATTCTAGACAGTAGCATACATTCAAATACAGAAATACCTTGAAGCCAACAACATCCTTGAGCTACGTCAGTCTGATTCCACCCGAGACAAGGGCCGGAAACAGCACTCCTGGACTTAAAGTCCAAATGGACGACCTGAGAGACAAAGGGAAGCTAGCCCTTCTTCTCGTGGACCTCTACGCTGCATTCGATCTGGTGGACCACAATATCCTGTGTAAACAGTGCCTCAGCAGCGCAGTTCTCCACCAATGCCACCAAATGGATACAATCATTCCTTAGTGATATAACAATGAAAATCTCAAAAGCGGAAGCACCACCCACCATAGTCATGTGTGGAGTACCCCAAGGTTCATGTGTGTCTCCCACTTTGTACAATATTTTTTACAAAGCCACTATTTGACCAGCTGGACGACCTGGGCGTCACCTACACCAACTAGGAAAATGACAATCCGATCCTCATACCGATCTCCAGGGACCACGACACAGCCACAGCCACTCTCAATGCTCCTCATAGCCTCGCTAAGATAAACGATGCTTTCAATTCCTTTAACATTGATGGGAACACTATTATAAAAACACTAGGTTTCTACTTGGACTCACGATACAAGTAAACGGCACATCAGCCACAACCTACACATGCAGACAATTCCTCACACCCGACAGCTGCATTACTCTAGCCAGAGCAAGTCATAACCAGTCTCGACTACTCTAACGCCTCCTCCCGCCTCTCATCCCTCCCCCGTCCCCAATTGGCCAGCTCACCGGTCATAACTGACCTTCCCAGGGCAGCCCTAGTGGCTAAAGGCCCTTAGGCAAAGGGCGGCTCAAGATCGTGTCTGCAGGTGTCCGCAGGGTAAGCCAGAAGCCAGCCGTCAACCAGTAAAAACAAATAAGGTAGAGATGGCCAGGGTGAGAAGTAGAGCAATCGCTCTACTCTGGATGTCCCGCCACATAGCAAAACTACTTACAATGTGACAGCAGTGTGATAATTAGCCTGCACCATCTAGGATAATACTGTAACTATCTAGTCTTGCAACCAATTGCATTGTAAGGTGTAGGCCTCTCTCCCACTATACAGGATTCTCAAATCTAGCCGTGCTTAGTCTTGCACATACATTGCACTGTTAAGTTGCTGCTTCTAGTCATGTACACAAATTGCATTGTTGGGGGTAGCCCTCTCTCCCACTATACATGTCTCTCAAATCTAGCTGTGTTTTAGTCTTGTACACAGATTGCACTGTTCGGTAGCTTTTGCTAGACTTGTACACAAATTGCACAGTTAGGTGTAGGCCTCTCTCCCACTATACAGGACTCTCACATGTAGCTGTGTTTAGTATGGTAATCATTTGGTCAACTGTCTCAAACCCAACTGTTTAGTACTGCACCCATTTGATCCGTCAGGCATAGGCCTCTCGCCCACTATACAGGACGCTCAAATCTAGCTGTGCCCCATTTCAAATTGGATTGTTGATTGTGGGCTTCTCTCCCACTATACAGGACGCTCAGATCTAGCGGTGCCCCATTTCAAATTGGATTGTTGATTGTGGGCTTCTCTCCCACTATACAGGACGCTCATATGTGACTGACCAATTCACACCTAGAGAGCGGAGTGAGACATAGATGGAGTGAGACTGTGGAGTGAGACAGATCACTGTCTAATTATTCTGGAGTGATACTGTGATTAGGGGCTTGCAACTCATGAGACGACAGCGATTGTCAGTTACGCCCATTAGGACAATTCTGTAGTTACTAGCTATATTCTTCCTAACACCACATAGCTGACTCGTCCGGGGAGATGCATATTAAGGACAGCCACTGAAAACACACAACGATATAACACTAAAAAACCTCCCCTACCTTACTCAAGACAGCGACAGAACAAGCCAGCAATACCAGCTGTCAAGACCATATACAGACAGAGCCCAAACTTGTAGAGGACAATTCCCTACACCCAGTACTACACCACAAGACAGCCGGACCAAAGCAAAAAATCAACTTGGCATCAACAAACAAAATAAAGACCGAAACAACTCGCAAGCTCAAAATGCTGTGCAAACGCCCTGGACTGAAGGGGAAAAAAAAAGAGCAGAATGAACAAACACACCTGAACACCACCGAAGACTCAACTGGTGAACACAGACAGGAACGACAACCGAATCAACGCTGTGAGAAGAGAGAAATCCCTCTACTTAACTCCATACCTCGCAAACAACCGGTCATCAGAACGAACCAACCCTAAGCGCAAATCAACAACAGCAGACAACCAAACACAACCACGCAGAAGAACGGACAACGCTAGAAATAATAAACATAATCGACGCAATAACACCTTACATCACCAGAACAAGAGGAACTTCCACTCAACACCCACAACTTTTTGACGAGGAACCTGATGAAAACAAAAACCCAAGACTGAACCTAGAAGAACTTTGACGACACAGACGCACTTGTACCAACACTTCAACTAGAAATTGACCTGGAAGGAAACCTTAACACCAATTAGAAGACAACCCCAACAATAAAGCCCAACCCAAACTACACCTTTAAACTCCACTGCAACCTAATAAACGCAAGATCCATGTCAAAACACTGTGTGGTGTTTGACCTTAACAACATTGACATCCTATTCATCACAGAAACATGGCTGGACGACAACTACAAAAAGAATCACACTCCAAAACTGCCTCCCAACCAACTTTAAATGCCTTCAAGTAAACAGGAAAAATAAAAAAGGAGGAGGCCTCGCAATAGCATTCAAAGGAACCCTGAAAATAAAAACAGACAAATCACTCAACATCATCAACTGCGAAACCATGGTCATACACCTAGCAGCAAATCCAAAAACCAACACCACATTCATCATGGTGTACAGACCACCGACATACAATGCAACCTTTGTCGATAACTTCATAGACGCCATCACCAACATAGCCATTAAGCACGAACATCTAATTATCCTGGGGGACTTCAACATCTGGTTTGAAGAAAGACACGCTAACTCCCAAAACACACCGACTGGACAACAGCTGGTCCAAGGGGCAGGACACACCCTCGATGCAATCTTCGCCAAGGAAATACCTATCACCACGGCACCACCCATACAAATACTGTGGAGTGACCATCTCATCCCATTCGTGATCAGACTGCCAACTCAAGTCCGCATCCAGCCCCCCAAACTCACAACCACCACAAAAAGAAACTGCAAAAAACACCAAAGCAAGCAACCTATTCGAACAACTGGAGATGACCAAACCCTCAACTACAGAACTAGAGCTGGCTGACCTAGACGGGAAAGCAGAGCTACTGCACACATGGATTGCTGATACAATTGGAAACATCGCCCCGGATAAACCATTCACCCCCTCAACAAAAAAAGGCAATGGCCAAATGGTTCACCCCACTACTAAGCACCATGAAAAAGGACAACAAGAAGATGGAGCTGGAATGGAGGAAATAATACAAACCTAGACAAGAAAATACTGTTCCAGAAGTAAATCCACGCATACAAGGAGGAAATACAAAAGGCAAAGAAGGCATTATGATGACAATCACCAATGCCACCAACACACAAAAAGAAATGTTCAACATCATTAAAGAAATGAGAAACCCATCCAGCTGTGACAACTCCAACCACCTCAGAGAAACGTTGCAAAGACTTGGCAGACCACTTCAAGAACAAAATCAACGACATCCGACAAATCATACAAAACAGACCAACCATAACATTCAACCAACCGGACCCAACACAGAGCCACAGCACAAACTCCTTCCTGAAATATAAGCAGAGGCATTTGTCGTGCTGGTAAAACACAGAATGAAAGCAGGATCACCCATGGATCCCTGCCCCTCTGACATCTACAAATCAATCCTTGCACAAGGAACGCTATCAGAATACTACAGAAACCTCCTAAATCTCTCACTAGCAACAGAAACTGTACCAAGAACCTTCAAATCAGCATATATCAAACCGCTTTAAAAAAAATCATGTAGCGACGTAGAAAACCTTGCCAACTAAAGACCGATTTAAAACATTCCCTACCCAGCAAAACTTATGTATACAAATTAACCCAAGAACATGTAAAAAAACACCACCTGCTAGACCAAGCACAAGTCAGTTTCAGACCTGCAAGAGGAACAGAAACAGCACTATCCATCTGCGGTGACCCAAAATCAAACGCAGACTCCAACACAATCTCAGCCCTGATTCTGCTCGACCTCTCTGCAGCCTTCGACAGTTAGCCACGACACCCTAGCCAAAAGACTAGAAGACATAGGCATAACGGACATGGCACTACTCTGGATTAAATAATTCCTAGCAGACAGAACAGAAACCATATGGCTAAAACCCTTCAAATCCACCCCACGGGTTAAAGCCAACAACTTGAAAATCAACCTAGGAAAGATAGAAATCACGATTACATCCAAAAACCAAGAGAACAACTACATTCCATGGCCAAGGGAAATGGGAACCGCACCAACACCATCTAAGGTAGTAAAAAATCTGGGAGTCCTGATGGACAACACCCTAACCTTAGAACCACAAATAAATGCAATAATCAAGAAATGCTTCTTCCTCTTTCACACGACAAGAAGAATCTTACCTTTCCTCTCAATCACCCACAAAACACTTACAATCATCACCCTCATCATGTCAAGAATTGACTATGCAAACAGCCTCTATCTCGGGATGCCAGAATACCTCCTGAAGAAACTACAAAGGATCCAAAATACAGCAGCCAGACTCCTCCTCAAACTATCCAGAAGAGACCACATCACTCCAGCACTAAAAACACTGCACTGGCTCACAGTCAAACATCGCATCACCTTTAAAACAATGTGCATAACACAGGGCAATCAGCGGACAGGGAGCTGAATTCCTACAAAAGAAAAATAATCTACAAGCCAACGCGACTTCTCAGATCAAGCAACGAAATCCGCCTGGAACAAAAACCATACCTTAAGAAAAAACTTGGGGGCTCCTCCTTCTCCCATCTAGCCGCAAAAACCTGGAACATCCCGAAAGAAATAAGAAACACCAAAGACCACCTACAATTCAGAAGACTACTAAAAACCTGGCTCTTCAACATCACAGATTAAAATTGAAAAAGCTAAACGATCAAACGGGGAACACAAACACTCAACATCTAGAACCGAATTAAGGAAACTCCTACTACAACAAGAGAGACTATGCTAGGTCGAATAGGACACAAGCGACATCCATGAGGACAGAATCAGCATTCCTAGCCAAATCCAGTCAACAACCTCACCCGCTCCATAATTGCCAGCAGGTATACTTGAATAGAGTTGTGTGAATGTTAGCACTTGCCACACTTGAACTAAGTTGTGGACATTGGCATGGGCCTAGACCAGATGGAGTTGTGAAGGATGGCAGGTGCCGCCCCAAGACGTAATTGCAAGCGTTGGCATATGCCACGCTTCGAAGGGGCTGGTAGCAGTAGCCTGCATGAGCAACTGAATAAGATGATGAATGCCGATCTCTTCCACATATGGATGGAGTAGCCTTGGCTGACCGATGCAGCTCACCAACTGGATTGGGAATGCTCTCTGGGCCAGATTTGAAGGGACACACACCTGCCTGCCCCACATACAGACAGGTTTGACATAGGTGGCAGGGGCCAAACTTGGGCAAGATTATGAATGCGAGTGGACGCCATGTGTGAAAGGAACAGAGTGTCGGGCGGTCCCAGATCTGGACGGAGACGCAGAGATGTTCACGCACCCCACCTGGAGAGAATACAGAAGTTTAGCGCCTCGCTCCAGACAGCAATGCCAATTAGCCAATCCACTAACAATTTCACCCCTCTGCATACACCTCTCAAACTCTAACCAAACACAACCACAAGCCTACAAAACAACAATCTGCACAAACTTCACTACACTACAACAACAAAACAAACCACACAGACTCGCACAACAGCCAGCACACTGAGACTACCGACTGGAAAACACCCCAAGCCCAGCCAACAGAGTTACCGGGCTCAGGCCGCCAACAGCACATCACTGCTCTCTTTTCCAGCTTATTCCCACTAACTCACCCCCCACACCCCATTTTTCAGAGCCGCCAGAGCATCAGGGGGCCACTCCGGTGGTGATGGTGTGCAGGACAAATATCCTTTAACACTAACTTATATGCCGGCACTAAGATCCGGAAGCTTCAAGTCCTGCAAAACAATGCTGTCAGAGCCACGCTTAACATCCCCAGATCAGCGCATATATCTTCAATAAGACAAAAGTAACACTGGCTGCCTGTACATGAACGAATAGTGTTCAACTCGCTCATCCTCACAAATGTTTTCACTGGGTAGCCGCTGCCTACTTCTCAGACAAAACCTCGGACACATCGTGCTAGACCGACTAGAGCAACCTACCAGCACCTCCTCGCTATCGCCAGGATTAAGCTCCAAAAAGCAGGTGGTAGTAGCTTCACAACAATTGCCAGCAAACAATGGAACTCACTGGCGGTCCCACTCAGAACACAAGAATCTGTCTGGATATTCCGTAGACAACTCAAAATGCACTGCTTTACTCAAAGTCTGGGTAACCAATGCATACCACCAACCTCCTCAGACTACTCCTTACTCGCTCAACCATGCCACAGCCCTCCACATGCACCCATATAAATATTGTATCCTTTATATTTTTTATTTACTGTATATACCCTGCATTATGCCGTTTTGTACAAATACTATGTGCAACAACTGTAACTGTAACTCTAACCCATCTCCTCTGTAAGAAAACGCCCAGATGCCCGTGGCGCACTCGAAGCTTCAAAATAAATAAATGACTTGCATGTACTTATCTCATTTAAATGCTGCACATCTTACTTAAATCATCTCGAGGACATCTAGGCATCTTATTTGTCGTGAAAGCTCTCCACTCTGCCAGAAAGCCTGATTATTTGTCGTCAAGACAGTCTTTGTACCATCACCTGTTGAGCACTGCAACCAATAACCCCAATGAGGGGTGTATACACCCGACGAGAGCAACGCTCTTTTAAGATGGGTATCATGGACAGAGCGACAAGGCTTCACTCTCCGGTGGGGTTAGTAGGCTGATACAAAAAGGTATCATTAGTCCACAAACATCTACAAAATACACTACTGAGATATATTGAAAAGTTTACTTTAAGTCACACACAATTCCATCTTGTAAAAATAAGTACTTGATGTATAATACACAGTATTAAAAAGATACCAAGTATATTTTTTTTAAAACAGTGTCTAAACCAGGCTCTGCCAAGCGCACCGTCTATATGTGGGCCCACTACCAAAAGTAGCCACTCAACATAAATCAACAAGGGTTGGGGAGAACAAGGGTGCCTCTGACCCAAACGAGTGCCATTGGTAGGGAATGGGAGGAAAAAAACATGTACCTGGGAGAATAAATACCCTAAAACTTCAAGCCATATCAATAATCCATTTATTTGGACCCCCAGGACAGAATATTAAAGGTAATGCAAACATGATAATACACCAAAGCCAGAGGGATTGAGGAACCGTTTCAAACCACAGCCAAAGACTATTGAGACATTAGAAACCGATACCCTAGTCATTTCAGGAAAAACTATTTAGGGTCCACGAGATAGTTACAATGGTTAAAAACCAACCCATTGGAGAAACGCAGATCATGATGTTCAAAATGGATTAAAAATCAAAGCTAAATACTCAAATAAGAATACTCTGTCCAGAGCTCAAGGAGCCCCCTATCGATCCAGGAAAATGTTCAGGGGGAGGAGAGTAGCCCAGAGCCAATCGTAGAGTTCCAGAGCAGGTTTACAGTTCGATTGGGTAATAATGGGTGGGGTGGGGATGGAGGTCAGTGGGCCACCTGTTCGTGAAGTCAATTCTACCCCAGTTGTGGATTCTGTGGTGCACTCCTCCAGCAAAGGCCAGGAGAGACCCCAAAGGGTTACAGTTGTGGATGGATGGGGCAAAAGCAGCAGAGCAGGACCACCTCCCAATAGCGTTCTATTGTAGAGACCCTCCTCCAAAATTTCAGTCTCGGAATAGAGGGACCCCTGAGGTGGAGCATCACGAATAACCACCCACCCCAGGACCCAAAAGGTAGAAATGTGTGTCGGAGGCTTCGATGAAAGTAGCACAGCAGCAAACTATGCCAGGACATGTACAACGACTAGACGCTCCCTCGGAGGGCTTAAGACGAAGAACTGGCAGGGCTCACAACCATTCAGGACACAAGCAGCAACCCACAGCTAAGCGGTAGATCCTTGCGACAACTGCAGTATGCAGTAGTAAACTGCCCAGAAAACTGTTCCAGCAAGGCTAACTCAACCCAGCAAATGTGAGTCAGCATGAGTCCTACGGAAACTCAGACAGGACCTTGAGAGGCAAAAAAGCCAGACCGCATATGCCCAGGCCACTACACTCATGTTTCACCAAATGAGCAGAAAGTGTGGGATTACTCCTTTAGAAGGTCGATAGACCAACCACTTCCAAGTTCCAGAAACAAAGAAGGGGCAGAGCGTAAATACCACTGGTCAAACTGCCACTTAGCCAAAGCCACCCCCACAGGAAATGAGTTCAGGGACTTATAATGATCCTCAACCAGTTAGGGCCAATAAGAAGGCTGCCATTGTGGGCTCATAAAGAGTCCAAGTGGTCAGAACAGCCATATTAAGCTTACCTTGTCTCACGTCACAGAGGAAGCCATGCAACACAGAATTGGCAAGAGCAGGATTTAAATTAAAAAAATCAATCAATAAACACTTGTACCCCAATGGCTTCCAAAAATGTAAACTGGGTTACCAATGCGGTAAAATGGCTTACACCAAAACTAAAGTATAGGTGCCACCAACCTACACCCCTTAAATCTGTGTTGTATTATTTGTAGAACGCTTATACACAAGTGAAGTGCTTTAAAGAGCTTCACGGCAGGAAGGGAACAAGGGAATACAGTAGTCATTCTTAGGCCTTGAAGTTTCCGAATATCTAACACAATTAACTAGCATACTAAGCCTGAGGAATTTCTACTAATGCAAGTGCATGACAGGGGGGGAAGGAGAGAAGGGGGCGAGCATGACAGAGCGTACCAAGACAAGGGGTGTGGAGAGAGGGGGCGGAGGGGAAAAAAGGACATACAGAGCAATCAAATAACTTACTAGGCTCGGTGACATTCAGATTGCTTGAGGATAGCTCATCAATGCATCCATGCCCAATTATTTCAGGTGCAACCAGGCTAGGAGGTGGGAGGAGACAATAGAGGACAGGACAACGATCTTGCTAGGCCTAGTGCATTCAAGGTCATACAAGTGCGCAGACAGGAAGTGCGAGGGAAGGGGAACAAGTGTGCCCAATCCATCAGGGGCCTGGGTTAAGTGCAGAGAGGATGCCCCTCACATGGAATGTATTCCAAGTGCAAGATCAGAGTGCCAAGGCAAGTGTAAGACTGGCGGGGGAGCCTCTGGAATTGACCAGGCAGCGAGACTGAGCAGAGTTGGGGAGGATAAGGAGAGGGGGGGGGGGGGGGCAGGAGATACGAGAAAGGAGGTTAGCGGGGGCGTTTGGGGGGGGGGGGAGAAAGGGGAAGAGGACAGTCTTGAGCAGTTTCTAGAACTTGAGAAGTTCCGTCTCAAGACGAAGATAGGGAGGGAGGGAGGCTGTTCCAGAGTGACACACCTGCAGAGGATAACGTTCTACCCCCAAATTTGGAGAAACGACTCACCTGCAGAGAGTTGGAGGAGGCAGAGCGAAGGGCTCTAGGAGGAGAGTATTTAGGGAGAGAGTTGTAGGTAGTGTGGGCCCCGGCCCCAGAAAGCCTTGTGGACTATGCAGACGGACTTAAACTTGATCCTTGCAGCCACTGGGAGCCAGTGGAAAGATTTCAGCGCTGGAGAGATGCAGTCCTTGGGCTTGAGGCCAAGGATCAGTCTTGCGGTTCTGTTCTGGATAAGTTGAAGGGGTCGGAGGGTAGGAGTAGGAAGATCGAAAAAGACTATTGCAGTAGTCCAGTCTAGAGATATCCAGGGTTCTGGAGACTGTGAGCCTATGGGGAAAGAGAGAAAGGGTAGAATACCTCCGAGTTGCAGCTGGTAGTGGGACTTTTTAGAGATGTCTGAGATGTGAGAAGGAGAGAGTGGAGTCGAAGATGACCTGCAGAATATTTGCCTCACTGGTGGGTGAGGGTGCAGGTCCAAGGGAGGCCGGGCAGAGTGCAAGTGGGAATTGGGATCCCAATGAGGACAATCTCCATCTTACTGGCATTAAGGCAGAGATCATTAGCAGCACAACAGGACTGAATTGCAGACAGTCACTTGTTTGGTGTGCAGGTCCCTTATGCATCCTTGGGTCCCTGAACTCCCACACCAAATTGCCCCAGCTTCTGTCTATCAGCACATGCCTCTGCTCACCCTCCACCCCTGGAGGATCGCACCTATCGTACATTGCACTTCAGCTGTTCACCCTCGAGCGCCCCAGCACCTATTCCATTCCCTCTCCCTTCTGCACTTGCACATTCTGAATACTCGCAAGACATAGTAGGGTTGTCTTTCCCCTCTCCCACTGTATTTTTTTAAAATGCATTTTAACTTTTTCTCCTCCCTTGCTGCCTTGTGGGAGCTTTGAAACAGTATTTCCTGTACAAGCACCTAACAAGAAAACAATTAATAAAAGGTTGCCAAACAGCCACAGGTAAGGCCTCCCCCATCTAGATAAGTATAGAGACTGGGAAATATATCTGAACGATTACATACAAGAAACTCTGTGGTTGGATCCCTTGAGCTATCCGTCTAAAATAAGCCCCAGCCTCCAATTACATCCAGATCAACAAAAGACAATGAGGATATACTAGTGTCCAAAATAAAATGGAAGCTGAACCTCTGGGAGATTACTGGTGTTGTAGCTGGCGAGACCCAGATACTGTGATGCTGGCCCGATTAATTTATTCATTAAATGTCCCAGGTCATGAAATTACGCAAGGGCATTTTTACGTGCAATAGACTCACAGACCGGACCTTTTCTGCCAACAACTTCAGCATCACTCAACATTATCCTTGGCGTTCAAGTCAGGAACACTAAAACGGTCAGGGGCCAGGCAGGCAGCACAAAAAAAACACTAGATTGCTGCTGCCACGTGGAGAGCAGGCACCACACAGCAGAAACAGCAAGTGAACAGGCTCAGACACCACTATAAACTATTGCTGTGCCCTCTTTGCAGAGCTAGCTATTGGGGAACCCAACGACATACAATACCCAGCAACCGAACTACAAAACGGCAGCCATCTTGGGCATGCACCACTGACTAGGCATATGCAGCCCAAGCACGGGGCTTACGCTCGAGAGCTTCACCCGACAAGACCTACTTTGCTGAGCTCTGTGGAACGGAGCAGGTGCGAGGGGACCCCCTCGGCCCCCCATCTGAACGAAGCACCGGCCCCTTGCTGCATTACAGATAAGTGTGGGGAAGGGTAAGAGCCAGGCGCAGCACAGCAAGCACCAGAGCAGAGATCACGTGTAGGGGCACAGCCCCCACCGGAAAACTCCAACCGCTGCCCACTGTACAAATAAGATCTGTGCGCCGAGCAGAGCACATTAGAGTGGGGAATGCCAGTAGGGGCCAAGCCCTAGCCAGCCAGATAACACTGGTCCCTGCTCTGAGTGCTGATAAGTTGTGTCCACGCCAGTCCCTGCATGCAAACCCTAACCTGCCCTGACTAATCCGCACCTAGATCAGTGCTCAGATCAGAAATGCTTACTTGTTTGCGCTACAACAAGCGTCTCAGACCTAAACAAAGGTGTCACACTGCGTCCCAAAACTGTGGTGGGGTGAGAGGCTTGTGCTACCCCTGAGCAGGGCAACGTGGACAAGGTCAAACTATCTTGGATCAGAAAAGCTCCAATTATTCATAAATAGGGGCCAGAGAGGCAAGAGAGGCAAATTATCTTAAACAAACTGGACCACAATTTAAAAGGTTACCTACGATATGACCTGAAAGGTTCAAATAACTCAGAGCTGAATGAACTCTATATAAAATACTATGGGGGAAGAAGAATTTGTATTTTGTCACTAAGCCACATGGTAAGATATTCAACAAATTCACATTACCCTTAATTCTCCATTCCCCCACTCCCCCTTTTCAGCACATTACCCCTCATTGTCAAAGACTAATATTCTATGTTTCGGAAGGCAATTTAAACTGCTGCATTAGGTTTCTTACATACAATTACATTATTAAAACATTACTAAAACTGGAGGAAACCTCAACGGAGAAAAAAGTTCAAAAACATGGTGAAAGGAAGCAGGGCTTTTACAGTCTAGCTGCCGTTACTTGTTCTCTTGCATTTGTGGGCAACTACACTAAACAAGGGAAGCGCCTGTGCCAAGAACTGCGAGATCCAGCTGGGGAAGGGGGAAAATTGCGAGGCGTGGGACTCAAGTGCCGATCCATTGGTAAAATAAGACTACTACTACGATGAAGCCAGAAAAAAAAGTTGCAATTAAGTTGGTTTGCTTTTGAACGTTCTGAAAAACTACCAAGGAAAAACCATAAACGGATAATCAGTGTTAGGTGGGCATCTGCTAAGCAATGACCACCCATTCAGAACACAGGATACAATGTAACAGGAGGTCTCCTTTAGACTATTTTCTCTTTGCCAAAAAAAAAGGATACAAAGTCCCTAAGCTGTCCAAATATTTCATCCACTTTTCCAATCTGTTCCTTATTTTCCAAATAGATGGGTGCGTTGAAGTAAGGCACTCTGTTTTCATCCGCTGTGCATTTACAAATGGCATCATCTTCACATGGGTGCATGAACTCGCCAACAACTGGAAGAGAATGAAAAACGTTACCTTGCAACTACAGAATTACAATCAAATAAAATGTGCAGCCATTTATCTGAAGAGGTCTAATTATAGACTGGAGTGGAAAAGGGCAATACAGAAGTCAATGCAACAGCAATCCATTCACCAAATAGCAGATCAGCTTAAACGGTTGCATTTCTAGTACATTAAAACACCAATAATGGTTTTGCGACCAGGGCGCTCCTTTCCATCTTGCGTCCCGGCTGGCCCCTGTGAAGCGAGTGTCCCCCCCCTTCTCACCCTGTGTGCTCCGAGCTTCCATTCCTTCTCCTTTCTGCCATTTTCTTTTTCTCTTTTCTCATTGGGCCTCTGCCCTACTGGGCTTTCTTGGACAACCTCTCCCCTGCCCTTTTACTCGCCCTTCACCCACCTCGCCTACCCCAGATTGGCCGCTCCTTCAGGAAGAAGCCGTCTCTTAATAGTGTCGCCCAGGGAAGCCTTGGCCGGGCCAGAGGCAAAAGGCAGCTCCCTCACGAGCAGCTCCACTCCACGTTTGTCAGTGTTCGCCTGGGACGCCTGAAAAAGACAACTTACGACTGAAAAGGTACACGTGCTGTGGGTGGGGGCTGAAGCCATCACTGCACTCCAGTAACAATCCTGCCACTCTTACTACCCAATTATCCTATACCTACTTGCAGCTAGCCTAACTTTTCATTTTACTGGCAAAGATTAAATACAAGTGGTTTTTCACTACAATGTTGAATCTAAGTGAGTTTTGAATAAAGGGACATTTTCCTGCTGGTGTGCTTTCTAAAAGCACTCCCAATGTTCGATTAGATGGATTGCTGGGGGTAGGAAAAGTGGTACATCTGGTAGGAATTTTTCGGGGTAGGAAATGTGCCGTTTTCAGATGTATTTTGGGAGTAGAAAATGCGTTTCACTTATGGATTGCTGGGGCAGGAATGTGTTTACACTTAAATGGATCATTAGAGGAATGTGTCATATCTAGATTTTTTGTAAGGAATTGGAATTGTATTACACTTAAGTATTTCCTACCTCGGCAACCTATGTATGAAAGACTAGCAATGAGTTATACCAAGATGGATTGTTAGAGGAAATGTGTTACTCTAGAAGAATTGTGAAGTTTAGCACATGCTTGCATTAGAAAAAAAGTGTACTTTTAGTAGGCTCATTTCTCTTGAATTTAGGCCGGCACATGTATGGTGTGCACATTTAATTGATCTGGGAATGGTCATTTGTGCTGCACCCATGAGGTTAGCCGCCTTTGCACCTTAGATCTACGCTGGTGTTAGGACAGTTTCTGAAGTTTCATCAAAACCATTCAACTAAGGCAGTACAAGACTAGAAGGGTACTAGACCCGAGAAGTTGTACTGTGATGCTCAGCAAGATACCACTTAGTAAACCAAGTGGACAACATACTTTTTGTTAATAGTGAAGCACTGATTCTAGGAACAATATAAATCTATAGCTGATTTTGTGATAACCCAGTTATAGTAGGCGAGTAAAATCTAAGGTTGTAATATTCTATTAAAGGTGGTTTTTTTTAGATCAGGAAACACAGATTGAGCTAAGCAATAAATTGTAATTTTAGGATCGCAATCAGCTATCTCAAGGTAAGTTAAAGGGGCTATCAGAAACTTAAAGGCAGGTATAAACCTCAGACTATTTTTGTGTCTGTCTAAAACAGACCAGGGAAAGCAAAACCCATTCTTACACTTTATGAATGACTAAAGGTTATTCAAGGTAGGTATAACCTAATGCAGACTTATTCTGGATACACTAACAGCAAGTCAGGGGAAGCAAGACCCAGTTGGAAATCTTGTACACCTATTCTGTGAAATAAATAGTGAAGACAACAGAATTACTGTTGGGAAAGAGGCACAGCCAATTTATAGGTGAGTAAAATAACCTTACATCCACTTTCTATTAGAATGGTGAAACAGTTTCTAAGGAAAGAAAGATGTTATATATACTTTTCAGAATGGCAGAACATTTAACTTTTGGAACTGTTCACTCTCAGAGTTACAGTCACTTTTAAACACTTATTCTCTTTTCTAGGCAAAAGTCTTTCCCTTATTCTTGAAGCATGAGTATTCTCAGTGGCAAACGGGGGCGCGGGTGTGATCACTAGGGTCTAGCATCCAACAGGCAGGTCAAGATAGGGTCCTAAGTAGCAAAGGTCATGAGTTCCTAAGGAAGACTGTTGGAACAAGTAAGTATTACTTTAGAGTTCGTTGAACGGGCAGTAAAAATCTGAAGACGGCTGCCAGAGATGGGGCTTAGGGAGAGGGCAGTCATTGGCTGGGGGCAGTATGACCCAGAGCTCAGCGATTGGTTATTAGGAAAAAGACAGTTCAGAAATTCACAGAGGATTCCCAGCCTGACGGGGAATATTCATGAGCACGTGAATCCATACCAGATCCCATGCTGGAGAAATTTTCCTCTTAGGATTTCACACATACTCACTTTCTCAGTGAATTCACTATTCACTTCGGATCCCCCTCAGCCGGGCTCAGATCTCCTTTAACACAATGTTCAATCAGTCTCCCACTGCCTGGCTCGGGCCAATTATAACACCACCTTGCTTGACCCGTTGCAGGACCACTTAGATTCACAATGCTTTACCAC
This sequence comes from Ambystoma mexicanum, assembly GCF_040938575.1. Lineage (NCBI taxonomy): Eukaryota > Metazoa > Chordata > Amphibia > Caudata > Ambystomatidae > Ambystoma > Ambystoma mexicanum. Next base: position 269,536,491 of record NC_090937.1, read on the forward strand.
TCATTCGCTTTTGCCACCTCTCAGTTGGATATGTTACAGAGGCCTTTGGATTAACATACATGCAGTCCCGGATCACACTGTCAAAGGTATTGTATCTTGGTTTCAAAGTTCAATCACTCATCTGCAGGTCAACTTCACTCGCATTGGTTATCACGTGCGTTTCAAACAATGTTAATTTCAGTACGCACCATACAATGTTGCCGTTTGCAACCTTGGCTTCAACACAGACCGGCCTGCTACTGGTCTCCCCAACTCACCGGCTGTTTTGATTTCACTGGCTCTGCTTTGTTGTAGGAGCCAAGGACAGTACCACGGCAGCAGGCGATTCTCCCTGCCTTGATCATCGATGCAGGAGAGCCCCGGGTACTTACGATTCACAATGCAGGATTCTTCTGCCTGGTTTCCTGGTCTTCCACTTTCTATTCAAGGTTTCGTGAAAGTAACAGTTACTTGTCGAAAAGGTCAAGGGCCCTTCCCTCCTTGCGATGTTTTGCAGTCTTTCTCCTTGTGCTAAACTGCCATCTTGGTACTGCTGTTAACTCATGCGTTTTGCCTTGCTTAGAGTGTGCTCTGCCTTTTATCCGTGTGGGGCAGTGTAATGGGCGTCAGGTGTGCGTGATGGTCAGTCATTGCCTGACCATTGTATTGGACATGTCCGGTATACAGCTCGGGTGTTAGTCTGTTTTCTCTCATAGCAAGCTGTCCATGAGAAAGGGTCTGTTGTGGAAAGGGGGATCGAGGGGGAAGGGGTTGAGTTCCTAAGTATCCTACCTGTTAGGATGGGGGAACAGGTGTTACAGGGAAGGGGATAGCGCATCTCGACATCCGGTATCCCACTCCCCGAAGACCCTTCATCCAGGTGATCCTCCCACGCTGGTCCACCCCCAGGAACTGGATCCAAAAGCGATGGCCGTGTCCTGGCCACCTCGATGAGATCCCCGGGCACTAGTGGGTGAGACACCTTCTGGTTACTCAGTCAGGAGATGAGCTTTATAACATCACTTGGCAGTCATTTACAATACACAATCTTGGGCATTTATAAATTCATAGCTCACAGATTAACACAAACCATGTCCTTATGAGCTTTTTGAAAGGGCTGAGAGGATTGAGAAATCATTGATATCTCAGCTGTCCATAGACCACTGAATTTAGATCTACTCCGATCTAGAGTACCTCTTTCTCTAAAGAACACCCCTCCCCATATAGTGCTTCCTCAAAAAGGTATGTGGCCAAATACATTAACAAAAGGTACCTTTGTTAGGCGCCCACAGAAAAACTGCTCTCCAGATTTTGCCATGGCACGAGTCTATGTTAAACAATTTTGATAGTTAGGGGCCTTTCTCTCAATTACAATCTTGGAGTCATGGTAACCCCCCGTACCAGTTAGTCAAGATCGTCCTGTCCAGAATACAAGATTCACTGGGCCAACAAGTTGCCTTGGAGGACAAGGTAAAATTGCCGATTAGAACTGTACAGCGGATGCCTAACATTTCACCCAATCTTCATCAAAGGCCCTAGCTCGTACTCCAGGGAAGGTCGGATAGCCCCTTCACAGAGAAGAGCAGGCGGTCAGTCTTCATCACCATTTGTCCCCATGGGTCATTGTATAAGCGCCCAACAAGCAAATACCCTACTAGAGCCATGTTGTGTTGTGATCTGTTTGACAATCCATTGATAGTCTGCAATTTGGTCAATTACATTTGATTTGACAAAATACACACACAAACTTGAGTGTGGGGAAGAGGAGTGAGTGGGTAAGGGGAGTAGGAAGGAACACCGGGAACCGGAGTAGGGTTGCATTGCTTTTTTACTATGTGTATTATGTTGAACATATAAAACTCACTGTACCCGATAGCCATTATATTTGTAATTTTGCAATCAAGAATCTTTTTAAATATACCAGCATGGAGATTTACTTTGGTTAACTGCGTGGAATAACTAGTTCTCCAACCAGGAATCCACTCTACTGGAATTAAAGACCAGCTGGCCTTGTAGGGAGGCAACAATACATTAAGGTGGTCACGGATATTGGGGTTAGAAAGGTTCCAAAGACGGTCACCAACTCAGTCACTAAAGCACATCAACTCCCAAGGAAAGGCTTGATGACATACATAAAGCTGAATAATTCGGAACATACATTTATCCCTGAAAGCTTAAGAGTTAAAGCAGGTTGAACAATTCAGACCACATGGATTTTTAGAAAAGGTACTTGTGTTTTACATTATGTGAGCACGAAGCACCATGCTTGGTAATATAAATATACCACTGAGGATAATGGCTAACTCATACATCAAATGTACAGCTCAAAGGAACATGAAACAGACTTATTGCGCAATGCCTTCTCAAAATTAAAGTTTAACTAGTCTGTAAACTTTAGTTTATTTGTGGTTTAAAAGCATGCAGCATTTTGTTTCCCCACTTTACTTAGCCAAATAAAAGCCCTAGGCGGAAGCCCATCTTTAGTACCACACATATTATGCGACACAGTAGGGCTGGGCATTATATATAGAGTTTAAGATATAGCTATATTTTAAAAATTGATATATGGTGAGAGATTACATATACTACCATTTTTTATTTACATTTGATATTTACCTAGCTGTGTGTATTCTCAAACAAGAAGAGGAACCCTGTATTTGCACTTTATTTTGATCTAGGTCTTATATGTTTGTGACATCTCCCATGTAGCTGGCCAGGTTACAACTGCGCATTTAGCCCACTAACAATATCGAGTTATATATCGTATATCACCATTAAGCCCCAGAAATATTGAGATAAGACTATCCATTTCGCCCAGTCCTATGGCACAGGAAACAAAGTGGTTATATATATTTTTTTTAACAAGAAAACAAATAACATACCAACAACACTTTCTGGTGGTCCTTGGTCATAGCTCCGATTAAAACCTCCACGTCCAAAGCCACCACCTCGTCCACCGCCTCGGAAGCCACCACCACCGCGTCCTCCGCCTCTAAAGCCACCACCACGTCCACCGCCTCGGTCTCCTCCACCTCCTCTGTATCCTCCACCGCCTCGGTCACCGCCGCCTCCTCTGTATCCTCCTCCACCTCCCCCTCGATTGAAGCCTCCACCTCCTCGGTAGGACATTTTATGGTACTAGAAGCAAAATAAAATTCCATGAAATCTAGCACAGCAATGTGAATCATTAATGTTTGAAAAGCACTTCTAGATGCAGCATTTACAAGCCAGTTTCAGGTCGATAATAACAGGCATTACACATTTTCAAAAATCCCACTAGACCTGTAGGCGTGTTCCTTAGTTTACATATTCAACCTAAGAGCAATGCATTCTCCATGGCGACGGATAACATTTTCTAGTGCTCTCTTTAAAATGGTGCACGTCACCATAAGCAAACTGCATATTTGGCACAATGCTGCCACCCAAAAAACAGCCATGCACAGTGAAACTTGTTGCCGTTTACTGCAAGCAAGGTTTGCCAGAAATGCCAAAAATGTCAAACATCCCCTTAGCCACAACCGAGGTCAAGCAAATGGTAGACGCCCTTCATAAAATCTCAAAATACGATCAAGCTAGTAGATTCTGCAATCCCGGACTTGCCCATAGAATGTTCCTTGTGTTAAGATATCCTCTCACAAAAATAAGGTTATTTAAGTAAAACCAAACTAAAAAAAAAGTTTTAGGAGTTGTACATTTTTCCTAAATGAAATTCAGACAGTCAGAAATAAAGTAAACGAAAACTAGTTTTCTTTTCCATGTCAAAATGTCATAGTTCAGCAAAATCTCTTATGACCGTTTGTGTTTTAAGTTGCATGGACTTTTGACTTAAAGAAATTAGGGTATCTCAGGGAAAAGTTGTCAGCAAAAGGACCAAATGAAATTAGATCACTTCAGTGGCAAACATACAATAAAATGGAAAGATTACGCGAGGCAGAAAACAAGGGAAGCACAGCTCAAAAAAGAAGCCACAGTCAGAAAAAGATATGGCCAGGGTATATGATCAAGAGAAGTTAAAAGGGCTGGGAACAGGTTGACAGAAATACTCATGCAGGAAAAAAAAAGGGCATACGTTATCCATAGGCTTCTGCACCCTGCGAGTATTCACAACCATACCCCTTGTTGGAACATTTGACTAAATGACCTCTTCCGCCTCCATATTATATGGATGATAATGTGGACACAATTGGCGAAAGTAACAAGGGACCCTCTACTCGGGGATTCCGTACTTCCAGAAACTCGGGCACACGTTGAATCATGGTTGGAAGAATGGATCGGGGCAGGAATGAAGGGACCAGCCCTTTCCTCTGAAGTCATGAAAACCCAGTCCCTACGGGCATAATATTGAGCATGAGTTATCTGGACTAGTGTTTGAGAAATATAAAAAACATAATGACAGTCAGAAGGGGTCTCCTGAAGAGCGGGCTTTGCCCGACCAGTAGGAGGATATAGATTGCAAGAGCTTTAACTTAAATGAATTGGGGTGTGAACAGGGAGTTCAAATTTTACTTGAGTGGCTGGCAAAAGCCCCCCGTCTCCACTCATCAGGCCCCTATGAGGGAAGGTCTGGGGTTTGGCCCAGACCACTCGACTCACCATGTTCAAGTACCATGGAATAGGATGAAGCTATTGTCTTTTACCAAAGATTCTCCTGACATTAGATAGAACCATGAACAGTGGTAGAAATCAGAACAAAATTATATGCACAGGCCCATTAACATTAGGGGATATGGAGCAATTTACTCATGCATAATACCTCCCACCATACAGACAGTAGGAAACAGAATAGTGAAGAACTGTCAATCAAGTGGGAGGCTTTGGAGAAAAAGGAAGTAGTGAATTCTAGAGGGGATGCAGGGCAATTGCATTATGACATATTGGCCCTACCCAGGGCTGTTATCAAAAGAATTGAGCAAATAGTGCCCCGGAAACAAATTAACTTGGATAAATTAACATGTAGACAGAACAAAGGCGAGTCGGTAGAAAGTACTTTACAAGGAATGAAGAGGTTTTCTCCTCTTACAGTGGTATGGATGTAGGTACCATGGAAAGTCAAAAAGTATTTTGTTCACTTTGTGGGAGGACTGCTGAAACACTTGAAAAATGCCAAACATGAATCAACATGGCCAGTGCAGACTGTGGCTCAGATTTTGACTATGGCCAGATATTATGCGAATAGGCATACAAAAGAAAAGGGTGAAAAGGAAAGAAAATTAAAGACAAAAGTATTAATGTAAAAGGAAGGCCGAATCGGCCTGGAAAACCAACCATCAACCCCCACCAGAAATCACTTCTTAAAAGCTTCAAAGGCATACAAGCTAGCCATCCTCCAAACTAAAAGTGAAATAGATAATAGAATCTCCAATGCTAAATCTGGCTGTAGAGAACTTTAAGATTCTCAGAGCTTGAATCGCCTACCCCAACCACTGAATCCTGTGTTAAAGATAAGGCTTGGTATACCAAGATTCAAGAAGCACTACTTGATCAAATCTTGCAGCTACAAACAAAAATTGAAATTAAAGAACATTAACACAGGACCTCCCAAGACCCAAAAAGGCCCAGCAGAGCTCCCTTGCAACCTCTTCAAATTCTCTCCACTATGCATCAAAGAGGCAGCAAAAGATCTTGCACCGGCCATCACAGCCTTCATCAACTCTTCTTTTGAATCCAAAACAGTCCCCACCAACTTGAAAGATACCTGGGTACTCCCTCTCCTTAAAAAAACGAACATTGACCCTAATATCCCCACAAATTGCAGACCTATCACCATAGTGACGTTCCTATTGAAAATTCTCGACAGGGCAGCCTATCTCCAAATACAGGCCCAGCTGGAAACACTCTTCTGGGCCTGCAGAAATCAGGGTTCTGGCCTAGACACGGCACGGAAACAGCACTTAAATATTTAAAAAACATAAATCTATGAGCAAATAGACAAAGGCAATATAACGCTGCTCCTTCTCTTAGATCCATCAGCTCATTTGATCTTGTCAGACATGAAGTGCTTTGCAACCACCTCTCCTCTTCAGCCCACTTCTCTGAAGCTACCAAATGAATTCAATCCTTTTTATAAAACAGAACGATGAGCGTTCTCGCCCCGGTACTCCGCTGACCCTGCTCCAGTGAAATGCAGAGCGCCACAAGGCTCCTGCGTGTCGCCAACACATTTACTAAGCCTTTATTCGATGATCTGGACCACTTGGGTGCCACCTACACTCATTATGCAGATGACACCCAAGTCCTCATTCTGATCTCTGGCAATCATGACACTGATTCTAAATTACTAAATAAAATCTACCTCATCATTCAGGCGTGGATAGCCACACATGGCCTCTGCCTCAATGATGAGAAGACGGAACTCGGCTCACAAGCCAAACTAAACCAACTCAACACCATCTTCAACTCCTATATAGACTGCATCAACATCTCGATCTCTAAAGTCATTAAAATGCTAGGCGTCTATCTCGACTCCTCCTTAATGCTGACGAAACAAGTGACCGCTGTAGCCTCCGCCACAGCCTAAACTTGTAAATTAATAAACGACTGTAGACCATTTCTCGCCCTCACAAGCTGCTCCACCATAGCTTGAGCGCTGAACCTATCCAAATTGGATTATTGCAACACACTACCTCGGAGCCAGCAAAAACAATATCTAAGACTCCAGGTCCTCCAAAACAACACCATTAGAACAGCCTATAACATACCCATATCCTGCCATATCTCTGAAACGAGGCGCAATGCCGGCTGGCTGTCCAACAACGGAATCTCTTTGAAAACACACACCCCTAACCATAAGTGCCTAACTAACTCAGCACCTAATTACCTGGTCTGTAAATTCACCAAAAATCAGTCGTCTAGCCCAAGTAAATCAGCCCTATTACACTGCTGTAAACTCCTGAGGTATCACCTCCTGAAATCTGGAGGCACTAGCTTCCTGGTATTAGCATCCAAACTTTGGAACTCTGGAACTCTATACCTACAGCCATACGAACTGTACCTGCTCTCCGCCAATCCAGAGCAAGCACAAAAAAATGGCTTGCCACCCTTGAAACCAACTAATTTACAATGACTGTCGCTTTCCTCTTAGTTGTACAGGTCATGTATTATTTCCTGCTTATGTAAAATGCCAATGTTGTAAACATTATCTTGATGTTTTATATAAGTAGCTGTAACCTGTAACTATACCTTGCACAAATGTAACTGGAATATTGCTCCCAGATACCTGAGGGTTCGGCGCGCTATACAAATAAAATATGCATTTCCAGAATGAGGCAGAGGGAGAGACTTGTCACGGGGAAGAGGAATGAATAGACGGAGAGGGGTAAGTGCTCCTCCAGCATAACAAGGAGGAAGAGTGGATGATGGATGCCATTATTGCAAAAGTCCAGAACATTGGATCAGGGAATGTCCCACGCGTCCAAGGGGAAGAGGACGGTCTATGGAAAGTGGAATAGTAAAGGGAAGCGAGAGTCAGTTTGATGGTAACAATGTGGAAAACCAGGGCCAAGGACAGTCCAATTATTTTGATCCAAGGAGGGATAGCAGTATTCTGCCAGGGACTATTATGAACACCAGCCATATCCAGATTATTATGCAACATAGGGATGCCCAGGAGAGTGGAAAGGCAGAGTACAAATACCCGTTGACCCCACAGGTCCATGTGGCGAACTTTGCATTGCTGAAAAGAAGCAGAAGTTAATTTTAGATACAGGAGCAAACAATACTTCTATTTCACACAACTAGTGCCTTCAATACCCCCTCTGCGTGATAATTAACCCCTCCGTGGGATTAACCAATGATCCAGTCCATAGTCCAGTATCAGAGCCCATTCGCCTTCAGATAGGGCCCATTTCCTGCATGGCTCAGTTTGGTTTAACAGATCAATGTGCTTTAAATCTTTTGGGCATGGTCTTATTGAAAAGCTAGCATGCAAAAATTTTACTGTTCGTCAGATGCCATCTACCTCTCTTGCGCTGCTGAATTTTTCACTAAATGTTATGTTTCCACCACTAACACTTTACCACCCAAACTTGAGACAGTGGATAGAAGGGCGTGGGCATCAGGTAAAAATGTAGGATGTATGGCAGTAGATCCTATTCCAATTCACAGTAAGAACAATGACATACTCTCAAGGGTACCTCCAATACAAAATATCCCAGGAAGGATTAGTAGGGATAATCGGAACGAAGATTTGCTGGCCGAAGAGATAGTTAAAGAAATAGCAGGGAGCCCATTTAAGAGCCCAATTTTGCCAGTTCCAAAAAAAAGGGGGTGGGGGTTACACTTATGCATCATACACACAAGATGGTTCACACACAGCAATTGATGAGTCAGGGAGAATTTTCATTTCTGCGCCAATTCCCTTCAACCTTAGAGACCCATATCTCTTTTGCTGGACTTGAGGTTTGTGATTTTTTTCCTCCTGAGTTGGACCTTTCTCACTCCCTCGTGTATTCTTCCGGACTGGGATTTTTGCGTTTTACTGTTTTATGGAGTCTGACAAATTCCATAGGCATCTGCTTTTTAGACAGTGACACAAAGCACCTTGGGTGCAGTCCACTGGAAAGTCCATTGGACCATTGTGAATGTTTAAATACTTTATCTTGGGTGAACTACTGTTCCCAAGACTAGTAAGATGATCCCCGTCTTACTTTATTTGTGGGACCAGCACACAACACCCTATGTGGAGTGCTGGGGGGTTACTTAGTAATTCCTATCCCACTTCTCATGTAAAAATGAGATTACACTAACCCACTTTAAATGGTTGGTGGCAGTGGTTTAATTTTACTACCAGTGTGCATCTTTACTGCAGACTGAACCCTCGGCTGCAGTACAGCACCCATGGGTGTCCATTTTCCCAAAATGGCACACCCCCCCTTCTTTTTTTGGCATTTTCTGTTTGTTAGTTTCTTCTGGGCTTTCACTCTTAGGTTTGAGCCCTTTGTGTGTATTTGCCTTCGGCAGGCTTCAGCCCTGATGCCCGCCCAGGCTCCTGTGTGTCTGGAAAGGCAGAAAGCGAGGATGGGTCCCGAAACTTCCCTGTCTTTTGTCTGTAGGTGTGCCTGAATGAAACCAGTCCTGGTTGGCCGGCTGTCTGATAAGCTGTGAATGAATGGGAACCTGCATAAAAAATGAGGTTTTTGGGACTAGGGGCAAGTCGACCACTGGAGCAGAACATCCGAAGATGCAGCAACACCAGCAGCACACTCCTGGATCGCTAAGTGCCTGGTGAAGCCCTGCAGCTGTGCTGACCCCGTTTTTCATATCGACTGGGAAGACCCATATGGAACGGCTTCCTCCCTTGGGCTGGTGGGACCAACTAGCCTCAAGACAAGCTTCCATTTGGCGCAACCCCCGACTTGCTGTGCCTGCCCAGAGTTGCAGAAGCCCAATGCCAGGGGTCCTGTGACCATTGACGAGTGCATCGTCTTGAGAAGTCTCATTCCGGCCAAATCTTTGTGGGCATCCTGAGGACCCTACAGAGACCAGAAATCTTGATCCAGAGTCCAGGACCGAGGGAGCAAGCGTCTTCCAACCAGAAATATTCGTTTTACATCGACAGAGGAAAAGGCGCAAAAACAAACATTGCCGCTGAGACAAAGGAAATCCGCAGCTGAGGAGTCCCTCTTCAGAGTACTGCCGCAGGAGCCCGCCAGCAGTCCTTCCTTTCGTCACCACGACCAAGGGTCTGCCAAACTGTAGCAAGAAGGAATCGAGCTGGAACATTTTTCTTCAAATCACTGGTACTGTGGGGCTAGAGGTGATCACCTTTTAGCGCAATCTGTGCTTCCTATCCAGCAAAGTGCATTTGTTCCACTTTAGAGTTGATACCCACTCTCCTGCACTGGCCTCAACAGCTTGTGCTCTCTACAAGGTAGCTCACTTGAGTTACTGAGTTCTTCTGAACTTACCAACTTTGTCAAGACTTTATCTAAAAAAGAACTATTGACTTTATCCATTGACTTTGACTGTCCTAGCTCCCTAAAGGCACTCATCTGAACCTACTGACTTTGGCAGTACTTGTTCCCTCATAGGTTAGAATTGTGGATACTATTATTGCTGGAATACAAGTGTACTTGCCTCACTTTGGGAGACTAACAGTTTTACAAACTGTTGAAAGTATGTTCTTAGTCTTATTCCAACCCTTCCTTCCTTTACAACCCATTAACTGAATTGGTAACTGAAAATAGTTGCAATACTGACCTTTATTGAAGTCACATCTGGGTGCTGGAATATAAAGTAATTACCAACTTTGATTGTCTTTTACAAACTGAATCCAAACTTTAGATTGAATGTTATTTGTAGATTAAGCTTTTTAAAGAATGCTTATTTAAACCTTGTGTATATTATAAACAAATATGTATATATAACTTTAAGTGTTTAACTTTTACTTGGCTACTTGCACTTACTGATTTCAATTGTACAGCTCACATTATCCCTCTTAAGATAAGCCTGGCTGCTCAGTCACACTACCAAATTGTGTTGTAGAGGCAAAAGGTGGGTTACCTAATACCAAGGAGATAAGTCTTGTGTAGTACTCACCAGTTGGACTGCACCAATTCTTGACATTATGTATGCTTAGTTTCCTGCCTTTGTAGAGGAAGGGCTCCCGCTGCAACAGTTGCCCCTCCCGTTCATTGCTTCAGGTTATGTGTACACGTGGCTATATCACATATAGAAACTGAACTATATTTAAAAGGAATAGCCAATATCCGCTATACTTCCCGTTCTTACTACTCCTCTTTGTATGCCCAATTAGCAAGTGCTGCTCAAAGGAGCCGGTGAATTTGTTGCACTTGCCCGGTTGCTTAAACCTCCAGTTTCCTCTGTATCGGTTAGTAATGCATGGATAATGCAAGATATAACATTACAAGAAATAATGGCCATTGACATTAGTACTGAGTCTCCTTTCTCTTCCCAACCTGTATATCGGAACTTGTGCTTATAAAGATACCACATAGTAGAACTGATGTTCAAAAGGCCATTTGTGGAAATCTACATTAAACGAGCACCAGTTCTCTTTTCTCTGTCAAAATGTCATGCTAGTTTAGCAAAATCCCAAACTACCTTTGTGTGTTCGGTTGCAGACCCTGCTCTCAGGCTGACAGGAAATAGCTTGCGGTCAAAAAAAGCATGCACAAATGCCAGCAGGCGGTGACCCTCCCCCCTGTCCTCAGACTAAGGATACAAAGGAACACATGTTGAGTTCCCCCTGCATGTCCTTCTGTTCTTCACTATGATTACTCCCCAAGCTTTCTATTCACCCTGCCAGTGATTTCTCTTTCAAGGACCCTGTGTTTAGGTTGCATGCAAACGCAGCTGAATGGTATTTAAAGAGCAAAAGAATGCAAGTATGTCAGAGAGCACAAGTGAGCATATAATCGCCCCCTTCGCTCATGTGCTTTTTTGATGCTAAATAAATGTATTTATGTGACTGCTATAATGTGAAGGCGTCTCATTCTTGGCTTATATTCCAGGCAGGAGAATCTTTAAGGAGGGACTCGCAGCTTTACTCTAATTTGCACCTTTTTGCAGAATCTATAATTATTTCACTATTTCACTTCTGCATTCATTAGTGCATTTGTTTTATATAAACTGGGACTGGACAGGAGAAAAATGCAAGATAGCTCAGCCATTTAAGGGGTCACCTGTGACATCTGCGCACAACTTGCAGTGACCGATTTGAATCCTGCCAGGGTACTCTCAGCCCTTCACTGCTCCAAGGTCAATATATTTAGTAAAATTGGATAAAACCCTCCTATTTTTACAGAGTTCCAAACTACAGAAATAGTAATATCAGGTAAAAACAATATATTGCATCCTCAATCCCCTTCATCATTAAATCAGGGGCCTGTTCCACGCCCCCTTCCTGCCCTCCTACAGCTCCATGCTCAATTTGGCATGGACCTGGGCATAGGCAATGTGTCTCACTGGTCATCTCTGCACCCCTGCATTTAAGAGAAGTGGGTCAAAGGGAATTGCGGCCAAAGCTAATCGGAAGCCCATATACAAGGCCTCACCTCTCATGCACTGCCAGGAACAAGATTTCCTCTCGAAAGGATTCTGAACACCTGCATAAGCCGTCACAGGTCCCTGGGCAACCCATTCCAGATCCATTACACCATACCACCCGGTCACCAGGAAGAACCAACTAGAAGAATGTAACAAGCTAATTGCCTTCAATTGCATTTGTTTTGTTTACCCTGGAAGCAATAGGACTCCCACACTCCCCAGAAACCACTTCACCACCACCCACCAGACCCCCCCCCTGCAACTGTTCAAACAAATGAAGTATGAAAGTTAATTCTAAGGCATAGCCATTGCTTATATGCGAGTTGCACCATTCATATCTCCATCAGGAAAACATTTATTTTGTTTATAAAGCGCTGAAAGCCCGCGGGCATCAGAGCGCTAATAAAGAGACAGGACAACAAGTAGTGAGAACAGGACACAAGTGAATTGACCGATTTCCTCAGGAGAGACTAACCTGTTTCGCGAATTTAGTTGAAAAGAAATGTTTCAATTTTTTTCGGAAGGAAATGTAGTTGGACTTGAGCTTCAGTGTGATGGGTAGTTCGTTCCATTTTTTTATACTTAAGAGTCGGAAAGGCTTTTCCAAGTCCGTGCTGTTTTTTTTGTTGTGGAGGTTTGTAGTTGTCCTGTATTAGAGGATCTGAGTCGCCTAGTAGGGGTATACCAATTGAAATGTTTTTTTGAGGTAAGCTGGTGCATTGCCGTATAAGCAACGGTGAACCATAGTAAAAGATTTAAACATGATTCTTTCTTTCATGGCCAACCAATGGAGGTCCTTTCTTTCGCCAGTGATGTGTTCCCTCCAAGTTTTTCCCGTGATGGTCCTGATGGCGTTATTTTGAATCACCTGACATTTCTTCACGCAGTTGCTATTTGCTCCTAATAGTAGGGCATTACCATAATCCAATCTGGATAGTATTGTAGCCCTAGCGATAGTCGTGCTATTCTTTTGATCTAACAAAGGTCTAATTTTTCTTAGTAGTATCTGGTGGTATTGACAGTTTTTCTTTAAGTAAGCTGTGTGTGCTTCAGCACCTAATGAGGCTTGAAGATATACTCCTAAGGTCTTCACTTTTTCTGAGATTGGTATTTGGGCGTTTTTAATGAAGAATGGGGAGTAGAGTGGGCTCAGTTTTCTTCTGGCCTGTGTGGAACCGAATATCATGAGCTTGGTTTTAGAGCCGCTTAAGCACATCCAATTTGCTTTCATCCAGCATTCTATGATGTTGTATGATAAGAGCATGTCACTATCCTTGTCGTAGTCCCCACTAAGTTCCAAGACCAGCTGGGTGTCATCTGCAAAGTTCGTAAAAAATATGCCCATTTGGGAGAGCATGGTGCAAAGGCAGTGCATTTAGAGATTGAAAAGGAGTGGGGAGAAACTGGCTCCTTGTGGGACGCCACAGTCCACCGGTTTGGTTTTAGATGTTTTATTTCCCCCAGACAATCCTCAATTGCCTATTTTGAAGAAAGGAAGCTATCCATTCAATAGCCCCTGAAGAGCAGTTTCCTGATTTTTTCAGGGCTTCTCGGAGTCGTGTGGTCCAGCAAATCAAATGCTGCCGAGAGGTCAAACAATATCAGTAGGCCTGATTTGCCTTTATCTAATATAGATAGCATTTCTGTCTGGAGATCTAACAGAGCCGATTCTGTACTATGAATAGATCTAAATCCGGACTGCTGTGGATGTAATAAGTTATTTTTGTCCACATAGCTGTGTAGTTGTTCTGTGGCCACTTTGTCCAAGATTTTCAGCAGAAAATTGCAGTTAGTTATAGGTCTAAGGTTAGCTCGGTCTTGTTGGTTGAGGTCCGGTTTCTTGGGTAATGGGGTGAACACTAACATGATTATCTTAATGTACTATTACCAGATTGTTTTTCTTTTCACCACTCCATACTATTCGGGCCCTTTCCTCCAAATCTCTGCTGCATTTCGGTTAGGGAGATTTTTTCCATATCCCGCTATCTAGTGAGGGATATAAACCATTTCACCGCAAAGGTCGAAATTGCTGGGAGCTATTTTGCTCTTGCTCAGAGGCGTAGCCAGGATCGTCTTATACATGGGGCCTGATGCTAACGTAGCTGGGCCCACCACAGTGGCATTAACATTTGTAAATGCCCACACATCGCTGATGAGTGGGCATTTACAGATTTTGGGTAGGCCTCGCCCGCTCATGCCCTACCCAGTCTACCCCTCTGCTCCTGCTTCTACCCTTGAAGACCCTATTAGCTTGGAACCAAGGGCCACCCCAGGCTCTACTTTTGGCTCCCCAGGTCAATTGGTGCCATACAAGCATGCATAAGTGTTTGAGGTGGTTAATAAAAAAAAAATGAGGACACAAAGGATCATATACACTGGCCAAAAAAGTTACATTATGCATCTCATGTGGAAGTTAGATTTACAGTGCACACGCTCCTAGCTTCCCAGTAGTAGCTAGCTCCTGCTCACTTGGTGATCAATGACAACCAGGAGCCAATTTTAGCTCCTGCTCATCAAACCCCAATTTCGAACCCTATAACCTAAAGGTAGAACAGTGTTTCCAACCAAAGGGAAAGGCCCCGGCCAGGCCACAGACTGGGAAAGGCCCCGGCCAGGCCACAGTCTGGCAAAGGCCCCGGCCAGGCCACAGTCTGGCAAAGGCCCCGGCCAGGCCACAGTCTGGCAAAGGCCCCGGCCAGGCCACAGTCTGGCAAAGGCCCCGGCCAGGCCACAGTCTGGCAAAGGCCCCGGCCAGGCCACAGTCTGGCAAAGGCCCAGGCCAGAGTCTGGAAAGGAAAGTAAGCCATTAAGCACCGGGGTCACACAGGAATAGAACTCAAGATATACACCTCAGAAGAGATGCAAGAAAGAAAAGTACTCAGCCACTGGAGCCTATTGAGTATAGTTTGGATTGGTAGGTGCGTCTGAACCTAATCTTCAGGTGTGGGACTGGGTGGGTAATAACTATTCTCAGGTTATCTAGCGTTATCCTGGTTGGTTATGGCTTTGAATGGTTCAGGGTGGAGTCCAGTTGATGTGTTGTCCTGGTGGGTCCGTCTTGGTGAGCCTGTGTATTCAGATGTTCGTATCCTTCTATCCTGACTGGTTCTTTGGTTTCCGTTGAGTGAACATCCATGGGACTATTGTTTAGTTGTGTGGTGGGGCATTGTGCTTCCTGCTTTGTATTGGTGAACAGTGTGTAGTGATGAAACATTCTGTTTCTCTCCCATTGCTTTGGGGCCCGTGGTGCAGTGCTTCCTTTCCCCCTCTGTATTTTGTCCTTAGGGCTGTTGGGGAAGGTAATAGTTAAGGTCATGGTCCTCTTGATGATTCGTTCTAATCTTTCGGTCTTAGTTGGCTAGGTTTACTGTCTTTGTTTGTATTGCAGCTGTCTCCCGTTTGGTCCTTTAGTATGTCGTGGGATGTTTACCATGGCTTTTCCCATCGATTGATCGGTGTGAATCACAGTCTCTCTACGTTTATTGATGTTCTTTTTGTTATGTCGGTGCCCCTGTGGCCAGTCTTTCTAGTTATGACGTGAAGAGCCAGGTTTAGAGTAATTTCCTGAATAATAGGTGTTACGTATGTACTTTGGAAGGTCGTTTCAGGTTTTCGGGGCTTGGTGAGAGGAGGATCCTCCAAGTTCTCTTTTGTTGTAGGGCTTCGGTTCCAGGCGGATGTCCATGCTTGAATCTGAGCGTTCTTGTTGGTTGATGTAGGCGCAGTTTGTCTCTTAGGAACTCAGCACCTTAGTTGTGTACTGCTCTCTGCGTAATGCACATGGTTTGAAATTGTATTCGTTATTTTATTGGTAGCCAATATAGTGTTTTCAGCGCTGGTGCGGTGTGTTCTTTTCGGGGTAGTTTCAAAAGTAGTCTGGCTGCCGCGTTTTGAATGCGTTGTTTTTTCAGGAGTCTTTCAGGCATGCCTAGGTATAGGCTATTGGCATAGTCTACCTTGGACATGACAAGGTAGATGATGGTGGTTGTTTTGTTGCCGAACGATAGGAACGGTAAGATTCTCTTTGCCACTCGCAGGAGAAAGAAGCATTTCGTGACGAGAGCGTTTTGTCCATCAGAACCCCCAGGTTTTTTTTACAATCGGCAAATCCATAGACAATTATTTGCCATAAGGGAGACGAGGATGTGTGCTCTTCTCTAAACCAGTACACTATCAAGTTATAGAATGTTCATCTGCTTCACTAAGATTTACCAGAGGTTGTGTACATTAAAGGAATTTTTTCTACCTTCATGTTTACTAGTTGGCAGATATAAGTTAGAAGGTATACGCTAGGAAGAATAGCCCTACAAATAAAAGCATGTTTTATTCATGTGGTTGACATTACACAGTATAGGTAGATTCAAGGTACAGGTATATATGAGGTAATGGGTACATGTGAGCCAAATACCTTTAAGTGAGAGAGAGATTGGCTTTTAGCATTTATGCACTTTAAACCGGTGTGCTGATAATGTGTATTGTATATTGTCAAGTTGTTGCACTTCGTTATTTGTAAATTTACCTTACATTGTCTGTATGGTTCCATGCATTTTTTAAATTAAATACCATCAAGTTATTTTATGTTGGTCAAGTAGATGGGTGTCATAGAATGAATTCTGTTATATGCACTTCAGAAGTCACAGAATAAAAGAGGTTGATCTAACCTTTTGTTACTACATATTTGTCTCTATTAACCAAGCATGTCCTTGCTATGTACAAGTTCTTCAGTCTACTCGAGGTGTGTTTTAAATAATTTGTGTTCAATTGATTCTTAAATGTTGACACAAAGATTGCGTTTAATCGCCTACACATCGGGAAGTTTGAGCGGAAACCTGATTTATTACATACTTTAGAACAGGGGTTTCTCCAGATGTGTTTTGCACTGCAACTCTTGTGTTCCTTCACCATTGACTATTGTAAATGTATTGATGAGAGTTGTAGTCCACAACATGTGCAGAGTCAAAAGGTTGCAGACCCCCGCTTTGCTTTTGACTAATAGCACTAAATATAAAATTTCAAGTGAAAAATAGATTCAGTAACGTTAGAAATAAGTCCATTGTAATCAAGCACTCACATGAGCAGAAGTGGAATACAATACTTGCAGGAAGCTGGGCAAGGTGAGTTCCCCACAGAGCCCTGGCCCAGATGCCCCCCCCCCACAACTACCTAAAACACTGTAAAAGTGTTTAAAATGGTGTTTGTCCCGCGCACTCGGCGCTCGAGTCCCCCCTCTGCCCGGCAGCCCCTGTGGCTAAGGGCCAAAGGCCAAGGGCGGCTCTGACATTGGCGGTTCCAAGATGTGTCTGCAGGTGAAGACAAAACTAAGTGCTGGCATGGGTGGGGGGGGGGGGTACGGGGTAGAGCAATTACTCTACTCCAGAAAGCTCCTGCCACTAACTTACCTTTCAATGGCCTAGACTGCTACAGACCTACACCATGCATTATTCGAGAGATATGTGACCACCAGCCTAAACCCATTCATGGCTGGACAGCAAACACTGCCTGCAGTATAATGTTAACTAGTACCATACCCCGAGAGAACCACAAAGATTAGCATGTGCCAAATCTAGACAGAAATGTGATTGCTAGCATATGCCACACTTGGATGGAATTTCAGAAATGATTGTTGGCATATGCCACACGGATGGAATTTCAGAAATGTGATTGTTGGCATATGCCACACTTGGATGGAATTTCAGAATTGTGATTGTTGGCATATGCCACACTTGGATGGAATTTCAGAATTGTGACTGACAAGTTTAGTCTGTGCCAAATCTAGACAGAAATGTGATTGCTAGCATTTGCCACACTTAGATGGAATTCTCAAGTCTAGTATGCGTCGCATCTAGACAGAAATATGATTGTTAGCATGTGCCACACCTAGATGAATTCGAGTTTAGACCACGCCAAATATGATTGTCAGCATATGCCACACCTAGATGGAATTCTCAAGCTTAGCCCGCGTCGCATCTAGAGAGAAATGTGACCGTTAGCTTGTGCCACACTAGTATGGAAATCTGAACTTAAGCTTGCGTCGCACCTAGATAGAAATGCGATTCTTAGCATGCACCACACTAGTATGGAATTCTAAACTTTAGCTGGCGCGGCATCTAGATAGAAATATGACTTATGTACCGCACCCAGATGGAATCCCACAATTACAAGGACAGCAATGCCAACTAACCAACCAACAATTCCATCCCTCTGCATACACCTCTCAAACTATAACCAAACACAACCACAAGCCTAAAACGCAGCAATCCGCTCAAACTTCACAACAATGCAACAACAAAACAAACCACACAGACTTGCACAACAGCACACGACGACTACGGACCACAAAACACCCCAAGTCCAGCCAACGGACCCACCGGGCTGAGGTTGCAAACAGCACATCACTGCTATTTTGCACTTTTCCAGCTTATTCCCACTAACCCACCCCTCTCGTCCCCTTTTTCAGGGCCGCCAGAGGACCACTTTAGTGGTGATAGCGCGCGGTACAAATGTCCTTTAACATTAACTTTAAAAATCACAGGTGCAAGCTGAAATTCCAGTCTTTATCCTCAAACTCACTTGGACCCAAGATGGATGAAGGAAAAATGTCCAGGAGCGGGTATGTTCCAAGAATGTCACTGTGGAAGAGTTTAATGCAAGTAATATGTACCCCGTAGACAAACAGGTCAAATGTTAATAGGCGGATCCGTGAGTCCCCGTTCTAACCAAACGGGTGCACAGATAATAGCAAACAACCAGAGAGAACAATGGCAGAACCCCTAAAGAAGAGCTCCTGCAGCAGGTTTGTGGAACCAGCAACCCGTGGACTCCAGAATAAGAATCAGAGAGGAATTCAACCCCAACAAAAGTCAGAGGGGGAAGATGCACTTGAGGCCTTCCCGCG
This sequence comes from Ambystoma mexicanum, assembly GCF_040938575.1. NCBI lineage: Eukaryota > Metazoa > Chordata > Amphibia > Caudata > Ambystomatidae > Ambystoma > Ambystoma mexicanum. The sequence continues at coordinate 269,555,371 of NC_090937.1, forward strand.
AAAAGCCTGGACCACATACCACGGAGCATGAACAGCCAAGGCCCCAGAAGTAGGTACTCCCGACGCTGAACCCTGATAAAGTTAGTTCATGAAGCCCTAAACAATCTGATGAGCACAAGTATTCTTTTCAGGCACGGTTTACAAGATCCAAACAGCCAGGTATTTGACCCTCAGCCAACGACGACGCAGATGACAGAAAAGGTGAACAATCACTCTTCCTAGGAATGGGACCATCATGCCAGAAACAAAAGCAGCAGCAAGGACTACTACAGAAAGGGGAGAGAACCCGGCAAAGCTTGATACAGCAGCTTGAACAAAGGAAAAGACCCCACCAGCAAGAAATAGTCCCACTAAGAACACAGAAGGGCTACTCCATGACGGCCCACAGGAGCAGATGAGGCAAGAGTAGGAGTATCAATACTCTTCGAGACAATGGCAGCTTCAAACACTAAGGAGAGATAACCAAGGTGATACAGCAGGGCATCTTAAGTAAAACGACACAGACTGTCGCAACCGATAAGTAAGGCAAGCAGGAATAGGGAGGGTACCCAGGAAGGACAACCAGGTGCTGAAAATCTAAACCAAAGACCAAGACGCAGGGTCCAGCCACATCTAGTCCTACAAATGTAGCAATGGCTCAACACAGATTAGCCTAGCCAGTAAATAAGCTCCATGCCTTTCCAAGGAAATCTGGTTAGAATTGAGCACCGGTTTAAAAGCTGCCCACCAATCAAATACATAGATTAAAAACAAAGGATTAGGCGGCTAGCTAATCTCATCACCCCTAAAATCAGCAATCAGCCGAGACCACCCTGACTGGATGCAAAATGGCTGACCCAGAGCCAGGAACGTATCTGCACCAGTTCAATCCACTATAGTGGGTACATGGCTGGGCTCATGCCGAGTCACATGCAACAAGAACCCTTTGAGGCCTACCTTGGGGTTTCCCAGAACAAAAAAAGGCTCCTAAACTGCCCAGAACAGAAAGAAATGTAAAACAAGTTACATTTGCACCACAATGGCCACCAAAAAGGCTAATTGGAGTACCAATGCAGTAAATCTGCTTGCACCCCGAGATCTAAAATTACAGCTCCCACCAGTTTACTCCCAAAAACCAATGAAGGGTGATTTTCTCAACCTAAAGCCAAAAAAGGGGGTGGGGTTGGAGCTTAGAAAGCAACTCTGTTGCAGAACCCATATGGGCTACAATGGAAGTAGAGTTTCAGTGGAAGGGAGGCTTCAGTAGAAGTCCCCCTGGCCACAACAATTAAAAAATAAAAAAAATTAAAAAATGAGACAAGCAGAGTTAGGGTGTCCCCAAAAAGGATGAACAGAACTGCTGAAAATGTAATTCTGTTTTAACAGTTAATCCTCACTCTCAGCTTGTGTTGCCACCTGCTCTTGTTTGGCCAGGATAGCCCAGGTTATTAGAATTGTCTCCCTTTCCCTCTCGCCTCACCCCGTACCAGACAGGAAGTTTGCGAGTCCCCTCCAGCCCTCTTCACTCCTCCTGTTTCAATGGGGGCACATTTAGAAACACGGTGCCCCTAAAGAAGGACAGCTCTGCCATTGCAACTACATACAGGTAATACTGACTGAGGTTCCATGTCTTTATAACGAATGCACATAACGAAAATTTTACAACTAATTTTTCTTCATTTGGGGCGGAGGTCCCCCGCAAACCTCAGTTTCCCGCCCCTAAAAACCCACCCCATCCTTTTCCCCACACGATTTAACCGTCTACCCCACATATATTTTCGTTATGTTTTTAGTTATATAATTTTCATTATATATTCATTCTACATAAAATGTTTGTTATAAAGACTGCATACCACTGAATGATTTAAAAAGAAAAAAAAGGCCAAGCAGCGCTTTCAGAGGTAAGTGGTGGAAAAACATGGAAGGTAAGCCAGTGGGTCATGCAAATTTAAGTGCTTAAATTTTTTCTTTTTTTAAAGTCAACTTTTGTTTGTTTTTTTTTTTTTTTAAGTTGAATGGTAAAACCATTCAATACACACATTGAATTAACGTATTGGAAAGGTGTGAGACCAGGCAATATTCTCGTTAGTTTTAGCTATTAGTTAGCACTATAAGTGATGCCTAGAAGACTAACTATTGTCATAGGAAGTGAAGACTGGAAAGAGATTGGATAGTAGGGGGGACACAGCCTGTGGGTGATTGGGTTTTTACCCACCCAATGACATCCCATGGCCATGCTAGTCCCTACGGTCATTCCCACCCATTACCTGCTCCACTATGCCCAAAGAGATTACTCAATGTGAGCTAACTCAAAAATACCTCAGGGATCTCTCCGAACTAGCTCTGTGCTTTCAGATCTGCCTTCTGAAAGCCAATGGCTTATCTGCAGCTATTAAGAAGCTCCATGTGTAACAAAAACGTATTTATCAAATGTGCTTTCAGACAATTCATGAGCATTATGTGCAGAGGTCGAAATTGAACTGCTGGAAAAACCTGGTTCACTTGACACCATTAGCTACCAGAAGCAACTTTTTTGTCCCCAACCAACTGGTGCTTCGGATATAACACCTTCACTCGGGCTCTAGGAATATTAATAAATGTGACCTTGAGGGGGGCGTGCCAAGCAAGGCGAGAGAGCTCCATCAACATCTGTTCATAAATCCTTAAATCGGCCCGTTTTAACAGAATAATTGTGAAAACCTACAACGGAACACTTCTTGTGCTACCTGGCCTGAAACGGCAGTGTTCCGCCGTGGCGTCGGGGTGCGAGGAGAAGATGGCGCGCTCGTAGCACAGCGTGCGCGAAGCAACAGTGCACCGACTCGCTTCAGGAGAAGGAAGGCTGCAGGCTTACCATGGGAATGACATCAGGGCAGCGCTGGGGAAGGCGCTGACAGGTGAGGAGTCAGCTATAGAGAGAGTGGGGTCCCGAGGGTAGCTGCATCTGCTAACGGCGATTGCAGCACAGGCCGCTTGGAGGAGGAGTGATCCGGAGCTGCAGCACGACCCGTGCCGTGCAGCCCTGTGCGCCTTATGGAGCTGCGCAGGGTGCACAACCAGCAGAGCGCTCTCAGGCACCCTCACAAACAGTGACCCCCCCCCCCAACCCCAATCCTCAGTGGAGTGCCCATTCCATCTATCCCCCCCCCCCTCACTGAACAGAACTACTGGCTCCCACAGGGAGCAACAGCAGCAATAGTAACACTGACCTGGGGGCCCAGACGGTTATAGGTCAAAGGATCGAATACAAAGGATCGTAAAAAAAAAAAGTGGTCACATTTATTTTTTATTTTTTTGTTTTTTTTATATTTCCGGAAAGCCAAAAAAAATCTACATTTAAAAAAAAAAAAAGGCATTCAACCTTTTTTTCCCCCGGTCCTTTTGACGCGACCCTATTGTATTCGATCCTTTTGTTTTAGATCCTTTGATTGGACACCGGCCCAGACAGCATAATAAAGCACAACCTGCAAACATAGCCAAAGTTACAGCGCAGCCTTCCCACAGTGTTCCTAGGAGATTAAGAGACATACTGAGCACGCTTGTCTACGACACCTCTAGTATGCACGGGCCAACAGCCAGCAGACCCCTGACTGCTCTGGGTGCAGTCAGCAACTTGACCGCCCAAGATTGCAACAGACACCACTAAAAGGCCCAGTAAAGAACAGCCAAAATGCCAAACAGCAGGGAGGCAAGGGCAAAGAAACAATGATGAAATCCTATGCCCGTAAGTGTAATGGCCCACAACCCTCTGCGGACACTAACACGACTCCGCCAAACTCACAGTCATCGCACAAGACTGCCCCATCTTGGAGGGGATTGCAGCACTAAAATCTGCACTGGAAAAAAAAATAGATGCTCTAAAAGTAGATGTGGGCCAACTACATCAGGACGTACGGGCACTAGCGGATATAATGGTAACACCGCAGAGCACTGAGTGCAAGAAAATGGCACAAATATCTCAGGGGCTCAGGCCCAAATCTCTGATATGCTGGGCATAATACAAACCCTAGAACACAGGGACGAGGACGAAGAGGGCAGAGCCCGAAGAAATAACATTTGTATGATGGACTTGCCGGAGGGTGAAGAGGGTTGGGACCCCACCAACTACATTAAAAACCTATTGCTACAGGAGGTTGGCTCCAGCACACTGTCACAGGGCTTCACAGTGGAGAGACCCACAGATCCTTGGACAAAAGACTGCCAGACCCTCTCCGGTGCCCCTCTGAGGCCCACGATAGCTATAAAATCATGAACTTTAAGGACTGGGAGAAGATCCTTACTTTTTCAAGAGAAGGTGGCACAATAATTAGAAACTCCTCAAGGCTGGTCATCTACCCAGATTACACAATGCTAGTGCAGAAGCACAGGGCACTGTTCGGTCCGACAAAGAACGCCTCAGAAAAGCGAACCTGCGATACATGCTCCTCTACTCGGCCAAATTAAAAAAGTGTTACATAATGGAAGATCCTATTTCTTTGAGAATACCACCGAAGCTCACACCTGGTTGGACGGACAGGGCATACCCAACTGCCAGGCAGATGCAACAATGACAATGCACCTGAGTGTTCATCAATGGTCGGGAATGTTCCTGTGCCTCGAACTGTGAAGGGACACTAACCATGGATAGAACAGAAAGTACCGACATGTCAAAGCAGCAGGAGGCAGTTACGGAACCTCTCACAAAAACCAGCTGCCTGACCGTTGCCGCAACAAGCAATCCCCACAACGTTCACCAAAGTTCAGATGCCAGTTGTGAGGCACCGCACTGATACACCCAGCTTCCTGCGAAATGGGATTGCGTGAGAAAGGCAACTAAGCCTGAGCAAGGAAGGGGTGGCTAGGCGTATATTTAAAGTTGAAGTCGTAGTTAGTTGGAAGTTGAAGTTAAGGCGGGCGTACAAATATTTCATGGCGATCAAACACAGATCTACCTACTGACTTGAAGCACACACAAGGGTGACATGGGAGACCTTTGAGGGGACCGGGAGGGGTTGACCTATCAAGCACCATACAACTCAGCAGTGAGAGACCCGATGATAAATCCAAAGATCAGCACCATGAGAACAAGTGAACCCACACACACCAGTGGACACAAGTGGGAGAACATTTGAGGGTGAATGCAAAGAAACTAAAGGACCCTGGGGGAAAACAGGTCCACAGACAGATGGTAGTGACACGCCATGAAGGCACAAATAGTCACATGGAATGTAAGGGGACTAAATGATGTGAAACTATTGAGGGTATATGCATGGTTAAACAAAATGAGGGTTAAAGTAGCGTTACTACAGGAAACACCTGACAAGCGATAAACCATCCACAATCGCAAGGAAATGGGGGCATTGGGGGTAAAGTATACGGATCGACCTATTCCACTTACGCTAGCGGGGTGCTGACATGGTGGCCCCCAACGTCCCCTTCCAACTACTGGAAGATAACAGGGATGGAGAGGGAAGGCTGGTGATAGTACACGGCCCACTAGACAATAGAGAAGTGTGCCTAGTAAATACGTACGCCCCCAATCCAGACATAACAGTGTTCTTCAGGTCATTTGGTCACCAAATATTGTACAGGGGAACGACATACATATGTTGAGGAGGGGATTTCAACTGCACCCGCTACTAGATAGATTGGACAACAAATTCAAGAAACCAGCCCCACCAGCGAAAACCCTCGAGCCACCTCTGCCCGGCGGATGTGTGGAGGGAAAAACATGGCGAAGACAGAGGTTATTCCCATTATTCGGCCCTGCATGGTATATACACACAAATAGACTGTTCACTTGAACAGCGAACCTGAGCAAATTCACGGAAATAGAGTTCATTAATGGGGATGTGGCAAAGTATTGCCACGAAAAACCCGATACCTACATAGCGACTACGAGCAGAAACCCTGATGAAGGAGGAGTTCCAGAGTCACATGTCAGATGTCAGAGTAATATTTTTAGCATAACACAGGAAACGTAGATCAGACGGGCACCCTATGGGACACCTTTAAAGTGGTGGTACGGGGCACAGCAATTGGGAAGATGGGAGGTCTCAGAAAGGACGCACTGAAGGAAATGTCAGACATAGAAGATGACATAGCGAGGAAACAAGAAATAGCGGGACTAGCAGGAGCGGAACCTGGGGAGCTAACACCCATTTGGGAAAAACTAGGGAAACTAGATTACACAAAATACACAGAAATTGCACGCACAGGGTGACAAACTGGGAAGGCTACTAGCCTGGCTCACCAAGTGAGAGCCGCAAAGAGATGCAGTTAGCGCGATATAGAACTAAGATGGAGAGATCATCAGAACTCAGAAGGGTATCAATGACGTCTTCTCCAAATTCTATGCAGAACTGTACTGAACAGTACTAAGCATAGAAGCCGGGGACGTGCCCGAGGCTCTACCCATGATTGACTTACCAAAACTAAGAGCAGGCGACAGTACTGGATGCCCTGCTGGCGCTAGAAGAGCTGGAAACAGTAATCGCTGACCTGCCGACGGCCAAAACAATGGCCCTGACGGACTCCCGGGGGAGTTATACAAAAGATACAAAGAAAAGTTAGCACCCAAACTCCTGGAGGTTTACGAGGGTGCATATGAATATGGTATGCTACCAGCTACCATGCGAGAATCCTTAATCATACCAATCATGAAGACGGGGAAACAGTCAGATTGTGCATCATATAGGCCCTTCTCAATGATCAATCAAGATAATAAGATATTAACAGCGGCTCTAGCCAACAGACTCAAACAGGACCCTAGTACACAGACCTAACAGGGTATGTCCCAGGCCGCAACACAATGTGGAACCTAAGGAGACTCCACCACATCACTGACCGGACTAACCACATGCCGGAGACTGTGCAGTAGCTTCCCTAGACTCTGTGAAAGCTTTCGATTCAGTGCACTGGGACTGGCTGCTGCATGCGTTGGCGAGATTTGGGATAGGCCATGGGTTTCTGAGATGGATCAAGTTGATGTATACGAAGCCCAAAGCCAGGGTTAAAGCAGGCAGACAAATCTCAGAGGATTGGGAGATACGCAGAGGCACGGAATAAGGCTGCCCACTGTCGCCAATGCTCTACATATTGGCCCTAGAGCGCCTGGCAGCCTTCCTCAGGAAGGAAAACGCTGATGCAGGCATAAAGAAACAATCACATAGTCTCCCTTTATGCAGACAACATGCTTCTTTATATCTATCAGTCGGAAGAAAACCTACCGCACCGATTAGATGTTATAGCAAAGTGTGCCAGCGTATCTGGCATATGCGTCAATAGAGACAACTCCAGTATGTTTCCTCTAGCTGCACAAGAGAGCTGATCAGCTATCCGTAGTACTGGGCCTGAAATGGTCACGCAACTTCTTTCACTACCTGGGAATTAATATATACCACGACCCAGCAACATTGCACAAAAACAATACACTAGTGGCACTCAAGAGGACCACCTCCCCCATCACATTCTGGAAGCCGTTGCCCCTGGGGGGCCGTGAAAGGTAGCGCTGCTGAAAAGGATAGTGCTTCCCCCTGCTTATTATACCATTTTACCAACACTCCCTACGACATACCCAAAGCTTTCTTTCAACAACTAGATATGACCATCAGGGAATTCCTGTGATGAGGGGACAGGGCCAAATTAGCCTTGAGCACACTGCAAAAAGACAAAGATCAGGGTGGGATTAAACTACTGCACTTCAAGCTATACTACCTATGAAGTCAATTGCAGTTTGTCACACGCTAGCTGGGAGATGAGCCCTCCCTGGACAATACTCCTACAACCCGCACTACTCCAGTGCTATCTACAATAGATAATATGGACTAGCAAAACCCTGAACCAAACCTCCCCCTCCTCATAGCACTGAGTCGCCCCCTGTGGCGCAGAGCATGAAGATCCTAAAACCCACAGATGCCTGCTCCATACACATTCTCCTGGTGGGACTCATTGATGGGCCCAAAATACATTCTGAAGGCATTGGTAAACCAAGGGAATCGCTCATATTGGAGACTTATGGAGGGAAGGGCAGTGGATCGGGTTCCAGGGGTTAGGCAGACCATGATATACATAAAGGCCAATTCATGTTATACAAAGTCATGATCGAGGCTTTAAACAAAAGATGGCCACCACGGTATCTCCCGCACGCAGTAAATGGGAAAATGAGCTGGGGAAAAACTGACAGAATGGGAGAGGGCCCTATTGTGTAGGTCTCCAGAAATGCCAACTAACACAATTACATGTAACACAGAGAGCATACCTATCCCCAAACAGGCTTTCCAAAATTGGTTGCAAGTCAGGGCAGACATGCCCAAGATGCGCTGCTGAATACGCAAACATGCTACACATGTTCTAGTCATGCCCAGTAATCGGGGAAATTGTGAGGAGATAAAGGCCAGAGAGGCAGCAAGTGGCATTCAATTACAGGGGTGGCAGCCAGAAGCCTACCTGCTGGGACTATTCCCGAGAGGCAACAGACAATTAGCACATTTAAGCAAAATGAAGGACCGGATGTGCATCCTGGCCAAGCGCAGGATCGCGGTAGCCTGCAAATCAAACCGGTCCGAAAGTAGAAGCGTGGTGGTAGGACGTGAAACGCTGTCGGCAGTATGGCATAACGCACTGCAAACAGGAATGCATGAAAGCAACGTGAGGATTGATGCTTGGAACACACTGGTGCAAACTATGTTCTCTCCCCCAGCAGAGCCCGACCTGGGAAACCCCCGTGAGTAAGATGAAGACACTGCCCCTGCCATCGGGTAGAAGCATGGTGCCCACTCTGGCCTGCCTACAGCGGGGATAAATGAATGGGGGTCCATATGTGAAACGCCTCTGAGAACAACACAAGATAATGTATATGTAGAGAGAGGTACTGGCTCGAAATGTGCTCTGTGTCACCATATCAAGCTGTACGGCACACCCGCATTCTTGTTTGTTGTCTGCAACCAAAAACCAATAAAGGGTTATTCAAAAATAAATAAATGTGCCCTTGAAAACTTGTAGAAGGCATTTAAAAGGAAGGTATATGTTACCCATTTCTGGCACTAAGTGAATTGTGTTAACCAGCCACTGGAGCTTACCCTCTTCCATTTCTACATTTACATTTAAAAAGTAGGCTCCTCTTTATCCCTTTCTAGGAAAAACAAGTGTTTTTTTACATTTGCTGTTGTATTTTAAAAGTAGGCCTTTTCGCCCCCTCTTTCTAGGAAAGTCGAATCTGTGTTTTTTTCTTTTTCATGTGCCACTGTTTTGGCTCCTTTTTGTAGCCTAGAAGAGCATCGTTAGCTTGATACCAATAGCAACCAGGAGCTACTTTTGGCTCCCCAGGCCAACTGATGCCGAACAAACACCTATGCGAATTGGACTCTGCATTTTGGACAACCTATAAATAAGTGTTAGGACACATCTAGACAACATTTAAAGCAAAAAGGGTAAATCATGGAAAGAATTATATGTTACCATTTTAGCTCCTGCTTAGCCAATCCTAATTTCAAGCCCTGAAAATCGTTCATGTCGCCATAAGCGCACTTCATATCTGTTGCAATGCTGTCAAAGTGTGTTTGCAGTCAATTAAAAATAAGTTTCTAACATCCAGATACTCGCCAGCAAGGTAGAGTATGATACAAATGGTCCTCGCCCTTCATATGAACTACTCGCCAGTCGGTTCGTAAATTTTGCAAGCCCAGTTCTAGGAAGGTCTCCCCCACCCCCCCCCCCCCTTCCTAGGACGGATTTACATTTGATGTTGTATTTACATTTGATATATTTAAAAAGAAGGCTTTTCCCTCTATCCCTTCATGTAGGATTTTCAACTCTGGCCTGTTAACTTGCTTCGAGATGTCTTGCTTTTCTGCTGGATGATGTAACCTAGGCCTTTTTGCCCTTTTCGGAACATTCGATTCTTGAACGTTGCTTTGCTGGGTGCTGTAGTCATTTCGTGCACTGCAGTTCCGCCCTCTTACCCTCGCTCCTGCTTCCTTCTCTCCCGTGCTCTCCCTCAATGGTGCCCTAGATCTCACCTATATTCTCTAACTGCTATTCTATCACCTATCCTATTCCTCTCTCAAAGTCTGGAAGGAAAAAGTTAAAGAAGGATCGCCTGGAATCCAATCCAGGCCTGCCCATCACTGTCACCGACGACAATCTTTCTTCCAGGCAGACTTTCACTGACATCCTCTTTGTCGTCCCCTTACCGGCCCTCGGATTCCCCCAGTGCTCTCCCCCTTCTCTTCCTCTCCCATTAACAGTGGCACCCGTCGGAAAATACTCTCGTCTTCCTTCCTGTCCTCTAGGGCCATCATTAAGGTCTACCTTAATGGCACTGTCATGGTCCAGCGCTCTCAGCCAAACCTCTTTCTTGATGGGAGTCATCCGTCTCTCAACACCTTCCCTTCTCATGCCACTCCTCCTGCCACCTCTGACGAGTGTAACACTCCTGTACCCCTCCTCCGAAGACCTTCAAAAGTGGCAACCTGCTCCACTTAGCTACCCTGAACTCTCGCTCTGCCGTCAAACCCACCACTGACATCTGCCACCTTCTTGAAGACCTAGACCTCCTCGTTCTCACAGAGACATGGCTCAGTGCCTGCTTGGTCATGGGTTTTGACACACTCTCTAACCGTCACGGGGACAGAGCGGCCCCGATATTCCCTGAGTGGGTCCCTGCTACTATCATACACACTCAGGCCTACTCCTCTTTCGAATGCTTCATCTGCAGGCTTGGTGTCTCTCCTGTCCTCTCAGACTCCGGCCACCATCTACAGGCCCCCTGGCCAGGTCTCCCTCTTCATCTCAGAGCGGGATGAACTCCATTCTCTCTGGGCCTCTTCCCCTGCCACCCCCCACCAATTTTCTACTACTCAAATATTCGCCTCAACTCCCCTGATGCTGCCTCTGGACTTTTCTGCAAACCTCTGACTCTTTCCCTCTCCATTCTTTCCTTCGGTCCGACGCACTCAGCCAGACACACTTTGGGTGCTCTCATCTCTGCAGACATCCCCACCTCCAACCCTCTTATTACTCCTCTATCATGGTCTGATCATTCTGTCCTGTCCTCTCAACTGGAACTCCTGGGTCCCCCAGATAAGCCCCCGCCTACACTGCCAGTCTCCTCCTCTGTCATTCAACATATGAATGAGTGTCAGTTGCTGCTTTTGCCGCCACCTCCCCCGCCACTCCTACCCCTGCCATTAACTGTCACTCAAGCACAGCCCATACTAACCTTCAACTCTCCATCTCCAAGACTCTGGACATCCTTGCTCCCGTCATGAGGATGCGCAAGAAGCCTGCCTCCAAGTACAACTCCTGGTATGACTCCGACCTGAGCTCAAACTTAAGTGAAGAGTAGCTGAGCTGGAGTGGCAGGCTTCAAAAGCACATCCCCTGACAAACTGGCCTGCCACCTGCTCCAAAGGCAATTCAGACTTTCCATCTGCTCGAAGAAGAGGGCCTATATCCAAGTGCGCATCTCTGGGGCCACTAACAACTTGACTGAACTTTTCAAAACCTGCAAGGAACTCACCAATCTTACTGCAGTCTCCATTTCTCCTCCCTTCCCTGGCCCTCAATCCTGTCCACCATCTCCTCTACACCACACCCTTCTCCCTCACCGGCTCTCAGGCCTTTGCCCCCTCCCCTTTTCCCCCCATATCCTCCTCTTTCTCTCCCATATCACCCGATGAGGTTTCTAGACAAGTGCGCTCTACGAACGTCTCATCCAAACAGGTGCCCCCGTGCTCCTCCAGAACCATCAAGGACAACATTGTCTAGCTTGCTCCAGCATTGACGGATTTCTGCAATAACTCTCTTGCCACTGTATCTTTACTGTCACTCATTAAAATCTCCCTTGTGCACCCTCTCCTCTAAAAACCACCCTATCTCCATTACCTCCTTCCAGGGCAAACTCTTGGAGAAGCTGGCCATCTCCCAAATTATCCACCCCACTGAATCGGTGTGCGGTCTCCACTACCACCAGTCTGGCTTCAAAAGATGCCAGAGGCACTGAAACTGGTGAACACCCGGGAAGACTTGCTCTCTAATCTCGATTCCAACTCTCCTTCCATTCTCATCCTTCTTGACCTTTCTTCTGCCTTTGATCCATCATGCCACCCTTGTAAATCGGCTCAGTGATACCCTTGGTATCACGGACTTGGCTGATCTGAACAACCTCCCCAGGTTCAGCTGAGCCCTTTTCCCTCCTTCATCTCACTCTCCACCTGTGGTGTCCCTCAGGGCTCCATTCTCTGACCTTGGTGTTTCAACACTGACCTTGCACCCTAGCCCATTTGATCTCTGCCTTCTCTCCTAACTTCCAGTATTATGTGGACGCCCCCCAATTCTCCTTCAAGCTTCCCTCCTCTGCCTCCTCCTCTTCCTCTCTCATTCCCAACTGTCTGCTTTTAAGGCATGGTGCACTGCTAACGATCTCTGCCTTAATGGCAGTAAGACTGAGATCCTTCTCAATGGGACTACAGCTCCCCCCCTACACTTAACCTTCGGTGCGGCAAAAAAACCTTGGTGTAGGAGATCGGACTCAGACCAGAGGAGGTAGCACACCCCGGAACACCGGGCAGTGGGTGACCCCACCCATGATAGCACAAAGTGTGCTGGGGCTAGAAGTGGTGTGGTGAGCAATGCACGCTTGGAAGTTCTTAAAGGCTCACCCTAAATCTGCGCTGGCAGCCCAGTAACTGGCCACTGGAACCCCGAGTGGCACGGAAGATTCCGCCTAGGTGCCAAAATGAGCTGTGATCCAGACCCATGATCCACAATCCTGCAAGGGACACCTAAAACAGAAGTACGCAACGACTGCAACACCAAAACTCGCACTTCCTCAGACAAACTAATCGCCGACAACAGCTGCTTGTCTCAGATGCCAGGTACCAAATCCAAAACTGGCCCATCAAGAGCACGGACCCCGGCTAGGCCCCAGGAGGGACAGCTCGAGAAGTGCTGGCGACAAAAGCCGTACGCAGGCAGACTCGCCCTCTCCTTCCCCCAGCGCCACTCACTGAAGCACAGGCCCATCCAACTAGCAATATGGCAACCGACAAAGACAAACTGTTAAATTGTTTGAAAGGTATGGAGGCCAGGATGACAAACGCTTTCCACACTCCAATGGAACAACTTAGGGAGGACCTGAAATCGTCCCTCCAGGAGGTCAATAAGGAAATGGCGGAGATGGATGAGAGAGAGTAGACATAGTGGAAAGAGGCCTCTCAAACATCACAGAGGAGACTAATCAAAATAGCCTGCTTCTAGACCAGCTGGCAACCCCAACGAACAATTTGGAACTCTAGGCGGAGGATCTAGAAAACCGCTCGAGAAGATCCAATATCAGGGTTAAGGGCCTGGTGGAATCAGTATTGGACAAGGGCTTAAAAGACACTATGCAACTCTGCTTTAGCAGCCTACTTACCGATGCCCAACCGGAAATGATAGGCTTCGACAGGATTCACCGAGTGGGCCCAATACGCAACAAACCGGGGTCACGCCCCAGAGATGTCTTAATAGCAATGACATCGTATGGTTTGAAGGAAGAGGTGCTACACGCGGCTAGGACGAACGGGGACCTCACGATCAACGGGTCCCGCATACAGCTATGCCAGGACCTCGCCCGAATCACCCTACATAAAAGGCGGCTAATGCAACCAGTAACGAAAGCCCTTCGGACACACCAAATCAGATATAGATGGTTGCATCCATTCGGACTCTCATTTACATGGGAAGGCAAACAGAGGAATATCGGGAACTGTGCAGAGGGTCTAGCTCTCCTACACTTGGAGGACGAACAGCATGAGGCACCCGTGCACCCTCGACTAAACGCAGTTGGCCAATCAAGCAAACCATGGGAATGGTCAACAGGGAGAAGACAAAGACGAGGAAGAATGGGTAGAACTGGTAGCACCCAACCAGCTCAGGAATGTGTACTCAAAAGTCCACCAGATCCGAAGGCAACCAAACACAGACAATTAGTGAAGCACCATCAAATGTGAGAAGACCGCAAAATGACTAACGCGCCTGCACGGAGGTAGGAGGTCATTTATCTTGGAAACCGGGTCAGAGTAAATCTACTCCTGACCATTGTGAACTGGGGGGACCCTAGAGGCCTTACATCCGTTGGATCAGCGGAGGACCCCATGAGAGCGTTCAATGATGGGGAAAGCAAGGAACCAAAAACAAAGAGCAAAGATGAGCCACCTCCACAACTGGGTTGAACAGAAAGACAACAGACAGTGGGTAAACTCCGTAGCAGGACACAAGACCCAATAAGCCGAATCCCATCTCCTAGAGAGCAATGGTAGAAGTGAAAATAATCCCGCTTAACGTCCAGGGTCTGAATTCCCCTGCTAAAAGGCGATCGATTCCGAGTAGGCTGGAAACCATGTATACGAAAATAGCGATCCTACAGGAGACACACCTGCTCCAACAGGATGAAAGAAGGATGCGTAGCAGATCATTTCCACTCCAATTTTATGCCTCGAGCCAGTACAAAACGAAAGGGGTGGCAATCCTTTGTAGCAGGGACTTAGACTACCACAAACAATATGTCATGAAGGATCGGGAAGGCAGATACCTGGGGGTGAAGGGTACCATCAATGACCAAATGTATACAATTATAGCGGAATATATACCCAATGAAAAACAGGACCAGTATATCCCCAAACTACTCCAGAAGATTGGGAGCTGGTGTGAGGGCACAGTGATAATAGGTGGAGACTAACTGCATTATGGACCCAAAAATGGACAAAACACCCCCCCCCCCCCCCGACAGTGGCAGACTAGCGAAATAGACAGACCCTGGGAAAACTCTTCAGAGGCTTGGAGGTGATAGAGACGTGGCTGTTCTTCCACCCAGAAAGCAGGGAATATACACATTACTCGGCAGTACACAGGGGATATTCTAGAATTGACATGATCCTAGTGTCTTCCACCCAGATTCCAAATATTAAAAAGATATAAATCGAGGTCCAGTACCTCTCAGACCACGCCCCAGTGGTAACCTGCTTGGAATGGCAGAAAATAACAAATAGGCCCCGTCCACAGTGGAGGCTAAATGAGAATCCTGAGGGACATAGCGCTCAGAGCACATATGGAGGAAGTCATAAGTAATTACTTCCTGGAAAACA
The DNA here is from genome assembly GCF_040938575.1 of Ambystoma mexicanum. Lineage (NCBI taxonomy): Eukaryota > Metazoa > Chordata > Amphibia > Caudata > Ambystomatidae > Ambystoma > Ambystoma mexicanum. The sequence continues at coordinate 269,570,457 of NC_090937.1, forward strand.
ACAATGGAGAGGTGGACTGGCGGGTAGTGTGGGATGCGGGGAAAGCAGTTATTAAAGGGGAATTCATAGCTCAAGCAACGCAATATTACAGAGAGAAAGCCCTTACAACGAAGAAACTAGAAGAAGAAGAGGTAAGAAATGCTGAAAGGCTCCATAAGACCCGTCAGACCCCCAGAACCTGGCGAGACCTAAAAAAAAAGCTAGATCCAAATTAGAAAACCACATGGCGGACAGAACAGCACAGACACTGCTAAACACCAAAAAATCTTATTGCATACATTGGGGGGAAAGCGAGCAAATTCTTGGCAGCCAAATTACGCAAACAGAAGGCGCGTAAGCACATCACCCGGTTAAGAAATAGTAATGGGGATTTGCAAACGGGAGATAATGAGAAACTAGAAACGATGGTCCACTTTCACAAAAACCAGATGTCTAGCCGGAACCTGAACGCGGCAAAACAAAGCGTCCTATTTGTCGGACATAAAACTGCCACAGATCTCTGAACGGCAAAATGAACAATCAGGGGCCCCCTTCAGAACACAAGAAGGGAGTGACGTGATTACAGCACTATCCAGAGGTGAAGCACCAGGCGCAGATGGTTTAGGGAACGGGTTTTATAAAGTATTTCTGACACAGCTGATAACCCCCCCTTCACTCGCCTTTTCAACATAATTAGGGATAAAGGAGTGGTCTCAAAGGACATGGGACACTCAAGTCACAATCCTTCCCCTAAAGCCGGGGAAAGACCCAGTAGAATGCTCCAGCTACCGCCCCATTGCGCTCCTCAATACCGATGCAAAACTATATGCAAAAATAATTGCAAATCGGTTAGCGACAGTATTGCCTGGGATAATGCATTCAGACCAGGCGGGCTTCGTAGGAGGAAGACACACTCAGGATAATGTCAGACGGGTAATTGATATTCTAGACTGGGGCACCAGGGGCGCCCAGAAATTCGCCATCGCGGCTCTTGATGCTACACGAGCATTCGACAGCATAGACTCGGAGTACACAAGTTTGGTTTTAGATGGTTTCGGCTGCGGTCCGACATTTACTAAGATGGTCCTGGCTAATTACCAGCATCCTTCTACGCACCCAATTATAAATGGCTATACATCAGAAAGACTCAATATCCGGAGAGGCACACGGCAGGGGTGCCCCCTCTCCCCTCTTATTTTCGCCATGGCAATGGAGCCATTTGCCCATAGGATTAGGGAGGACCCAGGTATTAGAGGGGTGCGTACAGGGGAAACCCAACATAAGATTGCCCTATATGCAGACGATATTATGCTTTACATGGCAGATCCAAAGCACACGTTATCGAGAATAATCAAGGAATTGCAGAATCGAAAAAACATCTGGGTTCACAATAAATTACACCAAATCCAAAGCATTGAATGTAACCGAGAGCAGAGAATATAGCCTACCTAGAGGAGTGCTACCCCATGCAGTGGGAAAAACAGTCCATAGAATACCTAGGAATCCAAATCAATAGATCCACAAAAAACCTGCTCAAAGCGAATATCACTCCTCTATGGAAACGCCTGCAAGGAGAGATGGGACGTCCAGGAATTAGCATGGTTTGCTAGGATAGCGGCTATAAAAATGACCTTGTTACCCAAACTACTGTATGCGGTAAGCTACACCCGGTGGTTATCCCCCCCGACAATGATCCAGCAACTCCAAAAAGCAGTCTTTAAATTCATCTGGGGGAACAGGAAGCCGTGAATCCAGAAAAAGATTATGATGCGCCCAACACTAATGGGGGGGTTGGGTGTGCCGGACATTGGGAGATACGTACTAGCAGCCCAATTGGCGCCAGCATTGAAATGGGCAGGGAGGGACCCCCTCCCAGGATGGAGGGAAATAGAACAGTCTGCAACGGATACCCCACTATGTATGCTACCATTCCTCAAGCCAAAAACACGAGAGAGAGAGGAGGTATCCTATTGGAAGCAACAAAAACGACACTTCATCTGGGACACGGCGATCCATGGCAGGGAGATCAAACTAGGCCTAGGTCCAATGTCCCCTATAGTACAAAATCCCGATTTTACGCCCGGGCTTCAGCAAAAGTTCTGGGACGGTTGGCAGGGAGCAGAGACAGTATCCTAAAGAGACTTGTACCAGGATGACGCCCCACTCGCCTTTGAACTTTGCAAACAAAGATTTGGGATCACCGAGCATCACAGATTTAAATATATACAAGTAAGTCATTGGATCTCACACCCAGAGGTAAAACAGGCTGGATTACGTCCCCCAATAGGTCTAGAACTCTCGATACGGGAGGGGACACAGGAAAAAGGGATCACTAGACTGTACAAGTTACTCGACAAATCACAAGCAGATGATACCCTCCAATATATGAAATATTGGGAGCGGGACATAGGGGAGGAAATCACACAGGAAGAATGGAATCAAATTTGGAGAAGGGCACACAAACTATCCAAATCCACGGCAATCAAAGAATCAGCATATAAGATATGCTACCGATGGGATCTGCCTCCAAGCAGAATACATAAAATGAACCCCCCGTATCCCTCAGACTGCTGGCGCCAATGTGGAGAAAGAGGTGACCTTTTCCATATGTGGTGGTCGTGCCCAAGGATAAAAGTGTATTGGAAAGAGATACTGAGTCTCATCAAAGACATAACAGGCACAGACCTACCACATTCCCCTAAGGTCATTTTCCTGGGGGCAGTGTCAGAAGAAAGATACGCAGCTTCAGGGAACAGAGCGGCTCTCATCACCCACCTACTGTCTGCAGCAAGGATGACAGTGGCCCAACGATGGAAGACAGTGGAAGGTCCAACAACCCCATGGTGGTGGATGAAAGTGTGGGGAGTGATGGCGATGGAGAACATTTGCGCCACAAAATCAGGGACCTACCTGAAATTCTTAGCCATATGGGATCCACTTCAAGACTACGTGGGGGAAAGGGAGGCTCAATTCTATAAACCCAGGACTCTAAGGAACATTCATATAAGATAGAGACTGCAGTAGACAAAGGAACAATGTACTCAGGAAACGTCTTTGCTTTGGTTATTTCCTTGACCTAGTTTGGTTCAGATAACTAAGGGAAAGGGGTGGGATAGTTGGAAGACAATAATAGTCTCGATGCCAAAGTTCAAGTCGGTTAAATACTTTTCACAGATGATAAAGGTTGTAATACTGCTGTAACCAAAGGCTAACTGTTGTCTCCTGTTTTAAAAATGAACAAAATGAAAAATAAAGTTGGTTAAAAAAAAAAAAACCTTGGTGTCATCTTCGACTCCTCTCTCTCCTCACATCACAGACCTTGCCAAGAAGGCTCACTTTCAGCTGCACCTCACTGAGGCATTCTTCCTTTCCTCACCTTCCCCCCCAGAGCTCTGGTCCTCTCCAGGCTAGACTAATGTAACAGCCTCTTCCTCAACCTTCCCAATTCCTCCCTTTGCCCCCTTCAACTAATCAAGAAGAGGACTGCAAGACGTATCCTTGGCCTCAAGCCTAGGGACTGCATCTCTCAAGCCCTAAAATCTCTTCACTGGCTCTGGGTTGCTGCAAGGATGAAGTTCAAAACCCTCTGCATCATCCACAAGGTTTTCTGGGGCCTGGGACCACAGTATAGAACCGACGCACTAACACCTTACGTCACCAAAACAAGAACACGTCCCACTCGACAGCCTCAAAAATTTAGAAGAGGAACCTGATGACAACTAAAACCCAAGAATGACCCTAGAATAACTTTTCAACGACGCAGACACAACTGTACCAACACCACAAAAAGAGATCGACCTGGAAGGAAATCGCAACACCAGTCAGAAGACAACACTGACACTAAAACGCAAACCTAACTACACCTTTAAAATCCACTGCAACCTAATAAAAGCAAGATCCATGTCAAAACACTTGACAGAATCTTTGACCTTCTCTGCGACAATGGCATTGACATAATATTCATCACAGAAACATGGCTCGATGAAGACTTCAAAATCACACTCCAAAGCTGCCTCCCCACCAACTTCAAATGTCTTCAGGTAAACAGGAAAAATAAAAAAGGAGGCGGCCTTGGCAATAGCATTTAAAGGACACATGAAAATAAAAACTGACAAACCTCTTATCATCAACTGCGAAACCATGGTCATACGCCTATCAGCGAATCCAAAAACAAACATCACATTCATCCTGGTTTACAGACCACGGACACACGATGCAACCTTTGTCGACAACCTCACAGAAGCAATCACCAACATAGCCATCGAGCACGAACATCTAATAATCCTCTGGGATTTCAACATTTGGTTAGAAGAAAAACACACCAACTCCCAAAACTCACTAATTGGGCAACTAACAACCCTGAAACTACAGTTGGTCAAAGAGGCAACACACTCGGCAGGACACACCCATGACGCAATATTTGCCAAGAAAAAACTTCACCACGGCACCACTGATACAAATACTGTGGAGCGACCATCTCATCATCCCATCATCCCATTCGTGATCACACTACTAACGCAATTCCACACCCAGCCCCCCAAAGCTCACAACCATCACAAAAAGAAACTGAAACCTATCAAAAAAAGCAACCTAATGGAACAACTGGAGATGACCAAACCTTCAACTACGAAACTAGAGCTTGCAGACCTAGATGGGAAAGTAGAGCTACTCCACCAATTGATTGCTGACAATTGAAAACCACCGCCCTGGAAAAAACCATTTATCCCTCCAAAATTTTTTTTTAAAACAAATAAAATACCTGTCATTGCTAAATGTGTCACCCCACTAAGCTCCATGAAAAAGACCAACAAGAAGATGGAACTGGAATTGAGGAAAGGATACAACCAAGACGAGAAAACACTGTTCCAGAAACAAATTTGCACGTTCAAGAAGGAAATGCAAAAGGCAAAGAGAAGGCATTATGACTGAATCACCAATGCCACCAACACACAAAAAGAAATTTTCAACATCAAAAGAAATGAGAAACCCACCTGGTTGCGACAACACTCCAACCCGATCAGAGAAACTTTGCAATGACTTGGCAGGCCATTTGAAGAATATCAACTACATCTGCCAAATCATACAAAACAGACCAACCAACCACAACACTCAACCAACCAACCAACCAACCAACCCTAACGAAGAGCCACAGCACAAACTCCAAAGCTTAACTGAAATATCAGCAGAGGCATTCGCCAAGCTGGTAAAACACAGCAGGAAAGCATGATCACCCATGGACCCCTGCCCCCCTGACATCAATCCTTGCGCAAGGAACGCCATCAGAATACTTCAGAAAATTCCTAAATATTTCACTCACAACAGGAACTGTATCATGATCCTTCAAATCAGCATACATAAAACCACTTTTTATAAACTTAAGTGGCAACGTGGAAGACCTCCAACTACAGACCAATTTCAAACCTTCCCTACCCGGCAAAACTTCTAGAAACTTGCGTATACAAATGAACCCAAGAACATGTAGAAAAACAGCACTTGCTATATACCAAGCACAAGCCGGTATCAGACCTGCAAGAGGAACAAAATCAGCACTACTATCCATCGGGTATGACCTAAAAACAAACGCAGACTCCAACACAACCTCAGCTCTGATTTTGCTCGACCTCTCCGCAGCTTTCGACACAGCAAGCCATGACACCCAGAGTTAACAACTGTGGAGTACCACAGGGATCATCATTTTACTTCAACATCTACCAGAGTCAAGTAATCAGAACCTTCAAAAAATACAAAACCACAGCCTTTGTCAACGCCTCCTTTCCCACAGGGAAAGTTCCCTCCTGCCTCATGGAAGTGTGGGTCTGCCCACTTTTTAAAAAACCTACCCTCGACCCCACATCTCCTAACAACTACAGGCTCATCACAACCATCCCATTCTTACTCAAAATATTGGACAAAGCAGTTTACCCGCAGGTGCAACAATTAATCAAAGAGAACAACCTCCTAGGGCTACGACAATCTGGCTTCCGCCGCAGGCACGGGACAAACCGCCCTATTAGACCTAAAAAAAAAAAACAGATGGACGATGCCAGAGACCTAGGCAAACCTGCCCTCCTCCTCCTATTTAACTTGGTTGACCATAATGTCCTATGCCACCACCTGAACTCCACAGCCAAATTCTCCTCAGACGCCACTGCTTGATCACCTCGTTCTTGCAAGGTAGGACCATGCAAGCGTTCTCTGACTTAGCCGCCGCCTCACCCACAATCATGCTATGTGGGGTGCCTCAAGGCTCCTACCTCTCTTCAACTCTCCAACATCTTTACACGCCCCCCTCTTCCTCATCCTTGACACCCTGGGTATCTCCTACACCAACTACGCGGATGATACCCAAATCCTCCACTCTCACAGGTAACTATGACAGACTCCACAACACTCAACATCTATAACACCATCCAAGCATGGATGGCAGCCAACGGACTACGCCTAAACTCTGACAAGACAGAACAACTCCTAGTAGGATCCTCTGGCACACTTAAAAATCTTTTTAGCCATTTCACCATTGACTCCATCAGGATCCCAGTATCTGACGCAGTGAAAACTCCGAGAGTCTATTTGGACTCTAACCTATCCATGACTAGACAAGTTAACCATCGCCTCCTCAGCAGCGTACCATGCCAAACTGAAGGCCTTTCCTCGCCAAAGAGAATTGCACCAACATAGCCAGAGCCATCACCGGCTCAAGGCTGGACTACTGCAATGTACTCTTCTTAGGGACTTGCACAAAAAACCTCGAAAAATTGCAAGTCATCCAGAATAGTGTTCTTCGTGCAGCCCAAGGCATCTCCAAGAGAGCACATCACTGCCGCCAGAAAACGTGCCCACTGGCTCCCAATAAAAGAATGGGTTATATTCAAAGCGCCAACACTTCCTCCCAAGTGCATCCACCTCTCTGCACCTGCCTACCTTTCACAAAGGATTCACCCCTCCACCTCAACTAGGCCAACAAGAACACCATACTCAAACATGCTAACAGTGCCTATGGTAAAAGGAGTTAGAGCAGGTGGCACCAGCTTCCCATACCCAGCGTTCCTTCAATGGAATGCATTGCCACCGACTCTTCGAGCTGAAGAATCACTCCTAGCATTCCGCAAGGCCATGAAAACCACGCTTTTCGCATCTTTAACACCACACTCACCCTTCGTGGGTTTTTAATGCATTTCCTGTTAACCTGCTAAGTTTACTCATAACCTATGATCAATTATGTATAAATGTATAGCCTGCTGTATGCCTAACCCACTTGTACCCTCCCTGTAACTAAGTTCCCCTCAAGTAACAGTGCCACGATGCCCATGGGCTGTTTGTGCACTATACAAATGTAAAATAAATATTAAAAGCACACTGTCCTGAGAGCCAATTCATCAGAAGGGACTAATAGCTCCTGGGCTGCAAGGGCCATAAACTGGTCAGAGGAACCTCCCGACAACAGGGAGCTGTTTTCTGCTCCTTTGCCAGGAAATGCAAGTTCGACCCGATGCGTGTGTTCTAATCTAATCCACTTTCCTGTAAAATACGCCGTGGCAAAGTCAGTTTCCACTCCTGCATGGGCACTAGGCAGGCACTGACATAATATGACCACTTATCAACACAATTTGCACAAACCTGCCTACATTTGAAAATGACAAAACCTAAGATTTCTGCCGACTGCCACACACGCACGCCTCACCTCACACACAAGCATTTAAAACTTTACCCATGACCCATCCCAGATTAAATAAGGATACGACAGATCTATACGGACGCACATGCCAAATTAACATTACATTTGCTAGTATTGAGTGATAGGGGAGGGGGGGTAAATCCAGCAATTGCTATATGATATAAGCATCTTTCATTTCGTTGCATCTAATCTAGTTACACAAATAATCCCAAATTGTTGCAATCCACGGCCAAGGAGCAGAGTTCCTAAAAGAGGCGGATCAGCAAAACCCCACGACTTTCCACGGAGCGGAATGCGGAGTAGGGCGCAGAGTAAAGCAGTCTGCAGTCCCTGCTCTCCTTGCAGTCTCTCCTCCATTGCTGTTTTCAGGAGGCAGATCTACAAAACCCCACGACTTTCTGCAGTTCGCAAGGCCGCAGGGGCTGTGGGCGCCATGAACCCCGACGTCTCTCCCCCCTCGAAGAAAATTCTCTGCAGTAGCAGTGCGCTACAAGCTTCACGGACAGACAAACAAAGTCCTTTCCCAGCCTCATCGCCAAAGAAGCTGAAAGGTAAAATTACAAAAAAATAGCGTACTCACAAGTTGCGCGGGGCGGTCCCATCTCCGCGGCGAAGCCGAGCTGTCCTCCGAGCCTGCTCACTGCGAGCACGCCAAACGCCTTGCTTCCACTGTCTCCATCGGCACGGCTGCCGGCAACAGGGGACGCGCCCGCAGCTGCGGCTGCTGATTGTTCAGTGGACACACGGCATGGACCCCGTTGGCGCTGACCGCAACTTCTGACGAAGGGGATCGCCGGCGGTCTGGCCTCCAATGACAACAGGCCGGATCAAAGCCGACCCCAGGACAAGAGGTCGCTCGCCTGCCAGCGATGTCGTCTCCCCCTGAAGAACCTGTGCGCCTGCCTCCCCGCTGCTCGCAGTCATCACGGGAATCGGACTGGAGCTCGGGCCGGAGTCCCGCCTTGGCAAGAGGGATTACCTCCGAGGCTGTCGGAGGACGACCTGGGAGGGTCCTGCCTCCAGCCCCCTCTCCAGATTCACAGAGGCACACAGGAGAAGAAGCCACAGCTGGGATATTCCCCCGAAACAAGAATGTCTACACCAATGAAAATGTCAGCCAAAACGTAACGGCCCATCCATTACAAGACCTTGGAACTTCCCATGAGGGTCTGACAGACCAGCATCTATACAAAATCAAGGCCACTGCATTGATACATGCCGAATCTCCCATGGAAGATGTCTTACTCCCCAGGGGTAATAACAATGACAGAGTGATAGACCCTTCTTCAATGCACCACCAACTACAAGACATCAGCCATCCCGTATCAAAAAAACCCACGCAGGGTGCGACAACCATCTCAGCAAGCACAGTTTTGGTTGATGTCACTAACAGAGGAGTAGAAGAACAAGGTCAAAAAACGCATCTCGCTTCAACTCTGCCTTCAAGGAAAATCCTCTACAATAAAATTCAAGCTGGCAAAAAAAAGAAAAGGGGGGGCAAAGGCAAATGAAACACTGCAACCGAGAGGAGAACTTGGAATGAAAGCCAAAAAAAATCTTTGTCACCAGACACAAGAAACAAACCAAAATTTAGCGAAAAAAAAATGCCACTGCAAATCAAAATTGCCATAAGCAATCTATCCCAAAAGCCCTCTTCAATCTTTTCAAAAACAGCAATGCAAACGCAAACTTAATGCTGAAATGGAACTTTCGGGTGCAGAAATTTTGGAAGTCTTGGAAAAATCTTTTTCCGGACCAAATTCAAGAAACACAACTGTTACTGATACAGGATCACTATCGAAATCTCCGACTCAATCACCTGCAGCTCCCGCAGAGAACATAACAAGCAATCTGCCTTACTTCACCCAGCCCCTTATATCATGCAATCTGGGCTCTGTAGCAAGCAACGCTAAGTCCAGACACTCTGACAGAATCCATCTCTCTGGAGCAGGCCAAGATTTCCGAAACAGTGCAAAAATTATCAGGATCCTGTCCATAAGGAACAACATACAAAAGGAACAAGTCGTGGCACTGTGCACAGTTATTGACAAAGATCGGAATAACATCGATATCATAATTTCTTCTGGGGCCACAGAGGCAGAGTCACCAGCCATCTTGGCTCAGAGCTCACTTGATAAACAGCATGATGAGGAAAGACCAATCCCCCAAATGAGCTCACAACCATGGGCCAATATCCACTTGGACAGCCGCCACTCAGGTAGGCAGTCACTACCAGCGTATTCTTATTCTGGTTCCTTCAACTCCAGCCGTGACGACCAGCAAATGTCAGAGTTCGAAAATCACCAAACTTATCCATTTCCATCTGAAAACGCACCCGACTTTCAACCTCAATTGAGGGATCCAAGAGATGCAATATCAAAAAAAAAAAAAAAATTACAAAAAAAAAAGAAAAGGCCTGACCTGAACACGTTAATGTCGGCAATTACCATCGCCCTATCGCCTTTTTGTAAACTCTGCGAAGCCATAAATGATACCGCCAAAGACAACACCTCTATACAGGCAACAATCCAGACAAAATTGATTTTTCTGGAAGGGTACATAACTGCAGTTGAAACCAAAGAGGCGGCGAAACAAGAAATCCTGGAAGAGAAGTTATCCTGGATAGAAAAACAAATCAAAGACACCTATCAATCAGGAGAAATTAACGACGTCAGAAAAGCCATCTCAGACAATAGAATCGATCAATCACGAAAATGTGGCACCAATTTTTCACAATCATCAAAGCAGAGATCTGAGCGCTATTCCAACTGCTTCGAGAAGCACGACGGAATCAAAAACAGACACTGGTCCCTCACGAAAACTAAATCCGGCATTTCAACTGACAAGCACAAAACCAATATCTCCTATGAAATCAAAGTCATTAGGGTTAAGCAAACAGGCTGGTAAAGAGAATCAAGCAGTGCTCAAAAATCGACACAGCAAACCTCCACAACCAGGGGATCTTACTTAAACTGAAGTATTCATTGATCCAAGTAATTCACCACAGTCAATGGCCGAATTTCAGGCTTCAAGTAGCCTCATGGATCTAACCCAACACTTAGATGCAGAAGATCCGCCCCCACTCGCCCCCGAGCGGGAGGCCACAGAGCATCCCAAAAACAGCCTCAAGCACCAATTGGGAAAACCACAAAGAATTGGGGCCTTTACCTAGCAGGAATAAATCCCGAAGACACAGAGGATCCATCGATGAGAGAGAGAGAGACAAATGTTGCGTCAGATAAAGCAGAAAATCACAAGCGCCCAATTCCCGAAGTTCCACAAATATACATGTCGAAAGGAACATCGCAGAAGAAGCAGCGGAAACCTAAAGCAGAGGCAAACCAACCAAAAGAACAAGGTAATTCTTCCCAAATAAACAAAAAACGTTCCTCAAGGCACCAGAATTTTCAAGTTGGAACAAACTTCACATAAATCGGGATACACGATCCCGAACAGAAAAACGGTGCTAAAAATCTTGAGCAAAACCAAATCGCTAAGATCACCAACTACGGGAGACTTCCGGCTAATTGAGCCCTACCATAGAGAACAGAGGGCAAAGGCATTTCTACATATAAAAGCTTGGGCGCTGCAAATAGGCATGGAAGAAGCATATAAAGAGCTCAGTCAAACCGGCCTCTTACTAACGGAACTGGAAAGCCCTCCATCCAAACTTGAGAAAAGCAACAGGGAGGACGCTAGACCTTACAAGCCACTTTTTCTTCCGAAAACTAAAGATTTGCATAGCAAAAACAACATCAGAAAGAAATCAATTAGTGAAAGGAATCAACCTAGATCGTACAGAGACCCGCATGTGGAGTATACACCATCTACCAACTCAAACTTTGAGAAAAGTCTCTGCAGGATCCGGATCCTATAGATCATGCAAAACTGAATACAACCAATGCCCTCAGACATTACACCGCCAAGAAAGACCAACGATGATGAAATTTTCTGCAAAGATATGTCTCCAAGACGCGACAAAGCACGTTAACCGAAAGGCCCATGGGAATGGCTAAAGACTGCAGTTAATGGGAAGTCTAGCAGATAGCAACCAGATTGGGCTAATACCACACTAGCCCAGGATACATCGGAGACCTGCACGCTTTCTATGGTCTCATGGAACACCAGGAGCCATCTACACTTAACAAACAGCAACAATCAGACCCTGGTGGGTTTTGACATCTCCCTCCAGGAAACCTGGCTGACTGAGAAGCCTTTCCTGGACAGGTATGAGATTGAACTCTCAGCAGCCAAACGAGGTCTATTTGGGCGTCCGTCATCCGGCCTCCTGCTTGCAGTGAGAATTGGATCACGCATCAAGATCCTGAAAAAACTATCAGAGACTTATGGAATGCTGGCAGTCCTCACATCATGGTCGTTTCAGGATCCCAGGTCCAAAAAAACGAATACAGTTGAACTGGCGATAGTAAACTTGTATTGGAATCCTCAACAAAAATAGATTACAACCTTCTGTAATGAAGTGACAGAGGTGATCGATAACATCAAAATTGACTCAAACACAGAACACGTAATCATTTGTGGAGATCTAAATGCCAAATGTGCACAAGAAAACGCCAGCCTGATTAAAAATAAACCCAAACTGTCATCAGAAGAGAGAGGAAAAGCTTGGATGATCGCCATGAACTCAAGAAATGTCCATAACCTGGCATGGCTAAAATCCTGGGAAAACATCGTACCAACATGGGAACGGGAACACTCACGTGCCACACTTGATTATATCTTCGCATCCAAAAACTATTACCTCTGGTTAAATCATTCAAAGTTACACGGACAAAAGAAAGTGATCACAGTCTGCTTGCAATAACTTGGTCATCATTACATTACGAGAACAAGCTTTTTCTTCCTGCACTAGAAGCTAATACTCAGCGATCCAGACTTGGTTTAACTGCCACGAACATTAAGACAATCACTGATAATTACGGAAAAACCATAGCAGGCAACTCAAAGGATTGTGATCAACCTGATTAGCTTCCTTTTCTATTACAGTTCAGATCAGATTCCAAGAACAGCAAAGGCCCAAGTCGAAAGCACTTGCATGTGTTTGACCAAGCACTTGTGGAAAGAAACTCCTGAGGAAAGCTAAAAGAAGCGCAACACCTGAACAATCCGACTCGGCCAAGGCAGACTGCCTAGCAGAAGTCAACAGCTACAAATCCTGGCTATCCAGTCGCCGGAGGTTAATCCACCAAAATGACACAGAAAAGATGCTCAGGACATTAAGTACCAAAAAATCTAGCGGCTTCTGGGCACTCATCAAGATGGCAACGAACAGACAGGAAAGCGAACTGTAAACTCTGTTACGGAGGAAAATTGGACCAACTTTTTCAAAGCCCTGTTTGCTCCACCTAACGGCCAGTTCGAAAGATCATCAGAAAAGACCAGTGACCGATGGATCAATCTTTCAGATGAAGACATTATCAATGTCATTAAACACCTAAAATCCTCGAGGGCTCCTGGTCCTGACGGTCTGAGCAACATCGACCTCAAGCAACATCCGGGAGCCTGGGCCAGATTTATAAGCACTATATTCCTGCATTGCAAATTACTTAGAACCATACCAACATCATGGACTCGATAATTGTCCTGCTGTTCAAACGCGGCAAAAGGGAAGAACCACAGAATTACAGGCCAATAGCCCTGCTGGATATCATTAGCAAAATAGTCGCAACGTTACTGCTTAAACATTTCCAAGCCTGGGCAAAGGCTTCTCCAGCAAACGACCCATTTCAGATGCGTTTCCTAAAAAACGGCGGAACATTCATAAACATCTTGTTGCTAAATTTAATCAAAGCAAAAGTAAAGCAGGGCTCGCCACCAGTGTTCCTGGCCTTCATAGACCTCTCGCAGGCCTTTGATAGAGTGGACAGGAGCATGCTTTGGTCCAAACTGCATAAATGGAAATGCCCAAATGAAATACTGAACCCAATTAAAGCACTCCATACAGCTACCAAACTAAGTCCGACTCAACAACCAAGGATCATTGTCCGAAGAGATGCCAGCAGAGCGTGGGGTGAAACAAGGGTGTCCTTTAGCCCCGGCACTCTATTAGCTTCCTCTGCGATTTTAGCGACACAGAAGCCTCAGTTCGTGCATTTCCACCGAAAATAGGCTACACAAACATGTCTCGCCTTTTATATGCAGATCTAATTTTGTTAGATCAGACAGATTGAATTACAGCGTCAATTGACCAACTTGGCAAACTACATAAAAGCAAATAATCTGGAAATCAACAAATCCAAAACAAAAATCGTGATTGTCGAAAAATCATTCCTACAATAGACGCAACAGGACGGTTCCTGGAAAACACCAAGATCGAAATAGTTGAATACTACAAATATCTGGGTATAACAATAGACAGCTCAGCACAGGAAACAACTATGCAATCTATTCTATTGGGCAAAACCAGGAACCTAGCAGCCCAGATGAGATCCATCGATAAGATACAGAAAATTTTCGTTGGAGCCCGTAATTCAATTCTACAGAGGAAAAGTTGTCCCGGACCTAACCTATGGAACGGGCGCGACCCTATCAATGCAGACCTCAGTCTGGTCTCAACTTGAAGGTTTACTATGGCGCTCAGTTCTGGGCTTACCAAACTCAGTTGCAATTGCAAACATCAGGCGTGATCTAGGGCTACAGTCTTTACTCGCATCAGTCGAACAGAACTCTATGCAAATCTATAGAAAAATCATCCTCCCCGACACTCTCCCGATATACAAATCTATAGGGCCGGTTGAGAGCTCTGCAGCTATCAACATCTTATAAAAATGGTCTCTAAAGCAAAAAACAAAACTTGATATAGCCTGCACCGAAGAAGAACTCAGAGAATATTCTCAGAGGGGAAACCTTCAGAGAATAAAACTAAAAATGTACCTCATGGACTGGATTGGCACGATCGACAAAGCTCGAGCAAACAAATTGACCACACATCTGCCTCCAACTTTGAACCAATTAAAGGTTCCTCTGCCATACTGCTCTAAATTCCCAAACAAAAAACTAATGAAGACCTTCTTGAGAGCCTGTTTGAACTTAATGCCCACACGCGAAATCCTCTGCATCAGGCTCCAGTCCGCATCTAAAGAATGCAGACTATGCAGATCAGTGGAAGAACCGGAAAATTTGAAGCACCTAATGTTGCACTGTGAGGTGCTCAACCACGAAAGAAGCACCTACCTTTCGCCACTTGGGATGCCTGCCTCAGTTCTAGACGAAGACGTGTGGTGGAACAGATTAATGTCGGGAGAAAAAAACTAAATGAACCATTGCGACAGCAAAACTTTTGACAATCGTTTTTTGACAAAATGAAGGCACATGAAACAGAGGTGGGCAGGCCGCAGAGCACAGAAACATTCACTTCTACCTTTTTATTTTTACGTTTACAAAGAAAATCCCTAAAAATCAACTCGTCTTTGTAAAAATCACAAGTTGATTATATGCAAATAAAACAAAAAAGAAAACAAAAAAAAGAACAAACATCTACCACCCAACAAGACCACTCAGAGCTAGCAGGGTCATCAGTTTGGAACGAAAACCATACAAAAAAAAGAACATTCAGAGGATCCTCTCGCTCACCTTGCACAAAAAACCTGGAACGAGCTATCAAAAAACTTTACGAAGCACGAGAGATAACCCATTTAGAAAACTACTCAAAACCTGGCTCTTCGCCCCATGACTCTAAGGAACGCCTGTGGGGGCACATATGCAGCAGAAATACCCAGGGAGGGAACTGATCCCCACCCTAGCTCCCCAAGCCAGCTTCCATACACAGAGGGATGGGAGGAAAATGAACGACAGATCACTATACCAAAATGAAACATAGGTAAATTAGGATCACACTAAGGAATGAATATGGAGAGATCTGGGTAAGGATGACATTTCAACACACGATTGGTCAACAGAGCAAAGAA
Source organism: Ambystoma mexicanum (assembly GCF_040938575.1). NCBI lineage: Eukaryota > Metazoa > Chordata > Amphibia > Caudata > Ambystomatidae > Ambystoma > Ambystoma mexicanum. Next base: position 269,586,039 of record NC_090937.1, read on the forward strand.
AGGCAGCTATGTATTACCACAGGGAAATGAGTAGCAAGGGAGTCGATGAATGTAAACAATACAGCACCAATACCAGAGCGGGGGGACAATGCGTGCCTCAACCCAGTACACAAATCTCAGAATTAGCTGTGATGGAAACTTGCCACCCGATCACACCTAACAACTAGATGGGCAAACTACAATACCAACTCCATAGGACAAGCAGAGACGTGGAAGAAATGCAAAGATTGAGAGGCAAAAACTCAACTTTCTGCATACATCTCACACAAAAACACACACAAATACTTCTCCGCACATACCCCCCCCCCACAGCAACAACAAACACACATAACTCGCACCAACAGATGAGGACCCACATCGATCCGATAATCACACCCAAGCTCAGCACACTGGGAAAACCGAACTGAAGCTGCCAACAAGAGACCACCTCTCACTTTCCTATTCCCACTTCACCCTAACATCCCACCCCTCCTTTCTTGTTTGCAGATCCGCCAGAGCGCCAATTCCATTGGGACAGTGCTCGGTACAAATACCTTTAACATTAATTCAAAACAACTACACATATTTGCACTGGTTTAATTAGATGATCTACTGAGTAAAAACCAGACTACAGTAGTTAAAATTGAAACGCCTATAGATAAGGCAAGGTGAGGAAAAAGGTATGCCCAGGATAATATGGCCTCACAAACAAATTAGCCGTTCAGTTCAACTGATGGGATCCAGTTATTTAATCTGGACAAGGCCTGTCAAGTCAGCTTTCAGAGTGAGCTGTTAGACAATGCTGCACAATCTGACCCCTGTAGCAGGGATTTCCCAGTGCCTAGTATGCCCATCATGACTATTAATAGAAGTACTGAAACCACCAATACTGACACGGTCAACTCCACTCCGGATTTACTTGCTTTTAGCCCAGTTTTCATTCAGAAATTGGGCCAAGAATCGACCAAACAACTTACATCGACGAATGTCACCCCTCAGGTTGGGATCTTCACAGAACTTGTGCATAAGAAAATGTCAAATGCCCAAAGTAGACGACACAAGTACATAAGACTTTGTTATGGGCCAGAGAAATTGGATCATCACGAATATCAGCAAGGTGAATGGTCAGGAGTCTAAAGAAGCTCTGAGGTATAAGGTTCTAGCCTGGCTAAAACGGAGAACTGGGCCAGGTGTGGTCAGATTATCGGACTTGAGAATTCTCCGTAGGCTGGATCTGAAAGACTGGAGCTCGCAATCCAATAATGACCGTGTCCTAATGAGCTGTAGGTCTAGCTCTTTACCTGCATTCTTAAGATTGTATAGACACTTCCTAGGGGATCCTCCAGATGTAATCTGATTAGGGAGGCTCTTATTTTTCGTTTTTATGCATAACTGATCTTTTGGTTCCTCCATTACTCCTGGTTTGCCCATGCTGTTTGTATTTGTAGGTTTTACATACCCTGTTTGTTCCTTATATACATATATTTGTGGGTCTAGTTTAGAGTAATGTGCACTAATGTTTGGCTTTAAATTATACCGTTTTAAAAAAATGGTATTGAATAAGTACACAAATCATATATAACATCTCGAACAATATTAAAACTAGGTTAAGGAAAATGAGTATAATTCTAGCTTTATACCATGGAAGGCGCCAAGCTAAGAATGAAAAGTTATGCCAACATGATGTCCTTTAGGAAATGCAAGATATACATTTGTTTTCAAAAACTGATCTAGAGTTTGCCAATTAAAATGTTCTTGATTAGCAAACAAAATCTGTACACAAAACAAAGTGAGCAAAAATACAGCTTGTGTGTGTGCGCCTCTGATGAGATTAGCAAGATGAGGGTCTGTAAAACGTACAAGTTATCTTTGTGCATGTACACAAATAAATATGATAAAAACACCCCGAAAAAAGCTTTCAGTGCAGTCTGTGTTGCACAAGACAGTTCTTTATACTAGCCCCATAATTGGCTGTGTAAGGAGAAGTACAGATTTTCATAAATTAAAACGTTCACAATGGTACAGAAAAGTCATAGCTGGAGACGAAGTACGTAGTATGGCATTGTGGGATGCAGAGCATTGTCAACTTCGGGTGGACAAGACGGTCCTTGTCTGTCATTAACATCAACTGTTTTAATATGGTGCTAGATACCACTTTAGGGCCAGTAAATGTAGCCCCAATGCAATCACAGCATTCGAGCCCTGTGCCCCCACGAAAACAGTATTAATCGTCATTAGCAACGCTGTTCATAAATTTTTGGTTATAAAGTTAATCAGGCTTACCACAATTCACGCTTCCCTTAAAAAGAAAGCACACATGTCCGGGATTGGAAATAATTATTTCCAGGACCTGAGGTGGGGCAGCAAGTGGGCAGTTTGAGGTGAAGCACCTCACTGGAGACTCACCCTAAGGCACTGCCTCCAAGGACAAGGCTGGACAAAGGCTCAGCATGAAATGCGGCCAGCTAGTTGCAGATTCTGCTTGTGTTCCCAGCCTCCCGATTGCATTATATATTAGTGCCTAGGGGAGAGAGCTGGGCAATCATATTGCAGATAAAAGCGAGATCTGGAGACTAACTACAGTGTATGTTGTTGCAGTAGGTCTGTAGCTGTAGAAACAAGGAGGAACTATTGATTGTTAATTGCGTAAACGTCTAAATAGCTTTTGTGTAAGAGACTAAGCATAGTGGATGGCGCAGCAGGAAGGGAACTGGGAAAACTAGGTGTACTACTGTAGTTTGTTGATATCTCAATTTCTGGGTAGTTGGTATAAAGCAACAGGGTAGTAAGATGGAATGTCAAGGAGTTTGGGATCGGTTCATAGGTTGAGCATCAGGTTTACATATATAGGAGCAGGTGACAGAACTAGAATTTCCAACAAAAGTATTTGGCTGTGTGATAATGTACATTTTCAAAAGTTTTAACTCGTCAATATGATGTGTCCTACAAAATTAAATATAGTTGACACAAGATTTAGATACACTAAAGTAAAATGTACTGAAAAAATGGAAACAATGCAGTATTACAGGACTACTGTAATGATGCATTATGTAACAACTTACATTTTTAGGAATGGAATGGCAGGACTGTCTTTAAATCGCATACTATACTGGTCTTTGCCAAACAGAATATAGTTGGTTTAATAAAAGTATGATAAAGATTCAACTTCTGGTGTGCAATTATTTGAAAAAAAACGAAATTTTCTTGGCTAGCACTCTCACACAGGCCGTTTGAATGGAAGAGGTGATTACTGCTGTACTTTCACTCCATTAGTCTATTTGAACTTGTAGTGAACATATGAAAGAGAAGGAAGAGCCGAGGGCAAGAGAGGAACGCAGGGTGAGCTGTGTTTTCATTGAACAGGGTAATTTAAAATCGCCGGCTGTGCTACACAAATATCAATTCAATTAGCAAACCTACAGAATTAAATAGCAAATTGAAAAACTGCTTATTTTACACCTCGAAATTTACTTTCGAGACTAAGTCACAGAGCAAAAGATTATGTGATAAAATAGCCTTTTTTGTTAACGCAGGGTTCCTGCCATATATAGTCAGTTCAACAGATACATTTTTAAAGTGCAAGTATTTTACTCCCCATTTTTAAAGTGGGGAGTAAAATTATTTTTAAAGGAGTAAAAGTCACTCCCATTCCCAAAGGGAGTACTCTATAATTGAATAAATAAGTACTAATTGGAAAACAAAAGTGTTTTTTGTAATTTCTTTGCAGGGATAATAGTTGTGTCTTCCTGTAGTACTACATGCACTACTTTTCCAAACATATCCATTGAGCTGCGCAGGTGAAGGCAGGGACACAAGGTTCAACGTGTGCGTTACCTATATTTTCTTGGCCGTATTTTTCTCGTTTTTATTTTGGGGGTTATTTGGCTATTTTTAGAGAGTACATTGGCCAATACATTTCTTATCTGTAGGGCTGTTAATAGCGTGAAGAAAAAGTTAAATTCCACATGTCCCTCTGTTGCCGCTTCCTTGTTTCCACTTCTGGACCCTCCTCCTACCACCTGTGCTTAGCCAGTTTCTCCCTTTTGGGACAACTTTCCTGGGCAGCCCGCCGGCAAGGCACCCGAAGGCAAAGGGCAGCTCCTGCTGAAGCAGAGCCAGACAGTGTTTCCCAGTGGAGCCTGCAGCGCAGCAGTCAACCAGCAGCGACGGACAAGGTAAGCAAGGTCTGAGCAGGGGGGGGGGGGGAATAGCCATTACCGCTCCCCATTAAACTGTGTCCCACCACTCTTATTACCTAAAAGCTTGTAGTATGCTGCACGAAGCCCACAGTTATATAGTGGCCATATCTGGCATTTAGGCCAGCTGTGCAAGTCACACGTATCTGGCATCTAGGCATGTGTCAAACCTAGATAGAATTTTGAAGACGGGCCATAGACCTCACTCAAAGTGAAATGTGAAGTTTATCCATGCGTCCCATTCGGATAGAATTGTAATGTTTAGCCATGCATCACACTTTGATCAGAGTTATGAGGTTCAGCCATGCGTCACACTTAGAATTGTGAAGTTTAGCTACATGTTAGACTTGGATAGTGTGGTATCACGTGCCGGAGAATGGCCGGTCACGTGACACGGGGGAAAAGCAGGAAGTGGGAAAAAAATAAAGAGACCGGAACTGACGTTGGACGACAGTTCGGGCCCGAGTACAATTAACAAGTGGTCATGTTTCTGTCTGCGCAGCGTCGCGCCATATAAAATAAGGCCGGGTGCATGCAGCGATAAACCCTAATTGATATCAGAAAAAACATCACTGATATTGTGGAGATTAGTCATTTGTCACAACAGATAGGAATAGAAGAACTTAACGAGTAGCCAAAGCGCTAACCACCCCACTTCCACTTCCTCAAATACACCACCCAAACACTATAAATGCCCACTTGGCTAGCCAACCTAGACCCAACACAAGCAACACGCACAACAAACAAACCGGGACACTGGACCTTACCATACACACACAACAAGCCAGCGCACACAACCGTAAATACCAGCAATCTACAGATAAAACAGACATCTCAGCACAACAGAGACACAGAAAACATCCTGTGCATTGGACCTTACCCAAATGGAGACAAGACAGTGCATGCAACATACCACCTGCAAGCCAACACACATAGATGCCAGTTTCTCCTGGTTCTGGAACATTCACCCCTCATTAACCAACCGCACCCTCTTTCTTGCAGGGCCACTTGAGCGCCTGCCCTTTAGCGGTAGCATTTAACACAACACAAGCAAACCGTTCATTGTGTAAAAATAAAATCATTATGAAAATGAGACAGTTTGTGTGTGGTTCGCAGTTCGGCTTGAAATGCGGCAGAGATGCGGATATCTAAATGGAGCGTCGATTGTGATTTCCTTGAATATAAAATAGCAAACGTCTATTTTTTTTCTTACCGCGGAAGCATTAACACAGGTGTAGTGTTCAGACGGCCAGTAGCAGCACTATAGAATTTGCTGCCAGACAGTGTTCTGTAACAGGAAACTTTCTGAACATGCTTCTCGGATACTGAGTGTAGGTACAAGCAACAGTTAAGTGAAATGTGGTTTATTGCAGGACATAATGCCAGCGTTTCAAACACCGAGACTCTGAGCCAATCAGCCTACATAAAATCTAAAACTGTACGGGTTTCCCACAGAGGCTCTTACTGTTCAGCGTGAGTGCACTTCGGGTGGGGATATATCAAGATGGGGAAGGAGAAACAACAACAACTCATGTCGCCCAAGCTGTTTACATTTCATGGCGGCGCTCACCTGAACTGGTTTTCCACAAAAGTACAGCCGCCGGGGTTCGATCAAACACCAACTCCACAGGAGTTTGCGACACGTGGTAGGCTCAGTGGGCTGGCACTGCGTCGCCGATGAATGACGTAACACACAAACACAGAAGAGCTACCCATCCACATTTTCCATGTAAGTGTGAACGGTAGATAGGGCAGCCATCTTGGAGAGATTTTACTTCCTTGAACAGGAAACAGTACCTGAAGATAGATCATAAACGCAGTGATTTATTTCATACAGTATGCCCAATAAATGGTAGCGTGGTGTAAAATATATGGGCGTGTCTGTACATTGGTGTACTAGCAATATGTAGTGCAGGTAAGAACAGAGTTGTCAAAGGTGTTTAATTTGCCTTTCAAGGGAACTGCACTAGGGTGTGAACTGTGTGTCCCCAGCCCCCATCCACAATCTTAACTGAAATGAAAGCGGTAGCACAGTGGCATTAATGATTACATAAAGCATGCATTCCAACTCTCCTGATTCAGGTGGAAGACTCCCTATTTTTTTACCTTCTTCCTCCTAAAATATACCTAATTCCAATACAATTTAGTTCCCATCCGCGAAACGGACCATAGCAACACCCGTCCACTCTTCTTCACGTGATCTCAGATGTCATCTGTGTGATTTCCGGAATCAAGAAGAGGTTCCGGAGCAATTTCATTGAGCGGGGCTGAGGCGAAGTTCTTCTTCTTCTTAATTATCGAATGCGTGGGCGGACCCACGCAGGCGCTTCCCCATCCTAAAGGATGATGTGCACCAACCCCACCAATCAACACACAGGCCACACTTCCACACAAACCACCATCTACCCAACCACAAACAACCACACCCCCCAATCCAACACCACCAGCCACCCCACCACAAACACACACCCCCCACCACTCAAAACACCACCAAGCGAGCCCCGGAGACCGGCGCGCAGACCCGCAAGACCCCAGCCCGTACGCCTACACATGCGCTTCAAGCGAGGCACCGCCCACCCACCGCGACCAACCCGAGCGACACCCACACTTCCACACGAACCTCCAGCCACCAAACCACAAACAACCACTACCCCCAATTCAACACCACCAGCCACCCTACCGCAAACAACCACACCCCACCAATCCACACCAACAGTCACAACACCCCAAACTCACACCACCCAGCGAGCCCGGAGACCGGCGCGCAGACCCACGAGCCCCAGCCCATACGCCTACACATGCGCTTCAGGTGAGGCACCGCGCGCTGCCGCCCACCCACCGCGACCAACCCGAGCAACACCCACACTTCCACACGAACCTCCAGCCACCTAACCACAAACAACCACCACCCCCAATTCCACATCACCAGCCAACCAACCGCAAACAACCACACCCCACCAATCCACACCAACAGCTACCCTACCGCAAACAAACGCCCCCCACCAACTCACACCCCGTCCCCAGCTCCCCCAACTGCCCGCCACTTCCAAACGCATCCGCCAACCGCGCAACACCACTCCTCGACCTCACGCCACAATACTCGGACCGCATAGAATTCTCATTCCTCTGTCAAAGTCAGTTCCTTCTCCTTCCTTACGGGTATCCCACTGCCAACCAGGTCCACTCACACACACGCACAGACTAGAGCCAACGACTAGTTCCTATCCGAGAAACTGGGCCTGAGGCGAAGTTTGTGGCTGCCGGTGCCAGCTTTTGGGGTGGGCATTTTCAGGAACAACAGAAATCCGTGTGCACTTGGCGCTGCAGGAACAACACCGATCCGTGTGCTCTTGGCTGGCTGCAAATACAATTTGCACTTTCTTCCGTGAACGTTCCTGCAAGACACAGATTTAGACAGGGGAGCTGGAAATTATATTTACTTTAAAAATCATGTTCAGCTATTCAACATGAAAGGTATGGAGGGCTAAGAAAAGGAGCAAGGAGACAGTGGATGGTGCTTAACTGATCACAGGCGGCTAATAGAGAAATGTAATGTTACATGAGGGTGTGTTTAGGATGGGTTGTTTTAGATGGGGTCGGCTGGGGATATCTGTGTGATTCGGGATAGGCACACAGGCATCTGTTGCAAGGGGGAAGGGGCATCTTGCTATGTGGAGGGAGGATGGGGAATTATTGTATTGGTCTAGACTAGAGGGAGGGATGGGGCATCTTGGTGGGGTCTGAATGGTTAGATACGGGCATACTGGTGTGGGTCTGGCGGGATGAGGCACATTGGTGTGGGTCTGGGGGGAGGGATAGGGACAGTGGTGTGGGTCTGGGGGGAGGGTTGGGGTACATTGGTGTGGGTCTGGGGAGGGAAGGGGCACACGGGTGTGGGTCTAGAGGGAGTGATGGGGCACAGTGGGTCTGGAGGGTGGCATGGGTCATCTAGGTGTGGGTTGGTAGGGTGGGATGGGCATCTTACTGTGGCTCTGGAGGGAAGGGGCGGGGGCACATTGGTTGGGTTTGATGGGAAGGATGGGGCACATTGGTGAGGATCTGGGGGGAGGGATGTGGCACATGGGTGTGTTTCCTGAGGGAGAACTGGGGCACAGTGGGTCTGGAGGGTGGCATAGGTCATCTAGAGGTGGCTCGGGAGTGTGGGATAAAACATCTTGGTGTGGCTCTGGAGGGTGCTGGTGGTGGCACATCGGTATGTGTTTGATGGGAGGGAGGGGGCACATGGGTGTGTCTCCGGAGGGAGAGATGGGGCACAGAGGGTCTGGAGGGTGGCATGGGTCATCTAGGTGTGGGTTGGGTGGGATGGGGCATCTTGGTATGGCTCTGGAGGGAGGGGGTGGCGGGGCACATTGGTGTTTCCGGGGGAGGGATGGGGCTCATTGTGGGACTGAGGGAGGGATGGTTCATCTAGGTGTGGGTCTGGAGGGCTGGTTGGAGGCATCTTACTGTGTGGATGGAGGGATGGTGGCATCTTGTGGTCTGCAATGGATAGGGGCACATTGGTGTCGGTCTGGGGGCACATTGGTGTGAGTTTGATGTGGGGGTGGGGCACATTGGTGTGGGTTTGATGGGGACATTGGTCTTGGGGAGGATGTGGCACATTGGTGTGTGTCTGGGGGATGGGGCATACTAGGATGGGTGGTTTTAGAGGGGATTGGCTGGCTATCTGCGTATGATTCAGGATCAGCACCTGGGCATCTTGCTATGTGGAGGGAGGATGGGGCAATGTAGTATTGGGCTAGAGGGAGGGATGGGGCATCTTGGTGGGGTCTGGATGGATAGGGGCACGCTGGTGTGGGTCTGGAGGAAGGGGCACATTGGTGTGGGTCTGGAGGGAGGGATAGGAACATAGTGGGGTGGGTCTGGGTGGAGGGATAGGGACAGTGGTGTGGGTCTGGGTGGGGGGATAGGGACAGTGGTATGGATCTGGATGGAGGGTTGGGGTACATTGGTCTGAGTAGTCACATGCAACATTTGATTTATCATATTATTCATGACAGAAAAGAGGATACAAAAGATTGTAACAATCACATTGAATTTGAAAAAAGTAAATACAGACCATATCACATAAAGTTAAAAAATAGTAGTGACATATAGCAAAAAAATAGTGACATATAGCAAATATCATAATATTATATGAATAAGAATCATTGGCATACCGTAAACCATGGTTGGAGGGTGGAGTAAACAGAAGCAAACGGTAGTTGAAAATAATGAAACAAAAACAGAAAATATACAGTAAGAAACATGCTTAAACATTTGAGGAATACATCCTTCCTTAAATGGAAGAACAAAAGAAACACATAAAAAAGGGGATTTCCTTAACCTATGCGCTACAATACCGGAGCCCCCAATCAAGCATGGTGTGCACACATCACCCATGCAAATAATGAAATTGTGAACTAATCGGCACCAAAAGTTAAAGGACACACGTTGAGTAGAAACCAATAGCTAATGCAAAAGATACAAGATCAAAGTAATAAATTGAGCTTACCACAAGAACACAGAGTATATCGGAGAAATCAATAAATGGGAAATCCCTGTGTAGAACAAGCATCAATGTCAGATGGACAACTCGAAACAAAGGATTACTGATAATTGTAAGAAAATACAAGATATAGCCCAAAATATTCGAGTCTAGTGATGGCCGTAACCAATATATAACCTGAAAACCAATCAATAGAATATCTAAGTACTTCAGCCAGATAGTATGGAATCAAATCACTGACTATTCAGCAGCAAAAGGTCAAACTCACTCGTTGGATCGAGCAGTCACAGTCATAGAGGAATTCCCCAGAGCAGTCATCTGTACCAGACATTGGAAAAAGATAAAGAAAAGGCAACCGACGTCACAGCGGTGACGTAGGTTGCGTCGCATGCATCTGGCGTCGCGTGAGTGACGTAAGATGTAAACAAACAGTTAAAGTGAAAATAAAAATAGGACTAAGCCGTCAAGTAGGGATAGTATAGAGAAAACTACTAATATATGGCCGGTAACCAAATACTAATTAAAAAGGAGAAGGAAATAATAGAAAAGAAGCAGCAGACGTCACAGCGGTGACGTCCGTTGCGTAGAACGCAGTTAACGTCGCCCTGATGACGTAAGTATATTCAAACAAAATAATAGTTATCTTGGACTCAAAGAGATAATTAGGATCAAATACCTACCTATTCCAATGGTAGGGCATATCAAATATTTAAATTGAAATGGAAATTTTTTTTTTTTTTTTTTATTTTTTTTAAAACTAAGGGTGCCAGTGCACACGAGCATGATGTAGCGGCTCCGGCAAAGTGCGTCTCCATGTCCTGTTCAAAAAACATACAATCCATTTTGATTCATTAATCAGAATTATTATAGAAATACAGACATCTCGTGGTCTGTGTTGAGACCCCGTGTGGTACAACGTAATAGGCAAATAATTTTCGCCTCCATTTGGCGCAATTTCAGCTCAAGGTTGCCACCCCTTTTCCCCTTATGAGCCTTCATCAGACCAATAAAGCGCAAGTCAGCAATGTCATCTAGCTGATGTTCCAATTGCCAATGAACGGCCAAGGGTGACTTTGGTTCAAGCATTTTGAGGCTAGACAAGTGTTCCCGGATTCGGATACGGAGTTGACGAATGGTGCTACCCACATACAATTTCTCACAGATACAAATGATAGCATAGACCACATGAGTAGTCTTGCAATTAATAAAATCACGTATTTGAATTTGAGTTCCAAAATGGTCACAAAAGGTTTTGCATTTAGCAACAGCCCAAGGGCATTGGTTACAATTACCACATTTATGAAAACCCCCCGGTTGTTTTAACCACATAGAAGAACTTGGTTGGTTATCAAAAAATGAAGGACTCACAATACTTTTGATCGTAGGTGATCTTGTAAAAGTAAATTTGGGCTTTGGAGTCAAGAATGGTAGTAAATCTTTGTCAAGTCTTAGAATATGCCAATGCTTTGCAACCATTTTATATAGCAATGAAGAATCATTCGTGAATGGAGTGATTAGTGAGATATGTGAGGGATGCTCTTTTGACCTAGTCACATTAGTCAAGAGGTCACGTTGATGAGTTTGGGTGAATTTAGAGTAAGCCTTGTAAATAACTGAACTCTTATACCCTCGATTGAGGAAGCGTTGATTAAGGATATTACATTCTCTTTTGTAGTCACTGGATAGAGTACAATTACGTCTGGCTCTATGAAATTCTCCCGTTGGGATGTTATCAATAATAGCGCGTTGGTGATTGCTCTGTGCAGCCAAAATTGAATTTACTTCAGTGGGTTTTCTAAAAGTATTGGTAAGTACAGTGTTTCCTACAACAAAGATATGTAAATCCAAGAAGTCAATTTCACATGAGTTCAAAAGACCAATAAGGCGAATTCCAAACCTATTAGTGTTGGCATGACCTAGAAAAGTAGTGAAAGAGTCTTCAGACCCTTTCCAAATTAGAAAAATATCGTCAATGTAACGGCGCCACATCACAATATTTGACACAAATTGCACTTGATTGAGGATATGCGTTTCTTCATAGAAAGACATAAAAAGGTTAGCCAAGGAGGGTGCAAACTTGGCCCCCATGGCAACCCCCCTCACCTGCAGGTAGAATTGGTCATTGAAAATAAACATATTGTTCCCAAGTACAAATTGTAAGAATTGCTTCAACATAGATACATGGTCAGAATAAGATGCTGAGGTGTTCCTAAACACATAGTCAATTGTCTGTAGTGCTAAATCATGATTAATATTAGTGTAGAGTGCAACTACATCAATTGTTGCCAACAGATAGTCTGGTTCCCAAATAATATTTTGCAAGGACTGTAAAATGTGGGTACTATCACGTATGTAGGATGGCATTTGTATAACAAAAGGCTTAAGTGCCTCATCCAGATATTTCGAGAGGCCTTCAGTGGCCCAATTGATACCACTCATGATGGGCCGGACCTCAGGTAAGGTCTCAAAAGGTTTATGTATCTTCGGCAGAAAGTACATAGTCGGTATGGTAGGATTAGTGTTGGACAAAAAATGTTTCTCATCATCAGTAAGAAAACCTCTTTGATACCAGATGTCAATTAATTCTAGGAGACCAGTTATCACACGTTTGACAGGGTTGGAGTCAAGAGTTTCATAGCAACCAGGGGTATGCAAATGTTTGCAACCCATAGTTATGTAGTCAAAAGTATTAAGAATAACAATATTGCCCCCTTTATCGGCCTCCTTGATAACAATTGAAGGGTCTTTGGCCAAGTTTTGCAGTGCTTTCCTTTGCTTAGTAGTAAGATTACTTATTTTGTTTTTATGTGAGACAACTAGTTTGTCCAAATATGAATGGATGTCTTGTGTGAGTGCTTGGTTGAAGGTTTCAATGACATTGTCTGCAGGCAGTTGAGGTGTAAATTTAGACTTCGATTTCAATTCTTTGAGATTCAAATGCAGTGGGTTGATATTTAAATCTTGAGCAACATCACATGATTGTGAACAGACCTCGCGATCTAGGGTGACTAGGGTCTCAATTACATTTAAATCCCCAATACTGAAGGAACTCGGGGGATCAGGTATAGTTTTCGGTTGATACATTTTGACTTGAGTAGCAAAAAACTTTTTTAATTTGAGTTTCCTCAAAAATTTGAATAGATCGACCTGAAAATTCACAAAATTAGTACCACTGCTGGGAGAAAAAGACAGACCTTTATTGAGTGCAGAATTCTCGTCATGAGACAAAGAACGATCAGAAAGGTTGATCACCAAATCTGAATCAACTATAGTCCCAAACGTTTCTTTGAGCGCGTCAAGATCCCTGAACGAGTCATGTCCTCGTCCGAACTTCCGCTTCCGCTGCCGCTTACCCCCCCTCCTGCCCCTGGTGTGCTTGGCATGGTTGGAGTAAACACGGTTGGATGTTTGGTAAATCTGACTTGTTTGGTGTTGGCAAATCTGATGTTGCCCTTTTTGTAGCGCCTGATTTCGCCCAAAAAAAGTTGTCCTTTTAAATTGGGAGTTACACCAGGCTGTGCCTCATTAGCATCTGATTCAATTGGTTCTGTTTCTGAGTCTGGATCAGAACTAGCAGGGGTAGTAGTTACTGAAGGTGGTTTAGAATGGGTGTTGATATCATCATACTTGGGTTGAAAAGTATAGACTCTATCCTGACGGTAATCTTTATCGTCACGAAAATATTTACGAAATTTACGCAGCTTAATTTCGTCTTGATACTCAACTAAGATTTCATTCATTTTTTCAAAATTCTTATGTTTAGTTTCTTCTGCATTAGGCATTTGACTAATTTCCTCTTTAATTACTTGAATCTTAGTTAAAACACGTTTATGCTCTCTAGTCGCATGTAAAATTAGTAGCTCCAACATATGTTTGGAGCTTTGGTTTAAATTATCTACCCATTGTTCTGCTAGATCCGCATCCTCTTCGTGATCAAAATTAGGGAATGTGAGAATCCGTAAGCCTCTAGGGATAAGATTGTTCTCAAGATAATTGGTGAGCGAAGCTTGCTCCCAATACTTGTTAATTTCTTTTTTCGAAAGACGTTCGAGTTTAATAAATTTTTGTTTAAGAGTCTCAGGTGCTGAAGAATTACGTTTGAATGGATTTTCTGTGCTACCCCTAGGGGCAAATAATGCTGCCCTATCCTTGTCTCTATTAGACATGTAATCAGCCATTATTGTGCAGTGAAGGTCAGCAGGCGCAGACTAACGACAATAAATGTAAAACAAAAAGATGTGGATTATCGCATTCGAGGTCTGTGCGCTAGTATTCACTGTTTGTGTTGATACTAGAGAAATTGAAGTGTGAGCTGCACTACCACCTGCGCCAGCCAGTCCACCCTGGCTGGTACCAGAAAATATGTACAAGAAGGGAGTTGAGGTGGAGATGCGCTAAACACCATATGAATAAGGAGCACTAATTATAAAATTGATGCTTTAATTGTTGCAGAAACAGCCGACACGTGTTTCGACACGCAGGTCGTTTTCAAGGCTGAGTAGTCACATGCAACATTTGATTTATCATATTATTCATGACAGAAAAGAGGATACAAAAGATTGTAACAATCACATTGAATTTGAAAAAAGTAAATACAGACCATATCACATAAAGTTAAAAAATAGTAGTGACATATAGCAAAAAAAATAGTGACATATAGCAAATATCATAATATTATATGAATAAGAATCATTGGCATACCGTAAACCATGGTTGGAGGGTGGAGTAAACAGAAGCAAACGGTAGTTGAAAATAATGAAACAAAAACAGAAAATATACAGTAAGAAACATGCTTAAACATTTGAGGAATACATCCTTCCTTAAATGGAAGAACAAAAGAAACACATAAAAAAGGGGATTTCCTTAACCAATATATAACCTGAAAACCTAATCAATAGAATATCTAAGTACTTCAGCCAGATAGTATGGAATCAAATCACTGACTATTCAGCAGCAAAAGGTCAAACTCACTCGTTGGATCGAGCAGTCACAGTCATAGAGGAATTCCCCAGAGCAGTCATCTGTACCAGACATTGGAAAAAGATAAAGAAAAGGCAACCGACGTCACAGCGGTGACGTAGGTTGCGTCGCATGCATCTGGCGTCGCGTGAGTGACGTAAGATGTAAACAAACAGTTAAAGTGAAAATAAAAATAGGACTAAGCCGTCAAGTAGGGATAGTATAGAGAAAACTACTAATATATGGCCGGTAACCAAATACTAATTAAAAAGGAGAAGGAAATAATAGAAAAGAAGCAGCAGACGTCACAGCGGTGACGTCCGTTGCGTAGAACGCAGTTAACGTCGCCCTGATGACGTAAGTATATTCAAACAAAATAATAGTTATCTTGGACTCAAAGAGATAATTAGGATCAAATACCTACCTATTCCAATGGTAGGGCATATCAAATATTTAAATTGAAATGGAAATTTTTTTTTTTTTTTTTTTTTTTTATTTTTTTTAAAACTAAGGGTGCCAGTGCACACGAGCATGATGTAGCGGCTCCGGCAAAGTGCGTCTCCATGTCCTGTTCAAAAAACATACAATCCATTTTGATTCATTAATCAGAATTATTATAGAAATACAGACATCTCGTGGTCTGTGTTGAGACCCCGTGTGGTACAACGTAATAGGCAAATAATTTTCGCCTCCATTTGGCGCAATTTCAGCTCAAGGTTGCCACCCCTTTTCCCCTTATGAGCCTTCATCAGACCAATAAAGCGCAAGTCAGCAATGTCATCTAGCTGATGTTCCAATTGCCAATGAACGGCCAAGGGTGACTTTGGTTCAAGCATTTTGAGGCTAGACAAGTGTTCCCGGATTCGGATACGGAGTTGACGAATGGTGCTACCCACATACAATTTCTCACAGATACAAATGATAGCATAGACCACATGAGTAGTCTTGCAATTAATAAAATCACGTATTTGAATTTGAGTTCCAAAATGGTCACAAAAGGTTTTGCATTTAGCAACAGCCCAAGGGCATTGGTTACAATTACCACATTTATGAAAACCCCCCGGTTGTTTTAACCACATAGAAGAACTTGGTTGGTTATCAAAAAATGAAGGACTCACAATACTTTTGATCGTAGGTGATCTTGTAAAAGTAAATTTGGGCTTTGGAGTCAAGAATGGTAGTAAATCTTTGTCAAGTCTTAGAATATGCCAATGCTTTGCAACCATTTTATATAGCAATGAAGAATCATTCGTGAATGGAGTGATTAGTGAGATATGTGAGGGATGCTCTTTTGACCTAGTCACATTAGTCAAGAGGTCACGTTGATGAGTTAAGGTGAATTTAGAGTAAGCCTTGTAAATAACTGAACTCTTATACCCTCGATTGAGGAAGCGTTGATTAAGGATATTACATTCTCTTTTGTAGTCACTGGATAGAGTACAATTACGTCTGGCTCTATGAAATTCTCCCGTTGGGATGTTATCAATAATAGCGCGTTGGTGATTGCTCTGTGCAGCCAAAATTGAATTTACTTCAGTGGGTTTTCTAAAAGTATTGATAAGTACAGTGTTTCCTACAACAAAGATATGTAAATCCAAGAAGTCAATTTCACATGAGTTCAAAAGACCAATAAGGCGAATTCCAAACCTATTAGTGTTGGCATGACCTAGAAAAGTAGTGAAAGAGTCTTCAGACCCTTTCCAAATTAGAAAAATATCGTCAATGTAACGGCGCCACATCACAATATTTGACACAAATTGCACTTGATTGAGGATATGCGTTTCTTCATAGAAAGACATAAAAAGGTTAGCCAAGGAGGGTGCAAACTTGGCCCCCATGGCAACCCCCCTCACCTGCAGGTAGAATTGGTCATTGAAAATAAACATATTGTTCCCAAGTACAAATTGTAAGAATTGCTTCAACATAGATACATGGTCAGAATAAGATGCTGAGGTGTTCCTAAACACATAGTCAATTGTCTGTAGTGCTAAATCATGATTAATATTAGTGTAGAGTGCAACTACATCAATTGTTGCCAACAGATAGTCTGGTTCCCAAATAATATCTTGCAAGGACTGTAAAATGTGGGTACTATCACGTATGTAGGATGGCATTTGTATAACAAAAGGCTTAAGTGCCTCATCCAGATATTTCGAGAGGCCTTCAGTGGCCCAATTGATACCACTCATGATGGGCCGGACCTCAGGTAAGGTCTCAAAAGGTTTATGTATCTTCGGCAGAAAGTACATAGTCGGTATGGTAGGATTAGTGTTGGACAAAAAATGTTTCTCATCATCAGTAAGAAAACCTCTTTGATACCAGATGTCAATTAATTCTAGGAGACCAGTTATCACACGTTTGACAGGGTTGGAGTCAAGAGTTTCATAGCAACCAGGGGTATGCAAATGTTTGCAACCCATAGTTATGTAGTCAAAAGTATTAAGAATAACAATATTGCCCCCTTTATCGGCCTCCTTGATAACAATTGAAGGGTCTTTGGCCAAGTTTTGCAGTGCTTTCCTTTGCTTAGTAGTAAGATTACTTATTTTGTTTTTATGTGAGACAACTAGTTTGTCCAAATATGAATGGATGTCTTGTGTGAGTGCTTGGTTGAAGGTTTCAATGACATTGTCTGCAGGCAGTTGAGGTGTAAATTTAGACTTCGATTTCAATTCTTTGAGATTCAAATGCAGTGGGTTGATATTTAAATCTTGAGCAACATCACATGATTGTGAACAGACCTCGCGATCTAGGGTGACTAGGGTCTCAATTACATTTAAATCCCCAATACTGAAGGAACTCGGGGGATCAGGTATAGTTTTCGGTTGATACATTTTGACTTGAGTAGCAAAAAACTTTTTTAATTTGAGTTTCCTCAAAAATTTGAATAGATCGACCTGAAAATTCACAAAATTAGTACCACTGCTGGGAGAAAAAGACAGACCTTTATTGAGTGCAGAATTCTCGTCATGAGACAAAGAACGATCAGAAAGGTTGATCACCAAATCTGAATCAACTATAGTCCCAAACGTTTCTTTGAGCGCGTCAAGATCCCTGAACGAGTCATGTCCTCGTCCGAACTTCCGCTTCCGCTGCCGCTTACCCCCCCTCCTGCCCCTGGTGTGCTTGGCATGGTTGGAGTAAACACGGTTGGATGTTTGGTAAATCTGACTTGTTTGGTGTTGGCAAATCTGATATTGCCCTTTTTGTAGCGCCTGATTTCGCCCAAAAAAAGTTGTCCTTTTAAATTGGGAGTTACACCAGGCTGTGCCTCATTAGCATCTGATTCAATTGGTTCTGTTTCTGAGTCTGGATCAGAACTAGCAGGGGTAGTAGTTACTGAAGGTGGTTTAGAATGGGTGTTGATATCATCATACTTGGGTTGAAAATTATAGACTCTATCCTGACGGTAATCTTTATCGTCACGAAAATATTTACGAAATTTACGCAGCTTAATTTCGTCTTGATACTCAACTAAGATTTCATTCATTTTTTCAAAATTCTTATGTTTAGTTTCTTCTGCATTAGGCATTTGACTAATTTCCTCTTTAATTACTTGAATCTTAGTTAAAACACGTTTATGCTCTCTAGTCGCATGTAAAATTAGTAGCTCCAACATATGTTTGGAGCTTTGGTTTAAATTATCTACCCATTGTTCTGCTAGATCCGCATCCTCTTCGTGATCAAAATTAGGGAATGTGAGAATCCGTAAGCCTCTAGGGATAAGATTGTTCTCAAGATAATTGGTGAGCGAAGCTTGCTCCCAATACTTGTTAATTTCTTTTTTCGAAAGACGTTCGAGTTTAATAAATTTTTGTTTAAGAGTCTCAGGTGCTGAAGAATTACGTTTGAATGGATTTTCTGTGCTACCCCTAGGGGCAAATAATGCTGCCCTATCCTTGTCTCTATTAGACATGTAATCAGCCATTATTGTGCAGTGAAGGTCAGCAGGCGCAGACTAACGACAATAAATGTAAAACAAAAAGATGTGGATTATCGCATTCGAGGTCTGTGCGCTAGTATTCACTGTTTGTGTTGATACTAGAGAAATTGAAGTGTGAGCTGCACTACCACCTGCGCCAGCCAGTCCACCCTGGCTGGTACCAGAAAATATGTACAAGAAGGGAGTTGAGGTGGAGATGCGCTAAACACCATATGAATAAGGAGCACTAATTATAAAATTGATGCTTTAATTGTTGCAGAAACAGCCGACACGTGTTTCGACACGCAGGTCGTTTTCAAGGCTGAGTAGTCACATGCAACATTTGATTTATCATATTATTCATGACAGAAAAGAGGATACAAAAGATTGTAACAATCACATTGAATTTGAAAAAAGTAAATACAGACCATATCACATAAAGTTAAAAAATAGTAGTGACATATAGCAAAAAAATAGTGACATATAGCAAATATCAAAATATTATATGAATAAGAATCATTGGCATACCGTAAACCATGGTTGGAGGGTGGAGTAAACAGAAGCAAACGGTAGTTGAAAATAATGAAACAAAAACAGAAAAGTAATAAATTGGCTGAAGTACTTAGATATTCTATTGATTGGTTTTCAGGTTATATATTGGTTACGGCCATCACTAGACTCGAATATTTTGGGCTATATCTTGTATTTTCTTACAATTATCAGTAATCCTTTGTTTCGAGTTGTCCATCTGACATTGATGCTTGTTCTACACAGGGATTTCCCATTTATTGATTTCTCCGATATACTCTGTGTTCTTGTGGTAAGCTCAATTTATTACTTTGATCTTGTATCTTTTGCATTAGCTATTGGTTTCTACTCAACGTGTGTCCTTTAACTTTTGGTGCCGATTAGTTCACAATTTCATTATTTGCATGGGTGATGTGTGCACACCATGCTTGATTGGGGGCTCCGGTATTGTAGCGCATAGGTTAAGGAAATCCCCTTTTTTATGTGTTTCTTTTGTTCTTCCATTTAAGGAAGGATGTATTCCTCAAATGTTTAAGCATGTTTCTTACTGTATATTTTCTGTTTTTGTTTCATTATTTTCAACTACCGTTTGCTTCTGTTTACTCCACCCTCCAACCATGGTTTACGGTATGCCAATGATTCTTATTCATATAATATTATGATATTTGCTATATGTCACTATTTTTTTGCTATATGTCACTACTATTTTTTAACTTTATGTGATATGGTCTGTATTTACTTTTTTCAAATTCAATGTGATTGTTACAATCTTTTGTATCCTCTTTTCTGTCATGAATAATATGATAAATCAAATGTTGCATGTGACTACTCAGCCTTGAAAACGACCTGCGTGTCGAAACACGTGTCGGCTGTTTCTGCAACAATTAAAGCATCAATTTTATAATTAGTGCTCCTTATTCATATGGTGTTTAGCGCATCTCCACCTCAACTCCCTTCTTGTACATATTTTCTGGTACCAGCCAGGGTGGACTGGCTGGCGCAGGTGGTAGTGCAGCTCACACTTCAATTTCTCTAGTATCAACACAAACAGTGAATACTAGCGCACAGACCTCGAATGCGATAATCCACATCTTTTTGTTGTACATTGGTCTGAGTCAGGGGGAGTGACGGGGGACATGGGTCTGGTGGGTGGCATGGGTCATCTAAGTGTGAGTTGGAATGGTAAAATGGGGCATATTGGTGTGGCTCTGGAGGGAGAGGGTGGGGGCACATTGATGTGGGTCTGGAGGGAGGGATGGGAACATAGTGATTGGGTCTGGGGGAGATATGGGGCGCATTGGTGTGGGTCCTGAGAGAGGGTTGGGGCACATTGGTGTGGGCCTGGTGACAGGGATGGGGCACCTTGGTGTAGGTCTGGAGGAGAGGGATAGGGACACAGTTGTGTGGGTCTGGAGGGAGGGTTTGGGTACAATGGTGCGAGTCTGGGGAGAGGAACAGTTGGGGCACAGTGGTGCAGGTCTGGGGACAGGGAGGCTTGGGGTCCAGTGGTGTGGGTCTGGAGGGAGCAATAGGGACACAGTTGAGTGGGTCTGGAGGGAGGGTTGGGGCACGGTGGTGCGGGTCTGGGGACAGGGAAGGCTTGGGGCACAGTGGTGCTGGTCTGGGGACAGGGAAGGCTTGGGGCACAGTGGTGCAGGTCGGGACAGGGAGGGTTGGGGCACAGTGGTGGAGGTCTAGGGACAGGGAGGGATGGGGCACAGTAGTGCAGGTCTAGGAACAGGGAGGTTTGGGGCACATTGGTGGGTCTGGAGGGAGGGTTGGGGACACAGTGGTGTGGGGAGGGAGGGATAGGGACACAGTGGTGTGGGTCTGGAGGGAGGGTTGGTGTACAGTGGTGTGGGTCTGGAGGGAGGGTGGCGTACAGTGGTGTGGATCTGGAGGAAGGGATAGGGACACAGTGGTGCGGGTCTGGAGGGAAGGGGCATAGTGGTGCAAGTCTGGAGGCAGGGATAGGGACAGAGTGGTGTGGATCTGGAGGGAGGGATGGGGCACATGGTGTGGGTCTGGAGGGATGGGGGCATTGTGGATGTGAAGGGAGGCATAAGACACATTGGTGTGGGTTTAGAGGGAGGCATGGGTGCTCATTGGTCAGGGGAGGGTTAGGGGCATCTTGCTGTGTGGAGGGAGGTTGAGGCATCATTGTATGGGTCTTAAAGTGATTGGGCATCTTGGTGGAGTCTGCATCGGAAGGGGGCATTGTTGATCTGGAATGGAGGGACAGGGCATATGATGGGGGCATGTCGGAATGGTGGAGCCTGTGCGTCTGAGTGGGCTGGAGCAAAGGGAGGAAGGGCATCTGGGTGTGAATGGAGGGATGTGGTATGTATGTCTAGACTGAAGGATGTTGGTTTATTGGAGGGGTGGGAGCATGTGTATGTCGAATGGATGGGGTAATCAGATGTGGGTCTAGAGAGGGAGTGGATGGTGCCATCTGAGTGTGAGTCTGGAGGTAGAGGTGAAGCATATGGGCGTGGCTCTGAGAGGAGGAGCTTCTTGGTGTAGGTATGGCGGGACGGATGTTGGTGTCTTTGTGTGGGTTCGTAGGGAGGGATGGTGGCATGTGGGTCGGGAGGGAGGTGGCATTTGAACCTTGAGCATGTGTTTGTAAGGAGAAATGGGGCATTTGAGTGTGAATTGGGACATGTAGGGCTGGGGTATCTGCTTGTGAGTGGGGGCATGAAGGATCATGAACAGCGGAGCAGCCGGAGAGAGAGCTGCGGCCCGACCCCAGTGTCACCCCAGACGTGAACTCCCATAGCCCGGGGCACCTCTCGCAGAGAGGTCCGGGGTGCGCGGGCAACCGTGGAGCTGGGATTCCCTTCCACCATAGGGGGTCCGCGACCCAGCAGATGAACGGGGATGCCTGGCAGGGTTGGGCTAATCTGCTGAGGATGTCCCCAACAATGCACCAGAAAGGAAGCCCTGTGCAGCCTCCTCACCGAGCAGGCCGCTGCACTGGCCGGGGGCCTGCACTCCTCTTTCTGACCCACCAGTGGGTGGCATTGGTGGGCGCACCCTGGTCAGCAGGGAAGCCCCGAGTGAGGGGAGCCGAGGGAAACCTGACTTCTTTCGAAAGGTGCTTCCCCAGGCAGGCAGGGGCCCAGCATGCCAGGTGCAAGCCCTGAGCCATGGCGTAGCAGGCTTACACGACGGGCATCGAGATTCCAGCCGCCCACATCTGTGGGCGAGCGATGGCCAGGTCCGCTGGCGCAGCGAGTGACCTTCCCTCTTGCCCAGGTACCTGGAGCTCAGCCCTGTGTGGCCCAGCCGGGCTTTAAAAACTCTAGCGGTCCCCCCGACCCCTCCCTCCCCCACACCTGTGCTGTCTCTGGCCCGCCTCGCCGTCCGTCCACAGAGGGGGTCGGGGACGAATGTGTGGATCTGGCTGGATGGGCTGGTGGCGGAGCGACCTGCCTCCATCCCCCTGGGAAGCGCTGTGCTGCTGCAGTGGCGGGATGGTTTCCCTGGCTGAGCGCATGGATTATTTATATATATTTTTTATTGTATATGGTTACAGATTTAACCTTTCACAAGCATACAAAATATTTAAGCTATTGATAAAACCCCAAACATTTTTTTTAAACGAAAGTGAATCCAAAACAGATGAATCCATTTTTTACAACCTTCAATTCTTAAAAGAAAAACAGAAGAAGAGACAGTAAAAATTGAGGGGGAAGAGTGGATGAAAGCAAAGATTGAAGAGAGGGAGAAAAAGAAACTTCCACAGAGGATTATATATTTATTTTTTAAACCACAATTGTCTCGGCTGAGCTAGACAGGGCGCTGGGCTGTCTTGCCACAGGCGGCGCTGCCTCTCTCCGCGTACGGGCCTGAGGCTGGCTGCCCTGGGCTTTGTGCTTCCACGACTACAGCCTCAGATCAGACGTGGTGACCCGCTGAATTTATTACTAAGCGGAGGAAAAGAAACTAACCAGGATTCCCTCAGTAAC
The DNA here is from genome assembly GCF_040938575.1 of Ambystoma mexicanum. NCBI lineage: Eukaryota > Metazoa > Chordata > Amphibia > Caudata > Ambystomatidae > Ambystoma > Ambystoma mexicanum. Next base: position 269,609,103 of record NC_090937.1, read on the forward strand.
GGCCAGTAAAAAAGGGAAGAGCCCAGCGCTGAATCCCTGTTCAGCGGCAGGCGTGGGAAATGTGGCATACAGAAGACCGACTCCCCGACATCGCTCAGGGGGCTCAAGTCCTTCTGATCGAGTCTCACCCCGTGGACGGTGTTAGGCCGGTAGCTGCCTCTGGCACGCCGGGATAAGGTCTTCTTGGAGTCAGGTTGCTTGGGAATGCATCCCAAAGCCTGTGGTAACTCCATCTAAGGCTAAATACCGGCGCGAGACGGATGGTTAACAAGTACCGTAAGGGAAAGTTGAAAAGAACTTTGAAGAGAGAGTTCAAGAGGGCGTGAAACCGTAGAGGGGTAAACTGGTGGGGTCTGTGCAGTCCACTTGCAGGATTCAACAAGGCAGGCAGGTCGGTCGCCTAGAACGGTCAAGTTCCCAGGGGGCAGGTGGCTCTCTGCTTTGGCAGAGAGTGTTACAGCCCCCTGACAGCAGTTTTGCTGTGTCCGCTGGGCAGAGGCAGATAGATCGCTGCCGTGCCCTTCTCCGGCAACCGTCCTGGCCCCTCTTGGGGTCGCTGGTGCAGTGACGGGAGACGGGGCTCCTGATGAGACTGTGGTGGACTGCCATCAGTGCACCCCGACCACGTTGTGCCACTGGGTGGGGAGCCCCACAAAGGGTGCCAGGGGTCTGAGGAGTCTTAACATGTGCACAAGTTGGAGGGCCGAATGAAACCCTGTGGTGCAAAGGTGAAGGCCAGCGTGTGCCGATTGCAGGGGGATCCTGTCGCGGTGGGCACACCACTGACCCGTCTCGGGGAGATGGAGCATGAGCGTCTCTGATAGGACCCCAAAGATGGTGATCTAGGGAGGTCCGTAGTGGTCTTGATGTGTAAATCGGTCGTCTGACCTGGGTATAGGGGCAAAAGACTAATCGAACCATCTAGTAGCTGGTTTCCCTCCGGAGTTTCCCCTCAAGATAGCTGGCACACGCAAACCAGTTTTATCTGGTAAAGGGAATGATTTAGAGCTCTTGGGGCAAAAATGATTTCAACCCATTCTCATTCTTTAAATGGGTAAGAAGCCTGGTTCGCTAGCATGGAGCCGGGCATTGAATGCAAGTGCCCAGTGGGCGACTTTGTTAAGCAGAACTGGCGTTGCAGGGGAAACTGAATGCCGAGTTAAGGCGCCTGATGCCGACGCTCATCAGACCCCAGAAAAGGTGTTGTTTGATATAGACAGCAGGACGGTGTCATGGAAGTCGGAATCCGCTAAGGAGGGTTCTCTTTTCTTTGTGAAGGGCAGGGCACCCTGGAATGGGTTCGCCCTGAGAGCAGGGCCCGAGCCTTAGAAAGCGTCACGGTTCCAGCAGCGTGCAGTGAGCTCTCGCTGGTCCTTTAAAATCATGGGGAGATGGTGTAAATCTCGTGCCGGGCCGTACCCATATCCGCAGCGGGTCTCCACGGTGAACAGCCTCTGGCATGTTGGAACAATGTATGTAAGGGAAGTCGGCAAGTCAGATCTGTAACTTCGGATAAGGATTGGCTCTAAGGGCTGGGTATGTTGGGCTGGGTAGCAGGGCTGGGCGTGCGCCGCGGCTGGAGGCGGCGTCTGATCTCCCCCACCCCCCACGAACCCTCGGGGGCGGTGCTGACTGGATGCGAGCCGGGCCCTACCTTTGGATCGCCACAGCTGCAGTGGTCGCCTCTCTGTTCCCCTCCCTGGGTTCGGGGCAGACGTTCTACCTAGGCAGACGCCTAGCAGCTGACTTAGAACTGGTGTGGACATCGCGAAGGCGTGAGGTGGGTGTTGACGCGATGTGATGTCTGCCCAGTTCTCTGAATGTCAAAGTGAAGAAATTCAATGAAGCGCAGGTAAAGGCGAGAGTAACTATGACTCTCTTAAGGTAGCCAAATGCCTTGTAATCTAATAAGTGACAGGCATGAATGGATTAACTATATTCCCACTGTCCCTACCTAGAAACCACAGCCATGCGTCAAGTCAAAGATGGAGTGCATGTGTCAAGGGGTTCCCTTAGCAGGTCCCTTTCCTCCACGTGGGGGTAAATGCGCTCGCAGTTGCCGGCCTTGAGTTCCACAGTGTTTGTGGGTTAATCCCGTAGGAAAAGGCTCTAATGTGGTGGGAGAAGCTCGAAGGGGGGCCTGGCCAGAGCTCCAGGGAGATGGCCGTGCTGCATCCCCCGGCCTTGGGTGCCTGTCTCGTGCCTGGATTCGAAAGTCCCCGAGCCCAGTGGTGGTCACGGGGAGCCCTGGTGGGGTCCCCATCACTCCCCACAGGGAAAGGCTCTAAAGGGCCCCTGCTAAAGCTCCAGGGTGGCTGGGGGGGTTGCTGGCCCCCAGCCTTGGGTGCCTGTCTCGCGTCTGGGTCGACTGTCCCCAAGCCCGGTGGCGGTGGTGGGGAGCCCTGTCCCTCCCTGGAAGGAAAAGCTCTTGCGTGGTGGGAGAAGCTCTAAGGCAGCCCGGGCCAGAGCTCCAGGGTGGCCGGGGCCACTGCCTCCACGGGCCTTGGGCACCAGCCTCGTGCATGTGGGTCGAGCGTCCCTAAGGCCGGCGGCAGTCACGGGGAGCCCCGGTGGGTTTCCCATCCATCTCTCCCTCCCTGGAGGGAGAAGCTCTAAAGGGGCCGTGCTAAGCTGCAGGCCAGCTGAGGGGTGGGGGGGTGCTGGTCCACCCCCCCGGCCTTGGGCGCCTGTCTCACATGTGAGTCGACTGTGCCTCAGAAGAGGGATAAGCTCCAAGTCGGGCGAGAAACCTCTTATGTGGAGGGGGGGGGGAGCTCTAAGGTGTCCTGGCCAGTGCTCGAGGATGACCATTGGTGCTGGCCCATGCCCTTGGGGACCTGCCGAACCTGTCAGGTGAGGGGGCCAAAGGCCCTTCCCGTCCAGGCCCATTGGAATGCATTGCCCTACCAGATGGCCGCTCTCCTAGCCTGGCCATCATGGCCATAGAAATGACTGCACGGACAAGATAGCCGTGCTGCTCTGGAAGTCCTGATGGGGGTCAATTAAACATTTTTCTCCAGTTGAGTCTATAAGGAGCCCAAACGCTTTTGTCGAGAGGTCCCACTCTGTGACTCTGGGTAAACAGATTACAAGAAAGCTTAGTAACCTTCCTCTGGATTACTATAGGCTGGGTGAGGGGAACCTGTCTGTGCTCCTCTTCGTTCTCGCTGCCCGACCCGGGCTCCTTGGCGAAGCTACCACACCTCCAGCAGAGACTGTCCTGCTGGGGGCATTCTTCCGAGCACTCCATGGGACCGATTTGGTGCACTTGGTCCGTCTAGGGTTGGACTGCTTGGCCAGCCTCAGCTGTTTCAAGCAATTCTCTTCCTCCTGCCTTGGGACTGTGGCAACGGTATGCCCCCCTCAGGGAGGACCCCCACTGGTGGGTGGCTCTTATCATGGGCGCTACTCCCGAGGGGCCAGGACTGGCCCAGCGCCCTCGGAAGCAGACCCGTCTTCCACTACTCCGGACCCAGCAGACCCCTACAGGGGCCCTTTGGACCGTGTCCTGGCGCCTTTGGCGCCAGGCTCATGAAGGGTTTCAGTCCCGGCGCCATAGGCGCTGGGCTCATATTGATAAACAGTGTAATAATGCTTGGGTGGACTTACCTGAGGCAGACCATGCTGCATATTTACCCAGAACAAACCAGTCCGGTTGAAGTCCCCAGCCATCAGGACTGGGAGGAACTATTCCCTCCATTCAGGAACTCTTTTCTTACCTGGGTGGAACCGGTGGAAGAACACACACTGGAAGCACTTCTCTGCTATTTAAACCACGCCCGATGGAAAACACGTGCTTCGCGTTATTCTGCAGCAGCAGCAGGACGCTCACCGAGTCGGCTCCTGCATTCCAGGTCCAGAGTCATCTTCAGCTTCCGCGCAGCAACCTGTGGATGAAGAAAGACACAGAACAATACTTACCAGATCCCGGAATCCAGTGACTGGCAAAATCTGCAAAGAATAAACAGAAGGTTAGAAAAGTGCAACTCGCTCGCAGCCGCGCCCGCTTACCTGATCCATCCGTGATTGCAACGGAGCTAACCGCGGCCTTCATTTCGGCAGCTTCTCTGCACCTGAAAGGCAAAGGACATAATTAGAAAGGGGTTCGGGTGAAGGCAGTCGCACTCATCTTAATTTACCAGTTTTTGCACACGCAGTAGCGGCCGCATCAACCTCAGCATCCCGGCACCTGAAAAACAGGAAAAAGACATTATTTGAGGTGCCATTAAAAGCGGCAAACGATCATTATACTTACGTGCATCGGCACGTGCAGTGGCAACGGATATAAAGCCCGCAGCATCCCGGCACCTGAAAACTAGAAAAAGGACATTATTAGAGGTGCCATTAAAAGCGGCCAACGGACATTATACTTACGTGCATCGGCACGTGCAGCGGCAACGGAAAACTACGCCCACAGCATCCCGAGGCCTGAAACAAAGGAAAAGGGACATTATTGAGGTGCCCATCTTTTAAAGCCTAAAGACTACAGCATACTTACAGGCATCCGCTCGTGCAGTAACGGCGGCATCGCTCTTCGGCATCCCAGCACCAGTGCCACAACTAAGGCCGCAAAAGACTTGAGCCTCAACACTGAACTCATCCAGTGACGTAACTGGAATCCACGCACCCCTGCACCAGACGCAGGATGGAGAGCTCAGCATTTATACGCCTAAGGTGAGAGCTCGCCGAGACAAGTAGAAAGCTAGGCTGTGGGAGAAACTGGCGATTGGTGGGAGAAGGAATCCCATCAAACGGTGATTAACCCTTTTTCTTCCACCTGCAGAAAACTTACCCTGCAAGTCAGACATTCGATAAGAGGAAGCCCAGTCCTGAGAGTCGTCCGAGCTCTACGCTTCTCAATTGAAGAAACGATAGCAGCCCAGCCGGGATCAGCGCCTCCGTGGGAATCAGGTGAGCGTTACAGAACGCAAAGCCCACCAATAACCTCCTACCCAGGCGCTATGGAAACTTCCGACACAGACCAACTGGCCCAGTTATTAGGGGAATTAAGAGCTGAAGTTCATGCTGCCCGCCAGGAAACAAATGCCCTTAGGAGGGAATTGATAATATCAAAAGAACGAACTGATGATCTCGCCAGACAGTTATTACAGACACACGCGGGGCAAACCCCGCTACCTAATTCAGGAGGGAGCTATATCCCAGCGGCTTCAGCCAATCCTGTTCAAATCAACCTACCCGGAAATGTGCCATTGGCACCGCCTGAACGCTTCTCTGGTGACCCTAAAAGGTTTGCGGTATTTATAAATCAATGCCGATTGCACTTTCTTTGTAGACCTGCAGCCTTTCCGACTGACCAGACTAAGGTAGCCTTTCTGCTTTCGTATCTTAGCGGCAGTGCCGCTGATTGGTCGATCCCTCTGGTTACACAGGATGACCCGATCCTTCGTGATTTCCCGACCTTCCAGGCAAATAGGGAAATACTTTTTGCAAGGCATTCCCAGGGGCAGGCCCTGGACAACGAACTCCTTTCCCTACGACAGGGCAATCAAGATCTTTTGGCCTACATTGCATCATTAAATAGGCTAATCGTGGAAACCAGATGGCCTGAGGACAAAAGAATCACGCTTTTTCACTGGGGTTTGCGTGGCGAACTCAAAGACGTCCTTGCCCAGGTAGTGAATCCTCCTCAGGATTGTTCAGAGTACATTGATTTGGTGGTCCAATTGGATCACAGACTACAAAACAGAAAGGCGGATCGATCCAGGTTTGAAACACGAGTGTTCCCTAAGCCTCAAAGTCACACCAAAGGAGTTGAAGCCGTCAAACCTATGCAAATTGGAGTTGTAAAGGGTCCCCTAACCCAGAAAGAACGCGACAGGAGACGACAAATGCAACTATATCTCTATTGTGGAAATTCAGGACATTTTCTTTGAGATTGCCCGGTGAAACCACCTAAGAAGACAGTGGGAGCTTCTGATAAGAGTTCTGAAAAGCCTGAGCCGGGAAACGACCTCGCCCAACAAGTGTAGAGGTCCGCTTGCCGGGCGTAAAAAACAGTTCTTTGACCTCACACTTCATAATGCCAATGGTCCTCGTAAACCCAGAGCAACCGGATCGTTTGCATGCAATTAAGGCATACATTGATAGCGGAGCAGTTGGAAATTATGTGGACCGCGAATTGGCTTCCAGGATGAACTTACCTCTTTGTCCAAAGGTGGTTAAAGACGTCATTACCACGGTGGATGGGACGGAAATCGCCTCCGGACCAGTGACCCATACCACTACTGAAGTGACGATACTAGGCCAAGACAGGCATCAGGAGGTAATTGTGTTCGACGTGATCAAGGCTCCTCAATTCCAAGTAATTCTAGGGATTCCTTGGTTGGAGAAACACAATCCTCAGATTGATTGGCGAGCAAAGACGATAAAGTTCCCAGAGTGCACACCAACTTGTTATCCACGACCCAACATTGGCCTAGCGTCAGTAACGGCTGACGGTCCACAATTACCTCTAGAGTATCGAGAGTTCCAAGATGTTTTTCAAAAGGAACAGGCTAACACCTTGCCACCCCACAGATCATACGATTGTCAGATAGATTTGCTACCCGGTGCAACTCCCCCTTGCAGTAGGATTTACGCCCTTACCGAGCCTGAGAACCTTCATCTGCGACAGTATTTAGACCAGTACCTGGCCAATGGCTTTATCCGTCCGTCGAAGTCCCTTGCATCCTCGGCTCTGTTCTTCGTACCAAAAAAAGAAGGTGACCTCAGGACCTGTATAGATTATCGTGCTCTGAACCAGATAACAGTAAAAAACCGGTACCCCTTACCTCTGATCCCGGAACTCCTTGACCAGGTAAAAAACGCCTGTATTTATACTAAGCTTGATCTCCGGGGAGCTTATCACTTGGTACGGGTCAAGGAAGGAGATGAATGGAAGACGGCCTTTCGCACTAAGTATGGGCTATTTGAATACCAAGTGATGCCCTTTGGACTATGCAATGCACCGGCCGCCTTCCAATATTTTATGAATGATGTCCTCAGAGAGCTCATTGATGTCTGCGTTGTCGTCTACATAGATGACATTCTTGTGTACTAATCTTCAGAAGCTGACCATCAAAATCATGTTAGGGCGGTCCTTGAAAAACTTCGCCAACATAAACTTTTTGCCAAGCTCGAAAAATGTGTTTTTCATGTCACTGAGGTCGAATTTTTGGGATTTATTCTGACACCCAAAGGAGTCCACATGGACTTGAGAAAAGTAGACGCTATCCTCAAATGGCCGTCTCCTACTTCCGTGAAAGGCGTTCAAAGCATGCTAGGCTGTGCCAATTTTTACCGTAGATTTATTCCAGAGTTTTCACGAGTGGTACAACCCATCACCACCCTCTTAAGAAAAAATAAACGCTTTGAATGGTCCGCAGAAGCAGAACAAGCCTTCCAAGAGCTAAAGGCTAAATTCACCTCGGCGCCAATACTGAAACAGTGTAATAATGCTTGGGTGGACTTACCTGAGGCAGACCATGCTGCATATTTACCCAGAACAAACCAGTCTGGTTGAAGTCCCCAGCCATCAGGGCTGGGAGGAACTATTCCCTCCATTCAGGAACTCTTTTCTTACCTGGGTGGAACTGGTGGAAGAACACACACTGGAAGCACTTCTCTGCTATTTAAACCACGCCCGATGGAAAACACGTGCTTCGCGTTATTCTGCAGCAGCAGCAGGACGCTCACCGAGTCGGCTCCTGCATTCCAGGTCCAGAGTCATCTTCAGCTTCCGCGCAGCAACCTGTGGATGAAGAAAGACACAGAACAATACTTACCAGATCCCGGAATCCAGTCACCGGCAAAACCTGCAAAGAATAAACATAAGGTTAGAAAACCCTCGAGCAGGAGTGGCTACCTGGTTTATCCTACCAGTAGCATATGCTTGTCTCAAAGATGAAGCCATGCACGTGTAAGTACACACGGCCGGTACAGTGAAACTGCAAATGGCTCATTAAATCAGTTATGGTTCCTTTGATTGCTCCATCTTGGATAACTTAACTGTGGTAATTCTAAAGCTAATACATGCCGACGAGTGCGGACCTTCTAGGATGCGTGCATTTGTCAGACCAAGACTAATCCGGGCTCGCCGGCCCCTTTGGTGACGCTAGATAACACTGGGCCGATTGCACGTCCCCATGACGGCGAAGATGCATTCGATTCGGGTGTGTACCCATCAACTTTCAATGGTACTTTCTGTGCCTACCACGGGTAATGGGGAGTCAGTGTTGGATTCCAGAGAGGGAGGCTGAGAAATGGCTACCACAGCCAAGGAAGGCAGCAGGCGTGCAAATTACCCACTCCCGACTCCGGGAGGTAGTGACGAAAAATAACAATATAGGACTCTTTCGAGGCACTGTAATTAGAATGAGTACACTTTAAATCCTTTAACGAGTACCCATTGGAGGGCAAGTCTGATGTCAGCAGCCACAGTAATTCCAGCTCCAATAGCATATATTAAAGTTGCTGCAGTTAAAAAGCTTGTAGTTGGATCTTGGGATCGAGCCGGCGGTCCGCCGTGAGGTGAGCTACCGCCTGTCCCAGCCCCTGCCCCTTGGCGCCCCATTGAAGCTCTTGCCTGAGTGTCCTGGAGGTCTGAAACATTTACTTTGAAAAAATGTGAGTGTTCAAAGCAGGCTGGTCGCCTGAATACTTGAGCTAGGAATAATGGAATAGGACTCCGGTTCTATTTGGTTGGTTTTCGGAACTGGGGCCATGAGACAGCCGGGGGCACTCGTATTGCGCCGCTACAGGTGAAATTCTTGGACCAGCGCAAGACGAACCAAAGTGAAAGCATTAGCCAAGAATGTTTTCATTAATCAAGAACGAAAGTCTGAAGTTCGAAGATGATCTGATACTGTTGTAGCTCTGACCATAAACTATGCAGACTAGTGATCTGGCAGTGTTTTTCCTATGACCCGCTGAGCAGCTTCTGCAAAACCTAAGTCTTTGGGTTCCGGGAAGTATGGTTGCAAAGCTGAAACTTGAAGGAATTGATGGAAGGCCACCACCATGAAACCTCGCCCGGCCCGGTCACGGAAAGGATTGACAGATTGATAGTTCTTTCTCGATTCTGTGGGTGGGGGTGCATGGCCGTTCTTATTTGGTGGAGCGATTTGTCTGGTTAATTCTGATAACGAACGAGACTCCTCCTTGCTAACTAGTTATGCCTCCCCCCAGCGGTCAGCGTTCAACTTCTTAGAGGGACTAGTGGCGTTTAGTCACATGAGATTGATCAATAACCGGTCTGTGATGCCCTTAGATGACCGGGGCTGCACGCGCTATACTGAACCGATCATCGTTTGTCTACCCTTGCAGACAGGTGCAGCTAACCCGCTGAACCCTGTTCGTGATAGGGATGGGGGATTGCAATTATTTCCCATGAACAAGGAATTCCAGTAAGTGTGGGTCATAAGCTTGCGCTTGCGTTGATTAAGTCCCTGCCCTTTGTACACACTGCCCGTCACTATTACCAATTGGATGGTTTAGTGAGGTCCTTGGATCGGCCACGCCGGGGTCATCAACGGCCCTGGTGGAGAGGCGCGAAGACTATCAAACTTGACTATCTAGAGGAAGTAAAAGTGTACAGGTTGGGTTAGCCTGCCGGGGACGTCCCCCCACCGGAGAGAGTGAGTCCTGAGTGGCTCCTCACTGAGCTAGCCCCTTTTCCGTAGTGCCAGGCAGGGGCATGCTCTGCCGTCCTGAAACGCCAGTGGGCAGGCGTTGGTGAGCGCATCCCGGTCGGCAGCTAAGTCCCAAGTGGGAGCAGCCAGGAGCCGAGGGAAGCCTGACTGTTCTCAAGGGACGCCTCCCCAGGCCACTGTAGGTGGGCGTTGGTTCCGGCCATGTCCGTGGCCGAGCGATGGCCAGGCCTGCCGGCACAGCGGGCGACCTTCCCTCTTGCCCAGGTACCTGGAGCTCAGCCCCATGCAGCCGGGATGGGGTTTGAAGACTCTGGCGATCCAACACCACCCCCTGCCTGTGCTGTCTTGGGCCCGCCTCTCCGTCCGGCCCCTGAAAGGGGAGCGGCAGAGGGGTTCGGGGAGGGATGAGCAGGATTGGGCTGGCGGCAGAGCGGCCTGCCTCTGTCACCATGGGAAGCCCTGCCGCTGTGCGGCTGCAGGCAGCGGGCCAGCTTCCCGGGCTGAGTGCCTGGTTTTTTTTGTTTTGTTTTCAAAACCCTGATGGTCTCACCTGTCTCCCAAGTGGTGAAGCTAGACAGGGCGCTGGGCTGTCTCGCCGCGGGCGGGACAGGTGGTGCTGCCTCCCCCCTGGCCTCTTGTCTTAGCAAATTTGCATCCTATTTTGCTTCTTCAATTTTGTATGAAGCTTTTTCTTTTCTTTTTTTATTTTTTTTTCATTATATTTATTGCCATTTTGATGTTTTTAACATTAACAATCCCCCCTCTGACCCTGGATCACTGCGCTGAATATCTTCTGAGGCGAATGTACAGGGTATAACGGGTCATAGTCTATAGTAGATCCAATAGTCTTACTCTCGGAGGACACCATTGTTCACGGTAGCCTTTGTGCACGAAGCTCAGGACGGTGTCCTACTCGTTCTTGAATTTAGCGTAATCCCCCTGTATATAGTGTATGTTAGCCATTCCAGTGAAGTGTAATGTCAAATTTTTGCTATCCATTCCTGTTCGCTGGGGATCATGGTTTGTTTCCACTTTTGCGCAATTGGGGAGAGGGCCGCCACGCTTGGACCATATGCTTTCCTCTGTGGTTTAGTCAGGAGTGTGTTCAGCAGGTCACTCGGGCCCAGCATAGCTTCTCCATGTTCTCTCAATATTTGCTGACCAAAGATGGCTTTCATTTCTTTGTTGACCACTTCGCAGAACGGTTTAAGGATGGGGCAGGACCACCAGACATGGAGCCACGTACCTACTTCTTTGCAGCCCTGCGAACACATCTGTGATACTGAGGGGTATATTTGATGTAGCTTCTCCGGTATTAGGTGCCACTGCACCAGTATCCTGGTCTACATTTCACTGATCTGCATCCCTCTCATCAATTTGGGGATTCGCTGCCACACTTCCCACCACTGTTCTTCTGGGATCGGGAGGGGCAGCGTGTCTGCCCATTGTTTCATATAGGGCCACTGGACCTGTGCCTCTGGAATTGTGAATAATTCGTATATTTTACTAATCATTTGTCTATCACCAAAATTAGTTAGCAAGTACCTTCCTAGCAGATTGAATTCTCTGGTAGTGGATTGGTTCATATCTCGAGAAGAGAGCCAGTGCCGCAGTTCAGCATAGCGGTCCCTATTCTCCCGCAAACACATGGTTTGTTTGCAGAGATGGAATAACTTAACCTCCTGTCCCTCCATCATGTACCTTGCGTGAATGCTGCCCGCCTCTTCCCACCTGTCATATGCTCCTTTCTCCAGCCCACGGGTAAACTGGGTTGCAGAATAGGGGAGTGAACGGCGATGGGTAGGACGTGATCTTTGCTTTTTTAACCAAAGCATCCCATGTATCCCCCAACAGGGCTGTTGATTCGGCTTCTGTACATGTTGGGGGGCCTGTCTGCTCTTGGGCACCACAGGACCCTTTCCAGGGGCCTTCCCACCACTGCCCTATCCATCCGCCAGATGCTGTTGGGATTCCTGTTGAACCAGTCTCGGATGACCCTCAATTGAGCTGCTCGGTAGTACATTTGAAAGTTCGGAACTCCGTTCCCCCCACCCCTGTGGGAGTGACCACGACCCTCCAGGCCAACCTCGGTCTCCTTTGCCAGATGTAGGTACGTACTAGTTCATTCAGGGTTTTGAAGAATTTTGGGTGGACCGCCAGGGGGAGAGCCTGAAAGTAATATAGCGCTCTGGGCAAAATTTACATTTTAATGACATTGATGCAGCCCATTCATGATATGTTGAGGAGCCTCCTCTCTCCTAGCCAGGTCTTGATAGTTTGCTTGGTGTACACATCCTCTAGGGTACTGGTTATTGTCACCCCCAGGTATCGAAGGGATCCCCCTGCTCGTGCAAATCGCCCTGTATCTGATGTTTCAGAGGGCGTGCCTTCTTGTAGCACCATTAGTTCGAATTTTCGGTTGTTGGTCTTCAGGCCTGCCACTCTGCCAAATTCCCCTAGGAGTGCCGTTAACCTGGGGACGGAAGTGCCCATGTCTGTTAGCACGACCAGGGGGTCGTCAGCAAAGACCATTGCCTTATGGTCTTCCCCCATCAAATGTAATCCCTTTTATTCCCTTCTCTCTAATTCTAGCTAGGAAGGGTTCGAGAAAGATTGCGTACAGGACTGGTGACATGGGGCAGCCCTGCTCAATACCCCTAGTGACCCTTATCGCCTGGGAGACATGCCCATTGATAGCTAGCCTGATAAGTGGTGCTCCCTATTTGGCTTTGACCAGGTGGAAAACGCCCGGGCCAAACCCCATAACCTCGATGGTAGCAAACAAGAATGACCATTCGACTCTGTCGAATGCCTTCTTGGCATCTTGCGTTAACACCCCCACCCTCAGGCCAGCCTTGTTTTGATTTCTCTATCAGGTGGGATATTCGCCTAATGTTGTCAAATGTTTGTCTCCCCTTGACAAAGCCTGCTTGATCCATGTGTATCAGGTCGGGAATTACTTTATCCATTATAGATGTTAGAATTTTTGTAAAGATGTTGGTGTCGCGGTTTAATAGGGCAGTAGGAGCTACAGGGGGTTGTTTCTTGTTTGGCTTAGGGAAGAGGATTACCTTGGGCTCCTCCATGGACTGGGAGATGCGGCCCGTATCGGAGAAGTTGAACAGGGATGTCATTAACGGGACTACTGTGGTCTGGAATGCATTATAGAATGTGCGGGGTACCCGTCCGGGCCTGGGGCTTTTTTGGTGGTAGCAATGGGGTCGCTGCGTGCTCCTAGTCTTCGGTAATTGTCCCTTCTAAAGCATCACACTGGCTCTGTTCTATTCTTTTTAGCCAGCAAGATTTTAAAAAGGCCTTTTGGAGGTCACTTTCCGGTGCCTCCTTAGAGTAGAGGCTTGTTAGAACTTGGTGAATGCCTGCAGGATCTCCTCTGTGCGTGTGGTTTCCTGTTCTCCTCCCAACCCCCACCATCTGAATGCAGCGTATTGTACCTGCCGCCTCTTTCTGCTTAACCTGCCTGGCTAAGAGCTGGCCTGTCTTGTTTTCCTAGAGGTAATACTTCTGCCTCAAGAATAGGAGCGACTTTACTGCTTGTTTAGCTAGGATATTGATTTGCCCTTTGATATGCCTATGCTCCCTCCTGATCGGTACCCCCTTATCGGTCTCCATTACCCCTTTTAAGCACTGTTCTAGGTCCAACAGGAGATCCTTCCCCTGTTTGGCAAGAGATTATGAGCACTCCCCACATGTTTGCCTTAAACGTGTCCCATACTATATGTTCCTGCACCCCAGGGTCTTATTTTCCCCAAAGAAGTCACGGATGGACTTGCGTATCTCGTCGCAAATTACTGCGTCTCTCAGCAGATGGCAGGGGAACCGCCACTTCCAGAACCCCGAATCTCTCCTTCCCGTCCCTATTCCCATTGGATTTCTAGCTGCAGGGGAACGTGGTCGGACAGGGCTTTGGGTCCCCTTTCTATGTTCCATACTTGGCCAAGCAGTGTCACGAAACCCATATATAATCAATTCTTGAGAATGATCGGTGCACATTTGAGTAGTATACCCCTTGGGAGTCCCCTTTTAGTTCATGCCATGTATCTGCTAATGCCATTCTGTTTATGCTAGCCTGTAGTTTACTAGATGGGCCTTTAGATGTGGGTGTCCTGTCCGTGCTTCTGTCCTTGGATGGGTGCCATGCCAAGTTAAAATCCCCTGTCAGTATTAGCTGGCCCGTTGTGAACTGGTCTAGCTTCTCCAAAAACCCCTGCAAGTATCAGTCCTGCACTGAGTTGGGGGCGTACACCGTGGTGACTGTGAGAGGTCCCCCCCTCCATTGTAGCTGGATGAAGAGGAATCTACCTTCCTTGTCTGCTTTTGTGACTATTATTTGGATGGCAGGTAGGTGTCTAAACGCTATGAGGAGCCCTCAAGCCTTGCTCTGGTCGTTGGTCTGCAAAACCTGGGGGTTACCCTCTCAACTTCCTTTTGTGTTTGCCTTGCTTACGGATATGGATCTGCTGGAGTGTCACAATGTCGGACTTGGTATCTTGGAGGAGGTTCTCCAGTTTCCGTCTCTTAGCCGGTGTGTTTAGTCCTCTAACATTGAGTGTTAGCATTTGGATCCCTTTTCTGGTACCCATACCCCGTTACGCCCTGAGAGTAACCATGTCGCAGTGACCCCCCTCGATTTCCCTCTCACCCCCCTTTCCCTCTCGCCTCCTCCGGCTGGACTCAGCTCAACTTCTCCAGGCTGTAACATCGTCCTAGGCTGCCGGGTCTCATTCCCATCCTGGAGAATAACTGGGCGGGTAGAGACATTTCTCTGCTCTCCCCCCGTTTCCATGATCTGTCACCATCCCCCGTCTCCCTGAGCCTACCCTTAGGCTCACATTCCTCTTGTAGCCCTACCCGGATCTTAATCCTTGTCTCGTGGTCCCCACTGCTGCTGTTCAGTGGATGCCTGGGGGCTTTGGTTGGTGCCCCCCCTTGGGACCTGCAATTGTTTGTGTCTTGTTTTTGACCCCTCTACTCTTCTCCACTCCCATGGCTTCTCTTGGTGGCTTTCATGTTCTGGCCTCCTATTATGTCCTCCCCTTCTTCAATATTCAGGATCTTGAGTCCCTTCCGGCTTGAAGACCATTCCAAAGGAGAATGTCCACCTGCATCTTATCTGGGCTTTGGTAAGGGCTTTGGTCACAGGGTCCATTTACCTCCTCTTTGTTAGTGTGTATTTGGCCAGGTCCTGGAAAAGTTCTGACAGTGCCGTTCACCTTTATCAGGGTTGCTTTCCTCGCCGCTTGGAGGATCGATTCTTTGGTCGTATCACTGTAAAGCCATCTCTACTTCTCTTGCCTTGGCCTCCTCGCTGTGGGACCACGCAGTGAATTCTATCTATGATAATTTCTCCCCCAGCCTCTATGTCCAGCAAATCTTTGAACATGTGCTGCATTGTTTCCCTGAGGTTGGCATCGCTCACACTGTCTGGCAGCCCCTTCACCCTGATGTTGGACCTTTTCGAGCGGTTCTCTAAGTCCTCGGCTTGGTGCTCCTGGTTGTATCTCGCCTACGCCAGCTGCTCCGCTAATGCATCTATCGTCTGGGTGTCTTCAGTGAGTTCTTGAATGGTGTTTTCATTTGTATCAACTCTGTCGCCCAATTCAACTATGTTGCCTTAGATTTCCTGCAGGGATTGTGCAAGTTCTGTGCGTATTAGGCTTAATTGTGTCTTGAGGGTAGCCGTCATTTGGTCACTGAATACCTTAAAAGACTGTTGCAGCACCTCGCTCATGACCTCTTGCCCCTGTAGCAGCGTTGGGGGTTCCTCCGACCCCTGTCTCTCTGTCACTGCTGGATCCTCTTCCTCTGGGGCTTCCCCCTCCTATTTCCATAGTTTTAGGAGGGTCCCTTCCTGTTCTTGTGAGATCTTGGCCCCTGGGGAGCCTCTTTGGCCTCCTTTGCGCAACATTGCTGGGTGATGGCGAGTGCCTGCACCTTACTGTGGGTGGCTTCTCCCTAGGCCTCTGAGGTTCCTCTTGACCTCGGGGTATTGGCCAGTTGTTCTGTATGAAGGGGGTGCTCCTCTCTCACTCCTGTGCGCTGCGGGAGTCTAGGTCCCCTTTAGAGCCTGGGTTAGTTGCTCCCTGGTGGCCGTGGGGCTAGTATGCTCAAAGGGGACCTTAAAGTGGTCAAGGTGGCAGTGTCACACTGGCCCAGAGCCCAGGAGCTTCTTGAATTTCTACCCAGGGTGCCCCCGTGCCCCCATCAATCCTGGGCCTCCAAGTATGCTCTTACCCCCCTGGAGGTTCCTTCTCGGTTAATCTTGCAAGGCAGGGTTAGTTTTCATGAGGGTGGGAGGTGGAGCTGAGCAGTGCTCTCCTGCAGAGTCCAATGCTGGGGGCTGGGGGCATGCGCCGCACCCCCGGGTTCCTTCCCTGGCCGTTGGCTGGGGGATGCTGCAGGAGACTTAGTGCTGTTGCCCTTCTATTACTGCAGTTTGCCTCTGATGTTGGCTGAATGGTATGGGTTTGGGCCTTGGTCTGGGTATGCTGCAGGTCTCTCCGCCGTAGGGGGGTCCCCTTCCAAGTGTAGGGTGTGGTGCATTGGGGCAGATGCTTTCATAAACATCCATGTCTGTTGTTTGGGAGGGGAGCGGCTTGGGTGCATCCGCTGCGTGGCTGCCGACTCCTTTAATTATGCCTGCTTACCCTCTGCCAGCTGGGGCGCATCACAGCTCATGGGGGGCCCTGCACCGCGTGGTTCGTGGAGGCCCTGTGCCGCACAGAGCTGGGCTTGCTGTATGGGGCTGAGGCAGGCGCAGGATTTCATGGGAATAGTTCCTGCTCCCCCTCCTTACTTTTGTAGCTTGGTGTCCGGGCCGTGCTGACTCTGCTGGATTGCCGTGCTGTGGTGTGTGCACCAGCGCGTCCTGGCGGGGCGCACTGGTCCGGCAGCCTCGTCTCCCCCGGTCTGCCGCCTGGGATCCTTGGTGGTCCGCTCACACTCCCCAGTATCGCCTATTTTGCCGTGGCTGAACAGGCACCCCGCATCTTCTGCACCACCCACGGGTGTTCTATCTGATCTTCTCCGGCTCGGCTGCCAGTCCCCATACATGCATCGCTGCTGCTGGTCTCGGGTCCACTCACTCTACCCCTCTCTGCCTTCAAACGCTTCGGTTGGAGTTTATTTGGGGACCACTCGGTTCTCGGGTCGTCCCCTTTGCTTTTGCTGCCATGGGGTCTTGTTTTTAACGCTGCTTATTGCTCCTTTTTTGTGTCGCTGGGGAGGAGCACGCACCTCGCGGTGGAGTGGTCACAGCGGCCATCTTGGAATCTTGTTAGGAAGCTTTTTGAAGCCTTTGTCTGCCCTTTCTTGAGTAATCTTTCTTCTTCCACACTTCCCAATCCGGTTTTCGTCCAGGACATGGCACAGAGGGGGGGCTGGACTCCAACGTTGACGATGTGGTTTGGCTGCAGAGACTCGGGCAGCGTTGGTGCTTTGTTACTTGAATTATCCGCCGCCTTTGATACCATTGAACATGCCGTTCTTTACTGTTTCTTTGTTTCTCTCGGACTGAACAGTCAATTTCCCTCACCCCTTTTCACTATGTGCCCACTGCCTTGACATGTGGAGTTCCTCAGGTTTCCTCCATCTTCCAGATTTTCTTTAACATGTACATGCAACCTCTTACCAAGCTTATCTGCTCTCACGGCTTCCAATGTTATTCTTAACAGATGACACAGATCCTGGTCCTTTTAGATCTCTCTCTTGTCAACACAGCGACCAGATTTAGGGTCTGCCTCAAAGCTGTGGGTGCATGGATGTGTAATAGCTGGCTCATGTTGAATAGAGAAATATTGGAGGTGGTGGTGGGGTTGGCCCTCTTTCCTCTACTGTCTTTTGGACCACCTCTTTTTGGTCATCTTTAGGGTTAAATTATATTAGCTATTCTGTGTGCGGAATCTGAAACATCCAGTATGTCAAAGGGGCTATCTTCAACTGAAAACCCTTAGTAAGGTTCTTTGTTTACTCCTTTCTGAGGTACGTGCCCCTATGGTGTCCTCACTTGTTGTTTCTTCCATGGACCACTGCAACGCCCTATTTCTGGCATAACCGATCTACCTCTTAGGGCACCTTCATGTCCTGCAAACCTCTGCAGCCAGAGTAGCCACTTACACACCTAGTTGTGCACCATCTTCATTGGCTACCCATGGCCAAGCCCATTCAGGTCAAGGACTAATGTCTAGTTTATCATGCCTTTTATCGAATTGGGACAGAATATCTTCAGGCCAAATTCTGTCTGTACATTCCTGCTCGGCCATTCTGCTTGGCAAATGCCTGATGTTAAATACTGACAAAACTGCCTTGTACATACAAATCCATTATACATCCATATAAAAGTGCTGAGTGCAAAATGTGTCATAAAGTCAACGCAGAACCATGTTACTCCACCAAGGAAAATCGTGAATATTGGAAATGCTCGACTAAAGTGCAAAGGGTATAATGGATTGAAAAAGTGCCAGGTGCGCTTCAGAAAAGTGCCATGTGTTTGAGTTCCTTCCACTCTAATAATCACATTTTTAATTTTAGGCATTGTGAGTTGCTTTTCATGTTATTTTAACTCACTGTACTATAAATCCATATTTTGAGTGACATTTTAGCTTGGAAATGCTCTTTCTGAGATCTTTAGATGCCTATAGTTTACCCGTACTTGTTCATACTAGTGCTTAATTTGTGCCGGTGGGCAACACCGGCACTCTTTTTTTGGGCACCGAAACATCATTGGGCCGGCTGGCGCACGTGTAATTGCTTTGTTTGTTCCAACTTTGAGATTCCATCATAAATCATTCAGAGTCTGCTCTGCTTGCAGGGCCTGGCTGGGCCTGGGAGTGCAGCACAACAAGGACAGCCAATGAAAACTAACATTCTGTTACTATGCAGTGTTTGATACATTCTGTATAATAACACAGAATGTATAGTTTTCATTGGCTGTTCTTGTGAGCCAGTGAAATGACATGGTGATGTGGGGTTGGGGGTGGGTGGTCACATGGGTGTTTGTTGCTGAGGCAGCAGCGCCACCTTCACTTCAGTACACTTGTTAAGGCGTTGCACTGCAGTTGACTCTGAGAGCCTCCCCTGCACGTGTGGTCCATTGTGCGGCCTAGCCCTAGTTGCTCAACTTGCTTAAGTTCCTCAGGGGCAGGCCAGTCCCTGCTTGCTCAGTGCGGCACACAACAGGACTCAACAACGCAGTGTTCTGAACTTCTGATGTGATGTCGCATGGCGGCTTACACAGACAGTTACATTATTATTGCGGCGGCACCGTAATAATAATGTAAGGTAACAGCTCCCCCCCTCCTGAGCGCAGTACTGTCACTGTGTGACCGTGTGGTGCCATTTGTCACCACTGCCCGCAACCGCGGCCGCAGGCCAGGATGTGGCTCGAGCTGGCAGGCAGGCCGAGAGACAAATAGGCAATGCGAGTGCCAGTCGCATCATGACCCTTGTGCCAGGCCGCTTACCTTACATTATTATTGCGGTGGGCCGCCGCCGTGGATATGCATATATCGCTGCAATAATAATGTAATGTAAGAGCTCCCACCCACCCTTTGACCGCTGTACTGTGTGGTGTGCCAGCCTGCAACTGCGGCTGCAGGCCAGGATGTGGCCCGAGCTGGCTGGCTGGCAGGCAGGCCGCGAGACCATGTGAGTGTCACTCGCATCATGATCCTTGCCAGGCCGCTTGCCTCCATAACATTATTATTGCGGCGGGACACTGCCGTGGATATGCATATCCACGGCGACGGCCCGCCGCAAAAATAATGTAAGGATCGCGCACACGCTACAGCGCATTGGGCGCTATACAAATGCCATATAACATACTGTCCCTTCATGTGTGCCCCAAACTCCTTGCACTTTCTGTCCATGTGCCCCAATCTCCTTACACCATATGTACATGCCCTCCCTCCTTGCACTTTTTGTCTACGTCCCCCAATGTCCATGTGCCCCAATCTCCTTACACCATATGTACATGCTATGGTTTGAGTCAGAGCAGCATTTGTTTGTGCCGATGCTGACTGGCCCTAAAATGTTTGTTATATGTCATAAGGCACCATTTATGCATTGTGCCCGGCCGCCCCATACACTTTTCAATTGAAGGGGTGCCCCTTCTTATTTTACCCCACTATTTACTGCATCACAGTCATTATGCCAGGCCCTACGTGTTCCTGTCTCTGTGCCAGTCGCAGGGCTCTGGGTGCCACAAGCCTGCAACGGTTATAACTACAAACCCTCCTGATTCACAGAACGTTTTTTCCTATGGCATTGCGCCATTAGAAAACACTTCCATGAATCAATATTAAGTCGGAATATACGACTTTAAAGGCATGTTCTTTGCACAAACCGCATATACAATTGATTGAGATATATATTTTCAAATAAAACATTTTCTTAAAAATCCATTTCATAAATGTTCTTGAATTATTTTTCTATGTCATTACAGTGCTGCACGTGACTTGCACAAGTCAGGAAAAGTGGTCTTGTGGTGGATGTGACTGAGTGAGTGTCCATTATGGGTGTGTTTGTTTAGTGATCTACTGGGACATCTTCAAGGCTTTTCAACTTTGTCATACGAAAGGGGCCTCAAGCAAGCCAGGGGCCGGGAAGGTGGCAGCACCTGAGGTCATCATCCATGTACTTTAAAAGTAAGAAGGATGAAAGGCAGAGTAGCATTATTCAGCAGTGTGGCGGTGATCAGTGCCTCGTGGTAATTATTGCGGTAAAATATACAGGGATTGATGGTTAATGAGGTAGCAAGGGGGGAGCAAGGTTACCACTGCTAAATTAATAGGTGAACTGAAGGCAATAGGCAAAACTGTACTCTGTATGCAGGACAGTGCCTACATACTAAGAAACATGCATTGTTGTACGTGTCGTTGAGATCAAAGGCTGTTCAGGTTCCTTAATGCCGTTGTGTCTAGAGACATCATTCTGGCCTGCAATCGTGTGTACTGGGAGGCAGTTGGCATGTGGTCCGTGACCATGTGAGGTGTGAAGATCAAGGAGAGAGTGGGAGTGTTCTGTTTGGTGTGAACTGCACTTGCCAGTTGCCATGCTTGGATGGTAGCATTGTTCATGATGGGTGCTGGGGAAATGGAATATGCTCTTTGCTAGTGGAGAGTAATGTGGGTGTTGGTTAGGGTACAGGGCTGAGAGTTCAATTTTAATTTTGGGTCACTACACTGATCGTCAAGTCAAGATAGAGCTTGCCAGGGCACATTAGAATTTCAACACTCCTCTGCCTTTTTGCATCTTTTCTACTTGTCTGCTGATGGTCTGTCTGGTTTCTATTGTACCTACCGATCATTTTCCTGACCTTGGATCTCCCGGTAATGGCTCAGCAACCACCAGGCTAATCGACTTCTAAATCAACATTATTTAACGTGACAAATAGTGTTAGGATCATACACAACTTTTAAGCTCAGCTCAGCCATGATCTGGAAATATTTTCAAGGCTAATCAAACATTGCATTCCCCTTTCACTTTCCATAGGAAAACGTGGGTTGTGCTTTTTTATTTAATTTCATTGTTTTTTATAACGCACCTAATACCACCAGAGTTCGGTTTCTAAGTGCAGATCTGGGATTCAAACCTTTGTTGCTCTGCGTGGTCTTGCTTCCAAGGCCAGCGCTTTGCCCCTGTGCATGTTGTAATACAAAGTATGAAACCAACAGTAATAATTTGTTTAGGGTAATTCCCTACCTTGCTCTAGTTTTCTCAATTGACAGCATTATTATGTGTAAAGTTTTTAGGAAGCATTAGCAGCACCCTGGGAGGTGCCTGCTGTTCAGCATAAGTGTGTTATCCTGGCCAAATAATGTAATCTCACCTGACTTCAACTGCAAAGGGTCACTCTACCCCCTTCTTCCCCTCTGCATTGTTGAAGGCAAGTCAAACAAATGTCTGCGGGTGCTGTGATAGAGATCAGTAAAATATTGTGCAGTGTAACGTCATGTCATGTTAAGTCCAAACTGCCATAGAAAATGTGCCCTGTTAGTAAAATGTCTCACTTGCAATGCCTAGAGATTTGGCTCACTGTGTCCTGAGGCTTTCTTTTTTCTACTCTCATGTTTGGTGCATACAGTTGAGGGGGCAATGGTTGTGCCTTTTGTGTAAACCCAAATATCCCAATTGTGCCTCCAGCAGTTGAACTTCCTATTGAGCATACAAGGTATCACGCCAGCGGTTTGCAATTTCATTGACTTAGTGCCTTTGCCCCCTTTAGGTTTGCAGTGAGCGACTTCATCAGAGGTTTGTTCATCGTGGTGGCAGTCAGTCTGAGAGTCGCAGGCTGCTGTGTCTTATGCTGCATCCTCGCCCCTAAAAACAAGGTAAGACGTAGCATAAGTGAGGTGTAATTGTTTTACTGACTCAAGGACAGTGGGTGTTTTTTAGAAATGGAGACGGGCATGGGTACTACACTACAGAGCGACATTTCAAAAGTCGCACAATTGTATGGTTCAGTGTGGTATGTTGGGGGATAAAAGGAGGCAACTGCCACTTTACAGCCATTTACAAACCACCCACATGGTAATTGTTAGATTTCTTTTTGCAATGTTCTCTTCAGCCAGGACAAGTCAAACGTGTGCACATTTCTATTTATTAGTCCGGCTATCATGGAAAGCGCATTCCATATGTGCACCGTACACCATTATATGTGTTTGATCTTATACATTTGCTGTTCACCAGTCCTTGATTCCGTTTGAAGCACTTAAGAGGTGTGTTGTCCTGTCCTGACCCCTGGCCTGATCATTGTGTGTATTGAAACTTGGAAGGAATCCCATGATATTGATTATCCCTACTTCTCATTTCCTTCCCTAGAATGTCTAGAGCCCAGAAGAAAATGTCTTCATACTTTTCAAAACCTGGTAAAAAATACAGCACAGATGAGCCTTCAAGCAAGCAAAGTAAACAGGAATCTGGCTCTAAGTCAGATTGTGTTTGTGAAGAACCAGAAAAAACACTAGATGAGACCACCAGTACTAGTACTGTCAACATCCATACAGAAATCCAGACAGCAAGCATTCCACTCGGAGAGGGACTGGGTGGCACTGGTATCACTGAGGAAGATCATGAACTACTGAACAACAGTGACACGGAAATTCCAAGTACTAGCCCGCCGGAATCTGGTCAATTATCACTTCTGCAACGTTCGGCTCCCTTAACGAAAGGCCGACTCCCTAAAGGCTGCAAGCTGGACCAGAAACAATATTTTCACAGCAAGTACCCATGTTTAATGTTAGAGGACACACTCTTGGATGCACCATTTGCCATCAAGTCAATAGCTTTGGTGCAGAGAAAATTCATGGGATGAAATTATCTAAAGAATGGACTGAGTGTACTGTTGGCTCATATGGTACCAACAAAGGCAAGCAACAAAGATCCTTACGAAAGAAGATTACTGAACATGGACTAACAAAGGCACACATCACAGCATCAAAAATATTACAGCAGGCAAAAAAAGATACATTGCTTAAAGTAACTTCTAGAGCCCAGGCAGGGAAAATAGCAACAACTGCCAGAATATTCCGAACGGCTTATAAAGAAGCAAAGCGGAACAGGCCAGCCTATAGTTTTGAATCTGAGATAGACTGCCAGCAATTGAATGAGCTAGATATGGGACGCATTTTACATTCCAATGTGGCTTGCTCAAGTGTACAGCAACATATTTCATCGGAAATGAAACGAAAGACATTTGCCAAAATAGTTGCCTTTTCTCCTAAAGTGAGCATTTTGCTGGATGAGGCAACTGCCTTAAATAAAAAAAGTGCTTTAATTGTGTACCTACGTACTCAGCTACAGGATATGGAGTCTCCAGCTAATATATTTGTTGACCATATCAAGCTCAGTGATGTGTCTGCTGAAGGTATAGTGAACAGTTTGCTGGCTTCGCTCCAAAAGGACCCAATTAACATTAGTGAGGATTTTCTCACCAAATGTCTGGTGTCAGTTGCTTGTGATGGAGCATCAGTAATGTTTGGCCGCAATAGCGGGGTTGTGAAAAGGTTACAAGAAAGAATTTCTCCCAATATTGTAGCCTGGCACTGCTCAGCACACCGCTTAGAACTTGCAGTGAATGATGTCATGAAAGACATTGGAGCTACAAATCATTTCAAAGCATTGCTAGACAAACTGTATTCTCTTTATAGCACATCTGTGGAAAATAATTTGCAGCTAAAAGAATGTGCAGATGCTCTTGACATTCAGCTTTGTAAAATAGGAAGAGTGTTAGATAATCGCTGGGTTGGCTCAAGCTACAGAACAGTAGAGGCTGTCTGGAATGCTTACCCTGCTATTTACAAACACTTTTCATTGGCATCTAGTGATGGCTTTCGTGATGGCACAACACAAAACATGTACACTGGACTATGTAGGTGCCTTTCGTCTGTGCAGTTTGTTGCTAATCTTGGCATTATGTTTGATGCACTTCAAGAGTTATCAGAATTGTGTCTTGACTTACAAAAGCATGATTACACGATTATTGATGCACATCGGGCTATTTGCCGACAAATATCAGTGTTTGAGGCAATGGTAGAAAGGCGAGGAAAACATTCTTCCCGGTGCGAGAAGGCCATAGAAGAAAATAGTTTCCAAGGAATGACCCTGCATGAAGGAAAGACTTGCGACAAAAGAATTGAACATGGACAGTTTTTTCGCAGTCTTGCAGAAAATGTACGGAGTTGTTTGTTGTCTACAGGATGTTCTGCAGCTTCTGACAACAAAGTTGCATACGAGAAACTAATAAGCAAACTCAAAGTTTTGTACAAGCAGTACTGGCCAGATGAGTTACCACCTACGTATGGAGAAAGCGAGATAGTCTCTGTGTGAAAGATTTGACATTGGTGACACTCGTCAAACCATCCACGCTTACAGGGAACATAGGGAGACGGGTGGAAAAGAAGCAAATAGACACTACAAGGCACTTTTGACAGCTGTGAACACTATTGCTATCTCCACTGGTGAGTGTGAACGAGGGCTTTCACAAATGAATCTTGTCTGCACATCAACAAGAGCGTCCCTGCATACTGACACCATTTAATCCTTATTATTTATTAAACTTGTTGGCCCATCATTGAAGAAGTTTAACCCCATCCCCTATGTCAATTCATGGATTGCAAAAGGACAAAGAGCTGCTGATGACCCTAGGAGTAAGAAACGAAAAGAGGACATGGCCAGGTCAGATTTGGACATTGTATGGGCTTTTATGAGCAAATAGAGACAACTATGCACACTATTGCACTTCTAATTATTTAATATATTATGTATTTGTACTTTATTTAGTAACTGCTTTGTTTTGTTCATATATTGCAATTTGCACTTGACTATAGCAGCTTAGCCATGGTTATTCCAACCAGCTGTTGGCAAAGTTGTAATAGAATCTGGAGTTACCATGACATTTTGTTAAATGTTATACAGAATATTGTGCCATGTTAGGCTAAATACTGTGGCTGGCAGAATGTAAATTTCTTCAAACAAACACAACATTTAAATAGCATCTGACAGTCTATTTAATTGATATAGATGCAATGCCTTCTCTACCTCCTTTTCTAAGTTTAAAATGAAAGCCAAACATGGCACCTTGTATTTTCTTGTTTGGTTCTGTTCTATAGTCAATGTGTTTATTTATTCTTAGTGTGTTTAATTATTATTTAATCAGTGTGAGGTTAAAAAAAAAAAGTGTTTTTTGGAGGATGTCTCAGATTTCTAATTACTGCAACATCTGTTAACTTTAATTCAATCAAACCTAATGTTTTAAATACAGTTTATTATGTTTCCTAGTGTATGTCAAAACAGAAAGATACTCTCACAAGAGACCCCAGCTCCACTCAGAGCCATTTGGGAAACAAGGCAGTGGGAGGGGGTGGGGGGACCATTTTACAAAATTGACTTATAAGATAACATCCATAGGTTTGCAACAATTTCATCAAATGCATTATCACTTCGAGGACAGCAAGTATGGTCCAGACGTCTAACAAGTGTGGTCTACAACTTAGTGTGTTCAAATACACTCTTTTTCCTCTGGGGTTGCCGGAATACTGGAACAAATACACCTACCATAACAATTGTTTTCCAACTTTAAAGCATTCTACTTCCTCAATCCATGTGTGCCCTTCTTGCTGCAGCACCAAACATGTGACATGGGGCAGCAGCAGTGTGATGGGCTGGTGGTGGGCCGATCTAGGTCTAGCACTGAACTGGCCGGCACCGCGAACAGAAACAACAGGTTAGCAAGGCGAACTCTACACGCAGTGCTTACTTACCTGATCCATCGGCTGCGGCCGTTTCTTCTCGCAGCATCTCCACCTGCAAGAACAAAAGCATTGCCATACTTACCGGCACGCTGTGAATTCCGGATTTCTTCGTTCTGCATCGCCGCCTGTGAAGACAAAGTATCGTTAACAACTTACTGGCATTCCGCGGACTCCGGCCCTGCAACCCAACATCTGAAAGGCAAAAGAAAAGACATTAAGCAGGTATTTACTTACGTCCATCACGCTCGTCGCAATAAAACGCCTGCAAATTCTCCGGCGTCTCTTTAACACGAACTAAGCTGCAAGGAAAGAGACAGTTAGAGCGCTTGCCATACTTACGAACTTCCAAGCGCTTCACTTCATCTTTCATCTCAAGAGCCCTGCAATACATAAGGGAAAGGCATTATACAGAGTCTGCATATAAACGTGCCACGCATGTAAAGACTATAAAGACAAAAGGTGTCCAGAAACTCACCGCTCGTGCAGATAACGACGGTAACCATCCTCTGAATTCAAGAGGCCTGTGTTTCACCAGTGAAGGAACTGGCAACGGCACCCTGCACCAGACGCAGATGGAGAGCCCAGCATTCACCTATATAAGGTGAGAACGTTGACCTGGGGGCTCTACGAAAAAGCTGGGAAGAGAGAGAGAGAGAGAGAGAGGGACATTCAATAACCCAGACCATTAACCCCCATATTCTTTCACCTGCAGAAACCTCACTCTTCGAGTCCGACACACAGTGCGAAGAGGTTCGACCCCAGAAGCCAATCGAGTCCTGCACATCACTTTTCGAGTCACAGACAGCTTCCTGCCAAGACCCGCGCCTCCGTGGGAATCAGGTGAGCGTTACAGAACGCGAAGCCCACCACAAAACTCCTACCCAGGCGCAATGGAAACCTCAGACACTGATCAACTAGCCCAGTTGCTCGGGGAATTAAGAGCAGAAGTACATGCAGTTCGTCAGGAAACGAACTCTCTAAGAAGAGAATTGATACTTTCCAAGGAGAGAACAGAGGACCTTGCTAGGCAGTTGTTACAAACGCAGGCAGGACAGACACCTTTGCCTGTTCCAGGAGGAAGTTATCCTTCTGCATCATCTTTAAATCCAGTGCAAATCAATCTGCCCGGTAATGTTCCTTGGCTCCGCCCGAACGCTTTTCTGGTGATCCAAAGAAATTTGCAGTGTTCATCAATCAGTGCCGCCTACACTTCTTATGTCGACCAGCTGCATTCCCAACAGACCAGACCAAGGTGGCTTTTGTGCTTTCTTATCTCAGTGGCAGCGCTGCAGATTGGTCGATCCCTTTAGTCACCCAGGATGATCCGGTTTTACATGATTTTCAGGCCTTCCAGTCCAGCATGGAGAAACTGTTCGCAAGACATGCACAAGGGCAGGCCTTGGACAATGAGCTTCTCTCATTACGACAGGGTAATCAAGACCTCTTGACTTATATAGCCTCCTTCAATAGACTCATAGTGGAAACACAATGGCCCGAGGACAAGAGAATAACGCTTTTCTACAGAGGCCTGCGTGGAGAGCTCAAAGATGTGCTAGCGCAAGTTGTGAATCCTCCACAAGAATGTTCTGACTATATTGACTTAGTTGTCCAATTGGACCATAGACTACAGAACAGGAAGGCAGATCGTTCCAGATTTGATACCCGAGTGTTTTCAAAACCACAGACCTCGAATAAGGGAGCTGACACTGTGGAACCCATGCAAATAGGGGGCATGAAAGGACCTTTAACCCAGAAAGAGCGGGAAAGAAGAAGGCAGCTGCAATTATGCCTCTATTGCGGAAACTCAGGACACTTTCTTCGGGACTGTCCAGTGAAACCAGCTAAGAAGACTGTAGGAGCCGCGGATACCTGTACCACAAATTCTGAGCAGGGAAACGACCTCGCCCGACAAGAGTAGAGGTCCTCTTGCCGAGCGTTAATATCTGTCCCGTGACCTCGCATTTCGTGATACCCATGGTCCTCATTAGTCCTGAACGTCCGGATCGTTTGCATGCAATTGAAGCTTACATTGACAGCGGAGCAATCGGTAACTATGTGGACCGTGAAATGGTATCAAGGATGAATCTACCCCTTGTCCCTAAGGCAGTGAAAGACGTCATCACTACTGTGGATGGCACGGAGATAGCCTCCGGACCAGTAACGCATGCCACACAAGAAGTGACGCTAGTGAGTCTAGATGGACACCGGGAGAGAATCGTGTTCGATGTAATCAAGGCCCCTCAGTTCCAGATCATTCTGGGAATCCCTTGGTTAGAGAAGCAAAATCCTCAGATCGATTGGCGAGCAAAGACGGTTCAGTTTCCAGAGTGTTTTACCACTTGTTATCCTCGGCCTGATGTTTCACTGGCGGCAATCTCTTCTGAGGAGGTGCCCAAATTACCTCCCGAATACCAGGAATTCCAAGACGTCTTCCGGAAGGATCAAGCCAACACCCTGCCTCCTCATAGGTCTTACGACTGTCAAATAGATCTGATAGATGGAACAACTCCTCCTTGCAGCAGGATTTATGCCCTCACCGAGCCAGAGAACCTTCACCTCAGACAATACCTAGACCAATACCTAGCTAACGGGTTTATCCGTCCTTCAAAATCTCCAGCTTCATCGGCTTTGTTCTTCGTTCCGAAAAAGGAAGGAGTTAGGACTTGCATAGATTACCGCGCCCTGAATCAGATCACCGTTAAAAACAGATACCCGTTACCTTTGATCCCTGAACTCCTGGATCAAGTCAAAGATGCATGTATATACACAAAGTTGGATCTCAGAGGAGCCTACCAATTGGTACGGATAAAAGAGGGCGATGAATGGAAAACGGCCTTCCGCACCAAGTACGGGCTATTCGAGTATCAAGAGATGCCCTTTGGACTGTGTAATGCTCCTGCTGCTTTCCAGTATTTTATGAACGATGTCTTAGAGAACTCATAGACGTGTGTGTTGTTGTCTACATTGATGACATCCTCGTCTATTCATCATCTGAAGAGGAACATCAGAGACACGTTAAAAAGGTTCTCGAGAGATTGCGTCAACATAATCTTTTTGCTAAGCTTGAGAAATGCGTTTTCAACATAACGGAAGTTGAGTTCCTGGGATTCATATTGTCACCTAACGGAGTCCATATGGAGTCAAAGAAAGTTGATGCAATCATCAAGTGGCCATCACCAACCTCTGTAAAAGGAGTTCAAAGCATGTTAGGGTTCGCTAACTTTTACCGCAGATTCATTCCTGAATTTTCTCGGATAGTCCAGCCCATCACCGCTCTGTTGAAGAAGAACAAACGTTTTGAGTGGTCTTCTGAAGCAGAACAAGCTTTTCAGGACTTAAAAGCTAAATTCATTTCTGCACCTGTTTTAAAACATCCTCGCCCAGAACTCCCCTACATCGTGGAAATGGATGCTTCTAGTCTTGCTATGGGGGCAGTTTTATCACAAAGAGATCCGGTCACACACCAACTACATCCTGTTGCCTTTTGGTCCCGCAAGTTTTCGCCTCCCAAGATCAACTATTCAATTACAGACAAGGAACTTTTGGCCATCAGATCGGCCTTTAAAGCCTGGCGGCATTATCTTCTAGGAGCCAGACTGTCACGACCATTGGCGCTTGGAGGATTTGGCGAAGGTGGAAGTTCCGTCGCCATTAGACGGTTCCGTTACGTTTTCGCTTCAACGTACGGTGCAGTCTAGTGTTTTCCAACATGGCCGCCCGCCGTGTATTTCTCCATCCGAATCTCAGCGGGCTGGCGCGTTGCAACTTGCTTTCCCGTTCGTTGCGTGCGCTCTGTAGCTTTGTCCCCTCTTAGCGATCTTCCAACCCCAATTTCCTGCTACGCTCTCTCCCGCTTGCTCTCTCCCCTTTTCCTCGCTTCCTACTCTATCGGAAGTACTCCCTGCTGGTCGTTTCCTCCTATCAATGTTTTCAGGAGCTCTCTCCTCTGTGAAGCCCATTCACGCTGCTTCGTTTACCTTCTTGTGATTCCACCGCTTCTGCCTGGAGCCGATTTCTCTGGATACTGCGTTTAGTGCTCCACGCTTCAACGGACCTGCTTCAGGAGTCTTCTATCAACTTGTGGGGGTTTTTTGGGCCTCGGAGGCTTTTTCCCCCGATAACAACTGGCTGTCACGGGAGGGGGTCATCGTGAGGTTTCCTCTGTTGAGATTCACGGTGGCTTCTTTTCGAGGCAGACCGTATCTGCTCTCCAAGAAGAAGTCTCAAAGGGAGAAACCACGTCGAAGGAGAACCCACTACTCTTCTACATCAGGTGAGGAGGAGAACGGTATTTCGGGGGAACCTTTCCTATCAAGTGAGGAGGAGGACATTACAGACCTAGTGGGCAAATCTGCAGGCCAGTCACCAATCCATGATACAGACACACAGTCACCGTAATGACTGATCACCGCAATTTACAATATCTAAAGACAGCCAAAGCTCAGTCTTCCAGACAGCTTCGCTGGGCTCTGTTTCTAGCAGAATTGACTTTATAATTACTTATCGACCAGGCAGTAAGAACGGAAAAGCAGATGCTCTTTCCCGGATGGGAGTAGATGAACATTTGACCAATCCAGAACCAATACCCATAATCCCAGAACAAAGAATTTTGGGTTTGGTCAGCGCTCAATCTTTTGAAGACATCAAGACCATGGTTAAATCACTCCTAACTCCGGGCGATTTGCAAAATCGGCAATTAAAGGGGAAAGAATTCTCAGTGGATCAAGACCTACCATATTTCCGAGGACGATTGCATTTACCCTGTGAGAAAATACAAAAACAAGTAATCTCCTGTTATCACGACTCTCTAATGGAGGGTCATCCTGGCATTACCAAAACCATGGAAAAGATTAAAAGACATTTCTGGTGGCCGTCATGGAAAAAGGATATTAGAGACTTTGTAATCTCCTGTGGAGTGTGTGCCCAGAATAAAAGTCAGAAGGAGAAACCAGCCGGCCTATTACAGCCACTAGACATCCCTCCCTGTCCATGGCATACCCTGTCCATGGATTTCATCACGGACTTACCTCCATGCTCGGGGTATACTACCATTTTAGTAGTCGTGGATCTATTCTCCAAGATGGCTCACTTCATTCCCCTGAAGGGTCTACCATCAGCCTCAGTATTGGCCCGAGAATTCTTAGAAAACATCGTTCGGCTACACGGTTTTCCCTCGATTTTAGTCTCCGATAGGGGAAGTCAATTCATCTCTCACTTCTGGCGCAGTTGCTGTCGTCTAGCCCAAATTGATGTAAGACTTTCAACTAGTCACCATCCCCAAACTGACGGACAAACCGAAAGGACAAATCAAACTCTAGAGCAATATCTACGTTGCATGCTCCAACAAACTGAAAACCCCTGGAAGGATATTCTTTGGATCGCTGAATACGCTTACAATAATTCGATTCATTCTGGAACTGGGAAGACTCCATTCTTCCTACTATGCGGACACCATCCTAGAACCTCTAACCTGGATCCTCCCCAAGAGTTCGAAGAACCTGCTGTGGATCACTTGCACTCGGAGATCACCCGTGCTTTTAAGGAATCCTCGGCCCATCTGCAAAGAGCTAAAGCTCAATTCAAAAGAGGAGCAGATCGACACCGTAAAGAGGCTCCTCACTACGCTGTAGGAGATCAGGTCTGGCTATCCACTAAGCACCTGCCTCTAAAGGGACCCCGCACCTTCATCGCGAGATACCTTGGACCCTATCTCATATCTGCCATAATTAATCCGGTGGCTGTCAAATTGGAGTTACCTACGCATATGAAAATACACCCAGTATTCCATGTCTCCTTATTAAAACCAGTACAACCAGAAACCCGATTGACTGAATTCCCAGAACCGGTTTTAGTAGATGGAGAACTTGAATTCGAAGTTAAGAACATCCTAGACTCCAAGATCTCCAAATCTAAGTTATATTATCTGGTTGATTGGAAAGGTTACGGCCCCCAGGAAAGGTCTTGGGAACCTTCAGAATATGTCCACGCACCTCGTCTGGTCAAGAAATTCCATCTGAATCACCCCGACAAGCCAAAAACCCCGGAGAAGACACGCTTAGGAGGGGCCTTGAGGGGGGTACTGTCATGATCACTGCTTCCAAGGAGCCAGGACTAGCCCAACGTCCTTGGAAGCAGGCCCCTAACCCTAATCCTAAGCACCAGCCGGTCCCCACTGGGACCTTTTGGACCTTGTCCTGGCGCCGGTGGCACCAGGCTCATCAAAACCATTGGTCCCGGCACTGGAAGCGCCGGGCTCATAATAGGTGTGAAGATGCTTGGGTGGACTTACCTGCAGCAGACCATGCTGCTTACTTACCAGCCACTTAGAAGCCATCTGAGAACAGGAACTACTTTCTTACCTGGGTGGGGCAGCTCCACTCCCTGGATACAGCACTGGAACTCTTCTGGAAACTGGAACTCTTTTCTTACCTAGGCGGGGCCGTGGAAGAAGATGCCTCATCACTCCAAGGCTATTTAAACCACACCCGATAGATGAAGCGTGCTTTGCGTTATTCTGCATCTGCAGCAGAACGCTCACCGAGTCTGCTCCGGCCTTTCTTCTTCCGATCCTGGACCTGCAAGAATCCTACTTACCATTTCAGTATCCAGACATCATCAGCACCTGCAAAGAACAGAAACAACAGGTTAGCAAGGCGAACTCTACACGCATCTTACCTGATCCATCGGCTGCGGCCGTTTCTTCTCGCCGCATCTCCACCTGCAAGAACAAAAGCATTGCCATACTTACCGGCACGCTGTGAATTCCGGATTTCTTCGTTCTGCATCGCCGCCTGTGAAGACAAAGTATCGTTAACAACTTACTGGCATTCCGCGGACTCCGGCCCTGCAACCCAACATCTGAAAGGCAAAAGAAAAGACATTAAGCAGGTATTTACTTACGTCCATCACGCTCGTCGCAATAAAACGCCTGCAAATTCTCCGGCGTCTCTTTAACACGAACTAAGCTGCAAGGAAAGAGACAGTTAGAGCGCTTGCCATACTTACGAACTTCCAAGCGCTTCACTTCATCTTTCATCTCAAGAGCCCTGCAATACATAAGGGAAAGGCATTATACAGAGTCTGCATATAAACGTGCCACGCATGTAAAGACTATAAAGACAAAAGGTGTCCAGAAACTCACCGCTCGTGCAGATAACAACGGTAACCATCCTCTGAATTCAAGAGGCCTGTGTTTCACCAGTGAAGGAACTGGCAACGGCACCCTGCACCAGACGCAGATGGAGAGCCCAGCATTCACCTATATAAGGTGAGCACGTTGACCTGGGGGCTCTACGAAAAAGCTGGGAAGAGAGAGAGAGAGAGAGAGAGAGAGAGGGACATTCAACAACCCAGACCATTAACCCCCATATTCTTTCACCTGCAGAAACCTCACTCTTCGAGTCCGACACACAGTGCGAAGAGGTTCGACCCCAGAAGCCAATCGAGTCCTGCACATCACTTTTCGAGTCACAGACAGCTTCCTGCCAAGACCCGCGCCTCCGTGGGAATCAGGTGAGCGTTACAGTAAATCAGTGCGTCACAAACCTCCGGCAATGTGTATCAGCGTGCCCCTGCTGAAGGAGTGAAGTTGTGAGATCTGTTGAGCCCTTACGGGAAATATGTAACTAAAGATTGTGAACATTTGCAATAATAAAGTTTACTTTTCCTGTTATCAAATTCTTGCAACTTTTCATGTGCAGTTATGAGAACTGTTTTTCCACGAATGTTTCACTATTCAGCTCCTTTTTCTTCCAATCCCCCCAGGTAAAGCAGGTTCATTCCATATGGCTCCACCAATTCGATCTTTGGTTTTAAAAAGGCAATTGCCAAATATAATGTATAGTATGTATCCAGTCTACACATGTATATTGTTACGCTCGCCTGGTATCCACAGGGACGCCACCCAGCCGGGTTACTCGCTGGTATGCTTCTCAGCTTTGCCCTGATGTGGTCTGCGGGGAAGGTTCTGCCTGAAAAAGCAGGAGGACTGTGTTCAAGACTGACCGATTGGGGTAAGTATCCTCCCTCCACCCCCGTATGATTTCAGTCCCTCTGGCGCCCTCTCCTCACCTTGTGGTAGAATTAGGCGTACTCTCCGTCCTGCCTTCTTTGCAGGGGCGCGTTGTCTTTCATGGGTGCGTGCGGTCCAGTTACTTCACTGACGCTGGCCCGTTTGATATTGTCTTATTGCTGTTCTTTAGTTTTGTTGCTATCCTGCATGCCTTTCTTTGTTTAAAATGTCTCTTTTTTCTCCCTTAGGTATGCTGCGCTTCAGCGCGGCGAACCGGCTTGGTTGTGCCCCGCTAGTATATGATGGCGCATTAAGAGCGCTATGATACGGTAAGTAAGCGCTATGCGCAGCGCTTTGAAGTCTTTCCTTGGCTAACCTGTGTTTTCCTTCCTTGTAGGTCGCAGTGTTCTTCAGCGCGAGTGGAATGTCCGGAGTGGTGCCAGTCGAGAGGCGACCAGCCAGATAAGCCTTTTGAGCAGTTCGTAATATGTAAATGTCTCTACTACTTTCTTTAATCTTGCCTCTATCTTCCTCTTTCAGGTCGTTCTGTCCGGGAGGTGTGCAGATTAGAAGAAGCTGTTCTCAGTAGCTGCAAGTGTTTAAAGATGAAGACTGCAGGTAAAATGATGATGCTGCTGCTGATGATGTTCCTTTTGTCTCCTTGCAGGTTCTGCTTCTCCGAGGTTCGAGTGAATAGCTGGACACAGTGAGCGTCATGTTGCAAGCTGCAAAGTAACGCGAAGCATGTTGTCTTGCTCGGGTGTGGTTTAAATAGCCCCACCAAAATAGTCCAGGTAAAGTAGTCCCTAGGCTACCACACCCAAAACACTAGACCGCATAGCTTGGTTCTTAGGAACCAAGCTATGTGGATGCCTCCACGTTGGCTGACAATACAATAAAGTAGTTCCCAAGCACATTGTGTTTCATGGTGTATGAGCCTGGCGCCATGAGGGCTTTTGAAGAGGATGCCAGGCTCTAGAGGCCCGAATCCTGACTCCACCTGGCCAATGGGTTTTCCAGAGGGGGTTTTGGGAGAGGGTCGTGACAGCACTCCCCCCTAAGGCCCCTCCCTTGGTGTTCCTTCTATCTGGCCCAGGTTTGGTTGGCAAGTTCCGATGGAATTTCCAGATTAGACGTGGTGCGTGGATATTCTCACTGGGCTCCCAGGATCTATCTTGTGGTCCAAATCCTTTCCAATCGACGAGATAATATAGCTTGGTCCTAGAGTATTTAGAGTCCAAGATATCTTTGACTTCGAATTCTGGTTCTCCGTCAACAAGTATGGGCTTAGGTGGTGTCCCAATCCGTGTGCCGGGTTGCATTGGTTTCAGGAGGGACACATGGAATACCGGGTGGATGTGTAGATTAGGTGGTAAATCCAGTTTCATGGCTGCTGGGTTGATAATTGTCTTAAAGCTATAGGGTCCCAAGAATCTGGTCCGGGTTCCCTTGATGGGTACGAATTTAGTGGCTAACCAAACTTTGTCTCCTACTTGATAATCAGGGGTCTTTTTCCGGTGTTGGTTGGCGAATCTCTCTTGTTTGTCTTTGGCATGAATAAGGTGTTCCTTTGCCATTTTGAAAGCCTGAGTAATGGTTGTGTGTAGAGTCTTTACCGCTGGCATTTCCAAGCTGGCTGGAAGGTCTAGTTCAGAGGTACGTGGATGTCTGCCATAAAGGGTATAGAAGGTCGTTTGTCCCGTGCTTGAATGCAAAGAATTGTTATATGCATATTCGGCTATCCATAGTAGGTCTTTCCAATTCCTTTGTTCGTGGTGCAGCATGCAATGTAGATATTGCTCGAGTGTCTGATTGGTTCTCTCGGTATGGCCGTCCGTTTGGGGGTGGTGACTGGTAGATAGCCAAATGTCGATCTGCACCATTGCACAACATTTTTTCCAGAAGTTTGAAACAAACTGGCTGCCTCAATCAGAGACCAGAACCGAAGGGAAGCCATGTAGCTTAACCACGCCCTCCAGGAACACTTTTGCTAAAGTGTCTGCGTCTGGGAGGCCTTTGAGAGGAATAAAATGGGCCATCTTCGAGAATAAGTTCACAACTACAAGGATGGTGTTGAACCCTTGGCTTGGAGGTAGATCAGTGATGAAGTCAAGGGAAAGAGTGTGCCATGGAACTGGAGGAATGCCCAATGGTTGTAGGAGACCAGATGTTTTTTGTTTGTGTGATTTATTTTGTGCGCAGACACCGCAGGACTGAATATACTGAATGATGTCCTTACGCCAGGTAGGCCACCAAAAGTTCTCTTTCACCTTAGCTAGGGTTTTGGCAATCCCAGGATGCCCTTCGATCAGTGAATCGTGATAGTTTGAAATAATATGCTGTTGTAATTCCTTCTTGGGTACATATAGGCGATCCCTAAAAAAGGTTAGATGATCCTTGATGGTATATTGTTCTCTTTGAGTTTGCCATGCGAGGTAGGCATCAGGATTCATTGTCCGTTGGATTTCTTTTCGTAGTTCTGCTTGTGTTAAGGCTGTCGTGATACCCAAGAGTTTGTCTTCAGGTATAATAGGTACAGGGTCTGGAGTTGTATATACTATTTCATCTATGCCCATGTGAGATAAGGCATCCGCCTTTCCGTTTCTGACTCCTGGTCGAAATGTGATTACATAATCGTACTCGGTGAAGAAAAGGGCCCACCGTAATTGGCGCGAGGACTGGGCCTTGGCTGTTTTGAGCTATTGCAGATTTCGGTGGTCTGTGATGACTGTAATGGTGTGTCTGGAACCCAGAAGGTAGTGCCTCCAGGCTTTAAAGGCGGATTTGATAGCCAGGAGTTCCTTGTCCGTGATGGCATAATTAATCTCTGGAGGTGAGAACGTTTTTGAGCAGAAGGCCACAGGATGTAGCTGGCCGGTTTCCGGGTCTCTCTGTGAAAGGACAGCCCCCATTTCGAGACTGGACGCATCAGTTTCAACGACATAAGGGAGGTCTGGACGAGGATGTCGCAGGATTGGAGCGGAGGTAAACCTTCGTTTAAGTTCCTGAAAGGCTTCATCTGCTTCTTCGGTGACAGAACAAAGCATTTTTCAAGCTTTGCAAACAAGCGATGTTGACAGAGCAAGGTGAGGACTGAACGAACGTGCCTGACATGATCTTGTTCCGAGGCTGAGTATACTAAGATGTTGTCTATGTACACTAAGGCGCACACATATGGAATGCCGCAGGAGCGTTGCATAACCCGAAGGGCATGACTTGATATTCAAACAAGCCGTACTTAGTACGGAAGGCGGTTTTCATTTCATCTCCTTTTCTTTTCATCTCCTTTTCTGACTCGGACCAGGTGGTACGCTCCTCGAAGGTCCAATTTGGTATAAATCTACGCATCTTTAACTTGGTCTAGAATATCAGGGATAAGTTGCAAGGGGTAGCGGTTCTTCACGGTGATCTAGTTCAATGCGCGGTAGTCAACACAGGTTCTCAAGTCTCCTTCCTTTTTCGGTATGAAGAACAAAGGACTGGCTGCGGGGGACTTCGAAGGACGGATAAATCCGTTTGCAAGGTACTGGTCTAAATAGGATTTCAAATGAAAGTTTTCTGGTTCTGTGAGAGCATAGATCCTGCCGCAAGGGATTTGTGCACCAGGAACAAGGTCGATCTGACAGTCATAGGGCCTGTGCGGCGGCAATGTATTGGCTTGGTCCTTTCGGAAAACATCCTGGAAATCATGGCATTCACTTGGCAAGGTATTAGTTGCTCCCAGGGTTGATACTGTCGCTCCGGGAGTCATGGGGATACAGACGTCGGGTTTCTCCTCTTGGTAATAGCAGGCAGGGGAGCAGTCACCGGGGAAGGTTAATTTACGTGCCTGCCAGTCTATCAAAGGGTTGTGAGCAACCAACCATGGCATCCCTAGTATTAGCCTGAACTGAGGTGCCTTGATGAGATCGAATGAAATAGACTCCCGATGTCCGTCCTGGCACAGCATGGTTACCCTGGCTGTGCACTGGGTTACTGGTCCGGAAGCGATTTCTGTCCCATCCACGGTGGTTACCTTGTCCATAGTTGGCTTAGAACACAAAGGAAGCCCCATCTCTGCTGCCAGTTCTTGATCAATATAATTTCCAACTGCTCCGCTATCGATGTATGCTTCAACGGCATGCATTCTTTACGACTGTTGGTGGCTAATTAAGATCACTGGTATTGCAAAGTGCAAGGTCAGCAACTCTTTCTTCTCACTCGACAAACTGACCTCTACATTTGTCGAGCTTGGTAGTTTTCCGATTTCTTAGCTTCATCCTTCTCTGTGGCCCGACTGTTCTTCTTGGGGGTTTTACTAGACAGTCCATCAGGAAATGTCCTGGTTTCCCACAATACAAACAAAGCTGTTGTTGTCTTCTTTTGTCCCGCTCTTGTTTTGTTAATGGAGGCGTATCCCTCCAATCTGCATGGGTTCCCCAGCGTTTTCAGGTACACAGGGTGTCTTTTCTCTTGGTTGAACATACACGGTCCGAGGGTCCGTCTCAGACCGGTCTGCCTTTCGGTCCTGCAACCGGTGGTCTGGCTGCACGACCAGATTTATGAATTCTGCACAGTCTCTGGGTGGATCAACCACCTGGGCTTAGACGTCCTTTAATTCGCCTTGTAAGCCTCGATGGAATAACGTGGTTCTTTTGTTTTCTGGCCACCTAGCTTCAGCAACCAGTCGGTTGAAGGTAGCAATGTACGTTAACATGTCCTGATTCCTCTGTCGGAGGGACAAGAGTTCATTGTCTACTGCTTGTTCCTGGGTATGGCGAGCAAAACGTTTTTCCAGTTCTCTCTGGAACCCCCCAAAGTCATGTAATAGAGGATCGTCATGGGTTACCAACGTCACCAACCAATCTACTGCACTACCACTGGAGGTATGATAAGACAAAAGCTACCCGAGCTTGGTCGTTTGGAAATGCTCCAGGTCTACAAAGAAAATGGAGGCGGCACTGATTGATGAATGCTGCATACTTCCGTGGGTCGTCTGAGAACCTTTGTCACGACTCGCTCCCTTCGCTCCCGATCCCACCACTTGGGGGCATGATTTGGGGTTTATTCCCTACTGGACTTTTCCTCCGAACCTTATGCTACAGTGCTGTGATGAATTGGGAGCGCTAAATCCCTATTTTCCAAGCTACTTCCCTTCCGGATCCATTCCAGGTTTTTGGCAGCCAGCATGCTTCTTTAACCAAATGACTATGCTTCCCAGAATGCCTGGCCCACTGCTTCACCTCCACCCTTGCAGGACAAGGTTGGGTGGAGGATAGGCAACTCCTGTGGCTGCAGGTGCAGCAATCAGCACACCTGAGGCGTGTGCTCGTTAAGCAGCTTTAAAAGCCTCAGTCTTACTTCAGTCCAGCGCTGGTCATCGTTGCAGTGTTTCCTGTTGTGACTAGTCCCTTTTTTCCTTGATCTTAGCTTTTGTACCTAGTTCCTAGTTCCTGTTTTCTTGTTCCTCCGCCCTGGATTTCGGATTCATGCGCTAATTGATTTCTGCTCCCTTGATTCCCTTTTTGTCTTCCTCTGTTTGCAGGCAGCATTTCTCAGTGCTTTCCCCTTTTAGATGCAGCCCAGTTTGTCTGTGTTCTATATTTCTTTGACTCTGTCCTTTGCTGCTGTAAACCCGTATGCCTTAGCCTTCCTCTTAGATTAGCTTCCTGTCTTTTCCTTGGAGGGGTAGGGGGAAGTTTGCATTGGTTATTTCCTTTTTTCCCTGCTCCTGATCCTTACTTTCTATTGGGATCCATTCCATGTTTTCCATTGCACTTCTGCATTTATTTCCCATTTGATATTTGGGTGTGGTGTGCAGTTGTAGCTAGCTCCTGTGTGAATGCTTATGTTTTCCTCACTAATTTTTAATCAC
This sequence comes from Ambystoma mexicanum, assembly GCF_040938575.1. Taxonomy (NCBI): domain Eukaryota; kingdom Metazoa; phylum Chordata; class Amphibia; order Caudata; family Ambystomatidae; genus Ambystoma; species Ambystoma mexicanum. Next base: position 269,648,886 of record NC_090937.1, read on the forward strand.
TATTCCAACTTAGGTATTTAGTTTTCCTCCCATTGCTGTTATAGCCTTTCTGGGTCCCAGTTTCATCAACAGGATTCGTGGGCTAGCTGACATTCAAGAGGTTTATCTCGTCCTCGTGAGTACTGTTCTTTAGTTCCCTTATTTAATACCATCAAGAGTGTTAGTTCACAGATCCTGTCATTGCTTGCCCTCCACGTGGGTTTAGCGCTGTCAGTACCTGTACCAGCAATTGGGGGTAAGGCGCTTGCCGACTTTCCTCGCGGTCAGGTGCTTACCCCACATCCCTTTTCATATATTGGTTTTGTTGTCACACTCTATTTGCACTCCTGGGTTCTAGCATACATGAGTCGTTGTTCCTGTGTGCACGTAGTTTAATTCGAAGCTATTCACTGTGTGAGTTAGTGCACATTTCCCTTGCCATATTCGCTGCCTTTGTACTCGCCTGACTAATCCTGACAGAATGACCAGCCTAAAATCCCCATTGAATATGGCAAGTTTAAGAAAGAAAGGCAGCAAGGCCTCTAACAAGTTCGTACAGAAAGCTTCCCCTACATTTACCTGTGACAATCAAATCACTAGTCCTGACTTAAATGAACTCCTTGTCACGAATGGGCATATACGTGCAAAGTATTTTTCCCACAGGATGGCACATCCTACATTGCCTGATCCTAGTTCTGTCTTTTATTTTGATCCAGATTCTGTGTCAGCGCAAGCCTTAGCCGCAGAAAACAACACACTGTTAGAATTATTATACAAGAGTACCTCTGTTGTTGAACCCCATGATTCCAGTTGTGCTTCACCTCTGATTGAACAGTTTCATGGTACCAACATAAAGAATGTAGGGGTTTCTTGCATAACTTCTGTTTTCTATCCTCAGTCTAAAGCATACTCCTTTGCACAAGTACATACTGTAGTCCCTAATGCCAAGAGGTCTAATGTCAATAGTTTGCTTAAGGGAAACACAGACCAAGTTGATAAGAGAAAGTATAAATCACAGAACCTGCAAGCAGTAGAGGACAATGTACAATCGGTGCACATCCAGATTGCTAGTGCAGGATCCAGCCCTGATGCCACTATGCCTCCCCTTGTGCCTACTGATAGTGATGTACAGTTTATGCAGGGCATGCTAAGAGCTAAGCTTGAGGAGTTAAGACAAGAATTAATTTCTTTACAAGAGGAGAATAAAACCTTGCACTCTTTACTGAATACACCTCAGACTTTATCTGTTGATGTTGAGGAAGTGAACACTGTCCAGCCCCTGAGTGCAGAGACCTTGGTAAACCATGATATTTGTCAATATGTTGGATCTATTGGGAGTCAAGGTCTTTCTTCTAGCACAGCGCTTAATCTGGGCACAGTTTCTAACAATTGTTCTGCTGTTTGTCAGGGATTGCAGTTAGCTGAAGATTTACAAGCCACTCCTTTACCTAAAATTTCCTGTGTAGCAGTTTGTCATAATTCTGAGCTAGCACACATACAAGCTTCTGATTTCCAAACACAATCCACAATGGTGGCATACACAGATTCAGTCACTACAGTAGGCTTAGGCTCTGCTCTTGATACAGCTGCTGAGACTGAAGTACTGAAGTAGATGTTAAAGCTGATGTGGAAAACGATGTTACCTCTGGGTTCACTCTTCCTTCTGCCAATTCTGATCAACACGAACAGTCAGAGACAGTACAGATTTCATGTTCTGATGGACTCATTCCACAGTATACAGAACCAAGAAACCGGCAGGCGATTCCTGAACTGTTGATTGTTAATCTGCCTCTTTCAGAAGCTAAGACTGAGGAATGGACAATTGACGAAATCCTGATTAACAGAGACTTTACTATGGTGATTCCAATGGTGGATTTTGACTTCTACAAAGAAAGAGACTCTATGTCACCCACTAAAGAAAGGGACTGCAAGGGTACAGCTCAGTCTTTGGTTACTGGTGCCAAGGAGTCTACAGCCCTAAAGGTGCCCTCCATTCCTGAGCCACCAATGTGTCTGTCAACTTCTGAGACTTCTGTCTGTCCTCCTACAACCATTGACTCTTCTATGATCCAATCCACTGCCCTGCAGTCATCTTTGGCACACGTGTCTTCAATCAATGAACCGCTGCCATGTCTGCCATTTACTCAAGAGCCAGTCCCAAAGACCTGGACATGTTTGTATTCAGCAACCGAGATTGCTCCAGCTTGCATGCCTTCAGCCTCAAGGTTTCCTCTGCCCTGCCTGTCTTCAGCTACAGTGACTCATCCTGCAGATCATCCTTCAGCCATAGAGCCTCCGGTAGTCCATCATAAGTGCATGTCTTCAGTCCCGGAGTATACTGTTTATTTGCCTTCAGTTCATGAGACGCCTGTATCCTGCTTAGCCTCGCTGCCAATATCAGAGGTATACCTGTCTACACCATCAGATCCTGCTGTATTTTCTTCTGCTCCAGCGATTCCTCCTGAATCCCAACCATTGACTGCCGATGAACGTCTAGCCTGCCTTTCTTATGCTTCAGGGGGATCATCAGAATGCCTGCCTTTTACACAAGACGATTCTCCCAACTGCTTCACTTTAGCATCAGAGCCTCCTAAAAATGCAGCATCAGAGTTTGAGACTTTTGCCAGCTCCCGCTTCAGAGTCATCAAGCTGGACCAAGTGATGAGTCAGAACCACTCACCTGGGTGTGCACAGGGGGTGGTGCAGACCGGCGTATTACCTACAGGACTTGTGCAACAGAATTCCGCCAAGAAGCACCAGTTGGGTGCTAGTAGCCAAAGGAAGGGAATGACTGCTGCAGTTCAAAATGTGTCTGTTATTGCTCCTTCTGCGAGTGTGCCTGAAATACCAAGTACTGCGTCTATCACTCCTATCAGTATGCCAAACGTCCCTGCTGTTGTATCCCACGTGCAACAAAGTGGCTACACGACTGTCACCAGGAGTACCAGCCTTGTACAACCCATTGGACTTTCAGGTCTCCAAGGCGTAGAACATGTGCAGTCAAACCTTAGTCACTTTCAACCACAAGCCTTTTCCCAGATGGATGACAGAAGAAAATCTGAACCTCTACCTTAGCCGCCACCTTCTCTAATGGCTAAACATAAACCTTTCCTGAAGCCAGCAATTTCCTCACCTCCCACATGTCCACTCTCGGCAGAAAGGCTAACAGGGCTTCTACCATTGTCTAAGGCATGTTGCACCAGCCTGCCTCCCTCCTCAAAGACTTATAAGTGTCCACTCCCAGTGACTGAGCTTCCTGGACCTTCCAACTCTGCTTCAGGTCCTGCAAGTCCTTCATGCCTTTCTTCGAACCATGAGTCTCTTCCTCACCAGAAGCCACCGTTTCCATCAGTGCCACCTCCAAAGACAAAGCGCTCCTATCATGGAAGTCCATCTGCCTTTGCCCACAGGCCACCATTTCCATCAGTGCCACCTCCAAAGAAAAAGCACTCCCATCATGGAAAGAAGATGTCTCGTGCGGGTGGCGGGCACCAGAAGACGGCTGTGGGAGGGGGTATACTGTCACGACTCGCTCCCTTCGCTCCCGTTCCCACCACTTGGGGGCATGATTTGGGGTTTATTCCCTACTGGACTTTTCCTCTGAACCTTATGCTACAGTGCTGTGATGAATTGGGAGCGCTAAATCCCTATTTTCCAAGCTACTTCCCTTCCGGATCCATTCCAGGTTTTTGGCAGCCAGCATGCTTCTTTAACCAAATGACTATGCTTCCCAGAATGCCTGGCCCACTGCTTCACCTCCACCCTTGCAGGACAAGGTTGGGTGGAGGATAGGCAACACCTGTGGCTGCAGGTGCAGCAATCAGCACACCTGAGGCGTGTGCTCGTTAAGCAGCTTTAAAAGCCTCAGTCTTACTTCAGTCCAGCGCTGGTCATCGTTGCAGTGTTTCCTGTTGTGACTAGTCCCTTTTTTCCTTGATCTTAGCTTTTGTACCTAGTTCCTAGTTCCTGTTTTCTTGTTCCTCCGCCCTGGATTTCGGATTCATGCGCTAATTGATTTCTGCTCCCTTGATTCCCTTTTTGTCTTCCTCTGTTTGCAGGCAGCATTTCTCAGTGCTTTCCCCTTTTAGATGCAGCCCAGTTTGTCTGTGTTCTATATTTCTTTGACTCTGTCCTTTGCTGCTGTAAACCCGTATGCCTTAGCCTTCCTCTTAGATTAGCTTCCTGTCTTTTCCTTGGAGGGGTAGGGGGAAGTTTGCATTGGTTATTTCGTTTTTCCCTGCTCCTGATCCTTACTTTCTATTGGGATCCATTCCATGTTTTCCATTGCACTTCTGCATTTATTTCCCATTTGATATTTAGGTGTGGTGTGCGGTTGTAGCTAGCTCCTGTGTGAATGCTTATGTTTTCCTCACTAATTTTTAATCACTATTCCAACTTAGGTATTTAGTTTTCCTCCCATTGCTGTTATAGCCTTTCTGGGTCCCAGTTTCATCAACAGGATTCGTGGGCTAGCTGACATTCAAGAGGTTTATCTCGTCCTCGTGAGTACTGTTCTTTAGTTCCCTTATTTAATACCATCAAGAGTGTTAGTTCACAGATCCTGTCATTGCTTGCCCTCCACGTGGGTTTAGCGCTGTCAGTACCTGTACCAGCAATTGGGGGTAAGGCGCTTGTCGACTTTCCTCGCGGTCAGGTGCTTACCCCACATCCCTTTTCATATATTGGGTTTGTTGTCACACTCTATTTGCACTCCTGGGTTCTAGCATACATGAGTCGTTGTTCCTGTGTGCACGTAGTTTAACTCGAAGCTATTCACTGTGTGATTTAGTGCACATTTCCCTTGCCATATTCGCTGCCTTTGTACTCGCATGACTAATCCTGACAACCTTTCTGGTGGTGCCAGGGGCACTGTTCCAGGTAATGTGCTCTGTACCGGAGTGGGTGCCATGGTGGGGTTTTGCATCGTTGGATTTCTTCCAGGTAGAGGCATCTGTCCTGCCTGTGATTGCAAGTATTGCCTGCTAATCTCTTCAGTGCGTTCTTTGGTCACTATTAGGTCTCTCCGGAGGGCATTAGCCTCTTGTTTGGCAGAATGAACCGCAGCACAAAGCTCTCCTAGTAATTGGGCCAATTGGTCAATTTCTGATGTCTCCATGGCGTTGCAAGCTGCAAAGTAACGCAAAGCGTGTTGTCTTGCTCAGGTGTGGTTTAAATAGCCCCAACAAAATAGTCCAGGTAAAGTAGTCCCTAGGCTACCAAACCCAAAACACTAGACCGCATAGCTTCGTTCTCAGGAACGAAGCTATGTGGATGTCTCCATGTTAGCTGACAATACAATAAAGTAGTTCCCATGAACCAGCTACAGACCCATTCCTCACTCTGATGTACAACTTAGGCGAGGGCGGCAGACCCATATCGCAAATATATGGCCACCTGATCGACATGCCAAATCCTCGGAGTATGGAAACGAAAAGCAAATGGGAGGTGGTGTCACGTCTCGGCTAAATTGGAAACTGCCCTGGCGGTTGTCTGAGCGCTATCCGGCACGTAAAACCCTTTGAAACTACAACTCCCACAACTCTTGCTATTATAGCCACGTGACATACACGCATGACGTTGCTGTGTTTTCCTTCGTTTGTGAACTGCATTTAACTCCCGTCTATCCGGAGATCGAGTGCTCCTAAACTGTTGTTAGGTGTGAGCTTCTATTACCGGACTGCTGTTTTGTTATTGAATACTTGGCATTTGAATCTAGACCTTGCTTCTGTCTTGCCCTTTTTCTGTCTCCAGACGCTTGCCTCCCCGGACTGCCTCCCCTGGAAAACTCAAACCCGGCTTCTCCACCTCGACCTCCCATTTCTGAATCCTTACACTTGGGCGACCTGATAAACCTGAACAATTCTGCAATGGAACTAGCGTGAGGCGAACGCTCGTTCCTCTGGATATTTCTTTTACTATTTTTTGTGGTTTTGTTCAACATTTTTTGACACGTGTGTTTATTCCTTGGTACACTTTTGGGACGCTTTGCTGTTTTGAACATTGGATTGCTGTGGTACACTTTTGGACGCTTTGCTGCCTCAACCCTGGATTGCTTTACACACTTTTGGGATGCTTTGCTGTTTTGAACATTGGATTGCTTTGGTACACTTTTGGACGCTTTGCTGCCTCAACCCTGGATTGCTTTACACACTTTTGGGACGCTTTGCTGTTTTGAACATTGGATTGCTTTGGTACACCTTTGGACGCCTTGCAGTTTCCACATCAGTGTTCCTAAAATATTGGCACACCCCTCCTTCACTTTACAATCTCCTTGTTTCTGCACTCGATACTAGTAGGTTACTGGTATATTGTCTCTACGGAGCAGGTAAGAGCGGGTACTTGTGGGCGGTGTTGGCTGTCTGTATTTTGGCACTACATGGCTGTATTTCTTGAATAATTGTTTTGTTCTTTGTCCCTCTAGCTCTGACGATTCTGCTCCTGCCTTTTCACTCAAGCCCCCGGCCTACCAGGTGTGTTGATCCCTGTAGGCTGAGCTCTTGGGAGGGAAGTCTTTGGCACATCAGCATAAAGACTCCATATTCCCGGAGGAAAGGTAACCTCCCCAAAAGACTGGGAGACATTATCCGCAACAACTGGGATACCAGCCCTGAGTTGTGACAGGTGGACATAGGCCGGGAAATGTCTGAGGGGGAATGGAACAGAGCTCTTACATTCCCCAAAGCGGTATCCAGGAATCATAGATTCAGACAGATTCAGCTAAACATTCTGCATAGAACTTACCTGACCCCGTGCCGAATAGCTACGTTCAATCCCCAGGCACAATCAACCTGCAACTGGTGCATGGGGGAAAAAGCAGATCTGATCCACATGCTATGAGAATGCCCCAAAACAAGGTCTCTGTGGGATAAAGATCAACAAACCTGCGAAAAAGCAGGCCTGAGCAAATATAACTGGACACCCGATGAGTGCCTCCTGGGAACCTACCCCAGACCAACCAAGCTCAAGCATGCGACAAGACTCATGGACATATCGTGCATACTGGCCAAAAGAACGATCGCAATGGCTTGGAAAAAACCTATGGGCCCACAGTTCAAGCTATGGCACAAAGAGACTGAACGATGGGTTCTAGGCGAGACAGTGGCATGGGAGGACTGTGTGGCCAGATCCACGGACGATTCCAGTATGACACTCGAGGCATGGAAGGAACTTACCAGACACATGTTTCACCCTTCGGATGACAAACCCCCCTGAATTAGAACTCAAGCTAGGCCCATGAGGGACCTACCATAAAGCCAGCAGCAGCTGAAGTGCTGCGGACGATGGAGACCTTTCGGAAGCCCTCCCCCTTTGAAGTTACCAGATGGTTCCCCTTCGCTCCCACCCTCCCCCGTAGCAGATGACGCTATATGATACGAACAGAATATGGAGACAGTTATGGTTGTTTTGTATTTGTATATTCTTGACGTTAAGTTAAACACATGGCTATTGCTATTTGAGTAAGGCATCACTGCACATAATTTGTTTGATATTAATGAAAATGCCAATAAACAAATTTGAAAATAAAATAAAGTAGTTCCCATGCACATTGTTTTTCATGGTGTATGAGCCTGGCGCCATAGGTGCCAGGACTGGCCCTATGAGGGCTTTTGAAGAGGATGCCAGGCTCTAGAGGCCCGAGTCCTGATTCCACCTGGCCAATGGGTTTGCCAGAGGGGGTTTTGGGAGAGGGTCGTGACATATATGTACTATTTGTTGCTTTAGAGTGTAAGCACTTGTCATAATAAAAACACTTCCATTACCCAATTGTCTATTTCTTTACGCTCATGTGTTATTTGTTTTTAACCCCTTAATTGCCAATGGTTCCCTCCCTCGCCCCCCGTGCCAAGCCCTTTTTTGGTGGTTTCGTTATGTTGCTATTTAATCCCTTGTAACTTTTTTGTTACATGTGATATCTCGGCCAAATTCGGCCCCTTTTCTTCCCACATGTGGGCGATCCTAGTTTGCTGTATGGGGGTGAGAGAAAATAACCAAAAAGGAGCACATGCTGTGTTTTTTCAGAAAATGCCGATAAAATGATGTACAAAGAAGCCTGTGTTTTTTTTTTCTTTTTTCCTTGCGAGAGCTAGGATCAAACTGTTTGCTGGGCTGATTTTCCAGTCTTTCAAGAACAGGTTGAGAGGAAACAAAAAAAAAAACATTTTTATAAGGTTACCATCAATTTTGATGAGAGGTAGGTGATTTTTACAATGTCCCCTCCAAAACCACAGGCGTGGACGGAATGGAAGAGGAGGGTAGGATGCTGAATGGGAAGACAGAAAAGCATACATTTCTGAAAAGTAGACAAAATTCAAGTTTAGGAAAGGGTGATTTGCGCAGGTCAGGCAACATCTATGTAGGGAAAATTTGGATAAATTACAGATATAAAAGGTATGTGCTGGACATGGTTGGACCTGTAAGGTAATGGCTTCTGTGAATATTGAGAAAAGCAATGCCCCGCTACATTCCCCTCACTCTTCCAGTTAGGAAATCACACATTTATTGTATTGTTTCACAAAACAAGCAATACGACAAGCCAAAAACTGAGCCATGGTACACAGGTTTTTATGCTGATGGATGGCCTACACAGATGTAATTAGCATGTGTAAATAAGGAAAATAAATGTGAGTAATGCAAAGCATACCATTTTTGAAAGATCACAGGCAGACCTTTTGAAGGGTAGGTGACTTGTGCAGGTTACAAAAGCATACATTGCCTAAATCAACAACTATAGGTAGGTCACATTTGGGAAATGAAATGGTTGTGTAACAAAGTGCAGTAGCAAATGTATGAAAACTGTATGAAAAGCAAGAGAAAACAAATGTCCTACCTTCCCAAAGGTGTCCCAATGAAGACGGTACCTCACATGTATGGGTGCACCTAACTGGGCGCAAAGGGAAAAGGCTAAACCACTGGTAACCCAAGTGTTTCGGGAGAGCAGACTCCCGTGGGAACCCACAGAGGTCTGGCTTGCGCGAATCGCCCTAGAATTTATTACCCAAAAGCCTGGCAGCGTCTGAAATTTAGGGGGATTATTTTTTTTTTTTGCAGACCTTTCCCACCTGGAAACTACTGAAACATACCGCCAACACCACATTTCCTACCTTCCCACAGGTGTCCAAATGAAAACAGTACCTCATGTGTGGGTGTACCTACCTGGATGAAAAATATAAAGTGTTGACCATCCCCATGTCCAAAGCAGTCCCAAGGAGCCCCGGCAGGGTCCCCATCTGTTCCCTGAGGGAAATTCTGTACTGCTGCCTTGCCAGAGCCCCAGGATGGTCGGGGGTGATGTCCCTGGCCTTGGACGACTCTACGATGTGAATCCACCATGTATCCCGAAGCGCAGCTGCACTCCCAGGGAGCGCCGGCAGGGTCACCAACCTTTCCCAGAGGGAGAAGCTGTAACAGCTTCAGGATAGTTGGAGGTAATGTTCCTAGCCTTGGGCAGTTGTTTCCCATATGGGGCAACCATCTCCAAGTGCAGTGGCTGTCCCAGGGAGCCCCGGCAGGATCCTCAGCCCTGAGGAAGTGGAACTCTGCCGGAGCTTCCTGGAATTGCTGCTGGGCTTCGGGAGGGTCAACCCACATGGGAGACAGCCACCCCAGGCCAGGGATATCACCCCAACATCCTGCTGTTCTAGCTGTCCACCGTTATAGCTTCCCTCCTCCCTCCACCCGAGGAAGAATGGGGACCCTGCCGGTGCTCACCGGAACTGTTGATGGACTTCGGGACAGTCGACCCACATGGGAGAAAGGTGCCCAAGGCCAGGGACATTACCCCCAACTATCCTGGAGCTATGGCTGCTCTGTGTTACAGCTTCTCCCTCTGGGAAAAGTCGGGGACCCTGCCGGGGGTCCTTGGGAATGCCGCTATGCTTGGGATGTTTGACCCACAACGGAGACAGTCGCCTAAGGCTGGGGGTATCACCTCCGACCATCTTGGAGCTCTGGCTGGCCTGTGTTAGAGCTTTTTCCCCACCAGGGAACCAATACCTCCACGGAGGGAAAACCTGTATCGCAGCCCAGCCAAAACTCCAGGACGGCTGGAGATGATGTCCCCGGCTTTTGGCATCTGTCTCCCATGCGAGTCCACCATCCCCAAGTGCAGTGGCAGCCGCAGGGGGTCAAGTGGGATCCCCTTCATGGAGCGAAATTGTATAATGCAGGACAGCCCAGAACTTCAGGATGGTCAGGGGTGCTGTCCATGGCCTTGCGTGGCTGTCTCCCATGTGGGTCGACCGTCCCCAAGTCCAGCGGTAGTTCCAGGGAGCCCCTGCAGAGTCTCCATTCCTCCCCAGGGCAAAATCTTTAATGCAGCACAGCCAGAGGTGCAGCCTGGGATGGCGGACAGTCAACCCACGTGGGAGACAGCCGGCCCCCAGAGAAACACCAACATTTTGCTGGCATGCAGGGCAATTTGTGGCCTGACCCTGTATTTGTGTCCCAGCCCATCAAAATACCTCCCCAGACTGCCCAATCCCGCAGAGTCAAAAAGTTACTCGCATAATGTTGCAGCTCCTAGTGTAAAAAACATGTAAACAAAACAAAACACATTCATTACTTATGTTCAGCCCAGCAAAAACAAATCATAACTTTCACACTCCGATCACTGCCCCCCCCACTTTCAAGTCATCACTGGTGGTCTAGTGACCCTCACACCCCAGTAAAAACTCATTTGCCCCTTCTTAGGGGCATCATTTCTATTGAGAATATTAGTGACCATAACACCAGTTAACAGTATAATTCTAGGTTTGTGGATTTTGGTACGTCATTTCACTGCGGGATGTTTTTTTGCTGGATTTTTACCGCTATTTTTTTTAACGAAAAAAACCCATCTAATTCTTTTAGGCGGGGGGTTTGTAAATTATATATATGGGGTGTGGGTGTTTGTGAATAAATACTAATTAAAGAAACTGGCGCGGTTGGGGGGGATACCACCCCCCCAAAAAATATATTTTTTAAAAATTCGATGGGTTTTTTCATTTAAAAAATTGCGGTAAAAAACACCACAAGAAAACATCCTGCGATGAAATGACATGGAACCGTGGATTTTGGTCGACCCTGCCAAACTGGTTGAAAATTCCCCTGCCCCCTCCTCTCAATTTCTTTTATACCACCAACGGTAGATGGTGGGTTCGAGTCAGGCCATATTGGATTGTGTAAATGTTGGGGAGGTGGGTGGTGGAGGGGTGACTTACTCCACATTCTGACATTAAAAAAAGAATTAGGTACAAAACATTTGGAAAAAATGCAACTATTTTAGGTTCAATTTAAACACATAGATCCATAATTATGCCAATGGCTAAGATATCATACACGTTGGTCCAATTAAATGGTTAAGATAAATCTCGAATATGATAAATTAACGGATAATTTGAGTAATATAATAATGAAAATAAGGCCTACTTTAACAATATAAATACTTTCATGGAAAATAAATGAGTGAAAATATGAAACTGTCAATGAAAAGAATTACATATTTAGTACAACCATGAACTGAATGACAGCATAAAAAAAGGAGAGAACTGTGACCATGTTTCTAGGTGCGCACATGGGAATGAATGGAGCTATGAGGCCCTGGGGGGCCTGTACCTTCAGAAAGATAATAGCCAGTAGATAAGGTATTCCCTAGGCGTCTACCCTATCCACTTTATCCTTTGCCAGGTACCAGTCTGTAATTCAAGACCTGGTAGAGTTTTGAAGAATAAACAACTCTGCATTAGAAGGCCACAAGGTCTGTGGGTATCGTCTTTGATCCCACTGAAAGTATATTTGAACACACAGTCTGCAGGATGGACTGTGAAAAAGACCTACTTGAGCTTGAGGGTATGCAATGAAGTTGGCAGATGACGAGGTTCAAGGTTGGCAGAGTTATTGTGCAGCTGCCTGCAGGAGGCACCATGGTGGGGTCAGGCAGCTACCATGACAGCGCTGCTTGACTTCAAGTTGACAGCTGACAATTTATAACTGATACAAATCACTAGATCTGAAGGTGGTGAGTTACTCAGAAGAGCCAATCACTTTGTCACCTACACACAAGGACTTGGGCACATTAACACCCTTCATTTTCTTCCTTTTTCATTTTCAAAAGGGGCAGGACTAGACAGGGAGGCTTGGGTAGAAGGCCTAGTATGGGAGTTTGGAAAAAAGCATTGCAGTAAAGAGTGGAGTAAAAGAGGAAGAAGGAAGGAGAGTAAGACCTAAAGAGGTGGATGGTAGAGGAAGTTGAAAATGCGTCAAAAGAAGGGAAAGGGGAGAGTAACGTGAAGAGGGGGAAAGGAGAGAGATGGAAGGTGAGACACAAGAGAAAGGGGGAAATTAATTGGAAAACAGTTTGAAAGGTAGACAAAATCGGTGTAGGAAGATGAGGGCCACCGATGGAGGATCGTTTTGGGAGAGGTACCGAGGAAGAAAAGGGAGGTGGAGGAAGGAAGAAGTGCAGAAGGTGGACCCTTAGAATAAGGTGAATACTGTGGAAGAAGGCCTGTGCCCGTTAAGAGGTATGCTAGCTGGCGCCTGGTTGTACATCTTAACCTAATAACTAGCCCATCAAAAGTAGAAAGTGGTGGTGGAAAGACGAGGAGTGCAGTACCCTGGGTAAACCAACTTGACCATGGTTTAACTCTCAACACCAACGTGAGTGGTGCCTCTCTTCGGTTTCTGGCCCTGCTGATGCATCACATCATCCGTTTCTGGCCCCATGGAAAGGCCTATCTTTGTCTTCAAGCACAGGAGTGCCAGCGCGTCTTCAAGTCCAGGACAGATAAATGGTCTTTCTGGCCAGGAGAGAAAACAAATCTTCATGCCTAATAGGACCAATATGTTGTCAATCCTAGGAGGGTCAACCCATGCGCATAAACAGCACTAGAGTGGGACTAACTGAATCATTCACACTTGGCCATACAACTCTAGTTGAGTAGTATTAGAATACGGAAAGTGGCCATGGGAATAAAGTCCTCTAGAAGAAAGGGGGCCTCCTCACAGTGTTAGGCATGTCAGCAGAGTGAATGTTATGGTTGTGGAATGTGAACAGAAAACACTAGAAGAGAATGCAAGGCAAGTAATATGGTGTTTGGTGTAAGGTTGAGGACAGAGAGAGTTGTTACTGCATAAAGATGCACTAAAAAGAAATTAAGTCACACATACTGGCTGTGCCCTAGTTCACTTCCTTAACTGGTGATGAGTTGCGGCAATGTCAAAGACCCTGCACTTGCCATTGATTGTGTTTGCTCTGGCTGAGCATGTACAGGGTTAGTTGCGCAGTCGAATGGTGGCTCATTGGGACACTCCAGGCCTGTATTGGGGAGCATCTGGGCTGTGCGTGAGCCTATGAGGCACAGGAAGATCCCTAGCAGCATAGATGTGCATGTACACGACAGAACACATGATCCAAGGACGCATTGTCTGCTGTTGCCAGTTGTTACCTGGCAATTTGAGACATAAGGAGTTGACATGTCTGTTGCTTAGCAATATAACAAGCAGAAGGCCTTCACTGCGCACCATGCTGTGCCCATCCCACATGCAGTGTAGCGACCAAAAGAAACACTTGCACACATAAAGAAGGGAGCATGCCGTAGCATAATTGGCTGTTACTCTGAGAGGGGTTTTTTCATTGCACCTTAAAAGGGAGATTACAGACATTTGTCCCTGTGAACAAGGTGACAAATACCGTGGGCACGAAAATAGGGAAGCAACAGAAACAAATTCAGAGATTATGGCAAATATACCAGGCACTGGGTTATTCCTAGGTTATTAAATGGAAAGAAAGATTCCAGAAGTATATGTTGGCAGTATGTGGTAATAATTATTTGAGTAAAAAGAAAGTCACTGTTTCATTGTTGAGGTCGGGCTGGACAACAATTTCTTAAAACTACCTGAATGCATGGAGATGGGCAACCGACTCAGTTTGATATATGCGTAGCCAAGATGGATAAGCATTACGAGAAGGGAAATAACATTTTGGCTTGTTATCAATTTGCCATCAGACAGCAGAAATATTGTGAGACCATTGAGGAGTTATGTTACAGCACTGTGACGGTTGACAATAAGTGCTGTTTTGAACATTATTAGAAAGAGTACATTTGGGACAAGTTGAGGACAAAACAGGAGAGCAAGAGGTCCCCTCGTTGAATGGAAACTAGCCACTCACACTGAAGTAGCTATTTCCCATTAGAGAAAGGGCCCATCGACCTGCAAAGGCAGAAAGGTCCTCTCGTCTAATGGGAACTAGCCCACTCACACTGAAGGCGTTATTTCCCATTAGAGAAACGGCCCTCCGACCTGGAGAGGCAGAAAAGTCATAGGGCTGTTTCTCTAATAAATAGCTGCGTCAGTGTGAGTGGGCTAGTTCCCATTAGAGAAGAGGACCTTTCTGCCTCTGCCTCTGCAGGTCAGAAGGCCGTTTCTCTAATGGGAAATAGCTGCTTCAGTGTGAGTGAGCTAGTTCCCATTAGACAAGAGGACCTTTCTGCCTCTGCAGGTCACAGGGCCGTTTCTCTAATGGGAAATAGCTGCTTCAGTGTGAGTGGGCTAGTTCCCATTAGACAAGAGGACCTTTCTGCCTCTGCAGGTCACTGGGCCGTTTCTCTAATGGGAAATAGCTGCTTCAGTGTGAGTGGGCTAGTTCCCATTAGACGAGAGGAGCTTTCTGCCTCTCCAGTCAGAGGACCGTTTCTCTAATGGGAAATAGCTGCTTCAGTGTGAGTGGGCTAGTTCCCATTAGACGAGAGGACCTTTCTGCCTCTCCAGTCAGAGGACCGTTTCTCTAATGGGAAATAGCTGCTTCAGTGTGAGTGGGCTAGTTCCCATTAGACGAGAGGACCTTTCTGCCCCTGCAGGTCAGAGGGCCTCTTCTCTAATGGCAAATAGCTGCTTCAGTGTGAATGGGCTAGCTCCCATTAGACGAGAGGACCTTTCTGTCTCTCCAGGTCGGAGGGCCGTTATTCTAATGGGAAATAGCTGCTTCAGTGTGAGTGGGCTAGTTCCCATTAGACGAGAGGACCTTTCTGCCTCTGCAGGTCGGAGGGCCGTTATTCTAATGGGAGGTAGCTGCTTCAGTGTGAATGGGCTAGTTCTCATTAGACAAGAGGACCTTTCTGCCTCTGCAGGTCAGAGGGCTGTTTCTCTAATGGGAAGTAGCTGCTTCAGTGTGATTGGGCTAGTTCCCATTAGACGAGAGGACCTTTCTGTCTCTGCATTTGTAAGGCGCTTATACATCAAGTAAATTGTGTTTCAACGGACCCACAGGGTAACGGGGAGGGGACATGGGAGTGAAGAACAAATACAACAATGAAAGAAAGAGGCAGACCTACTAAGCCTTGTGAGCATTCAGAACGTGCAAGTGCAGAGAGAGAGAGAGAGAAGGAATGAGGGGGTCAGGGGTAAGTGATAGTTGTATCAAGAGGGAAGTCATACCTCTCAACTCACACGCTGTTGGCGGGTGTCACCTGCCACTTAGGCAGCTCTCTCACCCGCCAAGCTTGCTACACGCCCATAGGAATCAATGGGCTTTCACCCGCCAAATGTAAAATCGGGTGTTTTCACCCACCCAAGGGCCATGAAAAGTTGAGAGATATGGGAAGGGCTAGCATACATACCAACCCTCCTGATTTATTTATTTTTCACGTTCTCCCGCCTAAAATAATTCCAGCGCCAATGCAGACATGCCCTCTTCCTCTTTAAGGACGCTGGGGCTATTCCTTCTACTGCTATTTGTCAAACTTTGCAATCCAGGGTTCCTCAATAAACCAGAACCCATATTCCACCAGACACGCATTCTAAGCTGCTTGTGAGAGTTCAAATCCACTGGTACCGAAGAAGATCAGTATTCGAGAGAAGCTGGACCCTGGGAACCTGCCTATTCAGCTTTGTTTGTTATGTGCCTTACAGCTTTTTCCCCCTTACCTGGGCCGTCCCAGGAGGGGTCAGCTGATAGCTCCATCTCTGGGTAGTCACAGTGGCTTCCTCCCGTGGCAGGCCAGATCTACATTAAAGAAAAGGAGGAATCTTGTGGAGAAAAAAGAAGGCGGCAACTGCTGAAGACTTCAGCTCAGGTGAGGAGGAGGGGGAATTGTGGAAATCTGAGGAGGAAGACCACCCAGTTGACATTCTCATCAGACATCCAAGAGTGGATTCTCAACCTCCCCTTTGAAGGCATGGAGCTGTTCCACTCGTCTACGGACGACGAGTTGACTAAGAAAAGACATCCACACAAACAGTCAGGTGTTTAGCTAGTCTAACAAAACCTGGGCCCGAGCCCTTCTCTCATAGGCAGGGCAGGTCGGACCACAGGCCAAGAGCCTTTGGCGGATTCAGGGCTTTCCATGAAAGGAAGACCTGCCAGCTGGCAGATCTCCCAGGAGGAAGCAACAACGCACGACAGGGCTTTTTTCTTTGCTCACGCTCCTCACAGTCTCTGACAGCAAGAAACAATGATGTTCCGGTTGGGAACCACAACACTCCTGTTGAAGGCCGGTTGGCTATGTATGCAAACAACTGGAAGCATCTTTTCTCCAATCCCTGGATCCTCTCTGTGGTTTTGATGGGAATCATCCTTCATCTTCCTTCCCCTCTCCCTTGCTCCCCAATGCTACTCCAGATTGGCTCTCCTGCCCTCATGAAGGAGATCTTGCAACTGTGGAGCATGCAAGTGGTGCAGCCAGTGCCTCCCGGGTACAGTGGCTCTGGGTATTATTCCAAAATATTCACAGTAGTCAAGGAGAACCAGGCAGGCCTGAGGGTAGTTCTGGATCTGTCTTTCTTCAACCTCTCCCTACCCCTCGAACACTTCAAGATGATTACACCCACCCAGATAGTGGAGTCGCAGGAGACGGAATGTGTTCCTTAGACCTAAAAGATGCTTATCTGCATGTCCCCATCTTTCAGCCGCACAGGAAATTTCTGAGGTTCACGAACATGCGGACCATTTCCAATGTAAGGTCCTGACGTTTGGCTTCAACTCCGCCCCGTGTATTCACCAAGCTTATGAACACGGTGGCGGGTCTCCTCAGGTTGGAGGACCATATATAGCCATATCTGGACTGACTGGTGAGTACAGGTTCACCAGAAGGGGCTCTGCACTTGTGCCAGAGGTTAACAGATGTATTGTACCAGTTGGGCTTCTCCATCAAACAGACAAAGTCCCTGATTCGCCCCTCGAAGTCCCTCCTATTTCTAGGGACCAGGTGGGATACAGTAGCGCAGATAGTCTTTCCTACTGCCGAAAGGTTGCAGTAGCTTCACAAAGAGGCGTGCCATTTCTTGCTCAACTCTTCAACTTCAGAGTAGTGGTTTCAGCACTTGCTGGGGCTCATGGCATTGTGTGTACTGATGGTCCAGCATGCCAGACTAAAAAATGAGGCACATTCATCTTCATCCGGCGTCTTCAAGGGACCAGGATACAGGATCGCAGTCAGACAAACTTTTCATTCCACCTACACTTCACCCGGACTTGCAGTGGTGGCTCCTCAACAGCAATGTCTCAGTGGGTGTTCCGTTTGCCACGCCAAAGCTCTCGCTAGTGGCCACGATGGACTCGTCCCTCAAGAGTTGGGGGGTGACTCTGGAAACCCATTCCATTCATGGTTCATGGTCCAAGGCGGAGGCCCGTTCCCATATACATCTCCTGGAACTCAGGGCAGTGGGCTTGGCACTCAGAGCCTTTGGTTTCAGGTCTTAAAATCGTGGCAAAAATGGCTGTGAATACAAAATATAGCAGCAAAAATGCCATGGTTTTGTGCGCCACAATCATGTAAAGGATGCGGGGGACACCCCCGCAAACCCCAGACCCCTTTCAACCCCCGCTCCCCTTAAATGGTTTAATGTGGTACACCTTTTACCAGGTCAAACCACAGCATTTATGCCAGGATTTATTTTACCAGCGACATGTTTGCCGCAATTTTATTACCTGATAACGAGCCTTTCTTCCCCTAATCAGGGGCAATGCAGTTTTGGTCAGAACCGACAATTCAACCACAATGTTCTACCTGAACAAACAAGATGGAACCAGATTGAGGGCACTCTGCATGGAGGTGGTCACAATCTGGGAATGGACTCTGTCTCAGTGGGTTTGGCTCAAAACCGTACATCTCCCGGGGACAGAAATGCAGAAGCAGACAGAAACAGCAGGTTGGGCCCCAACACCTACGAATGGGAGTTGAGCAGCAGCTCCCTGACACCACTCTTCCACAAGTGGGGCAGCCCGGAGATCAACCTCTTCACGTTGCAGGACAATTACAAGTGCCCCTATTTCCATCATGGGCGGGGCAGGGTCTGGGCTCTTTTGGGAAAAAGTTCCAGCTATGTTGGGACAACCGCAGTTGGTATGCCTTCTCTCCCCCTCCATTACTCCAAAGGATCCGTCGCAATTTCAGAACCTCCTGCAGCTGCAGGTTGCTCCCAATAGCCCCTCAATGGCACGCAAGGCTGTGGTTTTCGGATCTGCAACAGCACATGTCGCAAAAGGCTGGTCCCTCTGCCACTCCCCAGCTTACACAGCAGCAGGGAGAGGTATAACACCTGGATCTGGGTAAGCTAGCCCTTGCAGCCCATCTCCTGATCAGCTGAGGCTTAAGCCGGCTCAATTGTCAGCTAATAACTGGAACATCATACAGGGGGCTAGAAAGCCGTCCACCCGCTCCCAACGCAAGAGCAAGTGGACCAGATTCTGTCATTGGGCGTGGGAGAAAGGGGTGGGTCCCCTCTCTTGCCCCTTGCACAATGTCCTCCCTCTCGTTTTTGTCCCATTACGGGGCACAAGTTGACACTTGCTGCACCTACTTAACGGCCGTGTGAGCCTACAAACATTCAGAAGAGGGAGTTTTTTCGGCAGCAAACCTGGTGGTCAAGGCTCACCTCAATGGCTTGTCACGACTGTTTCCACTGGTGCACAGGCCCCATCCCATCTGAGATGTGAACGTGGTGCTATCAGCTCTTCAGGGGAAACCTTTTGAGCAAGTGGATCTCAAGTAGGTAACTTTGAAGATGGTTCTGCTGGTGGTGCTCACCTCGGCACGTAGGATTAGTGAGTTGCAGGCCCAGTCAACTTGGGAGCCTTTCACAGTCTTTCACAATGACAAAGTGGTCCTTAGGAAACACCCTAAATTCTTGCCAAGAGTGGTCTCCCCCTTTCATCTGAATCAGGACATCTGTTTCCAGTTTTCTTCAGTAACCCTAAATCAGACGCAAAACAGGCTCTGTATTCCTTATATCTGCGGAGAATGCTCAAGTTCTACTTCTCCCGGTCAAAACAGCTCAGGAAAGCGGAGGCTCTGTTAGTCAGGTTTGGCAGCTCCACCCCAGTTACTCAGGCATCTAAAGCTTAGATCACTTGGTGGAAAATTCTGACCATTTCTGAGGCATACACGACCATGGGCAAAAAGGTGACTCCAGATATCCATGCACATGCGGCAAGGGCCAAAGCCACAGCGGTAGCTCTTCAGAGACTTGCTTCTTGGGAGGCTATCAGCAAGGATCGACTTGGGCCCCATCCTCAGCTTTCTGCATGCACTACTCTTTGGACACCAGCTCCCGGAGAGACGCAGAGTTGGGTCAGGCAGTTCTCAGGCACCGATTTGCTTCTACTTAGGCTCTCAGACGCTGCCCAATTCAGTATTTTCGGTGGAATCACCCACAAGGATGGAGGAAAGGGGATGGGATGTATGAGTAATAAAAGCTACTCACTGTAATGACTAGAGTACTCATAGTCCTAATTACCCTTTCCTCTATACGTCCCATCCACCATCCCCTGCTGGTACGCCATCGGCTACAATGTCAACTTAGTCAGGTTTATGAGCGTCCGATGTTTAAAAAGGGGACCGAAGTGAGGCGTTGGAGGGCGACCTAGTGGGCATTCCTACACCCAGGGCCACGCCCTTGTGCCCTATACAAAATCTAAAGGGGAAGCTCAATTTCTTTGCTACCGATAGGTTCTGGTACCGTCCCTATGCCGGCTGACACAACACACGGATGGAGGAAAGGGGACATAGGACCATGTGTACTCTGGCCACTACAGTCAGTAACGTTTATGTTTACACCAGAGGTGTCCAACTTCAGAAACAAATCATGTCAGGGTCAGATATGGCACTGCCATGATTTGCACCTCCTCCGGCACCCATTTCAAAAGGCGCAGGGGGATGAACCTTGTTGCTGGGAATTTTCAAATGCATAGTTTGTATATTCGAGATGCGCTTTAAAAATATGGTTATATGTGATTTTACCATTTTTATAACCACAACTGAGAAAAATATCGAATTCCCCTTTTCAGCACTGCCTGCATTCACAATCTATGGAGTCAGCATGCCCGCTTGTGGGTCTTCCAATAACGAGTTTGTGTTGCTAAAATGTTTGTAAGGTCACTGTCCTTTCCCTCAACCAACAGGCAAAGTATCAACACCTGACTTAAAATTCCTCTTTTTGGGGGGTGAGGGGGTGACCACCAGTACCGCCTTTCCCTCTTCTCCCCCTGAAGAGCCCATAGTTCTTCCCTTTTTTTAACTGAACTGTACCTAGACATGTTTTTGATATCAAATTTCAACTTGCAAATCTCTATTTTTACATGCAACCCTCAGTTCAATGTTTTTTTAACTGTTATTTTAGAATTTCATTATTATTACACCTTCTATTATTGACTATTTCTTCCTGCAACGTAATCACTGGTTACCAAAAAAATGCCTCCTTACCTGTGCAAAAGGGGGGCATCTGAATGAGGGCATCTAAGAAGCTCTTCAAAGCGTTATCTTTTATCACTAATGTGCAGTGGTGTCAGATAGTCCATTGTTGTAAGACAAGGTCTGTGTGCAGTCTGTACCAGAGAGTTTGGGAAGAGTTGCATCTAACCTCATGTCCGAACTTGGTCTCTCCATGTAACCCCTCTAGCCTCCATTGCACCAGTTGCACAACCCCTGCGCCTCATCTCCAAAGAAATCCAGACTGTGACCTCCAATCACTCTAGCCTTGCCCCAGATGGTTCCACTCTGCACCCTTTTCTGGTATCCTTAGTATCTGTCATGAACCGCCGCCTGCGCCCATTCTGGACTTCGTGGTCCCTGACCCATAGAGGACTGAATTCTGTGATCGTTCCAACATGGCCGTTTGGTGCGGTATGCAGCTCGCCAGTCTTTACGCGGTACGTTCAACATTCTACAAAGCAGACACACCCCTGCGGCTCTGCGCGTCTCAACGCTACCGCTCGGAGCCGTCTGACGTGTGTTGCCGAAGTTCGCCCGGAACTTCCTTCCTAGTCCTGTCTCCCGATTCCTTGAATCTACTTCCTCCCTTTCCTTTCCTCGAACTTACCTTACGATTCTTCCGGGATCCTCGCCTGTGCTCGAGTCACGGCGTTCCGTGCCTCCAAGCTCGGACTTAGTCTCCTTCCTGGTTCCTGGTACTAGACATCCGACAGCCTCCTGGAGTAGGACTGCTATCCCCACGCTGGAACCAGACGACCAGCCCATGGGTCTCTACAAATCCCGGACCGTGCAAAAGAAATCATCAAAGAAGGTCGCAAGCAAGGAAAGTCAGGTGAGAAGGGGAGAGACTTGTGATAGATTGAGACGCCTAAAAAACGATACAAATACAGAGATGTAAGCCTCGGTTCAAGACCTCATGCAAGGAATGCAGGAAGTCCGGAACCTTAAGGCAGAGAACGCTGCTTTAAAGCAGCTACTCTTGTCTCGTGACTCTGCTACTAAAGAAAGTGTCTTATTGGGAGGAGTGGTGGACAAATATGATGGCTCTTAAAAGAACCTTCGTGCCTTCCTTGACTCATGTTTGGTGCATTTCACCTTCAAGCCCTACTACTTTTCCACCCCAAGAGCCAAGGTGGGGTTTATGATCTCACACCTCACCGGTAATGCCTTAACCTGGGCAACCCCCTAGTCAATTCGGGCGACGCCCTCCTTGATGATTATGATGGATTTGTGGAAGCCCTAAAAGCCATGTTTGAACGCCCAGAGCTTGTTTACAGCGCTCAGGAACGACTACTTGAATTTCAACAAGGATCCCAGGATCTACTTACCTATGTGACCCGCTTTAAACAACTTGTAAAAGAGGGTGATTGGTCCCAAGAAGCCAGCTTCACCCTCTTTCGAAGAGGCCTAAATGAAGAAATAAAGGACGACCTAGCCAGGGTAGCTCGCCCAAGCTCCTCCCAGGCCCTCATGGACCTCTCCCTACAAATTGACTTTCGTATCCAGGAAAGAAAGGCAGAGAAAAGAAAGTCTAAGTCAAAATCTCAAAAGGTTGCCACAGACCATTCATACAGATCAGAGCCCGCAGCTTCTCCAACCTCGGATCCAGAACCCATGCAACTGGGGGCCTTCCGTGGACCCATTACCCCACAAGAAAGGGTGCGCTGGATTCACACTGGACTGTGCATGTACTGCGCCTCCGATAAACACCTTGTGAGAGACTGCCTTATCGCTCCACCACAGCGTTCGGCAAACGCCAGCTCCCGATCCTACATGGGCCACAGTTTCGGGAGAAAAGTGTCTGCTCCTCATCAATTCCTTCCTTGAACTCTCCTGGACAAAACAATCTTGTGATTCTACAGGCTTTCCTATCACCTTCCAAGAAAGAATCCTACCCCATTTGGCATTAGTGGATTGCAGAGCCATGGGCATATTCATAAATCATGATTGGGTCACTAGTCACAACATCCCCCACGAAACACGAGAGACTGTGCAACCTGTTGAAGCTATTGATGGGAGACCCTTATCTTCAGGACCCATAACCCTTCAAACCAAAGAGATTCTTCTTTCTATAAATCACCACCAAGAAAGGATTAAATTTGATATCATAAAATCTGCCCACTATCCAATGGTTCTAGGCATGCCCTGGTTACAGAAGCATAACCCCTATATCAACTGGGCAGCAGACTCCTTATTTCTTGGTTCAGAACATTGTATGTCCCACTGTTTGTCCCCAATCACTTTACCAAGTTCCTCTGAAGACTCTCAAGAAACTCAGCAAATTTCAGTCACCGTCTCTAACATTATCCGGATTCCTGGGCCTACCAGGCATACACAGATGTATTCTCAACAGCAATTGTTCAAGCTCTGCCACCCCACAGACCAGAGGATTGTGCCATTGACACTGAACCTTCAGCCGTGATCCCTATCGGAAGAATGTTTATTCTGTCAGAACCAGAAAAAAGGACCCTCCAGGAATACCTGGACACCAACTTGGAAAATTGAACCATTCGACCATCCAAGTCCCCAGCGGGCGCTTCCCTTTTCTTCGTTCCTACGAAGGATTCCAAGGAGCTCAGGCCGTGTTTGGATTACCGTGGCCTTAACCAATGCACTCTCAAGGATCGTTACCCATTGCCTCTCATCTCGGATATCCTGGAAGCAGTGAGAGGTGCAGTCATCTTTACAAAACTAGATCTCAGGGGTGCCTACCATCTTATTTGTATAAAAGAAGGTGATGAATGGAAAACAGCCTTTAGAACACCCTTCGGCCATTTTGAATACTTGGTCATGCCCTTTGGACTTGCTAATGCCCCTGCAAATTTTCCAACGTTTCATGGATCGGGTCTTTTCTGATATGTTGTTCCTCTTCGTCATTGTATACTTAGACAACATACTGATCTACTCCAAGGACAATTGAAACACAAAGAGCACGTAAGGGCAGTCTTACAACATTCACAAGAACACAAGCTCCTGGCCAAACCCGAGAAATGTCTTTTCCATGTATCAACTGTTCACTATCTCGGATTCGTTCTTAGCCCAAAGGGGATAGGCATGGATTCTTCCAAGGTTGACTCCATTCTGTCTTGGCCTGTTCCGACCACTGTACAACAAATTCACTCCTTCCTGGGGCTTGCTAATTTCTACAGGATGTATACCTGCGTTCTCTGAGATTGTGCATCCCATTGTCACACTATTAAAGAAAGATACCCCCTTTCATTGGACCTCAGCCCAAGATTCGGCATTTCAACGGTTGAAGTCGGAGTTCACACAAGCTCCCATCTTAGCTCAACCCGACACTGACCGACCTTTTCTGGTTGAAACTGATGCCTCCAACTACGCCATCGGGGCAGTCCTGAGACAGGAACTTGGCGACAAGTTAGAACACCCCATCGCCTATCTCTCCCGCACCTTGACTCCCAGTGAAACTCATTATTCCGTCCTCGAGAAGGAATTGTTAGCCATTCGTCAAGCCTTCACTGAATGGCATCATCTCCTTCTGGGAGCCAAACACCCGGTACAAGTCCGCACAGACCATCAGAATCTTCAAGTCCTACAATCCCAGGAATGTAGAAACAAAACTCAGAACCCTGGAAGGAGTTTAAGAAGAACAATCAGTGGAATCTCAAATCAAAAGACGGATATCCCTTCAAGGACAATCGACTGGTAATCCCTACTCCTGGAATGAGACAAAAAAAATCACAAGCCTATGCCATGATACTCTCCATTCAGGACACCGTGGCATAATCAACACCCTCCATCTTATACAAAGACAGTTTTGGTGGCCAAGGATGAAGGATGACATCAAGATCCATGTACAGACTTGTGCAGTCTGTAATCAGAACAAACATGACAATAAAAGACCAGCAGGTCTCCTACTCCAACCAGCACTACCAACAAGACCCTGGGAAATCATTGCCAGAGACTTTATTGTAGAACTACCTTCTTCCAGTGGCTACACGACTATAATGGTTACCATTGATTTGTTCACACATATGGCTCATTTTACGCCTCTATACAAACTACCATCCTCATCTGAACTCGCTGGGATTTTTCTAGAACACATATTCCGGCTTCATCGATTACCTTCCAAAATCATTTCCGACAGAGGACCCCAGTACATATCCCAGTTCTGTAAACAGCTATATTGTATATTGGGAATTCAACGTGCACTGTCTTCGGGTTATCACCCACAGACCAATGGTGCTACCGAACAAGTAAACCAAACCCTGGGACAGTATCTTCGTTGTTTCACCACCAAAGTCCAGAATGATTGGTCACTCTTAATACCTGTGGCCGAGTTCGCATAAAACAATTCGGATCATTCTGCTATCAAGACCAGTCCTTTCTTCTGTAGTCAAGGATTTCATCCTTCAGTCCTACCATCCGTTCTCCCACATCCTACCCCAGTTCCGGCGGTTGATTCCTGGATTGAAACACTAATCAATGTGCACAAAGAAGCAAAGGAACACCTAGAAAAGGCCCGAAGAGACATGAAACAATATGCAGACTCCAAAAGAAGGCCTGGGCCTTCCTATTCAATTGGTGTTGAGGTCTGGTATTCCTCAAAACTCCTTCCTCGGCACCTACGACCAAATAAATTGGCTCCCAGGTATTACGGACCCTTTTCTATAAAGGAAATTGTTAATCCAGTGGCCTTTCGACTCCGACTACCAGAGTCATGGAAAAGGATTCATCCAGTCTTCCACACTTTTGTTAAAACCATATGTTCAGCCCTCTCGAACTGCTCCAAGATCCACCCCATTGATTATCAATGACCAACTCGAATATGAGGTCTCCAGAAATTGTGACGTGAGGTACCGACGTGGTCAACTACAGTATTTGGTCGAGTGGAAAGGTTATCCTCCCAGTGAGCGCACCTGGGAACCTGTGTCAAACATGAATGCCCCCCGGCTGATACGAAGATACCATCTCATCCATCCAGGCAAACCCAGAGGAGCTGGGTTTCGGAGGAGGCATACTGTTGTGAACCGCCGCCTGCGCCCATTCTGGACTTCGTGGTCCCTGACCCATAGAGGACTGAATTCCGTGATCCTTCCAACATGGCCATTTGGTGTGGAACGCAGCTTACCAGTCTTTACGCGCTACGTTCAACATTCTACAAAGCAGACACACCCCCGCGGCTCTGCGCGTCTCAACGCTACCGCTCGGAGCAGTCTGACGTGTCACTAATCACTAATAACTAATGTGCAGTGGTGTCAGATAGTCCATTGTTGTAAGACAAGGTCTGTGTGCAGTCTGTACCAGAGAGTTTGGGAAGAGTTGCATCTAACCTCATGTCCGAACTTGGTCTCTCCATGTAACCCCTCTAGCCTCCATTGCACCAGTTGCACAACCCCTGTGCCTCATCTCCAAAGAAATCCAGACTGTGACCTCCAATCACTCTAGCCTTGCCCCAGATGGTTCCACTCTGCACCCTTTTCTGGTATCCTTAGTATCTGTCATGAACCGCCGCCTGCGCCCATTCTGGTCTTCGTGGTCCCTGACCCATAGAGGACTGAATTCTGTGATCGTTCCAACATGGCCGTTTGGTACGGTATGCAGCTCGCCAGTCTTTATGCGCTACGTTCAACATTCTACAAAGCAGACACACCCCTGCGGCTCTGCGCGTCTCAACGCTACCGCTCGGAGCCGTCTGACGTGTGTTGCCGAAGTTCGCCCGGAACTTCCCTCCTAGTCCTGTCTCCTGATTCCTTGAATCTACTTCCTCCCTTTCCTTTCCTCGAACTTACCTTACGATTCTTCCAGGATCCTCGCCTGTGCTCGAGTCACGGCGTTCCGTGCCTCCAAGCTCGGACTTAGTCTCCTTCCTGGTTCCTGGTACTGGACATCCGACAGCCTCCTGGAGTAGGACTGCTATCCCCACGCTGGAACCAGACGACCAGCCCATGGGTCTCTACAAATCCCGGACCGTGCGAAAGAAATCATCAAAGAAGGTCGCAAGCAAGGAAAGACAGGTGAGAAGGGGAGAGACTTGTGACAGATTGAGACGCCTAAAAAACGATACGAATACAGAGATGTAAGCCTCGGTTCAAGACCTCATGCAAGGAATGCAGGAAGTCCGGAACCTTAAGGCAGAGAACGCTGCTTTAAAGCAGCTAGTCTTGTCTCGTGACTCTGCTACTAAAGAAAGTGTCTTATTGGGAGGAGTGGTGGACAAATATGATGGCTCTTCAAAGAACCTTCGTGCCTTCCTTGACTCATGTTTGGTGCATTTCACCTTCAAGCCCTACTACTTTTCCACCCTAAGAGCCAAGGTGGGGTTTATGATCTCACACCTCACCGGTAATGCCTTAACCTGGGCAACCCCCCTAGTCAATTCGGGCGACGCCCTCCTTGATGATTATGATGGATTCGTGGAAGCCCTAAAAGCCATGTTTGATCGCCCAGAGCTTGTTTACAGCGCTCAGGAACGACTACTTGAATTTCAACAAGGATCCCAGGATCTACTTACCTATGTGACCCGCTTTAAACAACTTGTAAAAGAGGGTGATTGGTCCCAAGAAGCCAGCTTCACCCTCTTTCGAAGAGGCCTAAATGAAGAAATAAAGGACGACCTAGCCAGGGTAGCTCGCCCAAGCTCCTTCCAGGCCCTCATGGACCTCTCCCTACAAATTGACTTTCGTATCCAGGAAAGAAAGGCAGAGAAAAGAAAGTCTAAGTCAACATCTCAAAAGGTTGCCACAGACCATTCATACAGTTCAGAGCCCGCAGCTTCTCCAACCTCGGATCCAGAACCCATGCAACTGGGGGCCTTCCGTGGACCCATTACCCCACAAGAAAGGGTGCGCCGGATTCACACTGGACTGTGCATGTACTGCGCCTCC
Source organism: Ambystoma mexicanum (assembly GCF_040938575.1). NCBI lineage: Eukaryota > Metazoa > Chordata > Amphibia > Caudata > Ambystomatidae > Ambystoma > Ambystoma mexicanum. Next base: position 269,676,400 of record NC_090937.1, read on the forward strand.
GATAAACACCTTGTGAGAGACTGCCTTATCGCTCCACCACAGCGTTCGGCAAACGCCAGCTCCCGATCCTAGATGGGCCACAGTTTCGGGAGAAAAGTGTCTGCTCCTCATCAATTCCTTCCTTGAACTCTCCTGGACAAAACAATCTTGTGATTCTACAGGCATTCCTATCACCTTCCAAGAAAGAATCCTACCCCATTTGGCATTAGTGGATTGCAGAGCCATGGGCATATTCATAGATCATGATTGGGTCACTAGTCACAACATCCCCCACGAAACACGAGAGACTGTGCAACCTGGTGAAGCTATTGATGGGAGACCCTTATCTTCAGGACCCATAACCCTTCAAACCAAAGAGATTCTTCTTTCTATAAATCACCACCAAGAAAGGATTAAATTTGATATCATAAAATCTGCCCACTATCCAATGGTTCTAGGCATGCCCTGGTTACAGAAGCATAACCCCTATATCAACTGGGCAGCAGACTCCTTATTTCTTGGTTCAGAACATTGTATGTCCCACTGTTTGTCCCCAATCACTTTACCAAGTTCCTCTGAAGACTCTCAAGAAACTCAGCAAATTCCAGTCACCGTCTCTAACATTATCCGGATTCCCGGGCCTACCAGGCATACACAGATGTATTCTCAACAGCAATTGTTCAAGCTCTGCCACCCCACAGACCAGAGGATTGTGCCATTGACACTGAACCTTCAGCCGTGATCCCTATCGGAAAAATGTTTATTCTGTCAGAACCAGAAAAAAGGACCCTCCAGGAATACCTGGACACCAACTTGGAAAATTGAACCATTCGACCATCCAAGTCCCCAGCGGGCGCTTCCCTTTTCTTCGTTCCTACGAAGGATTCCAAGGAGCTCAGGCCGTGTTTGGATTACCGTGGCCTTAACCAATGCACTCTCAAGTATCGTTACCCATTGCCTCTCATCTCGGATATCCTGGAAGCAGTGAGAGGTGCAGTCATCTTTACAAAACTAGATCTCAGGGGTGCCTACCATCTTATTCGTATAAAAGAAGGTGATGAATGGAAAACAGCCTTTAGAACACCCTTCGGCCATTTTGAATACTTGGTCATGCCCTTTGGACTTGCTAATGCCCCTGCAATTTTCCAACGTTTCATGGATCGGGTCTTTTCTGATATGTTGTTCCTCTTCGTCATTGTATACTTAGACAACATACTGATCTACTCCAAGGACCATTGAAACACAAAGAGCACGTAAGGGCAGTCTTACAACATTCACAAGAACACAAGCTCCTGGCCAAACCCGAGAAATGTCTTTTCCATGTATCAACTGTTCACTATCTCGGATTCGTTCTTAGCCCAAAGGGGATAGGCATGGATTCTTCCAAGGTTGACTCCATTCTGTCTTGGCCTGTTCCGACCACTGTACAACAAATTCACTCCTTCCTGGGGCTTGCTAATTTCTACAGGATGTATACCTGCGTTCTCTGAGATTGTGCATCCCATTGTCACACTATTAAAGAAAGATACCCCCTTTCATTGGACCTCAGCCCAAGATTCGGCATTTCAACGGTTGAAGTCGGAGTTCACACAAGCTCCCATCCTAGCTCAACCCGACACTGACCGACCTTTTCTGGTTGAAACTGATGCCTCCAACTACGCCATCGGGGCAGTCCTGAGACAGGAACTTGGCGACAAGTTAGAACACCCCATCGCCTATCTCTCCCGCACCTTGACTCCCAGTGAAACTCATTATTCCGTCCTCGAGAAGGAATTGTTAGCCATTCGTCAAGCCTTCACTGAATGGCATCATCTCCTTCTGGGAGCCAAACACCCGGTACAAGTCCGCACAGATCATCAGAATCTTCAAGTCCTACAATCCCAGGAATGTAGAAACAGTCGCCAAGCCCGTTGGGCCTTCTTTTTTGCCTAATACCAATTTCAAATCCATCATTTTCCTGGAACACATAACATTATTGCCGATGCCTTATCCAGACATCCTGATTACGAAACCCTTGAGGACCGGACCTTTCCTAAGATGTTTCCCAACTCAATATTTGTTGCTCAAGCAAATCACTCTCCTGGAGGATATTCGAGCCCAAACTCAGAACCCTGGAAGGAGTTTAAGAAGAACAATCAGTGGAATCTCAAATCAAAAGACGGATATCCCTTCAAGGACAATCGACTGGTCATCCCTACTCCTGGAATGAGACAAAAAAATCACAAGCCTATGCCATGATACTCTCCATTCAGGACACCGTGGCATAATCAACACCCTCCATCTTATACAAAGACAGTTTTGGTGGCCAAGGATGAAGGATGACATCAAGATCCATGTACAGACTTGTGCAGTCTGTAATCAGACAAACATGACAATAAAAGACCAGCAGGTCTCCTACTCCAACCAGCACTACCAACAAGACCCTGGGAAATCATTGCCAGAGACTTTATTGTAGAACTACCTTCTTCCAGTGGCTACACGACTATAATGGTTACCATTGATTTGTTCACACATATGGCTCATTTTACGCCTCTATACAAACTACCATCCTCATCTGAACTCGCTGGGATATTTCTAGAACACATATTCCGGCTTCATCGATTACCTTCCAAAATCATTTCCGACAGAGGACCCCATTACATATCCCAGTTCTGTAAACACCTATATTGTATATTGGGAATTCAACGTGCACTGTCTTCGGGTTATCACCCACAGACCAATGGTGCTACCGAACAAGTAAACCAAACCCTGGGACAGTATCTTCGTTGTTTCACCACCAAAGTCCAGAATGATTGGTCACTCTTAATACCTGTGGCCGAGTTCGCATACAACAATTCGGATCATTCTGCTATCAAGACCAGTCCTTTCTTCTGTAGTCAAGGATTTCATCCTTCAGTCCTACCATCCGTTCTCCCACCTCCTACCCCAGTTCCGGCGGTTGATTCCTGGATTGAAACACTAATCAATGTGCACAAAGAAGCAAAGGAACACCTAGAAAAGGCCCGAAGAGACATGAAACAATATGCAGACTCCAAAAGAAGGCCTGGGCCTTCCTATTCAATTGGTGATGAGGTCTGGTATTCCTCAAAACTCCTTCCTCGGCACCTACGACCAAATAAATTGGCTCCCAGGTATTACGGACCCTTTTCTATAAAGGAAATTGTTAATCCGGTGGCCTTTCGACTCCGACTACCAGAGTCATGGAAAAGGATTCATCCAGTCTTCCACACTTTTGTTAAAACCATATGTTCAGCCCTCTCGAACTGCTCCAAGATCCACCCCATTGATTATCAATGACCAACTCGAATATGAGGTCTCCAGAAATTGTGACGTGAGGTACCGACGTGGTCAACTACAGTATTTGGTTGAGTGGAAAGGTTATCCTCCCAGTGAGCGCACCTGGGAACCTGTGTCAAACATGAATGCCCCCCGGCTGATACGAAGATACCATCTCATCCATCCAGGCAAACCCAGAGGAGCTGGGTTTCGGAGGAGGCATACTGTTGTGAACCGCCGCCTGCGCCCATTCTGGACTTCGTGGTCCCTGACCCATAGAGGACTGAATTCCGTGATCGTTCCAACATGGCCATTTGGTGTGGAACGCATCTTACCAGTCTTTACGCGCTACGTTCAACATTCTACAAAGCAGACACACCCCCGCGGCTCTGCGCGTCTCAACGCTACCGCTCGGAGCAGTCTGACGTGTGTTGCCGGAGTTCGCCCGGAACTTCCTTCCTAGTCCTGTTTCCCGATTCCTTGAATCTACTTCCTCCCTTTCCTTTCCTCGAACTTACCTTACGATTCTCTCAGGATCCTCGCCTGAGCTCGAGTCACGGCATTCCGTGCCTCCAAGCTCGGACTTAGTGTCCTTCCTGGTTCCTGGTACTGGACATCCGACCGCCTCCTGGAGTAGGACCGCTATCCCCACGCTGGAACCAGACGACCAGCACACGGGTCTCTACAAATCCCGGACCGTGCGAAAGAAATCATAAAAGAAGGTCGCAAGCAAGGAAAGACAGGTGAGAAGGGGAGAGACTTGTGACAGTATCTTTTCCAGGGTGTGCAGTAGCACCTGGAGCGTACGAAGTGTTGGACGGAATTACCACAATAACTGATTTCAGGCCCAAATAACCGAACAGACTCAAAGAATATGGCAAAATACTACTTTATTAACAATTCAATAAAGTAGGTAAGCCTGGCAAGCATAACAAGTCGCAGTGGAGTATTTCTGTTACACAAAAGACGTTATACCTCGATGTACGTCAGCTAGGACGTCATCCTACGTGGCAAACAGTAAAAACCTATTGAGCGGAGGGATTGGTTACGGGAACACATATACCTATGCTAAAGTGAGAGGTTCTGTTCTACGGCCTTTATTGCATGAAATGGGCTTTGTGCAATATCGGCCAGCTCTAATATACCCATTGTGGGCCGACTCACCTCACGTGGGCTGGTCCTTGCTCACATACCTAAAATCAGCACTTTATTTGAGAAAACATATGCTCAGAAGTAGGACACGAACAGTGAATCTGTATGACTATTAAAATGTTTGGACGCAAATTCCTATAGGCTTTTTAGAGACTTTATAAATTCTATTTTTATTGTAATACATCTGAATGGTAGTTTGTATTTTGTACTGTTTTTATGGAATGTGCTTTCCGAAATAAACAATGATGATGATATATACCTATAGTTCATTTGGGTGTTAGTAACATCATTGGCTGCCCCTTATCAATTAGGCATGCCTTGAACTACCTCTAACTTCATATAAAACAAATAATAGTAGAATAATAACAGCGGATTGGTTTCTGCAACAATGCATTGTCCATCATCACATCGGCCATCCTGATTGATGGCTATTACCTCCACCTTGGACATTCGGCTTAACAGCACGTAAGCAAAACAAAACCCAGGTGCGGGGAACATCATCAGACAATTAGCCTACCATCTCTCATCAGTTAGGCCCTAAATCACGTCTTTGCAGTTGACCTTGCTGACTGTTCTCTTCCTCAGAATGTTAAAAGGAAGAGAAGGTACATTGCTATCTTCGTTTGGAGCCTGCATGAATAGACCTTGTTTTGAGGTCTTGCACCACGTGTGAGGAGACCATGATTTGTCCTCCTATACTTCCATTTAGTGCCATTTGATTCAATTATATCGGGTGCCATTACTGTCTTCAGCCTCTGGAGACTTGGTTGTTCCGTTTTTCATATGCTTTCTGCATTTTCGATTGTCCAATTCTTAGCATTAGCAAATGTTCACCCCTTTACTTAATCAACGAGAAATATGTCGAACATACATGGCTTATCCTCTTCAACTCCTTTCATGCCTTGCAGTTGCTTCTTGCTGTGGCATCCTTGTTTCTAAGCCAAACAAATATCCTTTGTTGATGCACAATTCTGTACTCCAGCACCTTTCAGCCCTGCAGCCTTAGTTTTTCTCCTTGAGGCTTCCAGCTTACTATTATACAAAACCAACATCCATTTTCTCAACATGGCTGCTTTATCCACGTTCTAGTTCCTACGTTTAGCAAGCTTCTATGTCTCATCTACCTTGCGTTTTTGCATATATACACATCTACTGCATTTCTTCTCAGCATATATATATATATTTTATTTATGGATATAGTTCATAAGAACTTTCACATACAACAAATAACATATTATAAATACATATTTCTTTCATATCACCATAAAAGACAAATATCACATACATTTCATATTTGCAAATCAGATAAATATATCATAACAGGATATAAAAGAAACAACAGTTATCACTAAAAATCACCTTGCGTTTCTGCGTATATACACATCTACTGCATTTCTTTTCACTTATCTTCTCTGCATATATGATTTCCTTGTATTTGCATATTCGTTTACTTTGTTACTTCAGTTACATCGTTATTCTTTAAGTGCTTGTGTATCATTTCAGTGCACCCTTGTTTCTTCTTTTCATGGCGTCACTTTATACCCGTCAAACTTTACTTGCAGTTCCTCTATGTCAACTGGTATCTGCAGACTTTCTTCTACCACATCAGTTCAAGGGTACATTCGATACAGTTGCCTGAGCGCATAACGTTTTTCATATTTCTGATGCGTTATTGGAATAATGCCAGGTGTCATGCATTGCTTTCTGCATTTGGCATGCATTTGGCTGTTCTTCCAATATGACAGAGGTCAGGGAGTGGGCTCCATGAGTGACATGTACATCTGCTTCTCTACAAGGGTGTTGTTGAAAGGTGGGAGGACTAGTTCAGTGCTTCAATCAGTTCCTGGGCAGAAACAGTGAGTTAAGCCCGACACTGACCAAAACTGGGCCTTTGCCTATCTGCCTTAATTAGCCATCAAGTTCAAGAATTATTACGTAACTAGAAACCCTCACAAGGTATTTAAGAAAATCAGGTGACAGCATTGTCTCAAATGCAACCTTTTTCACTGTTCGCTCCGGACATTTCAAATGACATTTTAAGACAGGAGATGGGCAGGTTGTGAAGGTTTTGTTAGTGGATGGAATACATGCAGAGTGTTGATGAGTGTCTGGCTGTTTGCCGCTTGCTGGCAGTATTGTTTCTACAGAGAACTCGTATTGGCAGACACAGGAAGCACTTAGACTTCAAAGACACTATCATAGCGCCAAGCGTTTGCAGAGTTTCGACAAGTGTTCTGGCTGTTTGCTGCTGTTCGCTGATGACAGCAGCTCTGAATAAGCAGATGATACTTTAGGAACACCATGCCGACAGAGCGGACTGCCTCTTTCCTTGACACTAGTGAGTGCGGAGAGATTGAACTGAGCGAATGAGAGCGGCTCCTGATTCAAATGTATACAACGTGCTACTTGTTTGAATTTTGTGAACTAATAGTGAACTTTTTGTAGTGGCCACTTGCTTTCACTAGCTCTTACCTGCTGAGATTCGTGGATATTTGTGGATACCTACTCTTGTGGACCTCGTTTGACCTACTCAGCCATTTACCATATGAATGGGCTAAGGAGCTAGGTGAGAAAATTATACTCGCTTGCTTTCCACTAAATTGAAGTGTATAAGTAACTGCCTAGAGGTTGGACTTCGACCTAATTTTGAGTGGTGACTGGTAGGCTTAGTACCCTTTGAGCCGCTCTTGTGAACTCTTGTATATTGCTGGGCTTAGCATTTTCTGTATAAGTTTTTGCGGCAGCTAGAATGCCAAAGCAACAAGCTCGTCGGGTGAGGGCGGCGCACGCTGCCAAGCATGTTGCTTTCGCACCGCCAGATACTGGAGATAAGCGGGCCGGTATCATGCAGCCTATTCACAATGAAGATGAGGTAGTAATCTCACGGGACCTCTCTAAATTGAGGGACTCTAAGCTATTGCGTGTGGTGAACATTGTTGAGGAGAATAGAAGTGTTCTCCCACAATACTCATCTCGCTCCTGCTCTCAGAAGACTTTTGGAATGTCCAAGTTAAATCAGCCCCTAAAAGGATTACAAAGAGCGCTAACTTTTTTTCAGCATGTGATGAACACTAGCAAATTTAAAGGGTTTTTGCCACGAACTTGCATCAGCGCTCAAGGCCTCCGTGCCCTATTTGGGCTCTAAAACTAATGAATCTGTGGTCATGGCATTGGTGCCTCAAAAACCAGCCTCATTACCATTGATCATCTTGGAGTCTGAGAATCCTGAGGAGGTTGACGAGATCTCTGGCATGTTGCCCTTGAATTGCCCTGTTGGAAGGACGCTGTCTGAACGGGGCATGGCCTACCCCATAGACTTGGCTGAATTAACTGTTCCCTTAGGATCCATTGTTATGGAGGCAGACTTTCATATACCTCCACCTATGTCACACAGCAATTTCTCTCCACTGGTGCAAAATCTGGTACCGAACTCGATACCCCCAATCCCTATATTTATAGACATGGACATACACATTCCTAACCCTATGCCATTCAACACTTCTTCACCGTTGGTGCCTAACTTGGCACCCAGTTTTATTTCTCGGAGTCTCCAGTGGTGGACTTGAACAGCGTTGCACTAGACAGCACAATCATGTTTGGAATCCTTGAAGAACGTCTAACTATGATTGCTGAAAAATGCAATGATTTGACAAATAAACTATACTTTGCAAAGTACAAGGCCTAACTACCCGGATTGCTGTCACTATTGAGTCCCAAGCCATTGCCCTAGACAAAATCACTGCATGTACTGCCTCACACAGTAAGCTGCTCCCTGCAAACAGTGAATGCAGTAAGGGAGAACAGGTGCCTTGCAATCATGAGGAGTCTAGCAAGGATGATTGTGTGATAAATGTTGGTTGGTATAAACAAAAGCCTAAGCGATCCATTAGGCAGGCAGTAATGTATCAGGACCTACAGTCTAAATGGAAAAGGAAAAAGGGGTTAGTTGAAAATAGAAATATGGTAGACGAATCCTCAGTACACCCGATGGCCAAGGTTGCCACTGGTAATGCTCTAACAGCGGTCTATATGGGGCCCGCTAAAGGAGAAAGCTGCATGAATCCCAAGATCATACTGGCTGTGTGTGTGATTAACTCCTGTTTTACTACAAAAGAGAGTGAGGAGGTCCTACAGACCTGCCCTGCCAAAAAGAACAGGGGGAATATATGCTCTTATGCCAACTCGGTGCAGGCACACCCATCAAAAGATCAGCGGTCTAAGAAGGGGCAACACAGAGAAAACTGAAGAGGTGATCACTCTTGAGGGGTTATTTAGCAGAGATGCTGTGACAGAGGGCACCACCGTCATCAGCGTTTCAGTGCAAACGGATACATGCGTCATTGCTCCTATTCGGACCGGTGATGTTCCAGTATTGGAGGCTTGATAAATGGAGCTCTTTCGGGGTATTGTGCCTTCGCGCTATACCAGAAGCGATGACGTGCACATTGTTGAGATTTGCGAAAATGATAAGTTTTCCACCACCTTAATACACTTTTAGGAGGAAAACACCATTGATTATATCTTGCAATACTATGCAACCTTCTTAAAAATGGGGAATGAATGCACGGCCATAATGTATGGGGACGGGGCGACGAAAATGAATGTCCCCAAGATGGGAAGCTCGGCTAAGATCCAGGGTAGGGAATATACCAGTCCTTTAGATTGTAGACAGCCAGGGATCACAGACTCAAAAGCTTATACACTAATGCCCAATGGGGGAATTCTATGAGATGTGCGCGAGGACATGAGTAAAAGAGACAGAGGAAGAATGTCACTGGGAGTGGCTGCCTCGTTTAGTTCAGCAGCAACGTTTTGCCTATTCCTAGTGCACCGTTGCCATTGGTCTTGTGTGCATGAGCAGGATGAGTTCATTGATATGTTTTGTATTGTTGCCCTACAGGAGACCCGTCATACTGAGCCAATAAGTGATTGATGTTTGGAGCACAATTAATAAACTTGCCATTCAGGAACCCATGGGCAAGATCTAAGAGTGGTCTGTTCTTGGGTGTAAAATCTCTGGTGCAAGTGGTGGAAATAGCTAATGACTCAAATTATATTCTGATGGGAAGAATATTGTTGGCCAGCGACCAGAATCAGGGGTGTAACGGAAATTGTACTGATTAATGTCTTTGATCCTCCCTACAGAGCAACTAATGGTAAAATCCTTGTGAAGTTGGAGTCTTTGTTTAATGACATTGGTGGAAGCACTTCTATATTGATCTGCAGTGATTGCAACTCTAGGATACCACAGGACTTCTCTGGGGGAGCACTATTCCGAGCATACCATAGCCCCACTTGGTGGATTAGATAACTTGCACTCGAGGGCTAGGCTGGGCAGATCCGCTTTACTCTCTTGGATTCTATATGATGAATGGAGATCACCCATCAGATATGTCATCTCAATTTACTAGGACATGCAATAACACAGTCAGCACCATGGACTACGTCTTCTTGTCAGGGACTCCTTCCTTCATTGAAGATATATGCATCTTTCATTAACATGAGAGCACCACCCCATTGTTGTTAGTGTTGACTTGAAAGGTCACCAATCCACCCCGAAAGCACGGGGCACCTTGATAATGAACCCTCAATGTAACCATATTTCTTGGAAGACCAACAAGCTGGGAGCGGTATTGGCCACTGCACGTGATCTGCCGATTACCTTTTGTCAGGAGAGTGTGAATGTTGAGCCCCTGGTCAATATTGACAGTGTGACTGCTGCTATGCATAATACATTTTGAGGAATGTGTCAACAAGATCAAAAGTCAGTATTACAGTCAAAGCCAGGGGCTTAGGCAGAAAAAAAATTGGCTTGAATACTGTTCGGGGACTTGGTCGACAAAGTAAAAACAAGGCTAATTATCATGAATGGTTTAAGGAGCATAGGATTTTGGTGGACTGTGCAAAATGGCGCCATTTGGTCTAATGTTCCAGCACAAATGACCATAAACAGTTTTGTAGGATTGTTAATGACAATGAAGGGAAGGGTAAAGTGTTGGGGCGGTGGGTTCCCAAAAAAAGAGTGGGTCTTCCACATACAATGAACTTTGGGCGATGGTGCACCCCAGAACATCTTGCATGAATGCCTAACTGATGTCTGGATTTTTGAGAGAGATCAGTCACATATTGCAAAATTAATCTCAGCAAGTAAATCACTAAGAGCACCCAGACCTGATGGGTTGTGTAATCAGTTTCCTAAGCTGGATAGCAATATCTGAGCCAAGGGGCTTTATTGGCTGTTCAGTTGATCAGTGTGTCAAAAACCCTGCCTTCTTCGTGGAGGGACAGTGGGCCTCATTACGAGTCCGGCAGTAACCGTGCCAGAAAAACCGGCAGGTTACCGCCGGACCCGTATTACCATTCCGTCTCCGTGATTCCCAGAATCACCGGGGCATTACGACCCCAGTGACCTGGGAATTCCAGAGGCGGAATTCTGAGAGTCCCCATTCCCATGGAGTCCTGTAGCACTCCATGGGGATGGGGACAATGGAAACACCGGTTCCATCTATGACGGAGCCAGTGTTTCCATGTCCGCCGGCAGGTGGGTGGTGTAAATCCCACTAGGTCAGACCTGGCGGGAGTAACACCTGCTGCCTGCAGGACTCTTAATCAGCCGGTCCGGAAATCACGGTGGCGGCGGTTTTACCGCCACCGTTCTTTCCGGACCGGCAGGGTCATAATGAGGCCCAGTGTCATTGTTCCAGTCCACAAGAAGAATTGTTGCACTGACCCACAGATTTAACGGTTATTAGCCATGTTAGATGTTCCGGCAAAAATATTCACCAGGGGGCTTCTTGAGGAACTCAATAGTTGGATTGAGGAATTTAATATAATTTCCCTCAATCAAACAGGCTTCAGGAAAGGCTATAGTACCACCATTAATAGCCTTGCTCGTGTCACCATTGTCCAGCAAGCTTGAATGATACGCAATTGAGCAGTCTATGTCGCCTCCATCGACTTCAGCGCTGCTTTCGAAATCGATAGGCATAAGCTGTGGCTGAAGCTGAGCAGTTGGCACATACCTCCGGGTCTGCTCAAGATGATTGTCCAACTCCACGATAATGCCAGAGTTCAAGTACGGTTGGACCAGCTCGGCATTATGATGGGTTGGATTGTCACACATAAGTGTCTCAAGCAGAGGTGCATTCTTGTACCCATCCTGTTCAACCTGTATCTAGCAGACCGTGGGGCGAGGGGCTATTGAAAACTCCCTGCCGCCCAAGCTAGGCGATTCACTTCTACAGTGGTTGGCTTGTGCAGATGGTCTGGCCCTATTTAACCTCACCCCTCACAGTTTGCAGGAAACACTACATCTGCTTAAGCCTTTTTTATCTGCCCTTAACTCGCTTATAATTAACACCTCTAAGATGAAAATAATGGTCTTTACAACCGGGTACAAAATAATTGCAAAATATTCAAAGGACCCTTAGCGGAGAGGGGATTGAAACTGTCCCCACTCACAAATATCTGGGGATCTGGTTAGATGCTAAACTTAGCGGTATCAATCATGTGGAACAGCTATAGGTCAAGATCACCCAGATAGCAGGTGCAGTTCAATCATTTGCATTTAGGGGAGGTAACTACTCTGTGGGGATTCTGATAAGGTTGTATGTGGTTAAGATGCTCTGTATTCTGCTTTATAGGGTGGAGACATGGGCTTTAGGGAGGCTATCAACCTTATCCAAATTGGAACACTATCCTGCTGGACTTCTTAGACTGCCAACTTACACTACAGTTGAGGCCATCTATTTGGAGTTTGGCATTTCTCCTATGTTTTTATTTATTTATTTAAGCATTTATAGAGCGCACCAAACCCTTCGGCATCAGGGCACTGTTACATACATGTTTCTCTTAGTGCTTAGATTACAGATAAGTTAGAGTTAAGGCAGAGCTACACCTCATGGTACGGGGGCTACTTCTTAGACAAATAGGTAAGAGTTGACTAAAATCCAGTAGGTACGAGTACGTTAAAAGCACATACAACGACGGCTGCAAAGTGAAAGAACCAGTAGTTACACGATGTTGGATGCACAAGCAGCGCTGGAGGTTGTAGTATCAAGTCTGATTGTTACTTATAGGTAGAGTGCGCGAACATCACCGTTTATAGGGTGTCAAACCCAGTGGTTACAGGTAGGTTAGGTGCATGCATATGCAACCTCGGTTACAAAGTGGTAAAGGCCTATAAAAGCCAAAATGAACTTGATCTGCCCATGTACTTAGAGGAGATTAGTCAATGCACCAACGTGTTCACTTACTGGCCTACTATATGCTAATCTCATGTCCAGAAGTGGCCTAATGAATAAAGTTTATATTGCTCAAATGAAAAGGACTGCAGGTTATTGACGGATCCAGTCTGGTGTTGATGCTCTGTCCTTGACCCTCCCTAGCTTTAGGACAAGCATGAAGAAGTTATTGTTTACACAGGGAAGGGAACAAATGACAGTGGATCTTGCATCAAAATCATACACTGCACTGTTTCATATATACATCAGTTCTCGGGCCAGAGTACCAAGCTATATAAAACCATGCATGGGAAGCCATTGTGTCTGGGAGTACCTCAAGGTTAAATTTAACGAACCCGGTGAGGACTCGGGAGGTTACGGGGGCTTGTCCAGAAAATCCCTAGAATCAAGAGGGTATGTCACCTATGTGGCAGCCCCAGTATTAAGACTGTGAAGCATCTCCTGACAGAGTGTGCACTCCTTTAGAGGCTTAGACAACAAGCGCTCAGGTCTTCTGACATGGTTGGGAACTCCAATGAGGAAGAACTGTGGGCCACATTCATGAGCTGTAATAATGTCACTTGTATTTTATATACGATTATTTTTTGGAAGCAGATTTTATTAATGTTGCAGAATCTCAGGCCTTAAGGCTTCATAGGCCTTTTACGTTTGGGGGATTGTGTGATGAGCATGTAAACATGTCTTATTGTAATCACGATGTTTGTTTGCTTTATTTATGTGGTATGTGTTAAAGTTGTTTTGTCAACTGTATTCATTTTAAAATGTGTTTATTAGATAAAGTTTCCATTCAGCAAAATGCATAGCATAGCTGGGGAAGTGTCATATCAACATCATGGAACCAGGCATGTCACTTGTGAAGTATCCCACCAACAATGGTGTCTATATAGGGCAAACAGCAATAAACAAAACAAAATTGTTAACTCCAAGAGGAGTAAACAAGGCTTGGGCAGTAAATGCATTTCATGGGCAAGTCAGCAGCAAGGTGGTGCATAGATATTAAATTAAGCAGGGGAACATTGTGTATTTGGTCTGAGAGAGTCAAAAAACCATGAACAGGAACATCTACATATTTAGTACATTTCAACAGACAAAAGGTGAACTGTAGCAGTCATGGTGGCATATCTGATGGATGAAATATCACAAGAATAAGGGCCCTCCAGGACTCCAAATTATCAGCTGACTCACAAGCGTCTCTGCCCAAGGACCAGAGTCCAGCCGTTGTTTCCACTAAGGACCAACGTTCAAAGTCTTGGCGCCACATTCTGTACTGAGGGCCTTGCATGAGTTTCCAGGACATAGCTATACGTCTCTTAGCCAGAGCACACGCAAGATCCATGAATTTAGTTATATGTCAATATTTATTCGGTCTGGGGTATGCACCCAACAGGCACTCTAGCGGGTTCCAATCATCTCATGATCCCAGCTGCTATGCACGTTTGTTTTATTTGGGACCAAAAATCTCCCACCGTAGGGCACCTCCAGAACATGTACGTTAAATCAAATCCCTCCCCTTGACACCAGGGGCAAGTCGACGTTGCTTTCGCATCAAATTTAGCCACTCTACTTGGGGTCATGTGCGTGCAGTGGAGCACATCAAGTTGAACTAGTCAGAAATGTGCGTTCCGGGACACATTCATAACAAAAGGCAATGCAGAATCCCATTGTGCATCAGCAAACCAATGGCCTACATCAACTTCCCATTGCTCCCTCAATCACACGCAACTATTGCCGGTCATATCCAGTAGACATCCATATAACCTGGACACAGGACAATAGCTGTCCTCTAGGTCATAATACATCAGGGTAAGGATCACCAAAGCCTCTGGTTCAGAAGGCCAGCCCTCCCATCTATTTTTAGCTACTCTAGTTACTCTTAAATATTTGAGGATTTGGCCTTTAGGAAGGCACTCCTTTTGCATCAAGCTCTCAAAGTCCCTGAACGCCCCGTTCTCATACAGGTATTCCCCAAGTGCACACACCAAAATCTTCCCCATCTCCAAAGAGCCCTCAATTCGTCCATATTCACACAAACATCAGCCGCAACAAGGACATGTGAGGGAAAAAAGGTGCTGCAGGTGTAGTATCTTCAGTGGCCTAGTCCAGACCTGTCCGCTCAGCCCAACCAACAAGGGATGGGCACCCAAACAAACCTCTGAGATCCACAGTGCCTTTTTAAGCCATGCAGGGCACAGCAGTGACTGGAGCAGTCTACCTTCCAGAGCGAGTCGTCAGACAGCCCTGGCATCAAATGGCCTAGCTAAGCAGCTAAGTATTAGAGCTACAATCTCAGTAGTTGCACACCACGAACCCTGTAACGCAGGCAGTGTCTCAAGTGCTATCCGATGCCCGTTTCGCCCCCATAGGAAATCTCGGAGTAGGTCTAGAGCTTGAAAAAAAATGCAGCCTCTAAGTAGTAGTACACATTCGTGAAAGCATAAACTAATCTAGGGAGGACAACCATTTTAACAATGGAGACCTGCCCCATAACGGAGAGCGGTAGTTAGCCCAGAATTTAATGTATTTTTAAATTCCGTCCATCACCCTAAGTGTGTTTTCTGCGTGCATGTCTTTAGGGTTATGCGCTATCCATATGCCCAGATATTTGAAGGAGTCTGACTCCCATTTTAACCCCAGAGCAGGCAGGTTCGCAACTTCATATTCACAAAATCCTGCTAAGGGAAAAATACACGATTTGTGTCTGCTGAAGGAGATCCTAGAGAGTTTTGCAAAATCGTCCAGCACATCAAGTACGATGGGTAGGTTATGCTCTAGCACAAACGGGTATAATAGCATGTCGCGAGAGGCCAACAGGGGGCGCGCAGATGGCGGCAGCATATGCATACCTCTCTCCCCTCAAGGTCCAGCGAAAGTGGTTTGAGCCCCCACTTTGAGAAAACCCCACCCAGCAAACGATAAAAGTCAGGTGGCACCCAGGGGTGAAAGAGCGGGCGAATAAGCCTTGCCTGGACGAAGATATGGGCATAAATACAGTAAGCCCATCTGAAAGCGAAACTCGCCGGGAACCTGGCACTGCAGGGTGGCACTGAAGGGCGAGACACAGAAGGAGGAGCTGGCACACAAGGGACACCGGAGTGGAGAGGGAGGAGAGGCCAGCCCGGGCCCATGCCGCAGCGAACCGACCCGCGGAGGTAGGAGCAAAGAAGGTAAGGACCCCCCCCAGTTATCATCCAGGCAGCCGGCGTACCCTGAAGAGCCGGTGGCGTCAGAGCGCAATCCAGCTCCACTCAGCACTAGGGAAAGACAGCAGGCCACAAAGGCGGAGAGGAAAAAAAAAACCTAGCCCCTCCCTCCCACCCCCAACAGTGATCGGGGCGGCCGGTGTGCCCAGGAGAGCCGGTCTGCCTGGGGCAGGGGGTGCCCTTATTGGACGGTGGTGTCTGAGCGGGGGCCCGCTACGCACCGTAACCGACTCACGCAGCAGCTGGCAAGAGCCAGCGAAGGAGCAGGAGTACGGAGCAGGGCTGGGGGCTACACAGCCCACCCAAGGGCCCCTCACAGCTCTGTTATATGGGCGGGAGACCCTGGGAGTACCCTGGAGACGAGGGGCACTGGAGAAGGAGAGCCGGCGCCAGGCAACAAATGGGGGCCCACCCCCCCCGCACTAAAGGAAGTGCAACCTGCAATATGAGGATGCCAACGCATCATTAAGGCACAAGTCAAAGGAGGAAAGGGATAGCAGGAAAGTCCAACAAGACTGCAAGTTCCCCTCCGGAGAAGTACACAAGGGAGAAACCAAGAAAGAAAAACACCACAGACAGGCCACAGGGGAAGTATCAAACGCCATATGGTGAAAAAGGGACCCGTAGGAGGGGTCAGCAGCATCAGCCCAGCAGGGGTCCGGAATGGGCACCCCAGGGGACACTATTACCCTTCCCCCCACATAGTGACACAGAGGAAGGAGGAAGGCCTAGAAGGAGAGGGGGAGGCACAGTGTCAGTAAAAAAGAACTGGAAACAAATGCGAAGGCGGGATAAGAAGTGGGGAACACTTGGAGCCCAGTCCACCTAGGATCATAGGCAGAGGTGAGGGACCCCAGACTCACCCCTGGGGCATGTGCCCGCCTCGAGGAAAGCCTGCAACTCTGATCCAACCCACGAGAGAGTCATCAGTTTGGTGTGTGAGGGAAGAGGACGCCACAAGGTGAAACGAGCAGTCTGGAAATACAACTCCCCCTTCAGCACGCCCGGGGATGAAAGTGTGCAATCAAGCACACCTGGTTAGGGCGAGGCCCGCCGGGAATCATTCCTGGGGCGTGTGTGCACTCTGCTGAGAAGTCAACTGCCGGGTTTCCGGGACCTAGCGGGAGAGCACAGGAATTGGTCATCAATGGCCCCGTTGAAATTTGAGGAAGGAAAGAGGGGGCAGTAGGGCCAGAGTCCTCTCGGCACCACTAACATCCAGTGGACCCGGGCTGTAATTTCGAAAGACAGTGACGGAGCTTCGGCACCTCAGAACTAGGGGATTTGGGCCCCAATAATAGCAAGAGATACTCTTTGAGCAGGAACAGGCACAGAGTCACAACTCCCCCTCTTACAAGGACTCCTGACCCATCCATGGACTAGAGGGCGAAATTAGAGCAACTTGAGTACCAGAAACCAGAAGAGGGGAGAGCAAAATCCAATTCCAATAGGTCGGAAGTGGGGAGCGACACCATGTCCACCAAGGGTTAAATCGCCTCCCTCCGGGAGGAGATTAGAGGAATGAGGGCAGACATTGGCGGAAAAATAGACAGAATAAATGTGAGAATCGATAGCGTGGACGAGAGGCTGCAGGCGGTGGAAAATAAGCAGTCATCCCTCGAAACTTTGGAAACTCAGATGGATATGAGATTATCAGAATTGGAGAGGAGGGAGGGAGAAGTAGCTCTAAAAATTGACGATTTTGAAAAATAGAGAGAGAAGGAACAATCTGAGATTCTTTGGGATTCCGGAAAAAGATGGCAAAACAGAAGGAGACCTACGCAGAGTCATACACGAGGTGGTGAGAACACTGTTTGGCGATGAAAATATGGATGAGCTCAAACTGGAAAGGGTCCACAAAGCGGGAGCGACGGGAGGGGTCCGCGCTCAGTACTTGCAAATTCCCGCAACTACCCGGACAGACACAAAATCCTTGAGAAGGCAAGAGGGGCAAAATCCGTGGCCCTAGGCAATGTGCAGGTGGCAATATATCATGATTTATCTGCATTTACCCTGGCGAAGAGAGGCTTCTGTGCTCCCCTTACGTGGCTCAATGAGAAGGGGCAAGATACCAGTGGGGATTTCCCTTCTCCGTTGAGGTGGAGTGCTACAACGACAAACTGGTGTCCGAGGAGGATATAACGGTCACAGAAGAGTTGCTGGGAGCAGATGGGCCGATACTGGCGGACAACGGCAAAGAGCAGGAAGACAGGCGATGGCGCATAAAAGGTCAGAATAGGCGTAAAGTCCCGGGCTCCAGAAAATTCAGAACGCTTGGTTCCCCCCAGGCAGGCAACTCTTGAGCCAGGTGACTGGTGGGGGGAGGAGGTTCTAGGGTTTCAATGTTTCAGTTGGGAGGGACAGAAAGAAATTTGCAAAGGTTTATGTAAGTTGTAGAGAAAACAGAGGGGGCTCGAAATGGAGAGCTTGATTGAGCCGATCCGTGGGTGGGGAGGACCACTGGTGATTCAATCTCATCATATATGGGGATGAGTGTTTATGGTCTACGACATAAAAAAAAATATTAAACAAATATTTTTTAAAAAAATTACAAAGAAAAGAAAAGAAAAGAAAAGAAAGGAGGCGGGGTAGCTGTCTTGGCCTCGACCAGGTTGAGCTTCACGATGGATGCGGTTTTGTCTGGGCCCCAACAGGAGGTATGTGTTTGCAAAAGGTCATTTGCGTGGGGTTAGATACACTATTGATTCCATTTACGCCCCACATTTGCAACAATGCGAGTTCTGGGAGAGAGTTCGGGATAAATGTATTTAATTCTCTGAAGGTCAACCGATAGTGGGTGGGGACTTCAACATGGTGTTGGACCCGTAGATGGATTGAAAGAGGATGGGGCGGGGAGGGGGGCCGAGGGACTAATGAGTAAAATCAATCCAAGTGAATCAGAGCATTTTAAAGGGGTTAATGAGGTGCTAGGCATGTATGATTCTCTCCGCCCAGTACCAATCCCACTTTCTACTCAGCTGCCCACGTTTCTTTCTCGCGAATAGACTTGATCCTGGTGGAAAAGAACCTGAGAGATCTGGGTCTACAATCTCAAGTAGAACCGATCCCATGGTCGGACCATGATATGGTAGCGATCTCAGTGGACACGGGAGAACCAAAAAATCCCTGGGGAAGTTGGAGATGCAATGACTTTCTGTTAAAGGACAAGGGGGGTGCAATAGGAATTGCTTAGGGTGAATCAAGGAATACTTCCTATTTAACAATACGGGGGAGGTGGGAATCCAATCTGTCTGGGACGTTTCAAGGCAACCATGCGGGGGACTCTGATGAGAATAGGCATCGAGAAAAAGGGAGAAAAGGAGTCGAACGAGGTTAGGCTCCACAGGAAAACAGAGGAGATACAACCGGGAGGCACCCATTGGAAATATATCTTGCCCGCTAAAGCGGGTAAGCTCTGAAAATATAAGACCCAGTTGAAAGCTATACTGATGCAGGAAACAGAAGGAAAAAAAACTCTGTTCCTGAAACAGAAATACCAATAAAATGGGGACCGAGCAGACAAGATCTTGGCATGGAGACTGAGGGAAGAGAAAAAGAGGAGGGCCATCGGGGTTATAAGGACAGAGGATAACGGATACCTACACGATGTCTAGAGTATAGGGAGTGAGCTTTTAGATTATAGAACACTGTATGCATCGGAATGGATGGGGGAGGAGACCCAAATAGATGATTTCTTGAAAAAGCTACCAATTCCAGGACTCCCCAAAGAGATTGCGACAGCCTAGAAAACCAAATAACTGTAGAGGAGATCACACAGGCTACTGCAGGAATGAAAACTGGGTCTGCCCCAGGGGAGGATGGTTTTATGATACGATTTTATAAACTATTCAGATACCTGCTCCACGGTTAGCAAAGGTATACAAAGCGTGCTTGGAGGGCGAACCCCTCCCCCACCACGATGATGGCAGCAGTTATTGTTGCAATCCCAAAGGAAGGGAAATATCCCACCAGATGCTCCACCTATAGGTCAATTTCCCTTCTCAATGAAGACGTGAAAATACTGCCAAAAGTCCTGGGAACTAGACTGGAGGAGAGTATGCTGTTACTAGTACATGGAGACCAGGTGGGTTTTTATCAAGGATCAGACAACATTAGGAAGACAATTAACCTGATTCATGGGGTACAGGTGGGAGGCTTGGGTGCATGCTTAGTGACGCTGGACTCAGAAAAGGCTTTTGATAGGGTAGAGTGGCCCTTCATGATGAAGGTACTGGGGAAGATGGGGGATGGGTACACATTTTCTGAAATGGGTGACATAACTATACAACAGGGCCAGGGCGAGAGTGCGGATAAACGGGGGGCTTACAGAGACGTATCAGCTTACGAGAGGCACCAGGCAGGGATGTCCCCTGTCCCCGCTGCTGTATGCCCTAGCAATGGAGCCGCTAGCAATTGCAATTCGGATAAAGGAACAGATCAGTGGTATCATGAGGGGGGAGAACTAGAATGCAAAATCATTGTTTGCAGACGATGTATTGGCCTACCTCACAAATGTTTAGGTCTCCCTCCTAGCATTAATGGCTCAAATAGCAGAGTATGGCCTCCTGTCGGGGCTCAAAATCAATGTGGGGGAAGTCTGCTATCCTGCAGTTACTGGCGCAGAGCCCGCTCTTGGATAAGAAAAAAGGAGGTATCTGGGTATGACGGTTAACCAAAAAAGCATTCGATATCTGGGCATATGGGTGACAAGATTTGGGGGAAAATGGTGACGGCTAATTATAATCCCTTCTGCACACAGCTTAAGGCGGACTTGAAGAGATGGCTCCCTTTGATACTGACCTGGTACGGAAGGATGACCTCTATAAAAATGAATGTCCTCCCAGGCTGCTATACCCGTCTATGGGCATCCCAAATCAGCTCCCAGACAAGTTTTTTCCGAGAAGTCACAGGAGAGCTTTGGAGGTTTATATGGGGAAACAAGACGCCAAGGGTGAAAGTGGCAACACTTACCCTTCCAAGAGATAGGGTGGATTTGAGTTTCCTGATACCCACTGCTACTATCAGGCGGCACAAACCAGAGGGATGTTAGAACATATGAGGGAGGATTTGAGGATGTATTAGTCCATCTCAATTTGGAGGATCTGGTAGTGCATCCTCTGAAGGTTAGAGACTACTTCTGGGCCCCCCAGATCAATACCGGAACGTATGCGGTCACATCCTACAATGGGAGTCTTTTGGTCAGTCTGGCGGGATAGGATAGAAACACAAGGGTATACATCATGGCCCTCCCCTATGTCCTCAATATGGGGTCCCTCGTGAGAGGTGGGGCGCCAGGGAGTCACACATTCACAGAGGTGGTCGGATGCCGGTCTTGAAAGGGTGGGACAACTCTGAGGGTGGGCGCTTCCAGCAATGGGGTAACGTGCGTGACACAATGGGAGGGGACTCCATCACAATTTCTGAATACCTCTGCATTAAGGGTATAACAGACCCAAAGTGGGGTGGGGGGGCAGAAGTGGTGTCCAGAGATAGGTCCTGGACCGGTCAGGTACCAAATTATACAAAGCAATGAATGAAAATGGTTTACAGGGAGGGAAACATTCCAGAGATATTGGGAGGAGTTGGTGGGGGGAGAAGATCCCAGAGGAGGAATGGAAACAAATATATAGAGTGGTCTTCCAGGGAGGGTTGTTCACCTCCACAATAGAGCACAACTTTAAGCTGTTAATGGGGTGGCATGGGGACCCGGTGAAACTGTCTAAAATGTTTAAGGGAGTATCCCCACTTTGCCCTAGGGGTTGCAGGAACCCTAGAACACGTGGTGGTGGTGCCCCAAGGTACAAGTATTTTGGAAAGCGGTGCCGAGTTGGATGGAAGATGCAACTGGCATAGGGTTAGACCTAGACCTTCTGCAGTTGCTACTAGGGCGCACACAGAAAGATAGGGAAGAGCAGAGACTTCCGAAGATGTGGAAAGCCATGTTGAGAGCAGGGTGGCTGGCCATAGCCCAATGGTGGACGAAGGGAATGCTACCCACGAGAGAGGTGTGGGAAGGGAAAGTACAAAACATGATGGTTATGGAAAAGTCTCACAGCGGTGGAGAATAATAGAATGGAAGAATTTCATGCCCGGTGGTCTGCCCTCCTGCTGAAATGGGGGCTGGAGGATAGCAGCCAAGTAGACTAATCCAATGGGTGCACTAACTGCCATGGGGAAAAGTGCAAGGAGGAGAAGGGGGGGGGGGGACCGCGGAGGGGAGCCGAAAAGGGATATACACAGACACTAGTCCGACCTTCAGAACTGAGACACAGAGGTATTCTGCACCGTGGTTGGGGATGATGGGAAGGGATAAGAGGGAAGGGGGGGACATGGAGAGGAAAGGGGGCGGGGGGGGCTAGACTTATCGCCAAAGTGGGTTACACTTGAAAATGTTTGTCACATTGAAAACATCTGCTTCTCTTTAAAAATGCTAATAAAAATGAAGTAAAAAAAAATAAATAAGAACACGTCATCCTCATAAAGGGACACCAAGTGTCTAACACCTCCCACCTCTATACCTGCTTACAGATAATCCTGCCGTAAATGCACTGCCAGAGGCTCCAAAGCCAGAATGTACAACATCGGCGAGAGTGGGCACCCCTGCCGAGTTCCCCTTTGTATGTCCCAAAGCTCAGACACCAGTCTGCCAGACTTCAGTCTAGCCACCGGTTGTGTGCATAATAGCTCAATCCAGTGAATGAAGCCCACTCCAAACCCCCTGCAATGCTACATACATCCACTCCCAGAAGACAGAGTTGAAGGGTATAATAGCATTGAGGGAAGCCACAACATGCAGAGAGACTATCGAATTGGTTTGGTCAATATTATGTTGTAACCGGCAAAGATTCAAGGAAGTACTATGACCAGGCACAACGCCTGTTTGATCTGTGTGGATCAGAGTATTAATAGCGGTACGCATCCGTCCAGCTAGCAGTGTGGTAAGCAGTTTAATATCGCAATTCAACATGGCTAAGAGACGGTAGGATTCACATCGCTCAGGCAGCTTTCCTGACTTGGGAATGGGGATCACCAGCATTTCCCTCATGCTGGCAGGGGGTAAACATTTTTCATAGGCCTCTTCAAAAACCTTCTGCAGTACCGGGGCAAGCGTGGGGCAGTATTCCTTATAAAACACAGCCGGGAGTCCATCATTACCCAGTGTCTTGCCAGAGGTGAGAGAGGAGATAGCCTCACCCAGCTCCTCTGCAGTGAAGGGCCGCTCCAGAAACCGGACCTGGTCCGTGTTGAGCCAGATCAGGGAGAACACAGACCTATCTTCTCTGGGTTGACAGGCGGACGTTTATACAGTTGGGTATAAAAAGGTATCATTTATTGCCACCATAGGGCACCACACTCGTATATCAGTGTAATTGCACTTCTAGGTTGCTCTCTTTTGCATAGCCAGGTTAGCCTCTTCCCAAATTTATCAGCGTGTTGTGCCACCAGTGCTGTGTAATCAAATTTACATAGCCTTTCCCAGGCTTCAGTGCATTGTAGCCGTACCCCCAATAAGTTCTGTTTTTATAGTCAGTGCCACGGAGGAAACAGATTCCAGTATGCAGATCCTGTCCTCCAGAAATGATAGCTCATTTTGCAGCTGTTTCCGGATGTCCCCAGCCCCAGCTATTATTCCCCCCCTCCGATTACCTCTTTTAATGTCTCTCAAATAGTTCCCCAGCTGCCGGCAATCCCAGAATTGTGTTGTAGAAAGTGACCCAGAGTTTCCTGCAGCCTCTCCCTAAAGAGGTGTGGATCCACTGGCATGCGCCATGTTGGTTTTCGAGCTCTAGGTGCCTACTTTCCTATGTAACCATGAACGGGAAGTGGTCAGACACAGAGCGCCCCATGTATTCCGCTCCAGTAAATTCTGTTAGGTGTTCAGTATCAAAAATAAAAATCTATTCTAGTGTGCAGCCCGTGAGGGGATGAGTAAAATGAGTATCCCTTAATGTTCGGGATCAATTTTCTCCAAATATCCACCAAAGCTAAATCCGAAAGAGCTGAATTTAGGGCCCCAGCAGCAGGAAAAATCCCACCATGGGGGTGCTAGATCTGTCCAATAATGGGTCACAGATGCAATTAAAATCACCCCCAGCCCTACAAAAACAAGGTGTCCCGTTGTAGAGCTAGCAGACCACATAGCGAGCACACATGAGCCGGAATTGAGTGGTTAGGAGAGTAGGAATTAACAGTGCACAGTTCCGGATGACCTATGTAGTAGCCATGCAGTATCACGTATCGCCCTTCCGTGTCTGCCTTCACCTCCAATAGCTGGAATGGAATCACTAGCGAACTTAGAGTATACAAAGCCATAACCAAACCCTCCCCATCGGGCGACAACCATATTAAAAGAAAAGATGTTTTTATTGATTTTAAAACATATTCCAAACACCAACATGGTCACAGAACAACATCAGCATCTGTTACATTTAACATTCTTGTATCATACCCCCTACCCAACTCGCTCCCCCCTCACTCTCCCGTACCTTCCCTTCCAACTCCTCCCCCTCCCCTTGCCTAAAGTACTATCTGCCCAGAATGGATAAGAAGTAAGCCATACAGCATATAAACCTCCTCAGGTCACTGTGGAGGGACATGAGGGACAGCCTCAAAGAAATAAATGTTGACTGAGGGCAACGTTACATTAACACTGAAGTTGCATGCGGGGGACACACAATTTTTCATATTCTCAAACTGATATAAGTTGATAGAAACACCTTTTGTTTTCATTTGCACTTAGTGGTAAAGAAAGGTCTGCTGAAACGGCAACACAAATCTAAAACTACAGCAGAGGTCTCAATATCAGCCATTCTGTACTGTTCAGTGCAGTCACGTGGTACGCCTGGCAAACAAAACTGGAACCTCTACAGCAATAAGCAAACTTTATTCAGCATCAAAGGTGGCACGTCTGGACTATATACATAAGGGGCCCCTTAATAACTAATTGTGCCGGAAAAGTTTAATACCCATCCAAGTCCAAAGGTGGAAGAAGACATAAATTGGTATGGTGACTGGAAGGAGCAAGCTGTAGAAACACAGGCTTGATGTGCTTGTGCAGCCACGGGGGAAGTCTTCGTCCACAGAGGCGGAATAGAAGAGCCCAGCCAAGGACAGAAGTGGGACGAGCACAGTCATGGTAGGCAGCGACAGAAACATGGCAGGGATCTACTTTTCGAGCAACTGCTCCCTTGCACCAAAATAATGAGCATCCATGTGTCTGTATGGTCTCAGTGGCTTACAGTTGGAAGAAAGGCCGCTCTAGGTTTCTTTTGATTCCGGTTTTGGGGTATCCTTCTGGATCATCCTAGCATCCTGTGGGATCATGTTCGGAATTCCATCAATAATGGGATAGGCAATACCCAGCTCCTGGTTGATCAGTTCATTTGTGGACTCGTCATACCTAGCAAAATACAGAACCATCAGAAATGTTACTAAACAGGAAATGGTTAACAGGACAACGCTTTTCAGACTACTTCATAGATTAGAAAAAATGAAGTTGAGATAATTAAAAACATTCCATAGTTGGACAATTATTTTTTCCAATAAGTTTTTATTAACAATTTTCAATGCAACAGGCAAACATAAACCCCATTCCCACAACAATTCCCCCACCCCCTCCACCACCCTCCCAACCCACTTCCCCCCAGATCCAAGAGGTCTGATGATAACAAGACAAACAGATTAGAAATAGAAATATGATAGATGTTATATTGGCCAGGGTGCCAGGTTGGGCCGTTGAATCCTGTATTCTAGCCGGCTACTCCTAATGGTGGGTGCGCTAAAATAGCCGGTCTTTACAGGTCCGAATCGTCCTGTGGGCTAATAATGCCCAGTAATTCCATGGCCTTGGGGCACCAGGCCCGGCAGGCACCCACTTTTAGGTACGATATCAAATTAGCCCAGTCCGACATGAATCGCATGTGAAGCCCCTGGATAGAGTAGGTGAGCCACTCCAAGGCCACCAGCGACCACAGCTTAGCAATCTACTAATGCTCCTGTAGGGGGTTCCCTCGACTTCCACTTCCGGGCAAGGACCAGCGCAGCCGTCAACATCATTATCACATAAAGTTTGCGGTCCGCTCTAGTGGCAAGCGTTGTCACATCCCGTTGAGGCCCAATAAGTCCAGCCCTCTGTTTTGACATTGCTTTACTCCCAGCACCTGGGCCACCACAGCCTGGACCCAAGACCAAAAGGGATAACATTTTTGGGCACTCCCACCAGACATGAGCCCAGGAGCCTACTGCGCCGCAGTCCCTCCAACACAGCTCTGATACGTTGGGGGTATATTTTATTTAACCTGAATGGGGTTAGGTGCCACCTCAGCATCAGTTTCAGCCACATCTCCTAAATTTGAATGGATCGTGCAAGTTTCGGGATCCAAGTCCACAACCTTACCCATTCCGGTTCCTCTATGCCCGTCCCTACATCCTGCTCCCATTTGACCATATAGTTCCTTGGCTGCAAGGTTTCTTGCCGCTTAATGAGTTTATAAATGGACGACTCCACCCCCTTGTCCCCTGTGTCTGTATCTAGGTACTTTTCGAATTGGGTGAGGGGGCGCGTGCCCGCCTGCTTGAGTGACGGCTGGGAGATCCAGTGCCTGATCTGGAGATAGGAAATTTCTGCTTCTACCCCAAACCGAAGTCCTCCTTGCACTGCTCAAATTGTTTCACCTCGCCCCCCATCCACATATCCCACACCATCGGCAGCCCCACTGGAGCCAAGGATCAAAGGTCTGTTCGTTGGTGACTGCTGGTGTGAATTGCAGGTTCCCATGCAGGGGCATACACGGGGATGGGAAGGTGGTAATGTGTGCCCTATTAATAGCTTGATCCCATGCATCTCCTGTAGTCGATGTTATATCACTACAATACATTTGGAACAGTCCATCGTGTTTCGGCAGCCACAAAACCGCCTCCAGGTCCTTTCCCACCACCGCTCTATCCATCTGCCTCCACACCTTCCCTCTGTCATTTCTTTGCCAATCTCTGAAGACTCTAATCTGTACTGCCAGGTAGTATATCCTGAAATCCGGCTCCCCCACAACCCCCCACCCCTATCAGACAAAGTTTTCATGAAGGAGGCGGCCACTCTCAGGCGTTTTCAGTTCCAGACAAAGCAGCTGGTTATCTTTTGTAGGGTCCTAAAGAAAGTTGCCGGGAATCGAACAGGGAGGGCTGAAAAATGGTAAAGGAGCAGCGGCAAGATGGTCATTTTAGGGCATTGATTCTACCCAACCACGAGATTTCGAGGGGGCCCCAATCCACCAGTTTTGATTTCACCTTCTGAAGGAGCAGAGGAAAGTTTGCTGTGTATAATTCCCCCATGTTCTTGGTCAGATGTATTCCCAAGTACTTTAGCGAGGAGTCAACCCATCTATAGTTATAAGCCTTCCTGAGGTCCTGGACCGCACTAGCTGACAAGGTTAGAGGGAGCGCTTCAGATTTTGTGGGAATTGATTTTCAGGCCTGCTACTTGGCCGAACCTGTCCAATTCCCTCACCACTGCCAGCAGGGAGGTGATCGGTTGGGTCAGCGACAAGATCATGTCATCTGCGAAGGCCGCAATCTTGTGTTCCTCGCCGCCAAACGGAACCTCCTTTATATCCCCGGTCGCTCTCACCGTCTCCAGGAACAGTTCCAGGTGAAGGGCGTAGAGGAGCGGTGACAACGGGCAGTCCTGCTTCGTGCCCCTTCCCACCCGAACAGGGGCTGATACCTGGCCGTTTATTGCTAGCCGGATTATTGGGTTCCGGTAATTTGCCCTTACTCGCGAGATGAAACCCGGCCCAAACCTCATTTTGCCCATGGCCACATACAGAAACCCCCATTCGACCCGATCGAAAACCTTCTCGGCGTCGATTGCCAGGAGAAGGGCCGTGATGTTCTTTTCTGTGTCTTTTCGATCAGGTGGACCAGTCGTCTAACATTGTCCGATGTTTGCCTCCCTTTAATAAAACCCGACTGGGCCATGTGTATTAGTTTGGGGAGGATTGATTCAAGGCGGTTGGCGAGGATCTTGGTGTGTATTTTGGCATCTACGTTTATTAAGGCTATTGGTCGGTAGGAAGCACAGTCGGTCCGGTCTTTGCCCTTCTTGTGTATTAGTAGAGTTGGGGAGATTTCCTGTGGTCCCTATGTAGTTAAACATTTTGGTAAGAATGGGGATTAGAACTTCTTTATATGTCTTGTAAAATTCGGGTAGAAGCCCATCTGGGCCTGGGGCTTTGTCGCACGGTAGGTTATTAATCACCCTTCTAACTTCATCCGTAGTGATCTCCCCCTCCAGCACCTCCCGGTCTTCCTGTGAGATCCGACGTCAGCCCGCTTGTCGTAGGTACGCTTCCTGATCTGGACTTGCAGGTTCCCCATATGTGTAGAGGTCTGCATAAAATTTGCAAAATTCCCCCTCTATGTCGGGATTCTTGGCAAGAAGGGCCCCTCCCTCCCCCTTTATTTTTAGGATCGTTTTGTCACCTGCCTCCTTCCTTAGCTTTCTGGCCAGCAAGCGGTCCGCCTTATTGCCTTTAATATAGATCCTTTGACGCAGCCAGAGCAGATTCCGCTTGGCCGCCCTTGTTTGTATAAGGTTCAGCTGACCCCTCACTGCTCTATATTCCCTCTTAGTAGCTGCTGACATCCTACCTCCCATACGAGCCATGACCTCCTTGAGTCTAGCTTCCAGTTGTTGCTCCTCCAATCTCAGCTCCCGTTCCCTTCTGGCCTTAAGTACTATGATCCTGCCTCTAAGCGT
Source organism: Ambystoma mexicanum (assembly GCF_040938575.1). Lineage (NCBI taxonomy): Eukaryota > Metazoa > Chordata > Amphibia > Caudata > Ambystomatidae > Ambystoma > Ambystoma mexicanum. The sequence continues at coordinate 269,705,004 of NC_090937.1, forward strand.
AACTTTGAGGGCTTCCACTAATTTTGAGGGGTTGTGTCCTCCCATTTATCGCGGTTGGAGTACTCAAGAACTTCCTCCTCCGTTTCCTTGACCAGGAGTGGATCCCCGAACGGCCCAGTCGGGTACCTCCATTTCTGCATTTCTCTGGGCCCCTTTGATCTAGCTATTGAAAGGGTAAGTGGAGAGTGGTCTCCAAGGGCCATCGCCCCTATTTCCAAGGCTATGGCCCTTCTCAACAGTGGTTTCGATATCCAAGCATAGTCTATCCGTGAGTGTGACCTATGTGCATGTGAATAGAAAGTATATCCCTCAGTATCGCCGTATAGCTCGCGCTGTTACACCTTTTAGGCGATGGTCGCTGTTCTACAAAAGAAGGCTTTGTGGATCAATACAACGTTCCGCCACATCCTGCCTATGCAAGTATCAGCAGTCTAGTCGTTCTACGTCCGCAACGGACGTCGATTGCAAGTCATGTGATCCCATTAAAACACCAGCGAGGCTCTCTTTGTTGCGTCGCTACTGTTAGCAGAGACGCTCCGTAAGTTCGTTTTCAGGGATATTCTTATTCCTCTGAATTTGCCTTCCTTCCCCTTCTAAGCTAATATCTTAACTGTTATTTCTCACTATCTCAGAACACTTTTGCAGCATCAGTCCCACTCGGCCCACTTGAATCAGACCGTACTTCAGAGTCCTTCTGACCCAGCCACCGGTCGGGTGAAAGCTCGATCCCAATCCTTTCTTATACAGGGAGTCATTCCTTTCATTATTCTGCATTTACCTTTCCCAAATACCCGTACTCACTCACCTTCATCTTGTAGGAACCTCTGGGATTTCTTGGATTTCGATTCCAGGCGGATTCCATTTCCAGGGTGTCTCTTCATCCCATCTAACGCCCTTTTCCTGTATTGGATTCCCGTAGGATCTTCTTCCTTTAATTCCACCGCATTCATTTATTTTTATCTCTCTCCTTTCTCATACTCACCTATCGTTCTCCTTACCCCGTAGAATACAGACTTCCGTACCGCAGAGAATCCACGCCAGAAAATCTCATCCACCTGAGGGCCATCTCGTCCAGGGTTTTCTTCCCCAGAGGGTTTCCCTGGGGTTCATGTTCCTTCCCCGTGGGTTTTCCGTGGCGGTGGGGGAGCAGGGTCCTCAGGGAGTCTCTTTCTTTCTGCCATTGCTGCTTCTGGACCGTCATACTGACCAAATTAGTGCCCTTTGTTGAAATATTCAAATTGAACTTGTCTATTGCTCAGAATTTCAAAGTTACAGTAACAGTAACACGCGCCATGTATCAACCAGGGCCAGGTCCCGCATTTTTTCACCAGGTCCCCTGATGGTCCCCCCTGTGCGTCCCATGAGGTGGAACTCCTGTCTTTGGCGGGGTCCCAGCCTAAGTTAAAGTCTCCCATTAGGAGGATATTTGCCTTGGCAAATTTCCCTAGGCGGGTGACAATGTTTTGTATATAGGAGTCTTGGGCCTGGTTAGGTGCATAAAGGGATGCTACCGTGAAGGACTCCACCTTACCTTCGAGTATCACCGCTAAATATCTGCCTTGGTTATCCATCTGCATATCCCTGATGGTCAGATCCAGCCCATCTCTCAGTGCGATTAATACTCCCCCCTTCTTGCTAGCCTGTGTAGCCTGTACCACTCATGAGTAACCCCGGAATCTTATCCTATGGGTGTCCCTAGTGTGCACATGGGTCTCCTGCATTGCTACTACGTGGGGGTGTTCCCGCTTGAGGAATCTCCCCACCTTCTTCCTCTTGACCTGGGAATGGAGGCTGTTAACATTTAACGAGAGCACCTTCAGTGCCTCAGTGCTAGTCATATGGACAGGATGTGCAAGATCTTGTTAACCCAGTTGTTCATCCTGGACCCCTTGCCGTATACTCCTTGATGTGTTCTCTCGATTCATGGGCCGCTGGATGGGTCCTCATGACCCGAACCTTGGATCTTCCCTCCCCCTCCTCTTCCCCCCTCCCAACACCTGTTATGTCACACGGGAAACGGGGGTCTGCCGCTCTCTTCCCCTCCTGGCGAGTCTACCCGCGCATCTGCTTCCGGGGGCTCGCCGGGAGGGGAGTGGCGGGCTACAGGGCTGGCGGCCTTCGGCGCATGCGCGGAAGGCCTCTCTCTCGGCTCCGCGCATGCGCCGTGGGCCGAACTCATCTCCCTAGCGGGGCTTGCTTCTCAAGCCTCGTTATGGGTCCGCCGGCGTCCGGAAACGGAACGGCTTGCGTCCCAGGCCTTTCGGGCGCCGGCGGCCCATAAAAGAGGCCGCAATTCTCAGCGAGTCGCGTCTCAACGCGGTTCGCTTCGCTTGCCTCGTTGTTCTTGCCTCCTACACTTACCTGTGGCCTGTCCTGGGCCAGCTTGCCTCCTGCACTTACCTGTGGCCTGTTCTGGACCAGCTTGCCTCCTGCACTTACCTGTGGCCTGTTCTGGGCCAGCTTACCTCCTGCACTTACCTGTGGCCTGTCCTGGGTCAGCTTACCTCCATTCTTTACCCGTGGCCTGTCCTGGGTCAGCTTACCTTCAGTCCTTACCTGTGGCCTGTCCTGGGTCAGCCTATCTCCTGCCCTTACCTGTGGCCTGTCCTGGGTCAGCCTACCTCCTGCCCTTACCTGTGGCCTGTCCTGGGTCAGCCAGTCTTCAACCCATACCTGTGGCTTGTCTTGAGCCAGCATACCTCCAGCCTTACCTGTGGCCTGTCCTGGGTCAGCCAGTCTCCAGCCTTACCTGTGGCCTGTCCTGGGTCAGCCAGTCTCCAGCCTTACCTGTGGCCATTCCTGAGCCAACCTACCTTCAGCCTTACCTGGGGCCTGTCCTGAGCCTGCCTGCCTCCAGCCCTGACTTGTTGTCGGCACTGGGTCTGTCCATCGTCAGACTTACCCGGGACTTGCCTAGTACCAGCTAGTCTCCAGCTGTTCTCTCTCTCTTCCTGTTTTGCCTACCTCCGAACCTAATCCTGCAAACCTCTGGAACTATCAGCACCAACCGGACTTTCTATCAGCTGTAATTCCTCACTGTTACATTGGTTCCGGAAGCTTCATGATATCTACAATCGGCTCTACCTAAAACTACAGTGTCACCATCTTGAGCCATCAATCCTCGAGTCACGCTCATCTGGACAGTACTTATCGTGACATTGGGGGTCGGTCCACCCTTCACCCGGTTCCTCTTTTGGGTGGCGGAGGGGCTGATTCCTCGTGCCGCTAATTCATCAGTTCCTGGACTCCAGACTGGCGACCTCAGCAAGACCAACCACCAAGATTACAGGTACGCGGTCCTCTCGGGCCGATCAGCTTAACAACACCCTTCCCGGCGAATCCGGCTGGCACCAAGCCCCCCCTCGTGATTTGTCTACGAGGGCCGAACTCAATAACAAACCCAGAAACTCTCCACACAGAATTTGTGGAACTCCCCTTCCCATTCCAAGATGTCGGGTCCCTCCCTCCCCCTCGTTGCAACCCGCTATTGTATAGGCGATAGCATCTGCTAGTCTAATACGCACGATAGTTAAATCCTGTTTGTGCCCTTCCCAGGGTTGATATCGGGATATGGTTCGTGCTCCTTATTTTCCTTTTAAGTCCCTCTTCCCGGGCTGGTCCTCCCGCTCCGACACCTGGTCCTGGGACTGGGATCCATGCTGGAAATGTTTTCGCCCTCTCCTTGATTTCTTTGGGCCCGCTTCTGACCATTCCCAGGGCTTCCTGGCGATTGCTTGCCCAGTCGGGGATGGTCGTGGCGGTGTCGTCCTCTAGGCCCAATAGAGATGTTCCTTGGTCACAGGTCGTAATTTTATGGATCTTCCCCTGCCAAAGAAAGCGGATGGCAAATGGATGGAGCCACCTGTACCGCACTTGGTTTTCTCTCAGATGGGCCAGGACTGGAGCCATGCGCCGTCTCCTATTCAAGGTAATTTGGTATAGATCTTGATATAGCTGAATTTCTGTACCATTGTGGGTTATCTTGCCCGCCTTCCTGGCTGCTTGCAGGACCCTCTCTTTCTGTGTATAACTATCGAACGCCACCAATATATCCCGTGGTCTCGCTCCCGGTTCCTGGCGCTTCGGCTCAGCCCTGTGGACCCTGTCTAACTTAATCGATCTGGTCAGCTTCCAAGAGGTCCCCGAACATAGATTTCATTGTTTCGGCCAGCTCGTGATCTTGAACTGCTTCTGGCAGGGACCTGTTCTCCAGGTCCTCGGCCCTCAATTCAAGGTTGTGTGTTGCTGCAGCTAGGGTTTCCAATCGGGAATCCGCTTTTCCTGCGTCTTCTGTCAGCTCCTGTATGGCCCTCTCATTCGTGTCCACCCTCTCTTCCATTTTGTTGAGATGCCTTTTTATGTCTTGTAGGCCCTCGGCCAGGTCCTCCCTTAGCACGTCCAGCTGTTTCTGGCCTGCTTCCGTGATTTTCTCTACGATTTCTCCAAGAAGAGTCCTGAGTAGCGACTGAGTAACCAGAGGGTCTTGGCGGTCTTGTGTGAAGACCGAGATCGACTGCGCGGATCAGTCTTTTGGATCCTGAAGACTCTGCCCTGCACGGTCCTTGGCCCAGATCTGGGCCAGTGACCCCTCCTGAAGCTTTTTCGCCATCTTGGAGGAGGCTGGGGTGTCCTTGGATTTACTTCTGGACATCTTGCCTGGGCCAGGGAGACCATAGCCATCAGATGGACGTGGTGTGCAAAAGGAAATGGTAAAAAAAAGCCAATTAGAGAAATAAAAGCAAAATGGTGAAAGCAAAAATTCAGTCTGTGTCAAAAAAATTATCTGAACGAAATATGACCTTTCAAATGTCATGAATCATCCTGAAGCGTGTGGGGAAGGAATCACAATTACTGCTTTACACCACCTTTTGTTGGCGGTAAGTGGCACTATATAAGTAGCTGGCGAACAAAAAATATAATGAAGTAAGTTAAGTATGTGCTTACTGTGACCATGTGGGTTGAGATGGAAAAATATTGTGTGGAACGTACCAGACTGTAAAGCTGCAGTCTTCTGTCAGTGTCCTGCATGGTGCTGGGCACGTGCATGTAGCCCAAGGCTTCCCTGTATGTGAGTTGCCTAGGCAACGGAACTACTTTTGTCTACTCGTAGACGCGATGCGTGCACCAATCACGCGTCGAGAATGGTGGGTGTGAATGCTAATCGGAATACTGAATGTGTTTGCGGAACCCGAAAGCTTCCCTGTAAGTCCGTTGCCTAGCAACTAGACTCAATTGGTATGATTGCAGCCGCGTCACGTGAGGATGTCACATGGCGCGGATGCGGCTATACATTATATATATATATATATATATATATATGTTATTGAAAAATGTTATTAAAAAAAATATTGTAATGGAAGCTCTGGATACCCTGAGAATGCTGGTAGACTTGGAGTGGTGTACAATAAACTTACAGGATCAAAAAGGTATTGAAAAAAAATATAGACATAAAAGAAATACTCATTTGCATACGTGAAAAGTAAATAATGCATGACAATTATGAAAATATACCATTAATTGTTGTACAAATAAATATTAAAAAATAAAATAAAGAAAGACACTGGATAACCACAGTACCCAGGTGGTGTCGCTGTGGGCGGCACCTTGGGTCCCAGACGGTAGTCCGGGAAAGGAGACTGGAGTTTATAACTTGAAATCTAATGGCATCACTAGCCTGTGTATTGATAAACATGATGTCTTGATAAGTAATCAGTTATAACACCTCCTTTGCACAACATGGTATAGTCTGTATAATTCACATTGTATGGTAAACTGAATTAAAGGTAGCTAAATACATCATAATGTTCAGATAAAACAATGGAAATTGATCTCTTCATTGAGACCATTAGTAGTCAGGCTCCCCAATTCAAGACATCATGTTTATCAATACACAGGCTAGTGATGCCATTAGATTTCAAGTTATAAACTCCACAGTCTCCTTTCCCGGACTACCGTCTGGGACCCAAGGTGCCACCCAGAGCGACACCACCTGGGTACTGTGGTTATCCAGTGTCATTCTTTATTCTGATTTGTCCTTATTTTTTAATATCTATTTGTACAACAATTACTGGTATATTTTCATAATTGTCATGCATTATTTACTTTTCACGTATGCAAATGAGTATTTCTTTTATGTCTATATTTTTTTCAATACCTTTTTGATCCCGTAAGTTTACTGTACACCACTCCCAAGTCTACCAGCATTCTCAGGGTATCCAGAGCGGCCATTACAATAATTTTTTTAGTAACACTCATTTATATATAGCCGCATCTGCGCCACGTGACATCCTCACGCGACGCGGCTGCAATCATACCAATTGAGCCTAGCTGCTAGGCAACGGACTTACAGGGAAGCCTTTGGGCTCCGCAAACCCATTCAGTGTTCCGATTAGCATTCACACCCACCATTCCCGCCGCGTGATTGGTGCACGCATTGTGTCTACGAGTAGACAAAAGTAGTTCTGTTGCCTAGGCAACTCACGTACAGGGAAGCCTTGGGCTACATGCACGCGCCCAGCACCTTGCACGACACTGACAGAAGACTGCAGCTTTACAGTCTAGTACGTTCCACACAACATTTTTCCATCTCAACCCACATGGTCACAGTAAGCACATACTTACCTTACTTCATATATATTTTTTGTTCACCAGCTACTTATATGCCGCCACTTACCCGCCAACAAAAGGTGGTGTAAAGCAGTAATTGTGATTCCTTCCCCACACGCTTCAGGATGATTCCTGACATTTGAAAGGTCATATTTCGTTCAGGTAATTTGACACAGACTGAATTTTCGCTTTCACCATTTTGCTTTTATTTCTCCAATTGGCTTTTATTACCATTTCCTTTAGCACACCGCGTCCATCTGACGGCAATTGAAATTCTCCACAATTGGTATGTTACCTTTATACAAATGGCATATTTTCCCATGTTTGTGATAAATGTGTGAGGTCTATCTTTTTACAAATGACATATTTTCCTGTGTTTTTGATAAATGTGTTGTGTTCAGTATTTGACTCGCCCTGATGAAGGAGATTCCCCTCCGAAATGCATTGGCAAATGAAGTCTATACTTAAAGATGATTAGACTGCTTCCTCAATAAGAAGTCATTAGTGACAATTATTTGAAAACTTACCTTTTGGATAAAAATTGGATTTAAAGCAATAAGGAACAGTGTCACTTGTGATGTTTTTTTTAAACTTGTATTGATCTACTCCCAAATTTATTAACCAACAACTTAACATTTAAAACGAAAGACTTTGAAGATATCATCCCAGTTGGGATCAAAAGGAGAGCGGCAGCATGGCTTGGTTTATTACTAAGCCTTCTTGTATGCATATATGTGGAGTCAGGGTGTCTCCAGACTCTTCGCTGTCAGCTCCCAACAAGATTGTTTTGCAAATGCATAAGTCAGTGAAGTTGCTCGAAACTCTTTAGTTTTATCTTATGATCTAATCATTAGATATCTTATGGTTGTGAGCCGCCTCCCGGTCCCCTCAGATGCGGGTTCCGAGTCTCCTTGACAGGCGGGCCGCCGTGGCACCCCCCGCGATGTCGGCCCTGCCTCCCATTCCAGGCCGCGGTCCTGCAGCCGCCCGCCGAGCATCCCGCCCTACTATCTCTGGTTGCGGCGGGTGCCAGCTGCTCCCCCTGATCCGCGGGGTGCCACGGCTCGGCGATCAACAGAGGTTGCACCCCAGCAGGCAGCACCTACCCCGCCATTGCTGTGGCCGCAGCCCCTCCCCCCCAACACCCCCTCCCGAGGCCTCCGGGTCCGCCTTGGCCCACGGCCGTCTCTTGGCACGGCACCTGTCTCCTCCATCCCGGGCAGCAGGCCACGGGGCTCGCCGTTTCTCAGCGGAGCGTGGCAGCCCCAGCAGGGCTAGTTCATCGGTCACCTGGTCCCTCAGTGTCTGCACTGCTTCAATCATTTCCCAGGGAGGGCAATTTCACCTTCAAAGCCGCTTCTGCGTGCTGAGCTCGGGGCAATGCGTCTTCACACGCCCGCCGCCATCTTGGAATCCATAGTTGGACAATTTTAATTAGTACTCTAGCCCACAAAATGCTTTGCTACCAATAGGGCAGGCAGACACTTCCAACAGTGTTTTTAGGCTCAGTTAGACATGCAAACAGTCTGCAGGTCCTCACAAACGAGACAAGCACCTATAATTTGATTCTTGCTTGCCCAGAAAACCAATGAATGTAGGTGAACAAACACTAGCTACCACTTCATTTTATCCCTAAATTAGCTACACACATCTTTCTGAAACTGTAACATTTGCCATGTATGAAAAACAAAGATGTTTGCAATAACCTTATGTAAAAGGTCAATGACGAGACCAGCTGCTCTATTCCTGTGTGCAGCCATTTCCTCTCACAAACGGCATGCTAACAGTGACTTACCAGCAGATGATTGTGTTTAAATGAATCATTTCCGATGAACAACGCAAGAGGGCATGTCATTTTAGTACACTCGCCCGCAGAGGCTTACTCGTCATTCAGCACACTATGAAAATGCCAAAAGTAGGTTGATGCATATAGAAACATAACATTGGACTTCCATTATGTATACATATATATTTCTTATATTTCTTATACATAAATATCTTATCACCTTTTCGCTCACTTCATTTGGAAATGTTTCTGGCGCAAATAATCTGCAGTTCCCCTTAGTCTGGCCCACCACAGAAAGTTTGCAAATTACATCCGACCCCCGAGCAATGGCAAGTTGTGCACCCCTATATAATGAATACACAAAGCTAACTAGATGTTTATGCAAAGTAGTGATCAATAGTTCCATCCAGTCTGTACATACACTGATCTGCTGCAATACCATACACTATAGTTAACCTCCAGAGCTTGCTTTGCGCTACGATTATGACTGCATCATATATCAGCACCTGCAGGAGAGAGCTGGTCGATCTTGATGTGGGGAACGCAAGCAGAATCTGTAAGTTACTGTCCGCATTTCATGCCAGCCCACTGGGCCTTTCCCCAGCCTTCACCCTCTCCGTGGGAGGCAGTGCCCCAGGCCCAATTCTCCCCTGGACTGCGACACCTTGATGTGAAGGGCTGCATCTGGCACCCTTGATGTAAGAGGAAAGAAAGTAAGACTACACAGAGTGGATGGTTTAGCAGGCAGAGAACTGGGAAAACCAGGGAAAATATAGTTTGCGGCCATTTCACTTTTAGGGTAGCTGGAATTGAGCAAGAATGTGTAAAGTTAGGATGTCAAGAGTTAGGGATCAACTCATCAGTTGAGTGCCATTTGCAGATGTATGCGACCAACAGTCACAGAACTAGGATTGCCATCAAAAGCATTTGGCCATGTGATAAAGTACATTTTGAAAAGTCTTTACACTCCAATATGATGCACCATCCCCAAGAAAATGAAATATAGTTGACAAAATGAGATACTAACGTAAACATTACTGAAAAATATTGAGACAATGCAATGTTTTACAGCACAATGCTATAATTATGCATTTAACAACATTTTTAGAAATGGAATGGCAGGACTGTCTGAAAAAAAAAGATACTTTTAAAAAAACAGTTTTATTGATTTTATTACAAACAAACCAAATTTACAGTGCAAATGATCATTTAAATACACATTGCTTCATTTAAGTCCACTGTTTCTCCCCTTCCCGCCCCCCACCCCCTTTCAAGCCCATTGCCCTGCTTTTCCTGTTGTCGCATCCTGCAATAGGGATTCCTTTTCAGCAGTGTCTGTTGGATCCCGGTCACTTGACTCTTCATACGTGGGTGCAAATAGTTCAGCTATTAGTTGCCTCCAACCTGGGAAGGTTCCAGCCTCTTGCTCCCCCTCGCCACTGCACGCTTCCTGCCATACCGTGGTTTCTGCCTCGGCACATCTTTGTAAATCTTTCCACCATATTTCCAATCTTGGTCTATAGCATGCCTTCCACCCCATGGCAATTCTTCTCTTTGCTATAACATACGCCAGATCTTTCAATTTGCTCACATGCTTCAGTTTGTGTGGTCTTGGGAACCCTCCTATCAGGCAAGCCCATGCTGTATCTACCTCAATTTTGATCCCTCTGTCTTCCATCTTGTGAGCTATTTCTCCCCAGAATCTCTCTATTATTGGGCATGACCAGAACATGTGGACCATTCCCGCATTTTCTTCATTACACTTGGGGCATGATTGCCGTCCTGCATTTTTAAATTTGGCTATCCTTGTTACGCTCACCTGGCTCCCAGAGAGGCGTCGATCTGGACTGCTGCGATCTCCACCAATGTGACGCGTAGGGCCGAGATGACGGACTGGACTGGCCAACCTAGCTTTGTTTGCTTGGCCCGTAGGAATATTCTTCTGATGATTTAAAAAGATGAGCTCTCCACCCTGCATTGAGCGCAGGGGCGCATAGATAACCAGTTGCTTCACTGGCTCGAAGGAATTGGTGAGTTCCAGGACAATATTGACTCCGATATTCCCGGCAAGACGCCGTAAGTATGTAATTCGTAAGAGTTCAAATGCCTGACTTTCACTCTTGTCCGATTCCTTGCAGGTTGCAGCTTGACCCTACTGAAGAGTTCCTCGTAGCAACCGGTAATGTTCTGGTAAGGATTTGTATTATCCAACACAGTTCGATAAAATAATGTCCATATGTAACCCGTTGCTTTCTCCCTTATTCAGGCGCTGAGAGAAAGTATGAAGTCTCGAGGAATAATGCCTCCGGCGGTAAAATCAGGTAAGTCTTTTGTGGTGAGGAGGGTTCCCCTTGTTAGTCCCTTGTTCACCTTGCTGTCCTTTTGTTTCCCCTTAGGGGCCGGGGTTCGGCTAAGATGCAGTGGAAGCTGCGCCGACCCGTGAAGAAGAATAGTACCCCTGGTGGTAAAATCAGGTAAGTCTATGGGGGGTATTTCTCTGTGTATCCCCTTGGCTCACCTTGCTGTTCTCGTCTTCTCCTTAGGTGCCGGAGTGCAGGGGGAACATGCAGGAGGATGCGGTGAAATGTGAAGATGCTGCGAAGGCCGGCGAGTTCAGTGCGGCGCTGCAGCAGATGAGGCGACGCGCATAAAATAACTTTCTTCCAGCTGGAAGGCGCGATGGATCGGGAATTCAGGTAAGGATCAAAGGTATTGCTCTTGTTCTAACCTTTTCTCCTTCTTTCTCCCTTTTTCTAGGAGCTCCAAACTCGAGGCGGGCGTGGCAGAAGACTGGATGCAGACTTGCAGGCACGGTGAGCGTTACGCTGCTGGATGCAGAATAACGCGAAGCGTGTGCTGCTCTTCGGGCGTGGTTTAAATAGCCTCCAAAGTAGTGCCAGGTAAGTATTCCTCCCCAGCCCCACCCGAGTAAAAAAAATAGTCCCTAGGTAAAATAGTCCCTTCCAAGCCTCGTTTGGCTTGGAGCTCTTGCAGCATGGTCTGCATCAGGTAAGTTTTAATCTATGAGCATGGCGCCTATGGCGCCAGGACTGACTCTCCATATGAGCCTGGCGCCATAGGCGCCAGGACTGCACCCAAATAGTCCCCAGCGGGGGTTGTTGGGCTTGCTTGGGGTAACTTGATGCCTGCTTCCGGGGTTGCTGGACTTGGTCTGGGTCCCCGGGTGTAGGCATCATGACAATCCTTTGCTGTGTCATATACGCCCTGTGAGTTACATATAATTGTATCTGCTGAAATCTGGCGTTTCTTGACACTTTTTTGTGATATCTCTGGGCCCGCTCCCACACCCCATCACTCATCTGGGCACCCACTTCCTCTTCCCAGTCCCATCTGAGTTTCACCACTTCTTTTCCCACTTTGGACATTACCATCTCATATAATCTTGATATTTCATGCCCCCCCCCTATGTTATATATCGTGTCTATGGTTGCGTCTGGTTCCTCCGTTAGCACTACTTCAGACCAGGTCTCTAATTCGCTGCACAATCCCATGATATGCGATATACTGCCCCGCATGCAACCCGGTTTCCACCACCAGTCCCTCAAAATCCTGTATGCTCCCATCCTGCCATACATCACCCATAGTCGCCATCCCCACTGGCTCCCAGTGTTTTCTAATCATTAGTCTCAATTGCTTCTCTTTACCGGACAAGGCAACCAATGGTACCTGCAGGGAGCACGGGGATGGAGTCTCCGTTAACTGACAGGCTCTCGTCCATATCTCCCACGCGAGTATCATCAGCCTTGGGCGTCCTTCCATCTCTGACCTGGGCAACCATATCACCTCTTTTAAGAAGAAGGGGGCGCAGTCCAGGCGGAACAGCCTGGATTCCAAGGTCGGCTCCTCGGAGAGCCACTTGGCTACATATTGTAGTTGAGCTGCTATATAATAAACTTTGTAATTTAATGCCCCCTTTCTCATAGGAATTCTGTAGCTTCCATAAGGCCACTCTGTTTCTAGTCCCATGCCAGAGGAATTCTCTGCATATGCTGTCTAACCTGGCAAAGAATAGTCTAGGTAACATGTATGGGATGTTCGCGAAGCAGTGCAGCAGTCTTGGCAATACCACCATTTTAAGCATTGCCCCCCGTCCCATCATTGCCAAGGGGAGCTTCGCCCAGAACTTCATACTGTTCTGTTATGCTTATATTCCGCTTCTACCATGTGATATATGTCTACCCCAAGATATCGGAACGTATTAACCTCCCATGGTATCTGCTGGGTCGGTAGCTGCTCCTGCGGGATCCCTCTATACCTGCCCAATGGAAATACACAGGGCTTTATAGGGTTCACAGCTATGCCCAAGAGCTTTGCGAATCGCTCCATCACTTCTAATATGTATTGGAGGTTCTCTTCCGGATATCATAAGTACAACAGCATATCATCAGCATACAATGAAATTAGATGTGGTTCCCTTCTATGGAGATGCCTATTACGTCATATTGCTGCCTCAGGTATATTGCCAAGGGCTCTAGGGCCAAGATATATAGCATGGGGGACCATGGGCATCCCTACCTAGTACCTCTACTGAGTTGCCATCTCTCGGATATTACCGCTCCTGTCTTCACCCTGGCTAGCGGTGCACTATATAGTAACTTAGCCCACCTGAGGTATCCCGGCCCTATGCCATACTTGGTCAGGGCTGCGATTAGCCAAGGCCATCTGACCGAGTTGAAAGCCTTTATTGCATCTAGTGATACTATCGCCATCTCACCCGCGTCCCCGTTTGCATGTTCAACAACTCGGTGAAGTCGCCTGAGTTTATTGGATATGTTCCTATTGGGGACATAACCAGTCTGATCGGGGTGTATTAGCTTATTGATAATCCTCCTCATTCTGTTTGCCAAAACTGTTAATATTTTACTATCTTGATTCAGCATTGACAGGGGCCTGTAAGAGCCACAGTCACGGCCAGGTTTATTGGGTTTGGGAAGTGGTATAATGATATAATGATTGGCGTAGGGACTCTGGTAGTGTCCCTATATCATATGCCTCATTGAGCATCTCTAGGAGGGTGGGGGGGGGGGGTTTTGGGAGTATCTCATTTTTATACGTTTTATAGAATACGCTTGGGAGTCCATCCATCCCGGGGGTCTTACTAGTGGGCAGCTGCCTCACTACCTCTTCAGCTCCTCTAGGGTAATCGGTGCATCCAACTCCTCTCTTTCTTCCGCACTTATCTGCGGTAACCCAATATTTTCTAGCGTGTCTTCTATTTCTTCATTAGTACTTCCTTCCTTATTTTCATACAGGAGCCGTAATAGTCTGCAAATTCCCGATTCACTCCTTCTTGAGTGTCTGCTATGCTTCCATCTTTCTTCGCTATCGTTCTAATTGTGGGTCTCGGAGTCTCACTTTTATATAGCCAGGCCAAAACTCTCCCTGGTTTGTCCCCTCCCGCATGCTGTCTCTCTATATACTTTTTGTAGTTGAGGTTGCATAACCTTTCCCAATGTTCTGCACATCTCTGTTGTAGCCCAAGTACTGCTTCATTATCTATTTTAGTATTACCTCCCCTTTTCAACACTATTTCTAGCTCTGTTTCCGCTTCTTGCAGTTCGGCCAAGATCCCGCTTTGTAGCCCTTTGGACTTAGCTATGGCTATCCCCCTCACCACCAACTTAAAGGCTTCCCAAAGCGTACCCACTGCTTCTGCACTACCAGTGTTTATCTCAAAAAAGCTTACTATTTCCTCTCTGATGTCTTCTCTGAATACATTGTCTTTCACCATCTCTGCTCGCAGGCGCCATGTGGGTATCTTGGTTCTCGGGGGCCGGTATTGCCACACTAACATCAGTGCCGAGTGGTCGGAAAGGACCCTTGCCTTATACTCTGCCTGTACTATTTCTGTCATCAGTGCACGCGACACAAACACAATCTAATCTAGTATGTAGATCCTGAGGGTCTGCATAATGCGAATAATGTCTATCCTGCGGGTGATGTAACCTCCATGCGTCTTCTAACCCTAAATCCGATAACAATAGCTGCAATGTCCTTGCAGCTGGCGTGGGCCTATTTATTTTAGTGTCCGACCCATTTTCGGATTTAATACACAATTGAAGTCTCCTCCCCAAATCACCGCCCTCCTGAGGCTCCCACTGAGTTTGCCATATAGGGTTCTGAAGTATGCTGCCGTGTCCTGATTAGGGGCGTATGTGTTTACAATACATATCTCTCCGTTCTCCACAAGCCCCCTCATTACGACCATCCTCCCATCTGGCTCCACTGTAGATTGCACCAGCTGAACGGGACATGGGGTGCCACCCAGATAATCACTCCCCTTGCATAGGCCGAGTATGCTGCTCCCACTACTGTCCCTCTCCATTTCTTCCTAATCAGCTTTTCTTGCGTTAAGTGAGTCTCTTGTAACAAGGCTAGGTCGATTTTCTGCCTGCGCAGATACATCATAACCTTATTTCTTTTTAAATAGCTATTAAGCCCTCTAACGTTCCAAGTGACTATTTTAAGGTCTCCCTTGACATATTAAGTTCCACTCCTCCCTCCGCCAGTGCAGTCCCTTCCCCATTACTTGTAGGCTTGTTCCCCAACTTAACATTTCAACTGCCCCAACCACCCCCGTCCCTTCATCCCTTCCCAACCCCAACACACTCCCCAGCCTCTTAACTTCCCCGCCCTTCCCTCCCTCTACTCACACTGCAATCCCCTCTCTTCCTTACCCCCCCCTCCATTTCCCAGCTCCATCCATGGATCTCAGGCACCCCCGCATCTAGCCCTTTTCCAGCAGAAGCCGTATTCACGGCTCAGCAGGGAGATATCGCCCTAATGGCGGTCCTACTACACCAACTCCTGGGGTGCAAGCTTTCTCCGTCTTATGGCTCCTGTTACTTTTATCAAAATAAGCACACTTATCGCTGCCATCTGCACATTTTACAAATTATATTCTAGTCCCATTTGCTCAATTATCGCTAATTAGTACTTGCTCATAATATTTCATCTAGCCGCATCTTTGCTACCAGTTCTATCGTCTCTGCTCCCAGACCCCTTCTCACGTTTATTAACATAATAGCATCGTGGTCACTTATTGTGCTCTTGCTGGGGCTGCTCTCCATCTCATTCTGGGCAGCCTTGTGCATCCAGCCATGTCGCCACCTCCTCTGGGGTGTCAAAAAAAGTGCGCTCTGCTGTTGTGGAGGATCTTGAGTTTCGCAGGATACAAGAGCATATACTTGAAGCCCGCTATGCGCAGCCTCCTCTCGATTGCCACGTAGCTATACCGCCGCTTCTGTACTAGCATGGTATAATCAGGGTAAGCAGTGATGGTCGCCGAATCCTTCGTTATCGTTCCTCCTTTCTGGAAAAACTCAAGATCTTCTCTCTGTCCCTGTAGTTCAAAATGTTCTCTATAAATTGCTCTGGGGGGGGGGGCTCTGGGTCGTGGTTTTCTCATCAAGGCCGTGTGCACGTTCAACAGCGAATCCTTGGGAGAGCTTGCTGGTGCCTATTTCTTGCATTATCAAATTCTCCACGTAGTTTGTGGGGTCTTGTCCTTCCTTCCTTCGGGCAGGCCGGCCAAGCTTATGTTATTGCGTCTCGCTCTTCCCTCGGCTTCCTCCGCCCGATTTTCCAGGTTAGCCACTTGTTGTTCGAGTACGTGGATCTCTGTCTGTATTGGCCTTCACCGCGCTCCATAGGCTGCTCGTTCGTTCGGCAAGCGCTCTCATGTCTTGTCTCAGCAGATTTACTTCTATCCCCACGGCATCTATCTTAGTTTCCAATGCAGTTCTCAGGTCTACCATTGTTGTCCCCCATGAGGTTTTCAGTTCTGTAATGGCTGCTAGGATTGCGCTGTCCTCTTGTGGCGATGCTGCGTCTACAGTAGCAGCTGCCGCGCTTTGCACCGTAGTGGTGGGGGTTTGCTGTGCCTTAGCGAAAATATCCATTGGGGGCTGCTTGCCCATAGCTTTGCTTCCCTTTACCGACATTGCCCCAATTTGCCTGTGGTTCAGCGTTCAGAGTTCGTGGTGATTAATCTTCTGCTGTGCTGCTTCCGCAGTGTCCCACACTGCGCCGCTACTTGCCACCTCTGCTTATCTGCTGCTCCCTTGGCTATTTCTAACCTTATTATTTACGGTCCGTTTTGCGCTCGTCTCCCCTCACTGCCGTCTACGGATTCTTCTTAGTGATCCTTATTGGTGTCCCAGCAAGGGCGGCGGGGGGGGCGGCTACGCTTTCCCAGCCGCTCCTTTCCAGCAAACTTCTTGCACGGGGATCGCGGAAGGTAACTTAGTCAATACAGGACCATATGAGTGCTTTACCATCTGTCCTCTCATAGCCTCTGTCGGCGCCCCTCGGCTGCCTGCGTTGCCTGTAGGGCCCGGTCTCCTTTCTACCGCTGTGGCGCAGTGATGCATGCATCTTGGCATTCAAGTCCCCCCATCCTCATGGGTCACCTCTATGCGCTTTCTTCTGCTCTCCACTATCCTTTGTCATCCGTGGTGCCGACTCTTGCAACAGCTCATTGGCGCTCAAGGCGTCCCTCTTCCAACAGCTCATCAGCTGTTTGTTTCTTCAATGCCCGCTCCGACAACGCTGTTTAGGCATCCCTTTGTTTAGAAGCTGCCGCCATCTTGTTGTTTACGCACCCGGACGCGAGTCCGGATACAAAGTGGCACATCACTTGTTTGGTCACTCCTCTCGACCTGCTGATGCTTACTTTCTGTTCCTCAGCTATTCATACACTGTTGCTGCTAATGTGGGTCTTCAGGCAGGCAGCTCGCGCTTGAACAGACCTTTTCGACGGATCACAGAGCCCTCTTGGAGATGCAGCCTACTCCATGGCTGCCAAGCCACGGCAAAACAAAAAATATATATATATACACACTTGTGTTTGACAAACAGGATATAGTTTGCTTAATGAAAGTATCATTCCCGATTACTTCTGGTTTGCAATTATTTGAAAAAGAAAGAATGTTTCTTGGGTAGCACTCCCACACAGGCTTTTGGCACTTTTAAGAGTAGAGGAGACGACTACTGCTGCATACTTTCCATTGGTCCCGTTAAACGTGCAGTGAACAGAAAAAAAGAGGATTGAGTGAGCCCAGAATGCAAGACAAGGAGAGAAATGCAGGGTGACCTGTGCTTTCATTGAACCAGGTAATTTAGATAGCTAGCTGTGCTACACAAGTGGCACTCTAATTAGCAAACATACAGAATTGCATAGCAAATTGCTATGCAACACTGCCTATTTTATGCCTCGAACGTGGATGGGCCCAGGTCAATGTTGTTTGGGATAGGGATGTCTGCTTGTGCACCTGGATACTGTGTTCGGATGCACAATAAAGTTTGGTAATAAGGTGGTGACTGCATTCTATTTTGTTTACTACAAGTGTTTTTTTCATTGGCCCGCTCCTCAAATGGATTGCTTTAGAACAGTTCAAAGGTAAGTACTCGGGCGAAGACTTCCTCATCCCAGTACGGACTCCCACCCCTCCCTTCCTTGGATGGGAAAGGTCCCATGACTTGGCTGTTGGATATAAACTGAAAGATCATAAGTAGCAGGGAGGTAAACGCTCCGAATGAGGAGAGGAGAGAGGAGCCAACAAAAGGCAAGCTTGAAAATCAGGATGGTGTCTCACAGACGAATTCTGTCTAGTGGCGTGAAGATTTTTCAAACTGCACCACTGGCACGAGCCTTCGGTTGAGTTTTCAGATGCATGGGTCCCTTGTAAAAACAGATAAATTGGCCAGTACAATATTTCAGTTAGTTTCGCCAAATAGAGCTGGCATAGCGCTTAATGTGCACACACATTCTCCCTGAAAATAAATGCTACAGTAAAGCTCACACTAAATAATATGAAAATTACCCACACCCTCGCGGAATCAATATGGTTAACTACCTCGCTGAAACAGATACCAGAAAAACAACGGTAAATTAGGTTCTACAAAAGGGATCTGTGAATTCAGTTTTCACAGGGGTCCTTGAAACGCTCACTGGCGTTCTCTCGTTTAAACACTGTTTGTGACATTTTTGAGTCATGTGAAAATTTTGAGGTACACAAAAAAACTGTATTGAGTAGAATTGTACGTACAATAATGTAAGCAAGTGCACGATTATTTAAATCGTCCTAGGACGCACCGCAAGAAGCACAGTAATGTAAACACACCAGGGCACCTAGGTGAACATCGACACGACAGTGCGATTACCTTAGAGGTTTCCTTGACAGAGGGCAGACTAGAAAATCCAGCAGGGAAGGGTCAAATGCCTTGTCCTGCTCCCCGGTGCCCCTGGAAGGTCCGGAGACTGCTCTTTGAGCTGCTGTGACCTGCAGGTATTGGACAGCAAGCAGCGGGGCAGTGGAGCGTTCACTGTGCCGCGCGGCTGCCACACGCAATCCCCTCCAAACGCGAAGTCCAAGCATGATCTATAGGCAGAACTCTCAGACGCCTCACGTTCGCAGGGACCTACACAGAAGAGAACAGGCAGGTGCTGGTGTTACAGAAAATTCTGCTTCACAAGAGCCTTCTGTCGTTTCCTGTGCACTGGCGAATGCAGTCCTGCTCCTCCCAGCTCCTCTTTCATTTGAGTTCCTCCCCATACCAGAGAACAGTGATAGCAACAACCAGCAGGTGGCTCCTTCGGACCAAATAACGGGCCATTGCAACAACCAGCAATGGCTTCTGCGTGCCAAATAACATGCCATCTGTTTATTTTATTTTTTAGTATGGGAGATATTTGTTTTGGTAAAGCAAATGAAGAGGCCCCAGAGAGACACAGGACCCAAGGAAGACGCTGGAGGCGAATGGAAGGGGAGAGGGGAACCACAGGGGAAGTGTCAAGATCTCACCGACACAGGTAAGAAGTAATTATATTCTTTATTGTCTGAACCCCACATCGTGGACCATCTTCAACGGTACTCTCTCTCTCTCTTTTCTCAACCGCCTTTTCTCGAATCCTCCTTTCGCCTTCCTCAACACATTCTACAGATCCCCGTGCACAATAGAATGTGCTCGTGCACATTATAACATATCCCCTTCCCTTACATGAAAAATAACAACCTGTAACACAATTTGAAATATTACCAGAATTAACAGTGAGCGTAACTGTACTTCTTAAATATATGAACCTCTTACCTACAAAATTATTTTAACATGCAGAAATGATACAAACCTCCCCATACCATGGCCCACCTAGCAAATGTAATCTCTAAACCTTATGGGGGGACCACACTGCCTGGCACGGCGGCCCCCTTCATGTTCCACTTCGGTTTGTTGATTGGCACCCCTCTGCCCCTCCACATTCACATGTGAGCCGAAAGAACCTGGAACTGGAACCACCTCTTCCCGCTCAACCCTGACTCCAGGTGAACCAACAGGATCATAGTCCAACCCACTTTCCTCATACTCCAGATTAGACTCAGCATTAGACACATCAGCACCCTTGCAACCATCAATCACCAACCGTTTCTTACTCCAAACTGAACCTCCCTCCAAATGCACATGACCCTTCCCAACTTTAACCACTCTCCTCGAAGGCATGAATTTGCTATAACCTTTGTGAACCCTCCTGGGATTTCTTATATGCACAAAATCCCCCGGCTTAACATTCAACTCCTTCCTTGACTTTTGTGATGCCACAGCAGCCTCCTGACGCGCCACTATCCTGCGATGTATAGACTGCAAATCCATATCACACGGGCCACCACCACCCATGGCCAAAGTTCTCAACATGGTACCTGCTTTCCTGCCCCTCATAAGCTCAAATGGGGATCTCCCCGTAACTGTGGCAGGTGTTCTCCTATATGCAGCCAAGTATTGTGACAGAACTTCCTGCCAATCCAACCCATTAGCTAAAGCCAATTGTATAGCCGACTTAATCGTACCATTGGCCCTTTCAACCAATCCATTAGCCGACGGATTGTACAAAGCTGTCCGACAATGCACAATAGCGTGCTGCTCCAAAAATTCTCTCATAGCCTTGGATGTAAACTGCACCCCATTGTCAGTAACTAGGCTAGCAGGTAATCCCTCCCGATCAAATACCTTCCTCAAGAAAGCAATAACTGAATCAGTGGTGATGCTCGCACAAACCGCCACTTCGATCCACCTGGACGTATAGTCCACCAACACCAACAAATATGAACATTCAGGTTGTAAACATTCAAAAGGACCCATGATGTCCAAAGCCAACTTAGTCCATACTTGTTCAGGAACTTCCACAGGATGTACAGGTTGTGGATGCAGTGTTTTGCTCTTATCACTGACCGCACAAGCCTGACAATCTTTCACCACCTGCTCAACATCCTTGTCCATTGACGGCCACCAGTACTCCTCCCTAAGTCTCCTCTTGGTTAAAGATCGACCCAAATGACCCACATGTGCTAATTCCACCATTCTTCCTCTTAAACTTACCGGGGGAATCAACCTACTGCCCCTAGACACACCCCATGGACCTTCCGCTAATTCATTAAGAACTTGAGCGTAACCTTTCCCTTCAGGCCTATCCTTGACAGTGTGCCAACCTCTAATTAATCCTTCCCTAATCCATCTCAACTCAAGATCCCTCTCAGACTCCTCATCCCACAACGACTTCTCCACCGCCGAAGTCACACAAGCAATCTGACACTCCTGCAAATCCATTTCCTTCACCACTCCCATCTGACCGTCCGCCTCCATTATAGGCAAACGGGACAAACAGTCCGCCACAACATTTAACTTCCCAGGAAAATATTGCAAAACAAAATTGTAGTCCTGCAGCTGCACTGACCACTTCGCAATCCTTGGGGATACCGCCGTGACTCCTTTGGTAGAAAACACTTGCACCAACGGTTTATGGTCTGTTCTGACAATATACGGTATGCCCCACAGAAAGGTCCTAAAATGCTTTGAAGCCCACAACACAGCCAAGGTTTCCCTCTCAATTACCGAGTATCTGGTTTCTACATCTGTTAAAGTTCTGGAAGCAAAAGCTACCGGCATCCACTCACCATTCATCCATTGTTCCAGTACTGCCCCCAGACCCACCTCACTCGCATCCACCGTCAGAACAGTCTTGTTTTTCGGGTCAAAAGATTTTAAACAAGGAGCACTCTCCACATCCTTCTTAATTAATTCAAACTCCGCCCCACACTCCTCAGACCACACAAACCTAGCTGACTTCCTCATGAGAGCCCTCATAGCCACCGTTTTCTCCGCATAATTAGACACAAATTTAACATAGTACTCTGCAAGGCCCAGAAAAGCCCTGAGCTGTTCTTTACTGGTCGGAGCTGGTGTATCTCTCAATACTTTTACCAATTCCCCTTTTGGCTTCACACCCTGGGCACTCAGTGTATGTCCCAAATAAGTAACTTCCTCTACACCCACCTGGCATTTGTTTAACTTGACCGTTAAACCTCTCTCTTTAAGAATCTGCATGACGCTCCTAACCCTGATATCGTGCTCCTCTCTGCTACTGCCCCAAACCAAAATATCATCTTGAAAATAATTGACACCCATCACCCCTCCAAACATTTGCTGCATCAACCGCTGGAACACAGCAGAAGCCGAAGCCAGACCAAATGGCATGCGACAGAATCTGTATGCCCCAAACGGAGTCACAAATGAAGTCAAGGGCCTAGATTCAATGTGCAAATCAATTTGATGATACGCTGTTGACAGATCAAAGGTGGAAAAATACTTGGCATCACCTAAAGTCAACAACAACTCATTGATATTCGGCAAAGGATGCCGATCCACCCATATGCTCGAATTCAATTCCCGGAGATCCACACACATCCTGATATTCCCGTCTGCCTTCTTAACCAAAACCACAGGAAACAACCACTCTGAAGACTCTATAGGCTCAATTATCCCCGCATTTTGCAACTTAGACAATTCTGCCTTCAATGCCTCCCTCGCCGCTACTGGCACCCCTCTAACCTTATGCACTTTAGGAACTACTCCCTTCTTCAACACAATGCGATGTGTAAAACCTCTGAGTTTACCCAAAGTGTCTGAAAATACTTCAGGAAACTCCCTCATGAGTACTGTGGAGTCCACCCTCATGACATTTTGCCCCGCCTCCTCCTCCACACTGAGCACCGGCACCTTCTCACCAGGATGAATCTGTATTTTCAGCGCCGCCTGCTCCTCCCAACCCAACACACTCGTGCCCTTTGAGGCCACATACAGTTTACCCCTTGTTTGCCTCCCCTTGAAAGACAAATTTGACCAATTGTACCCTAGTACTTCAATAGGACATTGCCCGTATGCACATGGTGCAATATCTGAAACCAACAACGTTGAAAGCTGTTTCCCTAAAACTTCCTGATAAACCTCGGGAGACACCAATGTATAAGGTGACCCCGAATCCACCAGCATATCCACAGGGTGCTGATCCACCAACACCGACACCCACGGACCCTTCCGCCCACCACCCTCTACATGCAGTATAACATTTTGACTAGATCCACTTCCCGCTGCACCCTGTAACAACATGGTTGAATCATCTGAAACTACACTAGCCACCATCTGCCCCTTACACATGCGTGCAAAATGGCCCAACCGCTTACATTTCCTGCACTCCACATTACAAGCAGGACAAGACTTAGACTCAGTTGTATGACTGGACCACCCACAGTTTTTGCACCCATCCTTGCTCTTGGATGCCTTACTCCCTTGCCCAACTGCTTTATCTACACTCTTCTTGTTTCTTGACATTACCGCCTGCACCACCTCCTTAGACATATCCCTCTCCATAACTATCTGTACACTCGCCTTGGAAGCCTCAATTGCCCTGGCTATCTCCAAGACCTTTTCTAACGATGGATCATTCTCAATCCACAATCTTTCTCTGATTTTCTGATTGGATGTCTTCATCATTATTTGATCTCTGATGTGTTCATCCCCATTACCTGGAAACCCACATGTAGCCATGAGTGCACGTAATGCCGTAACATAGGTATCTATACTTTCCGTAGAACCTTGCGCCCTAGAAAAGAATTTATACCTCTCTAAGACCACATTAACTCTCTTACCAAAACGCATTTGCAGTTTCTTTAAAGCAGTCTCATAAGTACTTATAACCATTTCTCCCTCACCTCCCCCTTGAATCATTACATTCTCTCCAGGCAGGTGACGAAAAACCCTCAATCCCTCAGTACCAATACAATTGAGCAGTGCAGCCTCTTTTTCATCATCATTGTACTTTGCTCCACCCGCGGCCCTGAGGTATACCTTAAAGGCATCCACCCACTGTTCCCAAGGAACAGCAGGCTCCCCAGTGCTTGGTAGAAAGGCAGGTGGAGGCCTAGCAGTTGAATGCAACATGTCTCAAATGAATATCCTAGAATTGACCAACACCCAGCAAGCCCAACCCAAAGCAATCCTCTAGGGCTTCCTGATACTTGGCTGTCCTCGCACAGTCACCTTGTGCACGTGCACCCACACGTAAATGCAGTACCAAGCAAACCCAGCAGTCACTGGCACTGGGTGGGTGAGTCAACAAGCTTGAAAACGCACTCCTCCCACAACTGATCCTCTGTAAACTGTCTATCCAGGATGATAGATCTCCCCCAACCAGGCCACTTCCACGGTCGTGTGCCCAGCCTCCCTATAAATCAGGTGGCACAGCCCAGGATGTCGTTGCCTGTGCCCAGCCTCCCTATAAATCGGGTGGCACCGCCCAGGATGTCGTTGCCTCGGTCCACTCACCAGTGGAGCACAAGGTGGTGCACTCCTAAACCTCTCCTTCTACTCTGCAGCCTCTGCCCGTGGAACAGGCAGCACTGCGCTGGTTGGAGAGCCACCGTCAGCTGCGCTGCTCCACTTCAAACCTCCGATTTCAATGCAGCTAATGTCAGCAATGCGAACCCCAATCAGCTGACTTAAGCGCCGCCGTCAACTGCGTTACGTAGCGCCGCCACGGCCCCTTCCAAAAACCTACTGGGCGTGTCTATGCTGATGTCAACAAGACAGCCGGGGCTAGCAGGGTTGGCTCCTCCTTGCCGCGCCGCGGCTGCTCCTCCACCACTGCCGACCGGACCATGGACAGCTCGCCGCCATACAAACAGCAGAGCCGACGCCGGCGGAGGCCCGCCTGCACTCACCGCTGCTCTCCGAACTCAGGCAGGGACCGCCCACATCAGCACCGGCTCCTCTTGCAGTCGCCACAGCCGCTATCCTCGGCACCCACGGAGCCTGCCACCGCTCCCCCCCGCCACTGCCCCCGCCGACGAGCGGGGCACCCGAAAGCAGCAGGCGGCACACCACAGGTCCAACAGCTGCTCACACCGATGATCCGTCCACGTACCGCTGCATCGCCGGAGAATCAGGACAACACACGCGCGGGACCGGGGTTCTGACAAATCCTCGTCGCCAATGTCAAGATCTCACCGACACAGGTAAGAAGTAATTATATTCTTTATTGTCTGAACCCCACATCGTGGACCATCTTCAACGGTACTCTCTCTCTCTCTTTTCTCAACCGCCTTTTCTCGAATCCTCCTTTCGCCTTCCTCAACACATTCTACAGATCCCCGTGCACAATAGAATGTGCTCGTGCACATTATAACAGGAAGTCAGTAAGAATTTGAGATTAATAAAGGGAAGTCGCACCTATATTTGGCTCCGTGCGGTTTGTGGCCGATAGACCTGGTACATAACAACATTCTGTGACCAAAAAGATGTAGGATTTTTTTTTAAGTTTCAAAATAGTAATTGGAATAATGATATCGTAGGAAATTACTTCATGTCACCTTTGACCTGATTGTAATGTAGTGCCTGTTGTGTACGTCTCACGTCACTGTGTGTACACTGGCGACGAAGACACGAACAATGACACACCACGTGCGTGTGCCTCTACAGTAAGCCCTCGACACGGGCGACATTTTTGGAAACACGGTGGGGGGCCCATCCCCCACCAAAACCCCAGCCCCAAAAAAATAATTTTTCTTAAAAAAATTAAAAAAAGGAAGAAAACTTCTTTCTTTCCATGACCAAAACCATTGACGCATGCCTGAGGCCACTGCACGTTAGGAGCCCATGGTTGGAGCCAGCCAACAGACCTCCAGGCAGTCCAGGCAACACAGCACCGCTAGCCACAGTCCATCCCCCTGAGGTGAGGACATTTCGGCGCACGCTCTCGACCACAGCCCTCATATCAGCACACCATGGCGACAGGCCTATCTATACCCAGGCCTGGCACGCCATCGAGGATTGCGGCCAACCTAATGCCCACAGCACCGTCCTCGCGACCGCAAGGAGATACCACGATGGCATTCGGACCTTTTGACCCATACACAGACCCCTCATCTGTGGGCCCCCGATGGCTGTTGTGGGTCCAGAAGTTTGAAATGGCCATGGACTGCAAAGACGTCACAACACCCAGGAAGATGAGGTCACACATCCTACTCAACGTGGGTGACGAAGTCCTGCACATCTTCAACTCGCTTGTCATCGGAGATGGTTTAGACGTCTACCAGCTAGCAAAAGACACTCTCACAGGCCATTTTATGCCTCAACTAAACCCAGACTACGAGACATTAATTTTCTGCACCACCATACAGCTAGAAGAGGAAACGCTCGACGCATATCACACGAGACTCAGAAAACTTACGCTCTCATGTGAGTTTGACAACGTCGAAAAAGAGATCAGACACCAAGTCAGCAACGGAATGCACTCGGAAAAACTATGCAGGATGGTGTTGAGCGAAAAGGGCATCTCCCTGGCCAGAATCCTTGAATACGGACGTCATAAGGAACTATCATACGCGAGGGCGGCACACATGAGCACCACCCTGCAGAAGCTCCAGCCAACACCGACGGCAGCAACGATAGTGCAAATTGCCAGCCGCAAACAGTCAAGAGAAGACTCCAGCGATGCAAACAGTCCATCTCAGTGGCAATCAAGGATCCAAGGGCCCGCTCAATGTGGATGGTGTGAAGGCGTACGTCATGGAAGGCGAAACTGTCCAGCACAGGAAACCACGTGCAGTGCATGTGGCCGGAAGAACCACTACGCAAGAGTCTGCAGATCGTCGGGACCCGCACAACGCCCCCCGCCGCAACAAGAAAAAGGCGCCCAGAGAAAAAAGAAACAGGCCAATGCCCGCCGTGTCGAGACGGCCAACTCATCCACTGATGAAGAAGGTGATGGCGACGGTGTCAAAACAAAAGCGACGGATAGTGGACAACCGAAAAGAGGGAGGAAAGTCTACCTAGTCTCAGCTCTTGATCACAGCGGCACAAAGTCGACAAAAAGGCAAAGAAGACGGAGATGCCTAGTGGCCATTCAAGGCCAAGAGACTCTAATGACAATCGACACCGGGGTATCAGTGAACATCATGCCGGTTACCATGTTCAGAAAGCTACGCCCCCCCCAGTCCTAAAGAAAAAGGACACGCTTCTATTTGCCTATGGGTGCGAAACTCCATTACCAGTGGTAGGACGTTTTCGGACAACTCTAAGCAGAGGCGACCGAACACTACAATCCAAGGTGTATGTCGTTGACGCGGGCATCGAGTGCCTGCTGAGTGGAGATGCAGCGGAAGACCTAGAGTTGGTACGCTTTATCTGCAACATCACAGACCAATCGGAAATTGCCAGCCTCCTTGACAAGCACCCAGGCCTCCTCAAAGGTATTGGATGTCTGAAAGGCAAACTCATCAAACTCCATATCAACGAATCAGTGCAGCCCCGAGCGGTGCGCCACAGACGGACACCTTTTCACATGAGTGATTTAGTCGAAAAGGAGCTGCGTGAACTTGAGAAAGCTGGTATCATAAAGGAGGTCACTTGGCCGACACCGTGGGTTTCACCCATGGTGGTGACTAAGAAGCCAAAACAACCGGGGAAGGTGAGGATCTGCATCGACATGCACCTCCCCAATGCAGCCATCAAGCGGGAACGGCACATCATCCCCACACTGGACGAAATCATCACAGACCTCACTGGATCAAAGGTGTTTTCCAAGATTGAACTCAATGCTGGGTACCATCAGCTAAAACTGCATCGGGACTCGAGCTACATTACGACGTTCTCCACGCACCTGGGTCTGTGCCTATACAAAAGACTGAGCTTCAGCATATCATCAGCGGCCGAAGTCTTTCAGCAAGCCATCCAGAAAGAGATACAGGGCATCCCGGGAGTACTCAATGTCAGTGATGACATCCTCATCCACGCCAGCGACAAACAAGAACACATGCGTTTCCTCGAAATGGTACTTAGCAAACTGGAGGCCGCAGGGTTAACCATTCACTGGGAAAAGTGTGAGTTCATGAAGGATGAAAGCATCTTCTTCGGATATGTGTTTAACAGTGCAGGAGTCTCAGCTGACCCACAAAAAGTCACGGACATCAAGGAAGCCTCACCCCCAACAACACCGACTGAAGTACGCAGCTTCTTGGGGATGGCGACACACTGCGGGAGATTGATCCCCAGCCTGGCAACGATGTCCGAGCCACTCAGGGAACTCATGATATGGAACATTAAATGGGCCTGGGGCCCCAACTGTCAGGAGGCTTTCGAGCAGATCAAGATGTCCCTATCGGCTGACACCACAATCGCGTACTACGACCCCACATTGTCAACAGAATTATATGTTGACGCCAGCCCTTTCGGCCTCGGGGCAATCCTAGTCCAAGGGGCCCCGACAGGCGAGACCAAGCCGATTGCCTACGCGTCCCGTGCGCTGACTCCCACTGAACAAAGGTACTCCCACATTGAGAAAGAGGCCATTGCGGTACTGTGGGGCTGCCGCCACCTTCACATATACCTGTATGGACGGAAATTCAAAGCATACACGGACCACAAGCCTCTTATCCCCATATTCACAGGATCCTCCTCACACCCCCCCCGGCGAGGTTAAGGAAAAGATTGCTACACCTGCAACAGTACGAATTTGAACTAACATACCAATCCGGCACTAGCAACCCCGCAGACTTCCTATCCAGACACCCGAGAGCAGCCACGCCAAGGGAAGTGAATGTGGCAGAAGGAACCGAGGAACACATCTGCCAGGTCGTCCACATGATGAAACCCAGAGCGATCAGCATCGGGGACATCATACAAGCTACCCAAGCTGACCCCTGCTGCGACCTCTTCAAAGACTCCATCATCTCCGGCGGATGGAAATCGTTTCTGCAGAACGTACATAATCGCACGGCCGAAGCCAGAGACTTCCTCACGGGCATATTCCCGGTACGACAAGACCTTTCCGTCACCAAGGAAGTCCTCATACTAAGAGGAGCTCAAATCATCATACCCGCAGGGCTCCAAGACAGAGTCATTGCGCTGGCTCACGAAGGTCACCAATGCATGGTCAGGACCAAAGCCAGGATCAGACACCGAGTATG
Source organism: Ambystoma mexicanum (assembly GCF_040938575.1). Lineage (NCBI taxonomy): Eukaryota > Metazoa > Chordata > Amphibia > Caudata > Ambystomatidae > Ambystoma > Ambystoma mexicanum. The sequence continues at coordinate 269,733,708 of NC_090937.1, forward strand.
GTTCCTGCACATCGACGCCAAGGTGGAACAACTCATAACAGTATGCCTACCGTGTCAGATCACAAGCGCACCACCGAATCCTGAACCCATACAAGCAGCAGAACGGGGGTCATCATGATGGGATGTGATCAGCGTTGACTTCTGCACGGTCCAGGAAGGCACGTACCTGTTGGTAGCAATCGACGACCACTCAAGATATCCCGAGGTGGAAATCGTGTCATCCACCTCTGCAGACATGGTGATGCCTGCTCTGGAGAAGATCTCCGCCCCCCATGGCCTACCTCGCCGCATCCGGAGCGACAACGGGCCACCCTCCCAAGGGGCGGAAATCAAGAAATACCTGGATGATCTGAACATTCAATATCACCCCATGACGCCGAGATGGCCCCAAGCCAACAGAAACGTGGAGAGGTTCATGCGTACCCTCAACAAGGTCCTATGCCTATCCTGGGTGCACTATAGCCCCTGGAGGGTGGACCTGTATCGATTCCTAAGGAGCTACAGAGTGACACCCCACAGCACCACAGGGTTACCACCGGCAGATGTCATGTATGGGACTGTGATAAATTCATCTATTCCACACCACCCAAGCCGGGGCACAGATGCCTACGATAGTGAGTGCCACGACAAATGTGGACTGATGGGGACCAGCAACCCTCGGAGGAAGCAGGGTCACCGCCGGAAGATGAGTACCAACAACCCGAGGAGGAGTGGACCGAGGAGCACGAGACAGAGAGAGTGCTAGAGGAACCGAGGGAGGCGTCTCCAAGAAGGCAGGTGAGCCGCAACAGAACACGATCGGGGGGACAGCCCCTAGATGTGGGCGCTACACCCTAAGAACTGCACCGAGAGCCCCAGGAAAGTTAAGAGACTATGAGTGGTAGGACTATTACGTGCGCTGGACTAGAATGCACAGTAGAGTTAAGTTGAATCAGTTGGACATGATTGTAGTTAGTGTGTTGTGTTTTCAGTTGTTGGGAAAAAGGAGGAATGTTGTGTACGACTCACGTCCCCGCGTTGCGGGGACGTGAGGCGCGTTCACATAAAAGTCCCACCCCCACAGGAGGGGAGCAGTTCCGGGCAAGCCACAAGCCAGAGTGTGTGTCTATTTCATTCGTGCTCCGTAACTAGGCCTCGGCCTGCGGAGCCCCACGTGCGTTCTCCCTCGCCGGCGAACCCGCAGGAGAAGCTATTATAGTACCCCTTTAAATGGGGGCATGTTGGATCCTGACGAGAGGCAGGTCATCACCGCGTCATGTATGTTAATAAAAGAGGCCACTTCAGGCACGTGCGACACGGCAGTGGAGCACCAGTTCACACATGCCAACCCTCCCGATTTAGGCAGGAGACTCCGGATTTAGGCGGGAGACTCCTGGTTTTTGCGTGAAAAATAATGCTTTTTTTCACGTTCTCCCGCCTAAAATTAATCTTTGCTATGGGAAAATCTTTGTCTCCCGATTTTTCTGACGTAATCTCCCGCACAGGTGGGTTAAAATGTTGGAATGTTGAAATGTTGGCATGTATGCCAGTTAGTGGCAACTCCTGGCTCCGGTCATCATTTGTGTGCGTCTGATCACCGTGTGACCATGGCCATGTAGCTAGCCTGTGCCTGGCGTTGTGTGCTGGGTGCCCACAGTGTATCAGCACCAGCGGGTGATCCTGCTGGCAGAGGGTGCCCCCTCTAGTGTCATTTACTGCGTATTCGCAGTAAACCCAGGTGACCCTGGGAACTTACGTCCTGCTCCAGTGCCCCCGGAGCACCTCATAGCACTGATGACATCACAGAAAATAACATCATGTCATGTCACGCGGGAGACTGGGGTCTGCCGCTCCCATTTCCTCCTGGCGAGTCTACCCGCGCGTTCGCGTCTGGGGACTCGCCGGGAGGGGAGCAACGGATTACAGGGCCGGCGGCCTTCGGCGCATGCGCGGAGGTCCTCTCTCTCGGTTCCGCGCATGCGCCGTGGGGGCTTGCCTTCCAAGCCTCGTTCTGGGTTCGCCGGCGCCCGGAAACGGAACGGTTTGCGTTCCAGGCCTCTCGGGCGCCGGCGGCCCATAAAAGAGGCCGCTAGTCAAAGCTGCCCGCGTCTCAACGCGGTTTGCTTCGCTTTCCTCGTTGTTCCTGCCCAGCCTTACCTGTGGCCTGTCCTGGGCCTACCTGCCTCCAGCCTTACCTGTGGCCTGTCCTGGGCCTACCTGCCTCCAGCCTTACCTGTGGCCTGTCCTGGGCCTACCTGCCTCCAGCCTTACCTGTGGCCTGTCCTGGGCCTACCTGCCTCCAGCCTTACCTGTGGCCTGTCCTGGGCCTACCTGCCTCCAGCCTTACCTGTGGCCTGTCCTGGGCCTACCTGCTTGCCTCCAGCCTTACCTGTGGCCTGTCCTGGGCCTGCCTGCCTCCAGCCTTACCTGTGGCCTGTCCTGGGCCTGCCTGCCTCCAGCCTTACCTGTGGCCTGTCCTGGGCCTGCCTGCCTCCAGTCCTTACCTGTGGCCTGCCCTGGGCCAGCCTGACTCCAGTTCTTATCCGGGTCCTGTCCTGGGCCTGCCTGCCTTCAATCCTCACCTGGGTTCGGCCCTGGGCCAGCCAGCCTCCAGCTACTACCTAGGTTTTGCCCTGGGTCAGTCTTCCCTCAGCCCATTCCGGAGTTCTGTCCTGAGTCATCATTGTGTAGAGGGGACTTATCCCACACTAGCCTGCATTCCCCCTGTTCCATCTTGGGCACGTTCCTACAGTTCTCTAATTGGCCAGACAACTAGTTCCAACTGTCCTCACTCTTTCCTGTCTTGCCTGACTCCGAATCTCATCCTGTGTACCATTGGAACTATCTGCACCAGCCAAGCTCCTTTGCCTACTACGAATACCTTTCTGCTACACTGGTCTATCTATCAACTGTCGCTGCACTGAGGTTCTTGGAAGATTCATGGTCTGGACAACAAGCTCTACCTGGACTATGGTTCCCTCCATCTGAGCCTACATCCTCTTGTCACGCTTACCTGGGAGAGTGCCTTTGTGACATTGGGGGTTGGTCCATCCTTCACCCAGTTCCTCATTTGGGTGGTGGAGAGGCTGATTCCTCGTGCCGCTATCTCATCAGTTCCTGGACTCCAGACTGGCGACCTCTGCGAGACCAACCACCAAGACTACAGGTACGCGGCCCTCTCGGGCCAATCAGCTTGACAGATTGAGACGCCTTCCTCCTGATTCAGAGATGGATGAATCGCAGGACATGAGGAACGAGTTGCTAGCGCTCAGGGCCGAGATGACCGCCCTGCGTCAGGAGAATCAAACATTACGACAAATGATAACGCAAGGAGCACCTAGTACCTCTCAAGGAGAGGGATCATTGGCTCATACAACACCCATCAAATTCGACGGAGACCCTAGACGGGTGGCGGAGTTTTGTAACCACTGCAGAATACACTTTCTCTTCAGGTCTACCTACTTCAACACTGATAGGGCCAAGATTGGTTACATCTTGGGGAACCTAACTGGGAACGCATTAGCTTGGGCAACTCCGTTTGTGGTTACGAACAGTCCTATTTTGAATGACTTTGCTGCCTTTGAAAAGGCCTTTCTTGAGGTATTTCAGACGCCGAACCTGGCCTCCGTTGCACAGAATCAATTGATGGACTACAAACAGGGAAGCAATGACGTCATCACCTACATCAGCCGTTTCCGACTTTTGGCTACTGACTCCCAGTGGCCCGAAATTACACAGAAGACACTGTTTCGTCGAGGCCTGAGAGAGGAGTACAAGGATGAGTTACTTCACATCCCTGAACCAGAGAGCCTTCAACTCTTGATCGATCAAGTACTCCGTATTGACCAAAGGCTAGCCGAACGAAAGGCTGAGAGACGTCGGCTTGACAGAAGCGGTCCCCGGACAACCAACACACCTGCTGGTTCGTTTGGGTCGACCGAGTCCGGACCTGAGCCCATGCAAGTAGGAGCCATGAGGGGACCTTTGACGGAAGAAGAGAAGAAACGAAGGAGGTCTTTGCGTTTGTGTCTTTACTGTGGAGCAGCTGGACATTATTTGGGTACGTGTCCTTTGCGTCCGCAGAAGAAGAAGTCGGGAAACTAGGAGACCTGTCGTATACAGGAAGGGCAACGACAGGTCCCATTCCTTCCTCAGACCCTTCTGTTATTTGTTCTATACGTCTGCCCATGCAACCAGCGGTACTACAGACCCTGAAGGTCCGAATTAAACTACCAGACAAGAACCTGGAAGTATCCGGTCTACTGGACTGTGGGGCTTCCGGCAATTACATCGACGAAACGTTCGTCACCAGACATAAGATACCACTCGTTTCCAGACACACGCCTCTGTCGGTGGAGCTTATTGATGGTACTCCCTTGTCTTCTGGACCCGTTAGTCAGTTCACAGTTGGACTGGCCCTTCTGATTGCTGATCATTACGAGGAACTAGCCTTTGATGTTATCAAGTCACCGAACTACAAGATGGTTTTGGGATTACCTTGGTTGCAACACCACAATCCTTTGATAGACTGGAGAACCCAGACCTTGACCTTTTCATCCGAACGGTGTGCTCAAGAATGCAAGCTACCCGTTCCCACCAGGACCGTCTCGACTTCTCTAATAACGGACAGCAATGGGGTTCATCTATGTTCCACGTCTCTGGTCCCACAGGAATATTCCGAATTCAAACATGTGTTTTCTGAACCTGGCAACATACCCCTTCCTCCACACCGTTCTTTTGATTGCTCCATTGACCTGCTACCGGACCACGTTATTCCCCATGGGAAACTATATGCTTTGACACGTGACGAGAAGCTAGTTCTTCAGGAGTATTTGTCGGAGAGTCTAGAAAAGGGGTACATTGTGCCATCGAAATCGCCTGCAGGATTCCCCCTGTTTTTTGTAAAGAAAAAAGAAGGTACATTGAGACCCTGTGTCGACTACCGGCAGTTGAATGACATAACAGCCAAGGACCGGTATCCTTTACCCTTAATTCGCAGCATCCTTGAAACCCTGCATACTGCGCGAATCTTCTCCAAATTGGACCTCCGCGGAGCTTATCATTTGGTGCGCATCAGGAGTGGGGACGAGTGGAAGACAGCTTTCAAGACATCTTTTGGGCATTTTGAATACAGGGTTATGCCTTTCGGCCTATGTAATGCTCCCGCTGTTTTTCAACGATTCATGGACTACATCTTTGGTGACCTGTTAGGGTTATCCGTTTGGGTTTATCTGGACGACATATTGATATTCTCTAAATCCTTAGACGAGCATGTGGAACATGTTCGTGAGGTCCTTCATCGGCTGTCCGTCAATAACCTGTTCGCCAAAGCGGAGAAATGTAGCTTTCACCAACCCAGCATTGAATTCTTGGGATTTGTTATCAATCAAGAAGGCATTGGGATGGATCCCAAGAAGGTGCGAGCCATACAAGAATGGAGACATCCACACGATATCAAGGCTCTCCAACGCTTCCTGGGATTCGCAAACTTTTACAGGCGCTTTATCCCACAGTTCTCACAGATCTCGGCGCCCCTCACCAGGCTAACCAGCAGCAAGATCACGTTCGAATGGGATCTCGTGGCTTCCCGGGCTTTCGACGTATTGAAGTCGGCCTTTATGGCTGCCCCGATCCTGCGCCATCCCCAGGAAGAGTTGCCTTACATAGTGGAGGCCGATGCTTCCAGCTTTGCTGTAGGGGCAGTCCTTCTTCAGAAAGATCCTATCACGTTGGTAGAACATCCAGTAGCCTATTATTCTCGCAAGTTGAGTCCCAGCGAACGAAACTACGCGGTGATTGAAAGGGAACTGTTAGCCATCAAGACCGCATTCGAGGAATGGAGACATTTTCTCCTCGGAGCACGCTTTTCTGTGGAGGTGCGGACAGACCATCGCAATCTGCAATATCTTCGCTCTCTGCAATGTCGGACTCCTCGTCAAGCCCGGTGGGCCTTCTTCTTCTCTCCGTTTGAGTTCCATGTTACTTATATCCCGGGAACCTCCAATACGAAAGCGGATGCGCTTTCCAGGTCCCTGGAAAACGTAGATGGGACGCCCTGTCCAGAACAGCCACTGATTTCTCCTCGCCATTTTCTGCTGGCCTTGTCCTCTCACCTTAAGTCCATCGCGGAAGCCACTCGGTCGGATCCAGAAAGAACGTCCCTTCTTAGTCGGCAACTAGTATCAGAACGAGACGGACTGTTGTTTTTTCAAAGAAGACTCTACATACCCAGAGGAGCCATTAGAAGGGGCATTCTACACGGATTCCATGATTCACCCATAGGAGGACATCGCGGGGTCAGAGCCACTCGAGAGTTGATATCCCGACAGTTCTGGTGGCCTGGTTGGGCGACCGAGGTCCAGAAGTACATTGACAGCTGTCCAATATGTGCCCAGTGCAAGGTTCCCAGAAGACGACCATTGGGTTTGTTAATGCCCACCGAAGTGGCTCCCTATCCATGGCATACCATCGCCACCGATTTCATTGTGGATTTGCCTCCATCTGAAGGGTACACCTGTATAATGGTGGTTGTGGACAGCTTCACCAAACTGGCCCATTTCATCCCATTCCGGAAAATCCCTACAGCTACTCAAATGGCTTCAGCGTTTCTGCACGACATCTACCGGTTGCACGGCCTACCGGAGAAAATCATATCGGATAGAGGTACCCAGTTCCTTTCATCATTTTGGAGACAGGTGTGTGGTCATCTGGGAATACATAGAGCTCTAAGCTCAGGCTATCACCCACAGACAAATGGGCTAACCGAAAGGACCAATCAGACTTTGGAGGGGTACCTCCGCTGTTTTGCCAATGCCACACAGTCTAATTGGAAAGGTGGGCTAGATCTGGCCGAAGTATCCTACAACAACACTGTTCATGCCTCCATTGGAGTCAGCCCATTCTTCTGTTCCACTGGTCTACATCCTCGGTTAATGCCTTTTCAACCAGTTCCGTCTAGTACTGTTCCCTCTGCTGATGGTCTGGTCTTACACATCCGGGAACAGCAAGAACTTGCACACAAGATCTTAAGTGAAGCCAAGGATCGGATGAAGAGACAGGCAGACAGGAAGAGGAGTGCAGAACCTAATTTCCAGGAGGGCGACAAGGTGTGGTTGTCCTCAAAGAACCTGCCTCTCCGCAATCTGCCCGTCAAACTGGCCCCTCGATATTTGGGACCCTTTGTTATCACCAAACGGTTGTCCTCTGTAGCCTTCCGTCTTCACCTACCCTCTTCCTGGCGTGTACATCCCGTTTTTCACGTGTCCCTGTTAAAACCCTATGTGGTCGATGATTATGGCCGCACCTCTCCTCGTCCGGCCTCTGTTTTGGTACAGGGGGGCCCTGAGTTTGAGGTACACGAGATCTGTGATGCCCGGTACCGTAGAGGGGTGCTCCACTATTTGGTTGACTGGAAGGGGTACCCGGCCTGTGATCGTACCTGGGAACCGCGCCAGCACGTGCATGCTCCCCGGCTGATACGTGAGTTCTACGTACGGTTTCCCTGGAAGCCTGGGGCCCCGGGTCTTCCTGGGAGGGGGCATAGTGTCATGTCACGCGGGAGACTGGGGTCTGCCGCTCCCATTTCCTCCTGGCGAGTCTACCCGCGCGTTCGCGTCTGGGGACTCGCCGGGAGGGGAGCAACGGATTACAGGGCCGGCGGCCTTCGGCGCATGCGCGGAGGTCCTCTCTCTCGGTTCCGCGCATGCGCCGTGGGGGCTTGCCTTCCAAGCCTCGTTCTGGGTTCGCCGGCGCCCGGAAACGGAACGGTTTGCGTTCCAGGCCTCTCGGGCGCCGGCGGCCCATAAAAGAGGCCGCTAGTCAAAGCTGCCCGCGTCTCAACGCGGTTTGCTTCGCTTTCCTCGTTGTTCCTGCCCAGCCTTACCTGTGGCCTGTCCTGGGCCTACCTGCCTCCAGCCTTACCTGTGGCCTGTCCTGGGCCTACCTGCCTCCAGCCTTACCTGTGGCCTGTCCTGGGCCTACCTGCCTCCAGCCTTACCTGTGGCCTGTCCTGGGCCTACCTGCCTCCAGCCTTACCTGTGGCCTGTCCTGGGCCTACCTGCCTCCAGCCTTACCTGTGGCCTGTCCTGGGCCTACCTGCTTGCCTCCAGCCTTACCTGTGGCCTGTCCTGGGCCTGCCTGCCTCCAGCCTTACCTGTGGCCTGTCCTGGGCCTGCCTGCCTCCAGCCTTACCTGTGGCCTGTCCTGGGCCTGCCTGCCTCCAGTCCTTACCTGTGGCCTGCCCTGGGCCAGCCTGACTCCAGTTCTTATCCGGGTCCTGTCCTGGGCCTGCCTGCCTTCAATCCTCACCTGGGTTCGGCCCTGGGCCAGCCAGCCTCCAGCTACTACCTAGGTTTTGCCCTGGGTCAGTCTTCCCTCAGCCCATTCCGGAGTTCTGTCCTGAGTCATCATTGTGTAGAGGGGACTTATCCCACACTAGCCTGCATTCCCCCTGTTCCATCTTGGGCACGTTCCTACAGTTCTCTAATTGGCCAGACAACTAGTTCCAACTGTCCTCACTCTTTCCTGTCTTGCCTGACTCCGAATCTCATCCTGTGTACCATTGGAACTATCTGCACCAGCCAAGCTCCTTTGCCTACTACGAATACCTTTCTGCTACACTGGTCTATCTATCAACTGTCGCTGCACTGAGGTTCTTGGAAGATTCATGGTCTGGACAACAAGCTCTACCTGGACTATGGTTCCCTCCATCTGAGCCTACATCCTCTTGTCACGCTTACCTGGGAGAGTGCCTTTGTGACATTGGGGGTTGGTCCATCCTTCACCCAGTTCCTCATTTGGGTGGTGGAGAGGCTGATTCCTCGTGCCGCTATCTCATCAGTTCCTGGACTCCAGACTGGCGACCTCTGCGAGACCAACCACCAAGACTACAGGTACGCGGCCCTCTCGGGCCAATCAGCTTGACACATCACCGGAAACATGGCCATAAACAGTTCACAATGAAGCGCTGTCTGGCATGGTCTAACCCAGATCAACATGAGAAATCAATCTTCTATGTCAAGACTGGAGGCAAGCATTATGCCTTATGTTTCAACTTCTATTTATTTTACTCTCCAGCAGTTTCAACAAAAACACACCAAAACACTGAAAAGTATCTCCATGTCACTTTTCTTCCTTAAAACTACAAGTCCCAACATCTCAGTCGTTCTGTCTTTAAGTCTAGCTATGATACACTTCCTGTTCCTGGACGACTCCTCTTCTTTTACTGCTCTTCAGCAGATAAGTACTTTCCCATCATGTCTCCATTGATTGTGCATGTTTTGGGGTTATATTATAACATACAGACAGTTTAGTAGGGAATAGCAGAGTATTTGAATGCGTAGTGCAATAATATGGGAGTGGGCAGAGTTTGAAACTCATAGATAAAGCACATTGTGCTCTGTCAACCGAAGTTGAGCCGGGAATTGTAAGAAGCAGGCAGGTGAGGCGGTCTAGTCACGAGCGTGACATAGCAAAGATTAATTGAAGTTTCTTTCGCATTAGACTACAGCAACAAGATGGGCAAGCCCCGTGCCTCATTACCGGCTCGCCCGGCCTCACAGCCTTGTTGCAGAGAAGACCCAACCCTCGTGGGGCAGAGCTAGGCATGCACGAGCGCTCCCAAACCCTCCTTTAGGAAGGCGGAGCCGGAGCGCGACGGCGCAGCATTAGTCTTAACACACAAGGATTGAAAGGACCGTAAACCCGGCCCGGTGGTAATCATATTATACGTACAATCATACAGATAATTCATCATCGTAGCCCGCGCTACTACCGGAGGGCGCAACTGCCAGAGCTGCAGATTTACGCAGCAAAGAACATGGATCAGCTGATCCTGTGGCTCCAAAGAGCCTGAAGCGGCACACACAGCCGTTGAACGGAGAGGAGTCCCTCTCACAAAGATCAAGCCTCAGACAACCTGTCAGAGAAGCAGGATGCCAGGACTGTGATTAACAGTAATGGTGCTAGCCACATTAAAGAAAAAAACAAATGAATAATAATAGTAAATGATATATATATCGGATAACCAAAGAACAGCTGTACTGTAGAGAGAAATCACTATCTCTGGCAAGTAGATTATCACGAAAGCATCCTGTAACGAAGCAGTGGTCGTGCAGAGACACCTGATTCAGGTACCAGGCACACAGCACCCAAAGCATGTCAGAGTTTGAGTGGAGCGAGGAAGAACAGCCTCTATACCTCGCTGTCAGCTTTAAGGAAGTGCTGGGGAGCTCATTGACAGATGCAGTGGCGCAAGGAGGGAAACCCCTACAAGGCAGGCAGGAAACCCTGGAGGATATGCTGACCGAGCCCCGAGAGAGCACCACAGATAGCAACAGCACACCCACAGGACTCTCAAAGACAGGGCCTAAGGGAGTAACCAGACCCACAAGAGGAAAACCTCTACTGACCCTCAGGGTCGACCATATGGGGTGGAGCAGAAGACCCCAGAGGCAGTTGACGCCTTTACCAAGCTGAAGGAAGCCTTCATGCTAAGGCAGACAGTGCCAGGCCTCACGACCCTCTTCCCAAGGGAAGACAATATGGGCAGAGACGACCGAGGCTCGGAAGAAGAGCCAGCAGAAGGTGAGCTATCTTCCCACGAGTAGGAAGAGGAGGCAGAAGGAGAGTGGGTGAAACCCAGCGGAGGAAAGAAAGCCTGCAAGGAAAAAACACCTAGATGAAGACCCAGAAGAAATCCTAGGTATGTTCGACCCTGATAGTATCAGGAACCCCGGATCTTCAGACTGGCAGCCCTCCCCCAGAGTAACGCAGTACATGGCCATCAGACTGCAAAAGGCCTTAGACAAAGAAGGGAGGCAGCATCTTCGAGCGGAATCCCTGAGACCAGACCTCCCAGGAAAGGTGGTGGAGATGCCAGAATTGGACCCTAAGATGTCAACCTTCGTCTCTAAAACCAGCAAGGACCCGCAGAAAGGGATGGACAGATCCTGGAAGAGCTGCCAAGACAAAGTATTAGACATAGCAGGGCCTTTGGCTAAAATAATGGACCTAGCAGAGAGAGCCAGGGATACTGGAGAGGAAGTCGACCCCGAAGCACTAGCAAACTGGTCTCAGAGAGCAGTCTGCCTGTTGGGCAATGGAAATTGTGCCATATCTTCCGAAAGGAGCAAAGGTCTACTACTAAAGATAGACCCTAGACTAAGTGACCTAGCATCTTATGAAGCCGGAGCAACAGCCCATGGTCTCCTCTTCGGAGAGACATTCGGCAAGGAGATGGGCCGATTCGTCTGCACTTATGCTTCGTTGGAGAAGGCGCAAGCATCGATAAGGAAAATCTTCCCCGGTAGAGTTTTTGGCGGGACCGGCCGCTATCGGGCAAGCAGCCGGTCGTTTTCAAGGAGGAAAGAGACCCCAGAATCACAGAGTGCAGTACTGGGAAAATAAACAGCAGGACTCCTTCTTCCCCGCCAGAGGAAGATTTCCGAGAGGGCGCAGAGGAAGAGGAGCCGGCCTGAGGACAAGCCTTTGCACCAGGTGAGAGTAACACAATATCCTCCAGTAGGGGGCCGAACACTGAGTTTCTGGAACAATTGGTGCGCGCTTTCCAGCGATACCTGTGTTTTGCAAACCGTCAGAGGTTTGCAGATAAAATTCATTCAGAGGTCAGAACACTCACACTGGCCTCCGCAGCCGCACCTAGCACAAGCAGAGCAGGAGTGCCCAGACCACGAGCTGAGGCGGCTAGAGAGAAAGAAGGCCATAGAGAAGTGCAGCGAAAGCCCCAGGTTTGTAAGCAATATGTTCCTGGTCCACCGAAAAGAGAAAGCGCGACCAGTCATAAATCTAAAGGCGTTGAACAGCTGGATTGTGTATCGCCACTTCCAAATGGAAAGGATACACCAGCTGAGGGATTCTCTACGGGAAGGAGATTGGCTGACACGGTTAGACTTGAAGGATGTGTATCTAACAGTGCCAGCGCAAGAGGAACTCAGGACCTTCCTAGCTTTCCGTTGGAATGGCCAGCTTTGGCAGTTCAGAACTATGCCATTCGGGCTAGCCTCAGCGCCTTGGGCCTTTACCAAGTTGATGCGGCCAGTAGCAGCAGCGATTCGAGAGAAGGGTATCAAGATGATTATATACCTAGACTATCTGCTGCTCCTTGCGGAGGAGCGAGAGACTCTGGTATACCAGACAGCATGGGTGCAGAACCTCCTGTCATCCCTAAGGATCATAGTGAACGTGGAAAAAACGGATACGACGCCAGCGCAAAGATTAGGCTTCCTAGGCTTCGTTCTAGATATCAAGAGAGCGACCCTAGAATTGCTGATGCAGAAAATAAGGGATATCAAGAAGGAGATCAGGGACTGCCTGAGCAAGCAGACAATATCTCTCAGTACTAGCGAGAATAGTAGGGATGTTAGCAGCATCAATCCAAGCTATTTTTCCAGGCCCTCTGCACTATCAGGCACTCCAGAGACTGAAGGTCAAACATTTGCAGCAGGGCCTGAAATATCACCAGCAAATACCATTGGATCAAGAATCCATAATGGAACTGGACTGGTGTTTGAAGAATATGGACGCCTGGAATGGTTGTGCCATTTTCGGAGACCGTCCAGATATGGTTATAGAATCAGATGCCAGCTGCATTTTCTGGGGAGCAAGATACAGATCTCTAGAGACTGGAGGGAAATGGAGTGAAGAGGAACTCCACATCCACATAAACTGTTTGGAGCTTCTGGTGGGTTCCTTTGCTATAAAAGTGTTCACAAAAGGAAGGGTGAGTTCATGTGTACTCCTCAAGATGGACAATATATCAGCAGTCAGATATATAAATCATCTGGGAGGGACGAGATCCAGTCTACTAGCGGAACTAGCGAAGGATTTTGGGCATTTTTGCCTGCAGTCAGGGACTTCGGTGACAGCAGAGTACCTTCCAGGCTCGCTGAACGTGATAGCGGACTGGAACTCGCGTTACCTGACGCACTCCAGCGACTGGAAGCTGGACACCGAGATCTTTCAGAGTCTGAATGCACACAGACTTGTTTGCGTCTCGTCTCAACTCGCAGACACCCACTTACTTCAGTTGGAGGCTAGACCCAGTGGCACAAGACACAGATGTGTTTCTCCAACACTGGTCAGGGGAGCTACATTACGCATTTCCCCCCTTTGTGATGCTGAGCAGGCTTCTAGCGAAGTGTCGGAGGGGGAAGGAAGCTGAGTTGATTTTGATAGCACCTCTATGGAAGTCGCAGGTGTGGTTTCCAACGCTGATGGAGCTGTTGACAGAAATATCCTGCGTCCTTCCGGAAGGAGAACAGCTCCTCACGGACCCAGCTGGATCATTTCATCCTCTGAGAATGAGGGGGACTCTGCCGCTAATAGCGTGCAGGATATCAGGAGACGCTGCCAGGAGACGAGCTCATTGCGGAATCATGGGCACCATCCACTAGGAGGAGCTATGACGCGGCTTGGGCCAGGTGGTCGAACTAGTGTAGAGGGAGAAATGTTTATCCTGTTTCGGCACCTATAGTAGCCATATTGAATTTCTTAGCGAGTCTGTTACAAGATGGGAAAGCATTCCGGACTACAGGAGTGTACAGGCCAGCCATTTCCGCAGGACACTTGCCAATAGAGGGAGTACCAGCTGGGGAAAATCCGGCCGTAGCTAGGCTGATTAAGGGGGCAAGATATAAAGCGCCACCAGAACCAAGGTACAATAAGGTATGGGACGTGACAATAGTGTTGCGGCTGTTAGTGAGCTGGCCAACGGCTAGGTATCTGTCATTGAAGCAGCTGTCCGGCAAGTTAGCAATGTTATTATGCCTAATATCCTGTAAAAGGGTAGCGGACGTCAAGGCCCTGGAAATTAACAGGAAGACGTTCGGGCCGGAAAGGGTGACGTTTTCAATAGCTAGAAGGACTAAGACGGGGACTACTACAGTACATTACCAGTATTTTTCGAGTAACCCCAAATGGTGTGTGGCGAGATGTATTAAAGAATACGAGGGCAGGACAGCAGAGGGCAGAGCAGCAGGCACAACGGAGCAATTAATTGCGCGCAGAAGGCCTTTTCAGGCAGTAGCAACAGCCACCATAGCAAGATGGGTAAGAGAAGTGATGCAAGTGGCAGGCATCAATCTAGCTCTATATGGAGCACATTCTGTTTGAGGGGCAATGGCATCCAGAGCCTTTACAGCAGGGCTACCTCTGCGGGATATTATGCAGACAGCTGATTGGGCTAGTGATAATACCTTTAAAGCGTTTTATTTCAAGCCAATTGAGAACTTATCTACGACTGTGTTGGGGAAGCTTTGAACAAGCATAATGCTTGCCTCCAGACTTGACATAGAATAAAGATTGCCACGGGTATCTGCACAGGGAGTATTAATTCTATTAAAGACTAGGAGCCGAGCATTCATTTCCCACCCTACCATGTATTGTCTAAAATGTATGTGATAATCAATGAATGTGACATTACATGGACTCCACCCTAACATTGTTCTTTTATGATCCTTAGGTGAAGATCAGAAGAATGTCTGAGTTAGAGGATCAAGGAGTGTCGAGGTCTGAGGACAGCAGACAGTTCGAGTGAGGCAGATCCGTTGAGTTTGCGTCAAGCAGCAGTTCGCCCAGTTGGCAGGACATGGCTTAAAGGTTCAAGAGGCAGTTCAGAGCCGTAAAAGAGAGGAGGAGTCCAGGGACAGGAAGTGTGTTATAGATGGACTGAGAGACAGAACTACTGAGATGTTGGGACTTGTAGTTTTAAGGAAGAAAAGTGACATCGTGATATTTTTCAGTGTTTTGGTTTGTTTTTGTTGAAACTGCTGGAGAGTAAAATAAATAGAAGTTCAAACATAATGCATAATGCTCGCCTCCTAGTCTTTAATAGAATTAATACTCCCTGCGCAGATAGCAGGGGTGATCTTTATTACTAAGTGAGTGGCCCCCGAACAGTAGTCAGATTTTACCAGTTATGTATTTCTGTGCAGTCTGCACTACAGCACGAAATGCACAGAGCTCTGAAGTTTCCAGTGACCATGTTGACAAGGGGGACCATGTTGTCATGTTGACATCTTGTCCCAATTTTTCCCTTTGGATCCTGGGATGGGTAGTGTTTTCTTACCCATTTGGATTTTGCAAAAACTGCAAGTCCCAGAATTCCAAGCAAAAACAGGACTGGATGCTTTCTCACGCATGGCCAGGATACACTTCAGAGCAGAGCAATTGTAAGTTTGTTTTTGACTTTTTACCTAACCTTTTGGGTTATGGCAACAATTATTAACATGACGGAAGCTTACAATCCACGCAAGCTTTGACGCAGAGTATACAGGGGCAAAGGTTCCAACTGCCCTATTGTACTGGAGCAATGGGGATAAGAACATAATTTTGCCCTCGAGCAGATTTTGAACGTTTCAGGGAGAATTCTGCACAGGCGCTACTGTGAAGAAAAATTTGCCATTTTGGAAATGTATATGGGGTTTTCAGTATTGACATTTAGGTAGCTCTACACCCATAAGAAGAAACTATTGCACTTGAGAACAGCTAGGAGACAGAAGGAATGTGAGGAGGGACACAATGGTTGTTATTGTTGTTTGGTTATTAACCCCCACCTTTGACACGGTTAACCACAACATCCTGATCTCACAGCTTCCTTACACCCTGGGAATCACAGGTCAGGCTCTAGCTTGGTTAACCTCTTTTCTCTCCGGCTGTCAAGGATGGAACTCTGCCAAGAGTGGCACAGGGCCCCCAGGTAGGGTTTGGGTGGCTGTGTTGTTGTAAGGTGACAGATAAGTACACACACAGCAGGAAACTCATCAAGAAAGAAAAGTAGGCAACTGTAGTTGTGAACAGAAAGGGGCAGGAAATATAAAGATACAAACAAACTGGATTCCCTCTTGGGGTGTATGCAGATATGGAAAAAGAGTGTTCCAAGGACCTTTGGAAACTCCAGCCTTCTGCACGGATTACTATTACAGAGGCCCACTATGTCTGCTCATGGCTGGGAACAACAGCTGTGGGTGTCTGTTAAACAGAAAACGCGACAAGGGAAGGGGCAGAGGTTGCCTGCCGGAAACCAACAGTCAAGCTCTGTACAAAGGATCAACATAAGACACAAGAGAGACAAGAACAGAAATAACCAGGGACAAGGAAGTCTAAGAGAAATCTAGCAGAAGGGAATGAAGGAAGAAACAGTACAATAGCAATGGGTAAACTAAAGGAGAGGACAGAGGAGTCAAGGAAGAGAAGGACAGGGATCAAGAACAAGGGGTTGCAACAAGGAAGAGAGCAAGGGAGCAGCAGCCAGGAAAGAGGGGGGCTGCAAACAAGGAAGCAGGACTGCAGTACCAAGTGGTACAAGGTACAGAAAAACTGTAGTGGATTGCAGAGGACTGTAGTAGGCTGCTAGGCAGAGAGTCCAGAGGAGCAGGACTGAGAGCTGTAGTAGGCGGCAGACAGAGAGCCCAGAGGAGTAGGGCAGCAAGGAGCGAACCCAAAGGAACAGGGCGTAGAGGCAGAGAGACCTGAGGGTCAGGGCTGAAAGCAGAAGAGAGTAGCAGGCTGCAAGGCAGGGCGCCCAGCGGAGCAGAGCAGCAAGGAGCGAGCTCAGAGGAGCAGAGCAGCGAGGCAGGGAGCCCGGAAGGCTATGGCTGTAGGCAGCGGAGTGTAACAGGCTGCAAGGCAGGAAGCCCAGAGGAGAAGGGCTGTGAGGCAGGGAGCCCAAAAGGCTAGGGCTGTAGGCAGCAGGGTGTAGCAGGCTGCAAGGCAGGAAGCCCAGCGGAGCAGGGCTGTGAGGCAGGGAGCCCAAAAGGCTAGGGCTGTAGGCAGCAGGGTGTAGCAGGCTGCAAGGCAGGAAGCCCAGAAAGAGCACTGGAACAAACGCAGGAAAATGCAGCAGCAGGCACAGCATACAAATTCGAGGCAAAAAGGGGCTGGGAGGACTCTTGATGCAAGAGACTGAGCTCCTGCAGGCAGCTGCTTAAATACCGCCCTGTCCTGTACTGAGGCAGGCTAATTGGCAGCACCTGGAGCAGCACACCTGAAAACAATCTGCCTCCTCCCTCTCTGGTCCTGAGATGGTGGAAGCATCACTGATCCCTAGGGCTTCTGGGGATTGTGGTTCCAATGCTGACGAATGGGAATGGCCAGGAATTGATAGCTGTAGCAAGGTGCATTGTGGTACATGTAGTTAGTTGATTTATATAAGAAGGCACCAAAGTCACGCAAATGGGAATTAAGTACCAAAGTGTGAATAGGGGTTGTTCCAAGAGTATTCTGAAGATAAATGAATTTCAAATAGTGCATGATGGTTGCCAATGTGTGCGCCCATGGCGCAGGCATGACACCGGCCTCCCATCCCAGGTCGAACATGGTGCCTTTCTCTCGACTATCACCCTTTCAACCTGTGAAGTTCCCCAGGGTTCTAACCTATCCCCCTGGTTCTTCAACATCTATATGGCTAGCCTGCCACATGTGATTGCACTTTCACCTCTGATTTCCAGTGTTATGCGGATGACACGCAATTATCCTTCAGGCTGCCCTCAGCCGCCTCCTCCTTCTCACTTATACCTGACTGTCTGTCCGCTATTCAGTCATGGTGTGCTGCTAACGACCTTTGTCTCAATGCCAGTAAAACTGAGATTGTTCGCATTGGGATCCCTGCTCCCGCTTTCCCCCCTCTCACTCTGGCTGGCCTCCCTTGGCCCTGCACCCACCCCCACCTCTGAGGCCAAAGACCTTGGGGTCATCTTCGACTCCACTCTCTCCTCTCACATTTCTGACATCTCAATAAAGTCTAACTATCAACTTCACATCCTCAGAGGCACTCCACCTTTTCTCACTTTCCCCCAGCAGCTCACTGTCTCCAGAGCCCTGGTTCTCTCTAGGCTGGACTACTGAAACAGCCTATTCCTCAACATCCCTGCTTTTGCCCTGCACCCTCTGCAACTCATCCAGAACAGAACCACAAGACTTATCCTTGGCCGCAAGCCCAGGAACCGCGTCTCTCTGGCGCTGAAATCCCTTCACTGGCTCCCCGTGGCTGCAAGGATCAAATTCAAGACCCTCTGCATTGTCCACAAGGCTTTCTGGGGCCTGGGACCTACTTACCTTCAGCGCTGCCTTCCTAAATACTGTCCCTCTCCAGCCCTCCGCTCATTTACCTCCAACCTTCTGCGAGTGAGCCGGTTCTCCAAGCAGAGATTTGGAGGGAGATCCCTTTCCTCATCAGGCTCCTCCCTCTGAAACAGCCTCCCTGCCATCCTCCGTCCTGAGCCTGATATTCTTAAGTTCCGGAAACTCCTCAAGACCATCCTCTTCTCCTCTTCCTTCTCGCTCACCCTACCCTGCTAACCTAGCTCTCTGCTCTTCCATCTCTCCCTCCATTCCATACAGCTTACTGACTTGCCGCCTGGTGAACCTCAGAGTCTCACAGGTCCCAGGCACCCCTGCCAGTCCTTCTGCAGTTGCCCCAGGGCCCTGCACCACACCCCCTCTCTGCACTTGTAATAAATCCTTGAGAGCTTCTCTCGCCACACTTCACCAGTCTCTACCGACTGGGTGCACTTGGTCCCCTGTCCCTCCCTTGCCCTGCCCATACTTGCACGATCTGTATACAGCCCTGCCTGAAGATCGTTCTGTCTGTTCTCCCTTGTCTTCACCCCTTAATGTGCACTTGAAAAAACCACAGAATTGCTGTCAGGCCTATTTGCTGTATCTAAACTGTTAGATGTATCATATTCACTTAATCTGCACAATTACCGTCTCAGAAATTCAAGGGCTCTGAGCGACTGTTGTTTTTTCCACCCTGTTCCCACCCTCCTTGAGCGCTTTGAAGCACTTGCCTGTGTATAGGAGCTTTATGGTCTCAGGAGGATAGCTCAGGGGCAACGTGCTAGCCTTGGAAGCAAGACGACACTGAGCAACACAGGTTCGATCCCTGAGTCCGCGCTTAGAAACCTCTGAGTATTAAGTGCTTTATAAATAACCTATCATATCATAAATAAACATTACCATACCATAGACTGCCCATGGCCCTGCTTATCCCTATGGCCATTCCCACCCAGTTTTCAACCTTCACCTTCCCAAAACACATATTCTTGGGATCTATTTGAGGTCGTTTTAACACACATTGATATCAAACATTGAAATAAAACTAGCAGACACTTCAAGCACAAAGCAGTCTTCTCAGAGTTAATGACTTTGTTGGAGCTATAAATATGCTACTGGAGTAATAAAAATGAGCTATGTAACTGTGCGTTCAGCCACCTGATATGAGCCGTATGCATGTAATTCACTGAAGGCCTCTTAAAATAAGCATTGATAAAGCCAGCAGTTTAGATAGGCACTTGCCAGGCCCTTTTATATTCCCAGGTAATCCCACCATTTTGCAGATGCTACCATTAGAGGCTAGTTAGTATCATTACTGCAGTGCCTGGCAAATGCCTATCATTTGCCAGGGGTCCAAGCTGCTGGCATTGCCAATGCTGGTTTATCCCAGCTGCTGCCTGCCCCTGAGACCCTTCTGGAGAGCCTGGGAGGTGGTGTGAAGTGCCCTGCCTGATCTTCCAGCAGGCCTCTTGAACAGCATATACTTTATGTTTCACACTCTTTGTTTGCAGTGGTGTTTAACTAATAGGCGGCAGTTCGTTAATAGCTGTGGCAAACATGTGCAGGAGAGCTCTAATCTCTGAAACATATTGCGTTAAGTGCTAATACAGATTGTATGTTGTGGAAATGCTATGCACGCTTTACATAAAAAGATGACTGATATGTTAAATGGTGACTTACAAGCAGAATGGTTAATCACAAAGGCTTTTCATAACATTGTCTACTTTTTTAAATTAGGAAGAGCTTCAGGATGGTTTAATGCGATCTGATGTTTTGCACTGTCAGGTGTAAAATAAGCAATCATCCTAGCGTTTAGGCTCTATCATGTTGCATTCTGGTACTTCTAGTCTAGCACTTCTAATGTGAAAAGCAATGCAAAATGACATGCCAGTATTTTCAGAGAACTACTCTAGAGCCGTTTCCTCATATTTTAAATATTCGAGAGTGTGAATAATGTAGTGATCCAAGATGACAAAAAGTGGGCAGTGACTGATTTGCTTTTCTAACTTTGGTGCCTTTAGAATTCTGATATTGCTCAGATTACATTGCATGTAGGTTACTGCTGTGCAACAGAAGGGAAAAACATTACCTCTTCGAATCAAAATGGTTCTTCCCATGGGACTATCTACACATATATGTAGATTCCCATAGATCTTTGTGCAACTGGCATGTATGTTAGAATTCAAGGAGGGTCCTCTTTGCATTTTTGTGATATTAACACATATGGGCCTCATCACGAGTTGGGCTGAAGCCCTTAAATGCGGTGGTAACGGTATTACAGCCGCATGTAAGGGCTGGCCCTATCACGAGTTGGGCGGTAAATGGGCTGTTTTACCTCAAGCCTTTCTCTGGAGGTGAAAATCCCCTGTTTTCGGCTGTATTACCATCGGCTGTATTAGCCCGCATAATTAGCGCTGAAAATACCCCATTGAATCCAATGGACCCAATTTGGAATGGGGATTTACCGTTAACACCCAACTCGTGAACCGGCGGTAATACAGCCGGACCAGTCGGTGCTAGGGCTATTACAGTCAGCGGTATTACAGCCGGGAATACAGCCCAACTCGTGATGAGGCCCATTGTGCAGAATGCTCCTTTGGGCACATTGAAAATATGCCAGTGATTTAACTAACCGCTTTAAGGTTTACAAGTTGGTGCAATTCATGATCATTTTACAGAATGGGTTCAGTTAGTGAACTGCAGTAAATAATGTCACCCACATAGTGAAAGTCAACATCCAGCACCCAGGCTCCCACGTATAGAAATGTAAAATGGTCAAATCTGTTTGATCGCATGACATTGCAATTCCTATGAACAAGTAATTACCTTGGCAGAAAACTACTTTTTCGCAAGGTTTGCCACCCTGTGTGAAACAGCACAGTCTGGGCAGTGATTTCCACAAAAGACAGAAACAGCTCAGACACTGATGTATCACGTCATGCTCTGCTCCTGATAACCTGATGTCCTCTGAACACCATTCGGCGGTTTGACAGAGACCCATCAGGTCAGTGCCAGGAGTGCAAGTGCCACAACCCATCAATCAAAAATAATTATTTAAGTTGACAGACCAGCCCACAGGACACTTGCACGCAGACTGTGATCAGCAGCTGTGTGTCCTGGGCCGGGATCCGAGGTAGCACCCTGTGGAGCCATAAACCTGCCACTGTAAATTGGTAGGATGAGACCCTCAACTCAGTAGGTGGTAGGACTGCAAAAAAGCAGTAGCTTACTGCCTAAATCCATAGGGTTGGCAAGTATGGTGGTATCACGCCAACAAATGGCGACGAAGGGACCACAAACCTGCGTGGTCCTCTGATACCTCTGCAGCACCACAGAGGATGTCCCCCAGGGCCCACCTTGGAGACTCCAGGACAGGCATCGAGTGCTGCCGATGTGGTAACAAGAAGTTAATGGATGTTGAGCGGAGGCACCTCCGCGAGCGAAGGAGCACTGCAGGAACAGTGAGGGAGGCGGCTGCTCAGGAACGCGACGAGAGACTGTAACACTGCAAACCCGCTGTAAGCCATGAGGAGGAGCGCACCAGAGGAGGTCAGTGCAGGGATGCCACACAACAGCTAGTGATCACACCAGCCCAACACAGAGCACAT
Source organism: Ambystoma mexicanum (assembly GCF_040938575.1). Classification (NCBI taxonomy): domain Eukaryota; kingdom Metazoa; phylum Chordata; class Amphibia; order Caudata; family Ambystomatidae; genus Ambystoma; species Ambystoma mexicanum. The sequence continues at coordinate 269,755,367 of NC_090937.1, forward strand.
AACCCACTGCAAGAAGGACAGTGGAGGAAAAAGGATTAATAAGTAACAGGGAAGGAAAAGGAAGGACAGTAAAATGAAGGATAGGAAAAGGAAGGACATTAATATAAAGAACACCACAACCAACGCGAGGAGGGTGGGGGAGAAAGACACAACACTGAAAAAGGAAAAAAAAACAAGCCAACGGACTGCAGAGCACAGTTAACAAAGAAAAGGAAATAGAAGAGAACATGTAAACAAACAGAAGTACCACGAGTGCACACGGTCACAGCGGAAGGGACAATAAGCCTGCCAACCCGCAGACTGCATCCGAGCCATAGGGAGTCGAGGAATACCAAGCAGACAGACACCTAGGCAGCCAACATGGTGGACAACGCACAGGCAGTTGCGGACCCGGGAGCAGGATCCGGAGTTTTGGCCAATATTATAGCGGGAACCACATCCAGGGCAGCATTCCTGAGACGACCCAACCCATTCACGCTGCAACTACACCATGACCAAGGACAAAGATGGGAATAATGGATATTGGAATTTGAAGACTTCATGAGGGCCATATGGGATCACGACTCCCCCAACAAGACATACATTTCGCCAACCTAGCTGGAAAAGAAATTAAAGGCATACTGAAAACAAACCCTGCGCAAGAAAAGTCCACATATGTTCTACTGAGAACAGCCGTCAACAGGAAGTTGATCATACTATCCAATCGAGTCTATGAAAAGTACTCCTTTAATCAATGTGAACAGCCTCCCCACGAAACCAGTGGCAAATTTGTCATAAGACTCCAGAGAAGGATAGCCCACTGTGACTTTGCAAATTGCTCAGACGAGGAAGCAATCAGATTCAGGATAATCGAAGGATGCACATCCTCAACATTCAGGAAACATTTATTAAAGAAACCCCTCTCACTCCAGGATATCATAGACTTGGCCAGAGTCTACGATAGAGTAGACGTGCAAGCGGCTGCCATGGAGAACCCCAAACAAAGTGACAGTGTTGCAGTAATGCATGCTGGGTCCCCTACAAATGCCAGAAATCAAGGGACGCAAGGCCGACATGGGCCCAAAAGCCTGCACCGTAGGCCCCAAGGGTAAAAGCAGTGCTATAGATGCGGGTTTGAATACCCTCATAGAGGACAATGTCCAGCTGTAGGACAGATGTGCCTGAGGTGTGGCCAAGAAAATCATTTCCAAGCAATGTGCAGAGAAAAGACCCAGACATTACTGAACTACAAACTGACCATGCCCTCTAGGGTGGCCAGACGACAAGAGCAGGAAAGGGTTGCTCAGTGAGATTCCCACCGAGGTTGGAGACGCCTATTTATGTAGTAAACACTACTTTTCAAGGTAAATCTTTGATGGTTGATAATGTGATGCCTTTTAAAAATCAACCCGGTCTGGTTGGTAAGGTTATGATCTTGTGACATCCCCGGTCACACATCGCACTACCACCATGTCCCCATATAATTCCCGACGGCGGTTGGACTACAGCTCATGTTGGCATAGCAAACGACTCAAGAGAAACTCCTTTCCGACACGAGCCCCTTACCTCCAGTGGCGGTTGCCATGGAGACTGACAATGCCGTTTCATGGTCTCCGGATTGGTGTTGGTACCCGCCGCGTTAAGCGACACGTGATCTGGAAGTAACAGGCTCGATTGGTTACACGAGACGAGAAGCACGCATCATGTGATCAGGAAGGAAGCATAACACGTGACGCGCTCACGCGACTTTTCTGCTTTTCAAAAGGTTCGAGCAAACGCTCACACTTCGCTTCACAGCTGCTTACAGCAAGTTATTTAGAGCGTTTTTCTGCTTCTTGTTCCTTGGATTCCTTGATCACGGACTGCTTTCACGGACCTGCTCTGCTTCTACTCGGTACCTTTGCTTTGGCGATCTTTCCCAGATCAAGATACGAACTTGGTTTTTTCCTTCGGATTTGTTTTTGGATCATCCATTGTTATTGTCGTGACCGGCTGGTTTTCTGACCACAGACTTCATCTTTGACTGATTACGGATTTCCGATCGCAGTACTTTGTTCATGTTTCTTGGCAAAATCAGGTGTTTCTTTCCATCAAGAGTGCCACCTTACCATCTGCTGCCTACCGCCGTCGATAATCATAGAATCCTGCCCAATACTTCACCCAGGGTATCTGACCACTGCCATTGGGGTAAGAAAGATTGTGACTTGTCCTTGTAACCATTCACTGTCTTGTCTTGCTTTCTCTAACCAAGTTGCTTGCCTTACAGTGGTCAGGGGGTTCACTTCCGGCGTTCCTGGTTCCAGGCTGATGACACTCCACACCTGTGGGCCCAAAGATTGCACTGGCAGTTATATTCTATACTTGTCCGTGTGGTACTTGGGGACGGATGTTTCATCATCTACACGACCATCAAGTCTTGACAGATCTTCACTTCAAGTTTCCAATTTGTCCAAAATTATTTTATTGACAATTCTTTAGCAGAGAGCCGAACCAATGCATTTCAGACTTATTGTCCTTCTTCAGGGCGGACTCTAAAATACATTAACAGATTTGAGGTTATTGGCACCTCTGTTTGTAATAACATCAATATTGAATTATATAATTGCAAGTGAAACAATCATTTCTTTCTATAAATCATTAAACAAAACATACCTGTCAATTAATAATATGCACTTTTCTGATACATAAAGTTCTCTCTCCAGTAGGTAGACTGTTGACTACATGGTTAGCCTCTTCTATGCCGCTTCCTTGTGTGTAGCCCAATTGCTGTGAACAAAATGAAATACCTCATCTCTATCGATCATAGAACAGTACATCTATCGCAACTTTGCCATATCTTAAACCACAGCCATCTGCCATTTTGCATTGTTTACCTTATCCAGAATTGCAGCTTCCTGTCAAGCATTCTCATGCGTTCAATTTTAGAAGTGTTTAGGGCTGAAGTGGAGGATGTGGAAAGTTTGGCCCTTCAACAAGTTTCTGTAATAAAAAAGGCCATATTCTAAAGCTCTGTTGATTCATTGATTGTTTCAATACCTATTATTTATTGCCAATCCGGTGATGATCAAGCTGTGTTTTAGTCGTAATTTTAATCAAACGCTTACCATATGTTAGCCTTCAGCTAGAAACGATGCTGTAAAAATGGGCGACCGCACTCCGCGGTGCAAACGTGATGTGATGTGCTGATGCGTGGACAAAGTCCTCTGTCAATGAGAGATTAGATGATTACTGGCTAGATAGGTATCGCTATTTGTTTATCTATGGAAAGGAAGGGGCACGCTTACTTAGTAATGTCATCACGTGTTGCATCTATTGCGGGTCCAGCGACATCTCCGCGTCTCCAGCAACCTGTGTTGCTCTTCGCGCCAGGACGCCAGGACCCTCGATTGTGCTTTGTATTCCTGCATCATTGCGTAGCAACAAAGTGACGCCAGACCACTGCTCATAGTATTGTTGGGAAATGTAGTGAGATAAATTTGTCGGACATTGGTGATCAGTGTTAGTAAAAGAAATACAAAAGTGCGCTGTCTCTTTGCTGATATGTTTCTCAGGGCTCTATGTGTTTGTGAGTAATTAATTGGAGAATATCGTCCTCGTTAGGTTGTTATGTGTTTGTATTATTGAACATGCATTGGGAAATGTTCAAAAGTGAAGAAAGTGAGAAAAAAAGTAGCACAGCCAAAATGTTTATCTATATATACCGCTATTTTTGGTATTTAATAGCAAAAATATATTGGCATATAACATCTCTGATACCCAATGTAGTATAGGGTTGCTGTTTGTCAAGAACTGTGCAACTATTGTAGTCTGCTATTTTTAGATCTATAAAGGTTAAAGTCCCAAAACTGGAATGGGCATTATTATGCTGACCTACACAAGATAAATTGTGCAGTATCGGATTCAATATTAAGGTGTAAATGCTCTAGAATGATGCTGGCTCCTATGTATGTTAAGGGAAAACATAAGTGTGTAGTATCCTGCTAAAAGTGCAATTCTTACAGGTGAACAGTTTGTTATTCTACCGTTCTATTGTTCATGCTCCATACCATGCGCTCACTCCAGTCTTTTATTTAAAATGCCAGATGTTCAAATGACTGTGTAATAGTTGGGTGGCATATCTGTGCAAAATTGCTAATGCGTTGTTAAATCTGATAATGCTGCATTTTGTTGTGAGGTTGTTAGGTAATTTCTTCTTACATTCTGGTATTAATGTGTAGGTGATATCTCTTAAACATAATACTATACAGACAGATGTGAACACTGTGTTAATTGTTGATTATAAGAAACAATGTAAATCGAGTTCTTCATTGAGACTTGATGGAGCGACTGTGTCAAGTCTGTCAATCCAAAAGGCCTCTCTTTGTTCAAGTTTTTTTGTCAGGTTCATGTATAGTCCTGATTACTTCCAGTATCTGAAACAGTTTCTATGCAAGCTGATGTTTATGGTCATGAAAATGTCTTGCAATCAGTGAATGTCGATTATTGGTCCTTATGTTAGACTTATGTCAGTTCCATCGTATTCGAACTTTCCGACTGGTCTGTCCTACGTATGTAAGACCGCATGGACACTTGATGGCATAAATGACATTTTGGCGTTCACAAGGAGCAAAGTCTCGCAATTTTACTTTCTCTCCTGTTTTTGAATGTGTAATGATGTTCCCCTTAATAATATTGTCATAATTGTTACATGCAAGGCATGGATAAGTTCCCAAATGCTTGCTGGGTTGCTTTTTTTTATGTGTGGTTGAGTTTTTACGAGCAGATCTTTCAAATTGTGACTCCGTTTGAAGGCAAAAATTGATTTTGGTAGAAAAATGGTTCTGCAATTTGGTGTTGCATCTGAGTAATGGCCAGTGCTTCAATATTGCTCTTTTGATCTTGTTCGACTGGATACTGTTTTTGCTTACAAATACAAGTGGTGCGTCGGTCTCGGCATTCTGTCTTGCTGGAGTTAAGAGGATATTCCGCTCTTTGAGACTGACTTTGGATCTTGCTTCAGATAATTGAGCCTCATCATACCCCCTTGTTTGAAACGTATTGAGCATCTTGGTGGATTCAATTTCCCAATCAAGAAGTTGACTGTATGGTAGACTTTTTAGTGTTGAAGGAGGGTGAAAACTCAGTTTGTGTAAAAGGTTATTTCTGTCGGTTGGCTTGTGATAAATATTTGTCTCAAAATTCGGTGCTTTCGGTGTAATTTGCACATCCAAGAAATGTACCCCTGGGTTGCCAATTTTGAAGGTAAATTGAATTATTGCGTCAATCGTATTGAGATATGTCAGAAACAAAGCCACATTTTCAGATGTATCCTTCCATATGAGAAAAAATGTTGTGAATATAACGTCCACAATGTTTAATATATTTATGCCATACCGGATGATGCAGAATGTGGTCTTCCTCAAACTTGAGCATACATACATTGGCATATGCTGGTGCCATCGTGGCCCCCATTGCAGTTCGACTGATTTGTTGGTAACATTTGTTTCCAAATTTAAAGTATGAATTTTGTGCAATCATCTCGAGCATGATCATAATGAATTCTTTAGAGGCGCCAACATCTTCATCTCTTAACAAGATCCAATCAACTGCTTGCTGGCCAAGATCATGGGGTATTGACGTATACAGACTGCATACATCGATGGTCACCAGGATGTTGTGTTGTTCAATTTCAATCCCATGTAATCTGTTGAGAAAATCTGTGTTTTCCTTGATATAGAAGGGACATTTTTGGATAATAGGCTGAAGCACCTTGTCTATGCATATCCCCAATGGTCCATTGGTATCTGCTACTATGAGTCTCCCTGGTGGTTTTTGCAGGGTCTTTGTGAATATTTGGTAACAGACAGAAGTGGGGAACCTTTGGATGATATGTTTTCAGAAATGTCTTGGTTTTACTGGTAATCCATCCATTCACTTCTGCCGTTGTCAGCATAGTTTCAATAATCCGTTTGATCTCCTGTGACGGATCTCCTGGTAGAGCCTTATATGTTTTTATATCGCTTAGTTGTCTACAGCACTCTTCTTGATAGTCTTGCGTGTCCATTATTACAAGTGCCTCCCCTTTTATCAGCTGAACGAATTGTAATGGTCTCATCTTCATATAGATTCCGGATGAGTGTCATGTCTTTCTTGTTCAAATTCTTATATTTGGGAGACTGGAACGAGACTTTTTTGAGGTCCTTTAATACTGCTTCTTGAAATACATCAATGGTTCCATGTGGGACCGGTGGCATGAAAGTGTGTCATACCCTCTGCTCATTCCACTAAAGAACCCAGGTCCCCTTCAGCCCGACTGACCCCACAACCCCCACAACTCACTTCACGTAACTCTCATGGTTTCCGGGGCTCACGTTGGCACTCCGGTTTTGGCCGCGGACGGGCGCAACATCGGCCCAAGGTTTGCACCCTGCATTCATGCCTACGACCTTTTCTTCATTGGCAGTTGCCCTGGAGACTAGGAAGCAGCACGCTTCGAGGAACGCATCCTCGTCGCGTTGCTGTTTCCATCCATTCACATGACCTAGAGTCTCGGTCACGTGACACGTTCTCACGTCACGTGACCAGGAAGCGCTCAGTACAAAGGCTGTAATTTGCTTTCGTACCGCGCTTCACAGCTGTTTTTTCTTCGGAAACTCTGTTTGGCTCTTGTGCTTCCTGTGTTTACTCTTGGAACCTGTACCCGGCTTCGTCTCACGGATTGTGTTTGGATTGCCCTTGGCTTTGAATTGGAACTTCGAAATTGTTACTTGCCTGCCGACCTCGGACCGTTTTATGGACTTGCTTTTGGATTGCCCCTGGCCTTCGTCCTACTGACTCGGAATTCTACGGACTCTCCTGCTATCACGTGCTCTTGCCAAGTACTAAGTAACCCGCTCCAGGAACCAGCCCAGGTGGGGTTTCTTGGATCTGCAGTTGGCTTTCCTGCTGCTTCCGTGGCATCTTGAACCTGTCCGCGTGAGTCCTGTAACCCTTCCACACCCCTAGGTTTCCCTCAGTGCTTCTGACAACACTTGGTAAGGTCTCTTGTTTTACCTATCTTTGCACAAGTTATTCCTGTTTGCCTGGTATTTAACCTACGTTTCTTTTCAGCTTCCTTGGGGTTTCCAGCACTCGGCGGCGGCGGATTTCTCCACCTGTGGCCTCAAGGGTTATACAGGGAGTAGAATTATATCTCCCTGTGTGACAGTTGGGGACGGAGGTCTCACATATCTGCACGGCGATCAAGGTCTAACAGACTGTGAAGCCATTATCGTGCAGGATATGGAGGGCGCCGCGGAGGACCCCATGGCTGCTGTAATCCAGGCAATCACGGTACTTCGGGCAGACATGGTTGCTGCTAATACAGCAATCCACCATCGTCTTGATCTGTTACAAAGTGCCCAGCATCCCCTGCCCTCTGATCCGGAGCTCGGGGATGCTGCCCCGCTACCCCCACTGCCCGTAGTCCCGAACCCAAACATCCCGAATCCCGTTCCTGTAGTGCTACCTTCCCCCTTTCCCCTGGCAGCCCCCGAAAGGTTCCAGGGAGACCCTGGGAAGTTCAGAACGTTCCTTAATCAATGTAAGTTGTAGTTCCAATGCAGACCCCTTGCTTTCCCCGATCCCACTACAAAGGCGGCATTTATCCTTTCACACTTGTCCGGCATAGCTGCTACATGGGCTAACCCTCTGTTAGAAACCGACCACCCCGCCCTCTATGATTTCAATCTCTTGATAACTGAAATGTCACGTGTGTTCGATACCAGACACAAGGCGTAGTCTCATGACTTAGAACTATTAGAACTCACTCAAGGCAGAGGGTCCCTTATCAAATACATCACTCAATTTAATCAGCTAGTGGCGGAAACATCATGGCCGGAAAATAAGAAATCAGTGGTCTTCTACCGGGGTTTAAGTAATCCGATGAAAGACGCCCTCTCAGTGGTCCCATCCTTGCCTACCCAATTTCCTGATCTTGTTGATTTGGCTCTCCAAGTGGACACCCGACGTTCTGAACGGAGGGTCCAGGCTGGGTCTCCCTTCCCCTCAGGTACACCCACACCCGCGTCCTCTTCTGATGCCTCCGGGGAACCCATGCAGATCGGAGGGGTTAGGTCCTCTATTACTTCAAGGGAAAGAGAGAGGAGGAGAACAGATAATGCCTTTTTCTATTGTGGCTTGAACGGTCACTTTGTTAAAGAATGTCCCCGTCGACCTAAACCAAGGACTCAGGTTTTTCGCACAGCTCGACCCTAGAATTGGGGCCTGGATCGAGCGCTCTCTGTCAGACCCCAGACTATGTTCCCGCGTTTGGCCATGTTAGGCCCATTCAGGTACAGGCCACCCTTCAGCCTACCCCTGGCACCATCCATCCAGTCACTATCATTATCGATTCAGGAGCCACGGGGAATTACATTGATATCACCCTAGCCCGAACACTGAACCTACCTTTAGTTAACAAAATCTGACCAGAACCTGTACAAGCAGTCGATGGAACTGCATTGACCTCCGGTCCCATCAAACAGCAAACAGCAACACTCATGTTAACAATCCAGCCCGTGCACAGTGAAACCATTCACTTCGATTTGATCGCCATGCCCCAGTTCGGGCTGATACTAGGGATACCCTGGTTACGGGACCATAACCCTCATATCAATTGGGGAACGGGTCAGGTGCACTTCGAGTCGGAGCTATGCCAGAACTATTGCCTCCCTATGGTCAGTGAGGAAGGAACACCTGCGTCAGTATCGGGGGCTATCGCCCATCTCAGGGTGTCAGACGACTTTGAATCTCCACATATAGTGGGCATGGTTGCCGCTAATGTCCCCGCGATATACCATGATTATGCTGAAGTCTTTGACCAGGGTTCTTCCGAGGTACTTCCCCTGCATCGCCCCTATGATTGTCCCATTGATCTAACCCCTGGGATCCCAGTACCTGTGGCTCGTATCTATTCTGTGTCCCCATCCGAGGATCAAGCCCTTAAGGACTATATTACGAAATCCCTACGTTTGGGCCATATTAGACCCTCCAAATCATCAGCTGCCAGTCCAATCTTCTTCGCCCCGAAGAAGGAGGGCGATCTTCGTCCCTGTGTGGAGTATCAACGTCTCAATGCCATTACGGTTAAGAATCGGTATCCCATACCGCTTATCTCTCCCTTATTGGACCGCCTAACCAATGCTTCCGTTTTCTCCAAACTAGATCTACGGGGGCGTATAACCTCGTCCGAATGCGCAAAGGGGCCGAGTGGAAAACCGCCTTCTGTACACGATATGGTCTTTACAAATACACTGTCATGCCTTTCGGGCTCTGCAATGCCCCGGCCACGTTCCAGCATTTTATGAATGACGTTTTTTGTGATATACTGGACGTGTTCGTGGTAGTGTATTTAGATGATATACTCATCTTTTCGCGTAGTCTGGAAGAACACGTACAACACGTCCGAGAAGTGCTTTCTCGCTTGAGGAAACACTCCTTATTCGCTAAACCCGAGAAATGCCAGTTTCATGTAGATAACATCGAATTCCTAGGGTTCAACATAACACCTGGTGGCCTGGCGATGAATTATTCCAAGGTACGAGCGGTCTTAGAATGGCCAACTCCGAAGACCCTAAAGGCCCTACAATCTTTCTTGGGTTTCTCCAACTTCTATCGCCGCTTTATCTCTGGGTTCTCTTCCATAGTGTCACCGCTTATGTCCCTTACGAGCCCTCACACCCCTTTCGTCTGGACAGAGGTACACCAAAAGGCCTTTGAGGATCTGAAAACGGCCTTTACTACCTCTCCCGTATTGCAATATCCCGATTCCGAGCGTCCATTCATTTTCGAGGCAGACGCCTCCTCATTTGCTCTAGGGGCAGTTCTGTCACAAACCTGTGCCTCCACTGGTCGTTTGCATCCCGTGGCCTACCACTCCCGTAAGTTTAACTTCACGGAGGCCCATTACACTGTCACCGAGAAGGAGCTCCTGGCGGTTATGGACGCCTTTTGGGTTTGGCGACACCACCTCCTGGGGGCGAAGCATAAGACCACTGTGTTTACCGACCATCAGAATCTGCAAGACCTAGCCTCCCTTAAGTGTGTGAATAGCAGACAGGTCAGGTGGCATCAGTTTTTTGCAGCCTTCGACTTCCAAATCAGGCATCGGTCTGGCATGGCTCACGGCAAGGCTGACGCGCTGTCTCGTTCTCCTGGGGGGGTTGCACTACCTGTCTTCCCCGAGACACTCTTACACCAAGGAAACGTTATCTGTACCTGTACACCCCCACTAGCGCTACTTGACACGATCCGTACTTGGGTACTGCAGCACCCCGATCAGGCATCAGAATGGGACCCTGTATATTATGATGGATTACCTTCTGTACAAAACCGTCTAGTCCTACCCACCAGCGAAACCAGAAATATAGCCCTGGAGTGGTCCCATGACTCCCCTGTCAACGGACACCCGGGTCAGGACCGTACTCTGGACCTCTTGAAACGCTGGTGCTGGTGGCCCTCCATGAAGCGGGATGTGGTACAGTACATACAGACATGCTCAGTGTGTGCCCAGTGTAAACACCGCAGGGGCCGACCGGTGGGCCTCCTACGACCGCTACCCATTCCACTGAGACCTTGGCACACTCTGACCATGGATTTTGTGACTGACCTTCCTAGGGTCCGGGGATTCGACACTATCTGGGTGGTGGTTGATACCTTCACTAAAATGGCCCGTTTCCTTCCCTGCCAGGCATTCCATCAGCCCCTAAATTAGCGAACCTGTTTTTTGAGTCCGTTTTTTGTTTTTTTGGCCTGCCTTCGGTACTCATTTCGGATAGGGGTTCCCAGTTTATGTCCCGTTTTTGGCGTGCCCTGACCGGCCTTCAAGGTATTGACACGCGCTACTCGTCTGCCTACCACCCAGAAACCGATGGTCAGACCGAAAGGACGAACCAGTCAATGGAACAATACCTGCGTTGTTTGACTCTGCAACTACAGACAAACTGGTTGCAGGCCCTCCGGTTTGCGGAGTTTGCCTACAACAATGCTGTCCATGCTTCCACAGGTTCCTCACCCTTTTATGCTTTGTATGGCCAGAATCCACGTGTTTATCCCGTCCCCGATATCTCTTCGGCAGTCAATCCAGCCGCTGCTGCCTGCATTCGGGATATGTCCTCTGTTCATGCGCAAACCATCACTCACCTCAGAGAGGCGCAGGCATCAATGAAGTCCCGGGCAGACGCTAAACGCGACCCGGCCCCGGTATATTCTGTGGGGTCCCGGGTATGGTTGTCCACCCGTCACCTTCGCTTGGCGGGTTGTCGGAAGCTGCTGCCCCGTTTCATTGGTCCCTACGTGGTTTCCCGAGTCATCAATCCCGTGACTTACCGTTTGGTACTCCCGTCCTCTTGGCGCATACATCCCGTCTTTCACACATCCCTGCTCAAACCTTGTCCGGACACTTCCCGTCTTCGTTCCTCTCCTGCCCCGGTGTCCCTAGGTTCCCCTGATGTTTTTGAGGTTTCTGATATCCTGGGTTCCCGTCTCCTTAGGGGTGGCTTGCAGTATTTAGTGGACTGGAAGGGTTATGGTCCTGAAGAGAGGTCCTGGGTTTCCGCTGCAGACGTCCAAGCCCCCCGTTTGGTGGCCCGATTCCATCGGGAACATGCTTCCTGCCCACATGGTCGTGGGCCTTTGGGGGGGGGCTCTGTCATACCCTCTGCTCATTCCACTAATGAACCCAGGTCCCCTTCAGCCCGACTGACCCCACAACCCCCACAACTCACTTCACGTAACTCTCAAGGTTTCCGGGGCTCACGTTGGCACTCCGGTTTTGCCCGCGGACGGCGCAACATCGGCCCAAGGTTTGCACCCTGCATTCACGCCTATGACCTTTTCTTCATTGGCAGTTGCCCTGGAGACTAGGAAGCAGCACGCTTCGAGGAACGCATCCTCGTCACGTTGCCGTTTCCATCCATTCACGTGACCCAGAGTCTCGGTCACATGACACGTTCTCACGTCACGTAACCAGGAAGCGCTCAGTACAAAGGCTGTAATTTGCTTTCGTACCGCACTTCACAGCTGTTTTTTCTTCGGAAACTCTGTTTGGCTCTTGTGCTTCCTGTGTTTACTCTTGGAACCTGTACCCGGCTTCGTCTCACGGATTGTGTTTGGATTACCCTTGGCTTTGAATTGGAACTTCGACATTGTTACTTGCCTGCCGACCTCGGACCGTTTTATGGACTTGCTTTTGGATTGCCCCTGGCCTTCGTCCTACTGACTCGGAATTCTACGGACTCTCCTGCTATCACGTGCTCTTGCCAAGTACTAAGTAACCCGCTCCAGGAACGAGCCCAGGTGGGGTTTCTTGGATCTGCAGTTGGCTTTCCTGCTGCTTCCGTGGCATCTTGAACCTGTCCGCGTGAGTCCTGGAACCCTTCCACACCCCTAGGTTTCCCCTCGGTGCTTCTGACAACACTTGGTAAGGTCTCTTGTTTTACCTATCTTTGCACGAGTTATTCCTGCTTGCCTGGTATTTAACCTACGTTTCTTTTCAGTTTCCTTGGGGTTTCCAGCACTTGGCGGCGTCGGATTTCTCCACCTGTGGCCTCAAGGGTTATACAGGGAGTAGAATTATATCTCCCTGTGTGACAGTTGGGGACGGAGGTCTCACATATCTGCACGACGATCAAGGTCTAACAAAGTGCTTTTTGGGCGTAATTCAAGAAAGTCTGTATCGGATGGAGGGATGTCTAATATAGTATCTGCAAAATAGGACTTCAATTTAAGCTTTCGTATGAACTTGAATAGCTCTACTTTAGTTTCAAAGAATGTAGATGTATGCGTAGACGACAAGAGCAGCCACGGGTGTTCAACTACAGAATGCACCCTGACCAGTATGCCCAGATGATGAAACCTGGAAGAAACACAGCGACGTTCCAGACCCAGACTGGGATAACAAGAGCAATGGAAGATCTTGTGGTACGTCTGCTATCACAATACTCAAACAAATGCGACTACACATCTAGCCCACCGAGGTGCTATGCCTCCGACCAGGACACCAACTACAGTCTAGACTCACGTCCGGGCCCACCAACATATTACAATCAAGACCGGTATGAGAACCGGCTCACAGATCGGGAGGAAGAACTAACCCATAGACCACACGGCCACCACGGCAGGTACACCAAAGAATATGTGAGACTCATCAGCGATGCTACGGACAACAGCACAGCCCCAAAAGTCACTGTCCAAATTTGAGGGCTGCACCATCAGTTCATTGTAGATACTGGAGCAACTATCAACATCATGAATGAGAGCCTGTACCAAGTGTGAGAAACCTGAATGTGTCTCCCTGACTAGTCCCCAGAGATCTGTCATCCAGGTGGCCAGAACACGGCCATCGCTATTGGGTCCAGTTGCTGGGTGTGGACTAGTGAGGGAGGATCACTTGGATGGGGGTCCTCGGGGAGTGGAAGTGGGACACTGATGGAGGAGACGCGGTATCCCCCTTCTTCCAACACCTTTCCGCCATCCTACCACGTAGAATACTCAGAAACACTACCCCTGCTCCTTTCTGACATTAAAACATTTGCATACCACGAAAGACAACGGACTAACACCAGAGTCGTTTACCTGACATGTGCCAACACAAGGTTCAGGCAAAGGCAGGATCAGACCAGTATCACACACACCTGATGGCCCTTTCTCTTCCCCACAGGGATAAAAGGTGGAGCACGAGAGCACACTACGAGCAAGGCAGAGCTCACAACGAGACAGCTATCCCTGTACAGAAATTCAAGAGGAGAAAGGTGGCGAGAACCGAAAGGGTGACAAGGAGAGAAGCAACTTTGCCCTTTCAGACCCAGCCCAGAGAAGCCTCAGTGAAAGGAATCGTAAAACCGCAAACAATATTGAGCGTGTATTGCAACAGATGTCAACGGTACACAGAGCCCTCCTACACTGATAACCAGGACAGGGAGAGACGTCTGCTAAGTGGTACCATCCTTGACTCCAGAGACAAGAAAAGCCAAGCAGTTCATCACAGCCGGTTACTCGATGGGAGAACCGATAAGAAACCGAACTGTGTTGAATCAAAGTAGCAAATGGCAAATTGAGAGAAAATCAAAGAACTTAACTCCTAAGGAGAAACCAGCTTCACCAGGGACCAGCACCACGTGGGTGCTCATTCAAGAGACTCTGGTTAATTCCCCCATTGTTGAAACTACAGAAATCAGAAGGCCTTGGGAAAGCCACAAGAAAAGGTCCAAGTGGTCATACAGGGGGGTCTAGCAAAATCCTGTGTACAGTCAAACGTCTTTGACCGACAAACCATTGGAAAACCAAGGGAGGTGAATCCTGCATAGTAAGAAAGTAGAAGAAATTGAAAGAGGCTGGCAAACTTTAACTCAACGGAGGGATGCCGGTAGAACGGGGCAAAGCATGATGCCCCAAGGAACTTTGTGAATAACAGCCATAGTGAACCCAATGGAGGGAGGTGGATATTCGAGAGGGGTCTGAGCCCGGAAGAGGGGGACCCAGATGTGAAACCCATTAACCAACCTAACAAAATAGGGGAAATCTTGTGAATGAAAGCTGTGGTGAACCCGACAGAGGGAGGCTGCTATTCGAGAGGGATATGAGCCCGGCAGAGGGGAATCCAGGGGTGAGAAGCCATCAACCACCGTACATGAAGAAAGGAACCTTTGTTATATTATTTTGAACCCATCAGATCCTCGGAGTAAGAGACTTTTTGAAGAAAAGAGACTTAACCACTGAAGAACCTGATATCTAAGAACGGAACTGTAGTCTTGTGCTGGGAAATCTCGAGAATGTGCTCTGCTCAGGAGTCCGGCCTTGTCCCGTGCTCAAAACATGGGGAAGAGAGACCCTGTTTACAACATCCTGATTTATCATTTGTAAACACTTCTTTCTTTTTTGTGAACACCATTCCACACCATCTTTTTATTTAGTTGTAAGGTTTGGCAATAGTTTATTTTTAGTATAGGCCCTTTTATTTGTCAAGACGCCACTACGACTGCCTTATTATTATTTGATGGCCGTAGCTTGCTCCTATCTTAGATTTAGGTTTAGATTAGGTGTTTTTCCAACCTACCTATACAGTTTAGTAAACACCATTAAACTGTGATCACTTTTGTCTGTCTTCACTGTTGCCACCATGAATTCCTTACACAAGCCATAAAAGACATCTACCTGCTACGCCCATCAAATCCTCAAATATTCCAGTGGGGTGCAGCACACCCACTACAGACAACAGGACAGTTTCAATGTGACCTATGTCACAAAGGACGGAAAGTGTTTACGACCATTCACGTGATACAAAACCCCTTGGCAGGACGATGCCTCCTCAGCTATTGCACTGCACGAGCACTCGCTCTGATAGACATACAGTATGACCAATCAGAAGTAGTCTACGGGTCTCCCAGCAGGTGCACAGGATAAGGGTTTAATGTAGGAACACATGTAATTTACAGGCCTGGCAAGGCATGATAGGTGAAGGTGAAACAAAAGCCAATGCGTGTTTCGACCGTAGTCTTTATCAAGGCTGTGATGGGTGGTGTAGTGACGTGATAGTTGTGAGATGCATATTAGCGTGACATTTGGAGGACATTGATTACATACAGTTATCATATAGTATTGTTGGTCACATATCGAGTTGAGGTGATAGTGTGTGAGGTGTGGTGGTAGTGACAAGTTCATTTGCAATTGGGAAACAGCACATGTATGAAAAGAATAGGTACAGTTTCATATTTATGTATTTGACGAGTTGACAATAGGCTGATTGCGTTGATGTCGAGCTACTAAGGAGTGAAGAACGGGATGGTGAAGGTATATACTCCACACGGGTCCAGCCTGTGACTAACCACACACCCTGTGCTGCTCGCCACATCCTTCACCGGGGATCCAGTACCCCATGCCCACACGGTACTCGCAGCGCATTCACTCTCACTCCACGTCGCTGCCGTGGCACGTTTATCATTGGTCTCCCAACCAACCCGGCCACAGCGGTTTCCAGCACGGCCTTGTTACTAACAGCCCCCGCATGACACGCACTCATGTTCACAAGCCTGCATAACTCCTGCAGTCTCTCCACTCCCTCAGTATTGTTTTACTCCCACGGCATACCAGATGCCCACGCCCATACCCACCTCACGCACACGCACCAACCACACGCACAACCAACTCCGATCTTCACCGGCCCTTGCCAGCCACGCTCTTCGCCCATACCCTCTTTCAGGGTCCACCTTACATATTCAGCATTGACCAGTCGCTCATCACCCCTATTCTTCCTTGCTCTGCCAGGCCAAAGGAAGCCCTTCCTTCCTAATAACCACACTTGGGATTATCTTCCCCCAGATTGGCTATCCAGCCCACCGCCCACAAGTATTGCGAGGTTCTCCAGGCGCTACCATCCTATTCAGGATCAACTACCATTGTTTCTGGTAAGCACCACCCCTCTCCATCCACTGCAACCAGTTTACAGAGCTCCTCTATATTCTATTTAAGGATTATCATCTTTTCCCGACTTTACAAACCCAGAGGATGCTGATCTAGCAACCAAGTGGGAAGAGAACCTGATAATGCGTTCACAAATCATGATGGAACTCCTAATAGAACACGCTGATAGGGCACACAAGAGATTGGTTACTGAAATCGACAAATTCAAAACTGACATAGAAGCTAGTAATTCCCCTACAGCAACGAAGGAAAAAAATTATAAAATAATGTATGATATACTAAAAGCACACCAGGAGGAAGTCAAGATCAGAAACTTTAGGAAATTTGCGAGGGATGAAAGAGACTACCAAGACATCTGGGTATTCACATTCCAACCGAAATTCGATAATGTTCCTGGCACTAACTCTAAGCGGAGTACTACAAACAGCTCACCAGCCAGTTCTGATGCAGAAAGTGACCCTGACTAAGTCCCTGAAGAACCGGAGACCAATACAGCAGAGCCAAGATCTAATCTTACCAAACCCCATGAAGCAAGCAGAAGCATCGGATATAATTTTTTAGACAAAATCCAACGCTACAAAAAAGGGACACGTGCACCAACCTAGAAACAAGTACGTTTCCAAGATCCACCACGAGACAATGCACTACCAAGAAAAGATGCAAGAGAGGCAAATGAGTGGGGGCCACGAAACACAATAGAAGAACAAGAAAGTGCTTTCAGACTAACAAGATAACAAACCCAATTACAACAGAGAGAGGTGAGACCCCGGAACTAGTGATGAACCTCTCAAGCCAAACACTTAACTACCATCGACATTGATGTACTAAACAAAGGCCTTTCCTTTACCCCTTCCTGTCTAATCAATCTCATCGAAGTGCACATTGATCTTTACAAATGTACCAGGAAACTCAAGCTTAAGAAATACTTTGCGAAACAAGTCAACTGGCGACCCACAAGAAAGCCAAGTGTAACAGTCAATGAAATGGACATGAAATACCTAGAACACACACACCTTCTAGCAAACCTGGAAGATCAACCTGGTATACCTGGGTAGACCATGCAACAAACCTTACAACACCTAAACATTGAGGAAAGCAACCACAAGATCCCTAAAATGAAGACTAAATCTAAGTTCACACCTAGCCTGCAAGGCGACAATGCTATTGATATCGTCACCCAGGCTGTGACACGTGACCTACACGCAATGGAAGATCGTATGAAATCAAGACAGAATACTAAAATGGATAACATGTCATCCGCCGCCACCGAGACTGGCGGATACCTCCGCGGTATCGCTGGCAGTATGGGTTTAGAGACTGGTAGCCCTTTCTCTATTTTACGGCTCTAGCAGCCGTCCCAGTTCCCTCAGCCCCTCTGGATAGTGTTCCCAGCTTCCGGGTTTACGCTGTTTGCTGACACTCCGTCTGGATCGTCAGTGCTTTTGTTCTGTTACTAACTTCGTCCTCTGCACAAAGTTTTCCTTTTCTTTGTTACTTTGCCTCTTACCGGTTTCATTCTGGTTCCTTCGTCCGGGTCGCGTCTCCCTCCTTCGAGACCCGGTGCCTTTGCTCTTTCTGCTTTCTCCTCTCCGTTTACCCTGGGCTCCTCTCCAATTGGATTCCTAGTCTACTTCCTATTATTCAGCTTTCTCTTCTCTTACCTGAGTCCTTTACCTCCTGTGTCCTGCCGGGCTGCATTGGATACCAGTCACGCCTTCTGGCTTCATGTTTGCTACGGATCCCTGCCGTTTTGAGTCCGCACCTCTTCCTGCTACATCCTTCATTTCTGTCTGCAACATCACTTCGTAAGTTCATATTTGGAGTCGGACAGAGTGCAGTTCGGCGCCTGACAGGGGTTTTTTCTGCCGCTTGGCTTTTTCCCTTGTGTATCGGCTTGCTCCCAGGGAGGGAGCCACAGGCGTGCTGTTCCATCAGCGTTCACTGTGGCTTCCCTCCGTGACAGGCAATTACCACCAAAAAAGGAGAAAGACTACCTCGCCAGGCGGAACCTGTCCACCGAAGGCATCGACTCAAACAGCTCAGGTGAGGAGAGTGTGGAAGCAAAGGGGGAAGTGGGAGAAAAAGGGTCACAGAAAGGACAGATTGCAACGCCCAAACATAACAAGATGTCGGCGGAGGAACAAGTTCAAGAGCTTTGGAAGGCTTTCCAGCCTATGTCTGTAGAGCTACAGGGAGTGAAGACAGAGAACGCTATTCTCAAACAAATGGTATCGGCTAGAGAACATCCTACCGTGGAATTACCTCCCATGCCACTCTCCTCAGGAAAGTTTGATGGTTCTCCCAAAAGGGTAAAAGAGTTCCTGGAGGCTTGTACCGTCTATTTCACGTTTAGACCCCGCACTTTCGCTACCGATTAGGCCAAGGATGGATTCCTAATCTCAAATATGACTGGGAATGCATTGGCGTGGGCAACTCCTTTGGTAACCAGTGCAAATGCCATAGTGCATGACTTTACGGGATTCCAGAACCTGCTTAAACAGACCTTCGAAAGACCTGAGTTGTCTTTTACCGCTTGTGAGGAACTGTTGGACGTAAGACAAGGTTCTTTGGACGTCCTATCCTACATTTCTTCCTTCAAGACCTTGGCGGCTAGGGCAGGTTGGCCGGAACCCGCCCAGTACGCCATCTTTCGGAGGGGCTTAAGGGGGGAGATTAAAGACGAACTAGCCAGATCTCCACGTTCACCAACTTTTTCTGATCTACTCGCAGCCGCTCTCCACATAGAGTTTAGACTTCAAGAAAGAAGATCTGACCGTCGCAAGCAACGCACTTCAGGATCTTTGGTGGACCCTCTTTCGCATCCTTCCCCTTCTCTCTCTCCTTCTACGTCTTCAGACGAACCTATGCAAATTGGAGCTACTAGGACACCCCTATCAGCAGCGGAAAGACGAAGACGGAGAGAAAAAGGACTATGTGCCTACTGTGGTTCGGATCAGCATCTCTTGAAAGACTGCATGGAGGTACCCAACAGGAAATCGGGAAACGACTTCCCTCGACGCCAGTAGGGACAGGCATCCGAGGGTCATCAAGTTCCATTTCTCGTCCCTACGTTTCTCTCTCAGTGTCAGCTCCGGATTCTCAAGAAGATTCGAGACTCATGGTTCTGTCCGTGGCCCTCAAAGTGGAGGGTAAGCAAGTCGAGTGTTTAGCCCTGTTGGACGGCGGAGCTGCAGGCAACTTCGTTGATACCTTGTGGGCTGATAAAGTAGGCCTACGCAGGATCGCCCGTCAAGAAGGCCAACAGGTCGAAGATGTAGATGGATGCCCTTTGTCATCCGGTCTAATCACTCATTCCACGGAGGATCTGTTCTTGACTATCAACCATCACACTGAGAGGCTGAAGTTCGACATCATAGGAGCAGCCCATTTCCCCATAATTCTTGGGATTCCATGGCTCCAGAGACACAATCCTCGTATTGATTGGACGAATAACCAGTTTAGCTTTTCTTCTACCTACTGTACTACCAATTGCCTTCCCTTAAAAGATCGGTGTGATTTACAGTCTGTAACAATCATCCCGGATACCCATCTTGGAGTGCATGCGCTACCCCGATTCTGCTCACCTTTTGAAGAAGTGTTTCAAGAGAATCATCATGCCAGATTACCCCCACACCGACCAGAGGACTGCACCATTGACATAGAGACTAACGCTTTAGTACCATTTGGAAGAATGTTCTCCCTCACACTGTCAGAGAAAAATGTACTAAGAGGTTATCTGGATACCAACTTGAAGAATGGCCTCATTCAGCCCTCAAAATCCCCCGCTGGGGCTTCTTTGTTCTTTATTAAGAAGAGAGGTACTGACGAGCCTAGATCCTGTATAGATTACAGGGGTCTAAACAAGGTCACCATCCGGGATCGCTATCCGATGCCTCTCATCACAGAAATCATTGAAGCAGTCCAGGGGGCTAAGGTGTTCACTAAACTCGATTTAAGGAATGCATACCATCTGCTCCGCGTGTAGCCAAAGGCGGTGAGTGGAAGACCGCCTTTCAACTCCATTCGGATTATACAAATACCGGGTAATGCCATTTGGCCTGGTGAACGCTCCCGCTGTATTTCAACGGTTTATGGACCGAATGTTTTCCGACATGCTCACCATTTCTGTAATTATCTATCTGGACGACATTCTCATTTTTTTCCTCCAACATGGAAGAACATATTCCTCATGTCACTCAGTTTTTTGATCGTCTTCAAAGGAACCAACTTTTGGTCAAAGCCGAGAAGTGCATTTTTGCAGTTCCTTCGGTACCATATCTAGGGTACATCTTATCAGCGGAGGGTATTGCCATTGATCGCAACAAGGTTCAAGCTATTCTTGACTGGCCTGCCCCTACTTCAGTTCGAGAAGTACAAAGATTCCTTGGTTTATCCAATTTCTACAGACGATTCATACCAAACTTCTCTGAAGTGGTGTATCCCATTACCCGTCTACTCAAGAAGGATGCTCTCCATTTTCACTGGTCAACTGAAGCTGAACGTAGCTTTTCCCTTCTCAAAGGACTCTTCTGTTCTGTCCCCATACTATGGCATCCTGACCAGACATTAACCTTCATCGTGGAGACAGATGCCTCTGCCATAGCAATTAGAGCAGTTTAGTTACAGACAGTTAATGAAGTGGAACATCCTGTGGCTTATCTGTCTCAAACCCTCTCCCCCAGCCAACTAAACTACTCGGTTCTTGAAAAAGAACTATTGGCGATGAAGTTAGCATGCGAAGAGTGGCGGCATCTGCTTATGGGGGCATGACATCGGTTTACCATTCGGACAGATCACAAGAATCTGAGGGTACTGCAAGACATGGAGTGTTCAAATTCACGAGAGGCCCGGTGGGCCTATCTGTTTTCTCAATACGATTTTCACATCACCTATATTCCCGGAACTTTGAATCGCTTGGCCGACGCACTGTCCCGCAAGGATATGAGTAAGGCGAAGTCTTCAGATCGCTTGGAACCACTGTTTCGGAGGAACCAAATCCTGGTTCTAATAAGCTCTTTCCTTCAAGAAGTGAAAGCCACGGTTAAACCGGAGTATGCTCAATTACCACTTCATCCTAATTCCCATTACAAGGAGAAAGATGGCTGGGTATTCTACAAGAATCGTCTATACATCCCATCCGGTCTGTTACGCCAGAAGATACTAAACTGGTGCCACAATCCTCGCACTGCGGGCCATAGAGGCTCGGAAGATACCATGGAGCTGATCTTAAGAGTAATTCCTCTGGCCAAATCTGAGAAGAGACACGTTGGATTACGTACAAGCATGTCCCACCTGTGCCAGAGCCAAATACCCTACAGGCAAACCCATTGGACTACTGATCCAACACTACAAAAAGGGACAAGTGCACCAACCTAGAAACAAGTACGTTTCCAAGATCCACCACGAGACAATGCACTACCAAGAAAAGATGCAAGAGAGGCAAATGAGTGGGGGCCACGAAACACAATAGAAGAACAAGAAAGTGCTTTCAGACTAACAAGATAACAAACCCAATTACAACAGAGAGAGGTGAGACCCCGGAACTAGTGATGAACCTCTCAAGCCAAACACTTAAAGGTATGGTCTAGTAAACATTTTTATTGTCCCTATGGGTCGGCCATGTTTTTTTAAGCCTATGGACCTTACCCGAGTTTTCGTCCATTAAACGCACGCGAAAACAAGCACCAGGGAGCCGCCATTTTCTGATAATCCTATCTTTTCCCCGATCGCCCTGGCTGACCTGCTTTTGCGGCACTAAATCAATTCCCCCGCCCCTGAGCCTGTCATCAGCAGACTCGTACTGCCCATTTCCCAACGCCAAAGAACGTCTCGTGTCAACATTCGCTGCGCTTCAGCTAATGACGTGTCGCCATGGAAATGGCAGGACGCCTCTTTCCTCAATAAGTATAAACAGACCGTTTCACAACACACAGCAGCAGATTTTCGATTCCATTCCTCTCTCTGTGTTACCTCGAGTATTCTGTGACTCGTTTCAGTGCTCTGGTCAGCTACCTTCGCCGCTTGTAGCCCGTGTGAACAGATACCAGTACCACCGCTATAAATTATTTTAGTTTGTTTAACACACAATGGCTACAATAATGCCCTACATGTACGAGCCCGAGTATACCGAGGAGGAACTACTGGAAAGGGAAGCACGCGAAAACGATGAGGATTCGGACGGCAGTTGGCAGGACGAATCAACAAATGAAGAGCCTGGGCCTAGTCGAATGGACGGCGTCTCCACCTGGTGCACATGCAATCGGTGCAAGCTAATGCCAACTGAGGACGAGAACTGCTGCTGCCGAGAAAACTCGGGATGCCTGGCCTACATTTCGAAGGCGAGCCACGACCGCAATGCATCACCGAGCTGCCAGACTTCAGGGCAGCCTGCCTCACACGGGCCGTGTTGAGAATAATGATGGTGCTTATGCACGAACTTCGCACAACTGTTCGTCCTCGTAATCCGAGTAACGAGTAAGTATACTCTGCTTGTCATGCCACTCCTATTTCATGTTCTTCTACTATATCCAAAATTACATCTACATATCATTGTAACGCATGTAAGTCGTTCAATAGTGTGCATTGTCTAGATAGCATTTGTCCGTGCAGAATGCCATTAGTTACAAGAATTGTCATTGACAACAAACGTTTATTAAACTTATCTTGGTCATTTAAAAACAGTTTGTTTCATTCCTTTTCACAGGTGGTACAGGCTGGTGGCCTATCGTTCCTTTACATGGTGGCTCCACGGGAGGCTTGGACACCGCGTTCGAAGAGTGATACCCGCCTGTGCCGTTCGTGCCATTAGAGAAACGTTCCCGAGTGACAGCGGTCAGTATAGGGGATTTTCTCTCGCTGTGCTGCAACCTGACCTGTATAATATTTAAAGTCTTGTATTTTTGTGTCATGAAAATAAGATACAAAATAAAACACCACATATATTTTAACGTTTGTTTCGATTTTTTAAATTAATCAAGTGTGTCTCCATTCAAGGATGGACGTCAGACATCTGTGCTCCGAATGGGTGAAGGTCTGGTCGCTGTGAAGCAGGGTGGTCACTATCTATCTAAGCTAACATAACATAACATATTCTCGATAATGCATGCACTAAATAACACTTGTTCAAAGTCTTTCAGTAGGTTATGTCTCTATAAAAGTCACACATATATCTATACTAACAATTACCATTGGATTATACAGGACTTAGGGTCTTAACCACTATAATACACCAGTTGAAGTGTGGGTCTGTGCTCACAAGAATCTCCGGTATTGTTATTGATAAGCAACGATATACTATCATTGATATAAAGGCGATATACTATATATTGTTATAAAGGCAGTTCGCGCCGGTGGGTGCGCGCTGGCATGGGGGGCTGTCAGGGGCGCGAAAGGCCAAGGTGCCAAACTACATGTACACTTCAAAAGGTGTCCCACGCCAAGGGGCCATCGGTCACATGGCCTCCTCATACCCCGTGTCTCCAGCCAGGCCTCCTCTTGAAGCAGGCCGCCCCCCTGCAATCCACATAAGTGTGTCTCCATTCAGCAGTCTTCCTGTGCCTTATCTGCACGCCCCAGGCCCATCCATCCCACCCCCCTGTATCAAAGGCGGTTCGCGCCGGTGGATGCGCGCTGGCATGGGGGGCTGTCAGGGGCGCGAAAGGCCAAGGTGCCAAACTACATGTACACTTCAAAAGGTGTCCTACGCAAAGGGGCCATCGGTCACATGGCCTCCTCAGACCCCGTGTCTCCAGCCAGGCCTCCTCTTGAAGCAGGCCGCCCCCCTGCAATCCACATAAGTGTGTCTCCATTCAGCAGTCTTCCTGTGCCTTATCTGCACGCCCCAGGCCCATCCATCCACCCCCCTGTATCAAAGGCGGTTCGCACCGGTGGATGCGCGCTGGCATGGGGGGCTGTCAGGGGCGCGAAAGGCCAAGGTGCCAAACTACATGTACACTTCAAAAGGTGTCCCACGCCAAGGGGCCATCGGTCACATGGCCTCCTCAGACCCTGTGTCTCCAGCCAGGGCTCCCCTTCAAGCAGGCCGCCCCCCTAATACCACGACATACATACGTCATTCATTCACAAACACACCCCAGTTTCTAATACTTTAAAAACCACTCAATATGTCTCATGAGAACATCTTTGTGCTTTGCAAGTCAACTCCTGAACGTGCTACCTGGGAACCACTGAGATCTATGCTAATCTGCTCGTCGTCGTGCTATCCGTGAACTTCTGTGACCGCTTCGAGCATACCCATCAGTGCGCTACCTGTGGCCATCCACCTATTCTCCCGCAACATACTGCTCTGCTTGCTGAATCCAACTGTTTGTTGGTCAAGGTAAGGCCATGTATCCTGGTCATATTTCGCAGATTTTTAAATTTCTATCTATTTGCGAGTAGAGTACCCAATAGTGCTATGTTCATTGGTCTCATTGCTATTGACTTGAATTTCCATTGCTATGCTATCAATAGATCTATTTATTTTCATCTGTGTCAATTGTCATCGAATTGCATCCTTCGGGAGTCCAGTCTATGATGTAAGCATGTTTCCTTCTCGTGCAATACAGAACATCCAAGGGATGAGTCACATGTTCAGTTTTTAGTCACATCATTTATACATTTCTGCAACGTATGCAAATACTAAGCCGCACATAATGAACTGGTATAGTTCCTGCGACCAAAACAAACCTTGCATTTATCATTGTATGATTCATTTACTTTTGTATCAAATCTTTATTCTTGAAGATTGTATAATAATGTTGATATTTACTTTTCAGATTTATCAACAATGCCTGCCTGTTCGATTAGCGGTTGCCCTTCGAAGACCCATGCGAAATCTGAAGGCACTACAATGCATGTATTCCTGAAAACTGTTGATCGAATAAGAGAATGGGTCAGACATTGCGGATATCCACTGGATGAGCTGGAAAGTAGAGTCCAACAAGTCTTACAGGACAAGAGGGGTGATCGATACCGCATCTGCAGCCGGCACTTTTCCTTGGACATGTACACAACATCTTGGGTAACAAAGAAGAATAAACGGCGAACGACACGGAAATTGCTCGAAAACGCTATTCTCACTCTATTCGTCCACATTCCGCCACCGGTGAGTCAAGTGTCCGGATTTAGCTTTAGGCCTTGCGGTAGTGTGTAGGTATCCGAACGGATTAATTGATATTGTAGGTGTTCTATCCCTTGTAATAATTTTGATATTGATATGATTGTATAGTTTTTGAATAATGAAATTTACCAATATATTCTTTTTCGATTTCATAACCCACAAACGCAATGTATATATATGGGAACAGGGAACTGTGCTGTATTGAGCATTTTACAAGTATTCTGTCGCCTTACATGGCTATTTTTAATATTGGCATTTCATTATCAATCATTAATTTACCTTTACAACTTCTTGACTATCCCTTGAATCTGAAGCAAGAACATTCTACATCCTTGACGTGGTTGCAGTTATCAACCACTTCTAGCGCGTATCAGGTAATCTTACTAGGCTAATCCGCTACAGACCTGTTTTATGCATGTCAAGTAATATTTTTATTTTATCGTGTAATCATTTTACCGAATGTTTCATTAGTGCTTTCCAATTGATATACACCTTAGTTATCGTCCACTGGTGTTTGTTTTCGGTTATAATTAGTGTTATCCATACTAATGCAAGTACTGTCTTTCAGGGAGATGCTGAAGCGTCCGCCACATCTACAACATTTCTAGATGTTCTTCAACAGCAGGAGGTATGGATACTGACAGCTCCATCGAGCGTCATCATCAGAGCTGGAATTCTTGTCGTTTGATTGTTCTACACAATGTTTCATTCGTGGTTAGCCGTTGATATGTACCTGTGCTGTCGACCCCAGGTGTGTGTTATGTTTTCACTATTGTAATCCTCACTAATGCAAGTACTATGTTTCAGGCAGTTGATGGAGCGTCAACCCCTGCACTTGATGCAGAGCCTGACATTCAAGTAATTCCAGGGGAAGTGGAAGCGGGACCATGCGTATACGAATCGGCGCAACAGCTTTCGGAAGTGCGCACTACGTTTGCAACATCCATAGATATTCTTCAGCAGCACGAGGTATGGATAATGACAGCTCCATCATGCGTGATCATATAACATGATTCCATTTGCTATACTTTCTTCCCTATTAACGCAAATGCTGTGTTTCAGGGAGACGACGAAGCTTCCACTACAATCACAACATCCAATTTAGATGATGCAGATGTAAATAATTTGTTGAAAAAAGTCGATGAAATGTGATCATATTTAGATTTTCCTTGATTCTTTTGGACAATGCATCATTTGCGGTTATCTGTTTATATGTACCTGTGCGTTCGACCCCAAGTGTGTGTTATGTTTCCAATATTGAAAACCATACTAATCCAAGTACTGTGTTTCAGGTAGACGACGGAGCTTCCACCACAATCACAACATCTCATTTAGATGATGCAGATGTAAAGGAATCGTTGAAATAAGTCAATGAAATGTGATCATATTTGGATTTTCCTTGATTCTTTTGGACAATGCATCATTTGTGGTTATCTCTTTATATGTACCTGTGCCGTCGACCCCAAGTGTGTGTTGTGTTTCCAATATTGAAAAGCATACTAATGCAAGTACTGTGTTTCAGGGAGATGCGGATGCCTCCTCTCCAATACAACCATTCATGGCAGTCCATGCAGAGCCAGAGGTATGGATACTGACAGTTCCATCGAAATAGATCATCACAGGTCGAATACTTGTCGTTTGATTGTTGCACACAATGTTTAAATCGTGTTTGGCTATTGAGATGTACCTGTGTGATCGCCCTCACGTGTGTTTTATGCTAACAATATTTTGATACATAGTAATGAAAGTACTATGTTTCAGGGAGACGATGGAGCCTCATTCCGTGCTGTCTATGCGGATACAGAAAATATAGTCGTTGCAGCGCAAGAGGAAGGGAGGACATGCGGAAACGAATCGGAGCTACAGCGTGCAGATGTTGAAAGTCGAGTCAAAAAAGTTGCAAAGAAAAAAAAACAAAAAAAGGTTAGTTACAAACAGTTCATTACTTTAAAAAAATGTTTGTGCTGGGGACTATTTTATGTTTTTTTCCAGTCAATTCTACTACACTCCATCTTGTGTTTAAACTGAACATCCCTTTTCCAATCTCTCCTCCAGTTACCCGTGGGTGTCAGAACTATACACACACAGACAGTGAAGCGAATGAGAGATGTGGCTTGCCAGACCGTGTACACTATGGAGGAACTATTAATTGAGGCGAGGCGTGTTCAGGCTCGCGATGCTCATGTCCAATGGCCAGAACATGAATTAACTGTGTTTGGAGACTACAGCAAAGTTGCATTGGACCATA
This sequence comes from Ambystoma mexicanum, assembly GCF_040938575.1. Lineage (NCBI taxonomy): Eukaryota > Metazoa > Chordata > Amphibia > Caudata > Ambystomatidae > Ambystoma > Ambystoma mexicanum. The sequence goes on from NC_090937.1 coordinate 269,783,152, forward strand.
GCTACAGTGCGACCGCACGACCACAAGAAGATGTTATTGAATGTATTGAAGATAACTCTGAAGTAGTTGCAGATCAATTTACACAATCTACACCCGCCAAAAATTTGCCACCAAAAAACCTGTCGACATTGTTGTGTTCTCCCATCAATGTTGAAGTAATAGATGTCGAAATGAGAAGAATGAACCAGCCGCAGCATCCATAGACGCATCAGAACTTGATATCAGCGATATTACTTTCCAATGTGTTGAAATCTCCACAACGTCAAAGGCCGAAACAACGTTGACGCAGGATGACAGTCTAATGAAAGAGAGCAAATACATTGTATTCGACAGTTGTTTGATGGAAATTATAAGTATGCTGAAATGTGTGAATTCCATTAGATGGAAAGTATGTGGGAAGCCATTGATTAATGTGACTCGTCAAATAAAAGGCAGTAACGTCAAAATAAATGCCGCCTGTAGATTAAATCATAGGTTCTCATGGTCTGCACAACCGATGCTGGGGAAACTGCCAGCAGGCAATCTACTGTGTGCAGCTGCATCACTTTTTAGTGGCTCCAGTTTTAGAAAGTTAGAGGCTTTCTTTCAGTTTGTGGGACTCCATTTCATTTCTAAAGCGCTGTACTACATATACCAACGTGATTATCTGTTTCCGGCGAATAGTGATGCTTGGAAAATTGAACAATTGTTTCTAGCAAGTACATTCGAAGGCAAACGATTCAGGCTAGCCGGTGATGGACAGTGCGACAGCCCTGGATTTTCTGCCAAGTACTGCACCTACCATTTTCAGGACATGGATAGTAAGAAAATTGTGAGTTTGGTGGTCGTGCAGGTAACACAATGTACATCCTCAGTGGCCATGGAGAAACTAGGTTTTATAAAATCAGTGGAATATCTACAATCGAGGGGAATGCACATCGACCTCATAGCCACGGATAGACACGTTTCAATTGCCAAGACAATGAGAGAGCAGTTCCCACATATTAAACATCAATTTGACGTATGGCATCTTGCTAAATCAATCAATAAGAAAATCTCGGCTGCAGGGAAAAAAAAAGGTTTTGAAAGTATTTTGCAGTGGTCACATTCTATCACCAACCATCTTTGGTGGAGCTCAAAAACTTGTGAGGGGTCAGTGGAAATACTACTTGAAAAATGGCGGTCACTGATGCACCACTGTACCAACGTTCACCGCTGGACAGCAAATGAACATTTCCACCAATGTGAACATGGCCCTTTGTCCCCAGAGGAGGCACGGAAGAAGAAGTGGTTGATTCCATCTTCACCGACACACAAAGCCATTGAGAAGATTGTTTTCGACAAAACTCTATCAAGAGATTTGAGAGGACTGACAGAATTCTGTCACACAGGAGATTTGGAGGTGTTCCACAATATGTGCCTAAAGTACAGGCCAAAGCGCTTGCATTTTAGCTTTCGGGGCATGAAACATCGCACTCTGCTAGCGGTCTTGGCCCATAACAGCAATGTCGAACGTGAACAATCTAGGAATAGGGGTAAAGTAAGGATGCCTCGCTACACTAAGGTGTTTCCAAAACGAAGTAAGCAATGGGTGATCAAACCAGTCTATGATGAAATGCAGTTCGACTTTGTGAAAGGCCTTATTGTTGCTGTGTTAGAGAAGCACAGATATGGAATTTTGGACGTTTCTGTACAGAGCAGTGATCCATTGCCACCGAACATTGCGACTGTGCCATGCCCACCCGAAGCACAGCTGATTGTGAAGTACAAATCCTGGTTTAAATAATTGCAATACGATTGTCTTTTTGTAAATAAATGTTATTGTACAGTGTACCTGTAAACCTAACCCCTACCTTCACCATCATGGGTGGCGAACAAGCTGGGTGTCATCTTTGAATTGTCTCTATTCACCTCACATATGTGTATGTATATATTTTTCTCATGTCTCATCTCATGTAAATGTAAAAGCTGTGCACTGTTAACGGAGGGGAGGCTTGCGTATTGCAAATAATAAAACAAACAAACAATAAATGTCACTTTTAACTCAACTCCTGTGGTACTTTATACTTTCCCTGACCTTCCGCCAAAAATTAAATGTCTCAATTTGGGCTGCAAAGCTCGCAGACAACGGGGACAAATTTGGGGCACTTAGAACGCGCCAGCCAAGCGGGCCGTGGCATTTGGGAGAGAAGCCAGTTCGCATTTGCACATTGAGGCGCACTACATAGACGGATTCTAAACTTCAAGTTCTCACAGATGCCTATGCTACGTGATGTTGCAAATAAAGAATGCGAAGGACAGCGCCCAGATGAGGCCCACAAGTTGCACTGGAAGTATAAGGGTCTATTGTTTTTTGACCTTGAGACAGCGACCATGCCGAAAGAACTACATTTGAAGGGAGTGCGCAATAACGTAAGAGACGATAAGGCAGAAAATTCAGAAACTAGACCGAGTTTCATTTTAGGTCAGTATATGAAAAATCGTTGTCAAGAGCACGTTCCGTTTTACAGACTGCATTACGAAGAGACACAATGGAAATATCAAATATAATGTAAGTAAATCTTTACACGCTTTTATACCGGAATGAAGATTTAATGAATGGATGCATGAATAAATGAATGAATGAAGAGCTAGGAAAAGCAAGTAAAACTGTTCGTAGTGGGCACATGGGCATGCAGGTCCACTGGTCTCACCGATCTCGGTCCTTGGCCCAGCCACTTTTCCCTGCACTACGGGACTGTCTCTGTATCCTTCAGCCCCTTCTCCCGGCATTTACCTTGCACTTGCCACCAGCTGGCCCTATTATTTAATTTGTATTCAACTATCCATGTACAGCCCTTCCCCATGCGCGATCAGAAAGACACCTGGCCTAGTAGGATCGTTGTGTGTCTGCCCTTGTTCCCCACCTGCCTCGTCATGCCTAGAAACACTTGAGTATAGGCACGTTACAAATGCCATATCATATATCATATCATTCCTCACGCATGTAGACTAACGTCGTTTATCATTGTGTGTTCGCCTCGATTTATCTCGTTACTTTTCGCATTGATTTTAGAGACGAACATACTCCATTGAACTATCCTTGCAAGCAAATAGTTTCTGATCGGCCGTAATAAATAAAATGAGTAATATTAATGAAGTTCGGCTAGCGAGACTAATTATCATTTTTTTGTTTTCATAACAGGTATTTGATCCCTTTCTGCCACTGCCATCTGTTTGAGACACCGGCGGATGGATTCTTCAGCAGACACCTGCAGCTTCGTGTCAACAACTGGAGCACGATCACCATATTATGGGACGATCGCCAAGGGCCCACATGCCCTTACGCTGTACTAGTGGCTAGAAGCAACATATCAACCTTTAGGCTGGACTAGTGCCTAGTTGATGGAACAGCCTTGCGGTTCACCGTGCTTCCAAAGTGATTCTTTTTACGAAAATGAACACCCTGTGTACCATAAAGGAACAGCACGTGACTCAAGATGAAACGGAACAGTTATTGCGGATACAGATAAAAGAAAATAAATGGCTTCCGGAGTTCAAATTGCAATTGCTGAATATTCTCTAAACATTTAATGTCAAATAAATGTACTTTACCAAATGTACCGTGTTGCTGTTTCATTTTAAAGCACAGTTTCATATTCCGAATTGTGGCGCGCTGTGTTGTGAGTTGATCTGTGTTGGTTTCCGGGTTCTGTGTGGAGTCGCGCAGAAGACGACTGGGCGCGTTTGCCTACGCAGCACAGTAACATCACGGGGAGAGGCGGGGAATATGAATGTTTTGATAATGTCAGGCTCAGGGGCGGGGGAATTGATTTAGTGCCGCAAAAGCAGGTCAGCCAGGGCGATCGGGGAAAAGATAGGATTATCAGAAAATGGCGGCTCCCTGGTGCTTGTTTTCGCGTGCGTTTAATGGACGAAAACTCGGGTAAGGTCCATAGGAAAGTTTTCTAAAATCGAGCCACTTAGGCTTAAAAAAACATGGCCGACCCATAGGGACAATAACATTTTTTACTAGACCATGCCTTTAACTACCATCGACATTGATGTACTAAACAAAGGCCTTTCCTTTACCCCTTCCTGTCTAATCAATCTCATCGAAGTGCACATTGATCTTTACAAATGTACCAGGAAACTCAAGCTTAAGAAATACTTTGCGAAACAAGTCAACTGGCGACCCACAAGAAAGCCAAGTGTAACAATCAATGAAATGGACATGAAATACCTAGAACACACACACCTTCTAGCAAACCTGGAAGATCAACCTGGTATACCTGAGCGGACCATGCAACAAACCTTACAACACCTAAACATTGAGGAAAGCAACCACAAGATCCCTAAAATGAAGACTAAATCTAAGTTCACACCTAACCTGCAAGGCGACAATGCTATTGATATCGTCACCCAGGCTGTGACACGTGACCTACACGCAATGGAAGATCGTATGAAATCAAGACAGAATACTAAAATGGATAACATGTCATCCGCCGCCACCGAGACTGGCGGATACCTCCGCGGTATCGCTGGCAGTATGGGTTTAGAGACTGGTAGCCCTTTCTCTATTTTATGGCTCTAGCAGCCGTCCCAGTTCCCTCAGCCCCTCTGGACAGTGTTCCCAGCTTCCGGGTTTACGCTGTTTGCTGACACTCCGTCTGGATCGTCAGTGCTTTTGTTCTGTTACTAACTTCGTCCTCTGCACAAAGTTTTCCTTTTCTTTGTTACTTTGCCTCTTACCGGTTTCATTCTGGTTCCTTCGTCCGGGTCGCGTCTCCCTCCTTCGAGACCCGGTGTCTTTGCTCTTTCTGCTTTCTCCTCTCCGTTTACCCTGGGCTCCTCTCCAATTGGATTCCCAGTCTACTTCCTATTATTCAGCTTTCTCTTCTCTTACCTGAGTCCTTTACTTCCTGTGTCCTGCCGGGCTGCATTGGATACCAGTCACGCCGTCTGGCTTCACGTTTGCTACGGATCCCTGCCGTTTTGAGTCCGCACCTCTTCCTGCTACATCCTTCATTTCTGTCTGCAACATCACTTCAGAAGTTCATACTTGGAGTCAGACAGAGTGCAGTTCGGCACCTGACAAGGGTTTTTTCTGCCGCTTGGCTTTTTCCCTTGTGTATTGGCTTGCTCCCGGGGAGGGAGCCACAGGCGTGCTGTTCCATCAGCGTTCACTGTGGCTTCCCTCCGTGACAGGCAATTACCACAAAAAAAGGAGAAAGACTACCTCGCCAGGCAAAACCTGTCCACCGAAGGCATCGACTCAAACAGCTCAGGTGAGGAGAGTGTGGAAGCAAAGGGGGAAGTGGGAGAAAAAGGGTCACAGAAAGGACAGATTGCAACGCCCAAACATAACAAGATGTCGGCGGAGGAACAAGTTCAAGAGCTTTGGAAGGCTTTCTAGCCTATGTCTGTAGAGCTACAGGGAGTGAAGACAGAGAACACTATTCTCAAACAAATGGTATCGGCTAGAGAACATCCTACCGTGGAATTACCTCCCATGCCACTCTCCTCGGGAAAGTTTGATGGTTCTCCCAAAAGGATAAAAGAGTTCCTGGAGGCTTGTACCGTCTATTTCACGTTTAGACCCCGCACTTTCGCTACCGATTAGGCCAAGGTTGGATTCCTAATCTCAAATATGACTGGGAATGCATTGGCGTGGGCAACTCCTCTGGTAACCAGTGCAAATGCCATACTGCATGACTTTACGGGATTCCAGAACCTGCTTAAACAGACCTTCGAAAGACCTGAGTTGTCTTTTACCGCTTGTGAGGAACTGTTGGACGTAAGACAAGGTTCTTTGGATGTCCTATCCTACATTTCTTCCTTCAAGACCTTGGCGGCTGGGGCAGGTTGGCCGGAACCCGCCCAGTACGCCATCTTTCGGAGGGGCTTAAGGGAGGAGATTAAAGACGAACTAGCCAGATCTCCACGTTCACCAACTTTTTCTGATCTACTCGCAGCCGCTCTCCACATAGAGTTTACACTTCAAGAAAGAAGATCTGACCGTTGCAAGCAACGCACTTCAGGATCTTTGGTGGACCCTCTTTCGCATCCTTCCCCTTCTCTCTCTCCTTCTAAGTCTTCAGACGAACCTATGCAAATTGGAGGTACTAGGACACCCCTATCAGCAGCGGAAAGACGAAGACAGAGAGAAAAAGGACTATGTGCCTACTGTGGTTCGGATCAGCATCTCTTGAAAGACTGCATGGAGGTACCCAACAGGAAATCGGGAAACGACTTCCCTCGGCGCCAGTAGGGACAGGCATCCTTGGGTCATCAAGTTCCATTTCTCGTCCCTACGTTTCTCTCTCAGTGTCAGCTCCGGATTCCCAAGAAGATTCAAGACTCATGGTTTTGTCCGTGGCCCTCAAAGTGGAGGGTAAGCAAGTCGAGTCTTTAGCCCTGTTGGACTGCAGAGCTGCAGGCAACTTCGTTGATACCTTGTGGGCTGATAAAGTAGGCCTACGCAGGATCGCCCGTCAAGAAGGCCAACAGGTCGAAGATGTAGATGGATCCCCTTTGTCCTCCGGTCTAATCACTCATTCCACGGAGGATCTGTTCTTGACTATCAACCATCACACTGAGAGGCTGAAGTTCGACATCATAGGAGCAGCCCATTTCCCCATAATTCTTGGGATTCCATGGCTCCGGAGACACAATCCTCGTATTGATTGGACGAACAACCAGTTGAGCTTTTCTTCTACCTACTGTACTACGAATTGCCTTCCCTTAAAAGATCGGTGTGATTTACAGTCTGTAACAATCATCCCGGATACCCATCTTGGAGTGCATGCGCTACCCCGATTCTGCTCACCTTTTGAAGAAGTGTTTCAAGAGAATCATCATGCCAGATTACCCCCACACCGACCAGAGGACTGCACCATTGACATAGAGACTAACGCTTTAGTACCATTTGGAAGAATGTTCTCCCTCACACTGTCAGAGAAAAATGTACTAAGAGGTTATCTGGATACCAACTTGAAGAATGGCCTTATTTAGCCCTCAAAATCCCCCGCTGGGGCTTCTTTGTTCTTTATTAAGAAGAGAGGTACTGACGAGCTTAGACCCTGTATAGATTACAGGGGTCTAAACAAGGTCACCATCCGGGATCGCTATCCGATGCCTCTCAACACAGACATCATTGAAGCAGTTCAGGGCGCTAAAGTGTTCACTAAACTCGATTTAAGGAATGCATACCATCTGCTCCGCGTGTAGCCAAAGGCGATGAGTGGAAGACCGCCTTTCGCACTCCATTCGGATTATACAAATACCGGGTAATGCCATTTGGCCTGGTGAACGCTCCCGCTGTATTTCAACGGTTTATGGACCAAATGTTTTCCGATATGCTCACCATTTCTGTAATTATCTATCTGGACGACATTCTCATTTTTTTCCTCCAACATGGAAGAACATATTCCTCATGTCACTCAGTTTTTGGATCGTCTTCAAAGAAACCAACTTTTGGTCAAAGCCGAGAAGTGCATTTTTGCAGTTCCTTCGGTACCATATCTAGGGTACATCTTATCAGCGGAGGGTATTGCCATTGATCGCAACAAGGTTCAAGCTATTCGTGACTGGCCTGCCCCTACTTCAGTTCGAGAAGTACAAAGATTTCTTGGTTTATCCAATTTCTACAGACGATTCATACCAAACTTCTCTGAAGTGGTGTATCCCATTACCCGTCTACTCAAGAAGGATGCTCTCCATTTTCACTGGTCAACTGAAGCTGAACGTAGCTTTTCCCTTCTCAAAGGACTCTTCTGTTCTGTCCCCATACTATGGCATCTGGACCAGACATTACCCTTCATCTTGGAGACAGATGCCTCTGCCATAGCCATTGGAGCAGTTTTGTTACAGACAGTTAATGAAGTGGAACATCCTGTGGCTTATCTGTCTAAAACCCTCTCCCCCAGCCAACTAAACTACTCGGTTCTTGAAAAAGAACTATTGGCGATGAAGTTAGCATGCGAAGAGTGGCGGCATCTGCTTATGGGGGCACGACATCGGTTTACCATTCGGACAGATCACAAGAATCTGAGGGTACTGCAAGACATGGCGTGTTCAAATTCACGAGAGGCCCGGTGGGCCTATCTGTTTTCTCAATACGATTTTTACATCACCTACATTCCCGGAACTTTGAATCGCTTGGCCGACGCACTGTCCCGCAAGGATATGAGTAAGGAGAAGTCTTCAGATCGCTTGGAACCACTGTTTCGGAGGAACCAAATCCTGGTTCTGGTAAGCTCTTTCCTTCAAGACGTGAAAGCCACGGTTAGACCGGAGTATGCTCAATTACCACTTCATCCTAATTCCCATTACCAGGAGAAAGATGGCTGGGTATGCTACAAGAATCGTCTATACATCCCATCTGGTCTGTTACGCCAGAAGATACTAAACTGGTGCCACAATCCTCGCACTGCGGGCCATAGAGGCTCAGAAGATACCATGGAGCTGATCTTAAGAGTAATTCCTCTGGCCAAATCTGAGAAGAGACACGTTGGATTACGTACAAGCATGTCCCACCTGCGCCAGAGCCAAATACCCTACAGACAAACCCATTGGACTACTGACACAAGCGGAACTCCCCACTCAACCATGGGGACTTATATCCACGGACTTCATAGTGGATCTGCCTCTGTCCGAATCATGTACATGTATAATGGTCACGGTGGATACGTTTTCTAAAATGGCACATTTCTCTCCCCTTCCGGGTCTTCCCAGCGCAGCGAGAATGGCTGAAGTTTTTGCCAGAGACATCTTCAAATTACATGGCATCCCGGACAAGATTATTTCTGATCGAGGGAGCCAGTACATCTCAAAGTTTTGGAAGGCTCTTTGTGTCAGACTAGGTATTGAAAGAGCGCTTTCCTCGGATTTCATCCTCAAACCAACGGCCAGACCGAATGCCTCAATGCCACTTTGGAGCAGTACCTGAGATGTTACATCAATGAACACCAGGACAATTGGGTTTCTCTGCTTCCCACAGCAGAATTCACATACAACAACACCAAGCATTCTGCCATCGGTCTTTCCCCTTTCTACTGTACTTACGGAGTTCACCCCAAATCATTTCTGCTCAATGTTCCAAGCCTCACCAATTCCCCGGCTGCAGAACAAGTTCTACAGAACATTGCATCAGCTCAGACCTCCGCTTTACGAAGCCTGGAAGACAGTAGAAGACACAATAAGGAGCAGGCTGACAAGCATCGCAAAGAATGCCCGAGGTTGGAGCCAGGCGACAAGGTGTGGTTGTCCACCAGATTCTTACCCAAATGGACACATCCTTCTAAACTATCTCCTTGTTTCTTGGGTCCTTTCCCTGTCCGTTCTAGAGTCAATCCTGTCACTTATAGGCTTCAGCTCCCTTCTACCCTCAGTCGCATTCATCCAGTATTTAATTCTTCCCTTCTCAAACCCTTCATACCTGACCCCCACTGCAGAAAGGTTCCCCGTCAAGTTCTCTTTCCTGAGAAGAACAAGGATGAATATGAGGTGTCTTCCATATGGGACTCTAGGTATTATTGAGGTCGTTTGGAATACTTACTGTCTTGGAAGGGTTACCCCGAGTCGGAGGACTCGTGGGAACCCGCTTCACAGATACATGCCCCTAGGTTAATATCCAGATTCCACCGCTTACATCCAGGTAAGCCGGGGTTTTCACGCACTGGAGGGGGGCATACTGTCATCCGCCGCCGCCGAGACTGGCGGATACTTCCGCGATATTGCTGGCAGTATGGGTTTAGAGACTGGTAGTCCTTTCTCTATTTTACGGCTCTAGCAGCTGTCACAGTTCCCTCAGCGCGGAGCCCGCCGGGAGTATTTACTCCTCCTCCTCCCGGTGGACTCTGCGTTGCAGCCCCTCTGAATAGTGTTCCCAGCTTCTGGGTTTGCGCTGTTTGCTGACACTCCGTCTGGATCGTCAGTGCTTTTGTTCTGTTACTAACTTAGTCCTCTGCACGAAGTTTTCCTTTTCTTTGTTACTTTGCCTCTTACCGGTTTCATTCCGGTTCCTTCGTCCGGGTCGCGTCTCCCTCCTTCGAGACACGGTGCCTTTGCTCTTTCTGCTTTCTCCTCTCGGTTTACCCTGCGCTCCTCTCCAATTGGATTCCCAGTCTACTTCCTATTATTCAGCTTTCTCTTCTCTTACCAGAGTCCTTTACTTCCTGTGTCCTGCCGGGCTGCATGGGATACCAGTCACGCCTTCTGGCTTCACGTTTGCTATGGATCCCTGCCGTTTTGAGTCCGCACCTCTTCCTGCTACATCCTTCATTTCTGTCTGCAACATCACTTCGGAAGTTCATACTTGGAGTCGGACAGAGTGCAGTTCGGCACCTGACAAGGGTTTTTTCTGCCGCCTGGCTTTTTCCCTTGTGTATCGGCTTGCTCCCAGGGAGGGAGCCACAGGCGTGCTGTTCCATCAGCGTTCACTGTGGCTTCCCTCCGTGACAGGCAATTACCACCAAAAAAGGAGAAAGACTACCTCGCCAGGCGAAACCTGTCCACCGAAGGCATCGACTCAAACAGCTCAGGTGAGGAGAGTGTGGAAGCAAAGGGGGAAGTGGGAGAAAAAGGGTCACAGAAAGGACATGACATCACAAACCAAGAAAAGCGGGCCTTGAAGTCTCTTCAAGACAGCAATGAGATCATAATCAAAGAAGCAGACAAAGGGGGAAATGTGGTTCTAATGGACAAAATAGACCATGTAACCATGGCCATGACACACTTGACAACACTTGGGTGCTATGAAACACTCAAGAGCAACCCCACCAGGGATATAGCACTCGCTGCTAATGCATTATTAACGAAATGGCATCGGCAGGGACTACTGACCGATAAAGAACATAAATACCTGCAACCCAAACAGCCTAGGATGCCGACAATATATTTCTTGCCAAAGTCCACAAGGAATTCAACAAGATCCCAGAAGGACGTCCAATATTAAGCACGATCGGATGGATAACTGAAACCTTCAGCAAGTACATTAACAATGTACTTACTCCAGAGGTTCCGAAAATCCCAACATTTCTATAGGACACTATGCACACTTTACTATTGCTGCAAGATGTCACATGGCAACCCAACTACATCCTAGTAACACTGGATGTCAAGGCCCTATACACAGCCATTGACCACATTTTCGTTCTCAAAGCCATAGACTGCTTTTTCTAAAGCATCAGCGTCTTTCTGCTCACACCTGGAACTAACCAAGGAACTCCTCGAGTTCTAACTTGCCAACAATACTTCAGACAGACCAAAGGAATAGCCTTGGGGGCGACATATGCCCCGTCCATGGCAAACCTCTTCATGCACCAATTCGAACAGTTGCATGCCTTCTGCAACCAAGACTTCAACAAACATGTGCACAAATGGTTTCGCTATATTGACGATATCCTCATTATATGGTCTGGATCCATGGAACAACTGGCATGTGTTCAAGAATACCTAAATGATAATAATTTTGGGTGTAAACTGTCCGGCACATCAAGCAAAACCTCCATTGACTTTCTCGACATTACAATCAGTCCTGTTGGAACCGAATTGGCCACCACAACCTACAGGAAGCCGACTGACGTTAATTCTGTACTCCACGCCACCAGCTGCCACAGAAAATCAGTCATCAATAACATTCCCAAAGGAGAATTCATTTGAGCCAAAAGGAACTGCAGCACTCAAGCGCATTTTAAAAAGGAATGCTCTGTCCTTGAACAAAGATTTTCTGTAAGAGGCTACCACAGCAAGCTATCAAGTCAGCCATTGACATGGCAGTTAAGAGAAAACGCCCAACACAACTGACGCCAAGAGAAACAACCAGAAGTACCATGGAAGAAACAAACAAAATCTGCTATATCACCAAGTACTGCAGCAACAGCCACCATGTACAGAAAATCCTGAACAGACATTGGCATATCCTTGAGATAGATGAAGACATCAGGAGATGGTTGCCGACCAAACCATCATTAACATACACCAAGGCTAAAACCCTTAGGACGATCCTCAGCCCATCCTTTGTGACACCTAACCCCAGAGTCGCAGAGAATTGGCTAACAAGTACCAAACCAGTAGGCTTCTACAAATGCGGTTCATGCAATATGTGTAAGCATGCACAAAACACTAAAACAGTGACTTTCAATGGCACTGACAAACATGTGATAAACCACTATATTAATTGCAAATCAAAGTTTGTTATATATGCCATAATCTGTGTATATGACCACAAGTATATTGGCAGTATCCAGAGGGAACTAAGAACCAGGATTCGCGAACACCTGGGATCACTGCATTCTCAAGAGTCGAGATATCCACTAGCAACCCACTGGCAGGAGCAACATCAACGTGACAACAAAGAGAACATAAGCTTTGTGGGGCTAGAAACTGTACCAGCAGATGCCAGAGGCAGTGACAGAGAGCTACACCTACGACAACGGGAAGCAAAACTAATTTGTAAATACAGATTTGTCACACTTGGCCTCAACAGTGATCACAAATTTTATTTGTTATATGAGAAATTATAACCGCCATTCGCATTGTGCAGTGAAATCAATCTCCTCTGTGGGCCTTGCCAACCTTCCTAACAATACCCACCCCATGTCCTTAAACAACCTTATCTGACTCTGGCACAATTGCCCCGGGCCGCCTCGGCTCCCAACCAGACCTATCCGGTTCACCCCCTTCATACTCACCATGTACAAACTATGCCATCCTGGCACACCACATTGTCCATCTGTCTCAGGTAACCACCTTGGACCACTACCCTGCCTTTCTCCGGGCGCAACCATCACATGCCAATCCCGCAACTTGACACTAGCTCCCACCACCGAACCTTACCTCGTGGCCCCCTCTGGGCATGTTTTGCTGGCTTGATGGCACTTACACCAGGCCCACAGGAGCAGAAAACATTCAGGTGGTGAGGATACAGCCATCGTTGTGTTACGCTCACCTGGTCTCTGCAGGGACGTTGGGACACAGTTGGAGCCCTCCGTGGACTTGGCTCCCCTGGATCGGGTTTCTCCCCCAACTGCTGCAATGTCGACTGCTCTGGTTGCTGGCAATGCCTCTGATTTCTTGTAAGGATGAGCTCTCCGTCCTGCTTCTCATTAGCAGGGGCGCCTTGGATGGACCTAGTTGCTCCACTGGCCCGTGGATGTAGCGGCCCAGGTGGCTGCGACCAACCACTTGGAAGGTAAGTGTTCTTAACAATGATTATTGTCTGTATTCTTATACAATGTCTTTTTGCTGTGATTATAGTTCGTAATTCTTGCAACGTCTTTTTGCTGTGATGATAGTTTGTAATTCTTGCAATGTCTTTTCTCTCCCCTATAGGTGTGAAGATGGCTTCTCGGAGTCGCAGTGTTTTGGGCGTGCCCCAAAGTTGCCCAAGAGGATAGCAAAGCTTTCAAATAGATGGTGAGTTGGCTTTAAGGGTAGAAAGCAAGGCTAAGGTATTGCGCGTCCAAGCGTAAGTTATTTCTGCAGTTTCTAACCTTGTGTGCTCTTTTCTCTTGCAGGGAAGGCCGGGCAGCGTCAAGCGAGAAGCGGCTGTTCGAAGGCCTGTCCGCGGTTGCAGGATGGATGACTCTGTGAAGATAATAGATGGAAGATAAGCTCTCGCATAGCGCGATGTTCGGAACAGGTGAGGATGCGCTCCAACTCTGATGACTATGGACATCAGGTAAGATGCAATGCGCTGCAGGCGATGGAGTGCAAGAGACAGGTAAGGTGTGCTTACAGCGATGGTGTAGCTGAAGCCAGGTAAGATGAGCTCTCCGCGATGGTGTAGCTGGAGCCAGGTAAGATGCGCTCTCCGTAATGGTGTAGCTGGAGCTGGGTAAGATGCACTCTCTCCACGATGGTCTAGCTGGAGCCAGGTAAAATGCGCTCTCCGCAATGGTGTAGCTGGAGCCGGGTAAGATGCGCTCTCAGCAATAGACTGGAACCCAGGGGATGCGCGTCGAGGTGATGAGCTGGAAAACAGGTAAGAACTCTGAAGGCGGCGGTAAGTGTTACGCTGCAGAAAGCAGACTAACGCGAAGCGCCAATAGTCAGGTGGGTTGGCCTTAAATAGGCTGGCCTCGGCCCCTCCCTTTGGCCCCGCCTTGTGGCTCCACCTTGCCACTCCCAGATGTTCTTGCACATGCTCCCCAATGTTCTCCTATGACCACGGCCGGCCTGGATGCACGTGCCTTAGGCACAAAGTGTGCAAAGCACACTTTTGCATGAACATGATGCCAGAGGCACCAGGACTGGGTCCATTTGGACCCTGTAGGTGGCAAAAACACGTGCCATTGTCCAGTGGCCATGACACACTGTTGGATCCAGTTCCTGGGGCTGGACCAGTGGGGGAGGATCACCTGGGTGGGGGAACTCAGGGTTATGCTCGAGGGAATACCCCTGGTGAGACGCAGTACCATCACAGGGAGGATGGTGAGGGGAACAAAGTCCCTGAAGCTTTTATAAGCTATTCCCGCTCATCATCCCTTCCACCCATTGAATCTCCCTTACCCAAAGGTAAAGCCAAAAACCCATTCACATCTGGTAAACTTGCTAAGAACCACAACTTTCAGAATCCCGCTTTTGCTGGTTGCTATCCGAATACTCCCGGTTACTCTTCTCCTCGTCTCTTTATTATTTTTCAAACTCCCGGTCATCTTTGACCAAACCCTACCATTCCCACAATTTCCCCTGTTTATTTTACGATAAGAATCCTTGTCATTCCTGTTCATTTCACAAACCATACAAATCCTACCTTTCTGAGTTACCTAACCACCTTCTTTCTTATGGCACCTTTCCCCCATCCGACTCCGTAGGGCCCTTAGGGCCCTCTTTTTTCAATACAAACCCTTTTTTACACTGTGATAAAAACCAGACTGATGTTAAAACTGTTTACCTGACATGTCCCAACCCAAGGGTCAGGCAGAGTCAGGCATATTAACTCAAATCACACACACCTGACAGCCTTTTCCTTTCCCCATAGTGATAAAAGGTGGCGCAAGAGAGCACAGTAGGAGCGAGGCAGACAGCACGACAAGATGGCTATTCAGACTCGGCAGTTCAAGAGGAAGTGAAAGTCAGCGAATATCAAGGAGAGACTCAAGCTGGTCCTTTTCGACGCAAACCTGCAAAACCTCCACAGAAGGAATCTTAAGACCGAGGACAATAGATCAAGTGTGTTGCAGCAGATGCCGGAGGTGCCCACAGCGTGTCTATGCTGATAAGCGGGAGCGTGGGAAGCTCCCGCAACCGTGGTACCGGCCTTGACTCTAGTAAAGAGAAAAGCCAAGCGGTTCATTACTGCTGGTGAGTCAGAGGGAGAAACCGATAAGAACCGGGCTGTGTTGAATCAAAGTCGCAAAGTGACACGTTGAGAGAAGTTCAAAGAGCTGCACATGTGTTAAGGGAAGACCAGCTGCAGAAGGAAGAGGGCGCCACATGGGTGCTAACTCGAGAAACTCTGGTCGATCCCATGTTAAGTAAAACTACAGATACCAGAAGGCCATAGGAGAGCTGCCAAAACAGGTCAAAGTGGTCATACAGGAGGTCAAGCAAAATCCCAGTACAATCAAAAGACTTTGATATACAATTAGTTAAGAAGTGCAAGGGAAGTGAATCCCGCATTGTGAAAGTAAAATGGAAGTGAATCCCGCCAGTATTGAAAGTATTGAAACAGCAAGAGTGAACCTGAAGGAGGGATGCCAGTAAAGAGGGGCAAAGTCTAAAGCTCCAAGAGACTTTCAAACGAAACAAGACTTGGCCATCGACGGCCCTGATGGCTGAAAGCAGAACTTTCGTCTCATGCTGGGGAAGCTCAAGAGTGTACTGTGCTCCAAGATCCCATCTGACCCCGTGCTCAAAACGTGGGGAAGGGAGACCCCAGCTACCGCATCCTGAAATATTGTTTAAGAACACTGCTTCTTTTCTTGAAAACTATCTCACACCCATTTTGTATTAGTTGTAAGGTTTGGCAATAAGTTTTTTATTATAGGCCCTTTTTATTTGACATGACACCACTAGGACTGCCTTATTTTTCATTTGATGGTTGATGCTTGCTCCCATCTTAGACTTAGGTTTAGATTAGGTGTTTTTGCAACCTGCATACAGTTTAATAAACACCCTTCAACTGTGATCACTTATGTCTGTCTTTACTGTTGCCACAATGAGTTCCTTACACAAGCAACAACCAGCAGAGGCTCCTTCGGGCCAAATAACGTGCCATTGCAACAACCAGCATATGGCTTCTCTGTGCCAAATAACGTGCCATATGTTGTTGCTTTTTTATTGTTTTTATTGTGGAAATATTTGTATTGTAGTTTTGTAAAAGAACAGCAAACATTATAGGTGCTGCTCCACACTACCCCCAAGAAAGACATTGGATGAGATCATGTACAATGGTGTTGGGTCAGACTGCTGGTATTCATGGGGTGCCACAATATCACAATGTGTTGCTATGAACCAAAACGGGTAAAACTCATTGAGATAGAGAGTAAGAGATATTTAACAGTTACATGATGTTGTATACCGCTACTGTTAGGGCGCATGAAAGGGCACGGAGAGATAGACCACGTGGGAGGGTCAAGTTGAGGGAAAAAGGGGAGGTGAAGGAGAATGTAGGGCAGTAAGGGAAAGGAGAGAGAAGAAGGTTGTAAAAAATAGAGAGTAGAGTTTCCCACAGATTTCCTCCAGTTCCAACACATAGGACAGCAATTTGCATAAATCCAGTAAGGTAGCAATATAGACTCACTGCTGAAGTTCTTTAATACATGTTTTCATGGTGTATGGGTGGGCACCCATTGTATACCTTGTGTGTGTTTATTATTTGGTAGCTGTAAACTGTTGAATATAGAGTGAAGGAACGGCATAAGTAGAGAGACAGAGAATAAGTAGAATAGAGGATAGCCTGGCAAGGTAGAAAAGAGGAAACTACTATAAATCGAGCATATCATAGACGTTGTACTGTACTGTCATGCCTGTGTCACAAGGAAGGTTGTCTTGTTGGTGGGTGAGAAATGCTACATGAGAGTTTCCGTAGTGTGCTAGGTTCTTGAAGTGGTTAAAGGAGCTAGTGAAACACCTATCTGGTAGGGAGTAGCGTGAGTTGTTTGGATGGCTGTACTGTGTTTTTTGTATGGGAGGAGGGGAAGCAGCAATAGAGCACAGGCAACCCAACCAGGTTCACTCTTAGACTTATTTTGCCATCTATGTTACAGTTCCAAACATACAGGGGAAGTGCTATCAATGGTACTAACTATGATTGATTAGGGAGGCTTGCAGACCTCTGGGAATTGATTTTGGAGGTGCTCTTGGGATGGATGGAGCATAGGAAGTTCTCTAGAGAACTCCAACTATATGAAAAATGTATTAGTGAGTGTGTATCCTCACACAATATTTGTTCTAGTTTATGTAACAGGCAGATGGAGTTCCACCGTGTTCTGTGAGATGGGGTTGGTGGGGTCTTGGTTTTTCCATTGGGATGTTATACATTGGATGGCTGCTGCTAGCAAATTGCCTAGGAGCTTTGTCTGTCTGGGAGTGAGAAGTCTATCTCAATTGTCTTTGTATATGGAGTTGAGGCAGACTTCCTTTATGAGGTGGTAGGATCCAGCTGTAGTATAATTATGATTTTCTTTTTTATCTACCGCCATAACTTGGACAGGCCTGGATATGAGAATAGAAGATGCGAAACAAAGGAACACTTCTTAGTGCGCTCAGTAAGTGTTAATGAGTTTATGCTTTCTTGTGTCAATGATCTTTCTTTTGACAGGTAGACAAGAATTCTTTGGAAGTTTGCAGATGTCTTTTATTTCCAGATTTTGTTCTTAGGATTGTTTGTTTAGAACATTTCTCAAAAATAACAGCGTTCAAGCAGTCCTCTACACGTGTTTCACTGTCATAATTCTATTGACAGATCTTCAGGAGGGATCGTCCCACATTGGACTTTGGTTCATACACAACTAAAGAAAAACAAAGTGTACATTGAAAATAAAGAAAGGCACTTCACATGTCAGAAGATGCTATTTGTCTTGTTGCTGTCTAGCTTACAAAACACATTTGTTCAAAATACAGACATTATTATTAATTTTCTCAAGTCACCCTTTTCTTAGGGGAAGAGATTCTAGAAGGGCCAGGACTTGCACAAAGTAATAAGCTTGGTACTCACTTTTATATTTATATTTGTGGCTCAATGGTTCGAAGAACAAAGATAATCATATTAATGGTCTGGTTTCCTGTCTCTGATGCTTTGGATTCGTAGCAGTTCGTCTGTTGCCACTATCTGCCTATAGGAGGGCAACATTGCGGTTAGGATTGTTATTTATGCTTCCTGAATATTTTTTTTTAAAACATATGTTTATTGGTTTTACATAACTGAACATCACAATACAGACAACATTCCCCCCCCTTCTCCCTCTCCCCCTGGGGCTCTAAAGTCCGGCATTCCGGGAACTTATTCATGCATTGAAGATGTCCGATACCTTGATGTTATGGGGACACCATTGATCCATAAAGTCTGACTGAAGATAGTCCAGAATCCCTTCCCATTCCATTGCAAATTTGTCTTTCGTGCCCTGGAGCGTGTGCGTAAACTTTTCCATTGTTATGTGGGCCCACACCTTTTGTAGCCATGTGTATGTTAGTGGGGTGTCTTTGTTTTTCCAGTTCTGGGCGATGGTTGACCATGCTGCTATGAGGAGCCCCATGAAACCTCTCCATTGAGTCTTTTTAAATTTTTTTGCTGTTTGGTCTCTCATTCCGCACAGCCAGACCCCTTCTCCTAACATCCTCACATCTGGAAACATCTTTCTGTTAAGAAAGGAAGAAGGCAATGAATATGGCAAGGGAAATGTGCACGGAATCACACAGTGAACAACTTTGAATCTAACAACGTGCATACAATACCCAAGACTCATGTATACTAAAACCCAGGAGTGCAAATAAAGTGAAACTATAATACCAATATATGAAAAGGGATGTGGGGTAAGCACTTAGAACCTCCTTATGACTGAAAGGAAAGTCGGCAAACTCCTTACCCACTATGCTATTACAGATACGGGCAGCGCTAAGCCCACGTAGAGGGCAAGCAAGGACAGGATCTGTGAGCTGACACTCTGGATGATACTGAATAAGGAACTTAGAAACAGTACTCACGAGGACCGGAAAGACCACTTGAATGTCAGTAAACCCACAAACCCAGTTGATCAAAGAGGGACCCTGAAGGCTATAACAACAATGGGTGGAGGAAACTAAATACATAAGACCCTAGTCAAGGGGCAAGTAGGAATAGTGATTATAGGATAGTGAGGAAAACAAAGGGCATTCACACTGCGACTAGTTACAACAGCACCCCACACCTAATAATCAATGGGAAATAAATGCAGAAGTGCAATGGAAAACATGGAATGGATCCCAATAGAAAGTAAGGATCAAGAGCAGGGAAAATGATATCACAAAAGGAAACCTTTCCCACCCATCCAAGGAGGAAAGGCAGGAAGCTAAATCTATAAAGGGAAAGACTAATGCATCAAGTTTTTCAGTAGCAAAGGATAGCTTCAAAGAAACAGAGAACACAGGCAAATTGGGCAGCATCAAAGGGTAAAGCACAGAGAAAGGCTGCCTGCAGACAGAGGAAGACAGAAAGGGAAATCCAGAAAGCAGAAATCAATTAAGCACATACATTCGAAATCCAGGGCAGAGGAACAAGAAACAGGAACCAGGCACAAAAACTAGGAACCAGGAACAAGGGACCAGTCACAACAGGAACACTGCAACAATGACCAGCGCTGGACTGAAGTAAACTGAGGCTTTTAAAGCTGCTTAACGAGCACACCCATCAGGTGTGCCGCCTGCTGCACCTGCAGCCACAGGTGTTGCCTATCCTCCACCCAACCTTGTCCTGCAAGGGAGGAGGTGAGGCAGTGAGCCAGGCATTCTGGGAAGCATAGTCATTAGATTAAAGTAGCATGCTGGCTGCCAAAAACCAGGGATGGATCCGGAAGGGAAGTAACTTGGAAAATAAGGTTTTAGCGCTCCCAATTCATCACAGCACTGGAGCATAAGGTTCGGAGGAAATGTCCAGTAGGGAAAAAACCCCAAAACATGCCCCCAAGTCACGGGAACGGGTGCGAAGGGAGCGAGCCGTGACACTATACCCCCTCCCACGGCTGACTCCAGGCGGCCGTCACCCACACAAAACATCTTCCTACCATGACAGGAGCCCTTTGTCTTCGGAGGTGGCACTGATGGAAACGATGACCCGAGGGCAAAAGCAGAGGGACTGGAATGAATAGAATCAGGCCGCAGTCTAGAAGAGCCATAGGCAGGTTTTCGGTGAGGAAGAGACTCATGGGTCGAAGAAAGGCATGAAGGACTTGCAGGACCCGAAGCAGAGTTGGAAGGTCCAGGAAGCTCAGTCTCTGGGAGCGAACACTCATACATCATTGAGCAGGGAGGCCGGCTGGTGCAACATGCTTTAGACAATGGTAGATGCCCTGGTAGCCTCCCTGCCGAGAGCGGACACACAGGAGGTGAGAAAATAGCAGGTTTCAGGAAATGTTCATGTTCAGAACAAGAAGGTGGCAGCCGAGGTAGAGGTTCGGATCTTCTCCCATCATCCATCTGGTTAAAGGCCTGTGGTTGAGGGTGACCAAGGTTCGACTGCATCTGTTCCACACCTTGGGGGCCTGGAAGTCCAATGGGTTGTACAAGGCTGGCACTCCTGGTGTCAGTCATGTAGCCACCTTGTTGCACGTGGGATACAACCGCAGGGACGTTTGGCATACCGATAGGAGTGATAGACGCAGTACTTGGTACATCAGGCACACTCGCAGCAGGAGCAATAACAGGCACATCTTGAACTGCAGCAGTCATACCCTTCCTTTGGCTACTAGCACCCGGATGGTGCAGCAGCTGGGGGGCCGTGCCCGTCCCCTCCCTCAGGCTCATGTCGGATCCGGCAACAAAACAGCTGTCAAGCGGCTGATCCAAACCGGCCCCCAAATGCGAACCGTCCAGCCCGTTATCCTGGTCGGCTACTTGTTCGGTGACTGGGCCATGGCGGATGCTATCCGTCTCCCTCTCGTAACACTCCAGGCAAGTCCAACATCCTTGCATGTAAGGCCCTCCCGAGTCGTGATCCAGCTGCTTGATGCTTCTGAAGAGAGAGCTGGCAGAAGTCTCAGACTCAGATGTTGCATATTCGGGAGGCGCTGATTCTACAGTCAAGCAGTTGGGAGAATCAACTTGTGTAAAAGGCAGGCCTTCTGGTGATCCTCCTGAAGCATAAGAAGGGCAGGCTGGACGTTCATCCGTAATAAATGGTTGGGATTCAGGAGGTAACTCTGAAGTAGAAGAATATGCAACATGATCAGACAGAGTAGACAGGTGCACCTCCGATATTGGCAGCGAGGCTGAGCAGGATACAGGTCTCTCATGAACTGAAGCCAAACTAGCAGTAGGCTCTGGGACCGAAGACAGGCACTCAGGATGTGCTACCGGAGGCTCCATGGCTGAAGGATAATCTGCTGGATGAGTCACTGTAGCCGAAAACAGGCATGCCAGAGGAGATTCTGAGGCTGAGGGCATGCAAGCTGGAGCCGTCTCGTTAGCTGAAGACAAACTTGTCAAGGTCTTTGGCTCTGACCACGTACATGGTGAAGGCTCTTGAGTGACTGGCAGACATAGCAATTGTGCATTGATTGAAGACAAGTTTGACAACGATGTTTGCAGAGCCGTGCACTTGATAATCGAAGAGTCAATGGTTGTAGGAGGACAGACTGAAGTCCCAGAAGTAAACAGACACATTTGTGGCTCAGGAATGGAAAGCACCTTTAGGGCGGTTGACTCCTTGGCACCAGTAACCAAAGACTGAGCTGTACCCCTGCCGTCCCTCTCCTTAGTGGATGACACAAAGTCTCTTCCTTTGTAGAAGTCAAAATCAACCAGAGGAATCACCATAGTAAAGTCTCTGTTAATCAGGATTTCGTCAAATGTCCATTCCTCTGTCTTAGCTTCTGAAAGTGGCATATTAACAATCAACAGTTCAGGAATTGCCTGCCGGGTCTCTGGTTCAGTATACTGTGGAATGAGTCCATCAAAACATGAATTCTGTACTGTCTTTGACAGTTCGTTGTGACAAAAATTGGCAGAAGGAGGAGCGAACACAGAGGTAGCATCGTTTTCCACATCAGCTTGAATGTCTACTTCAGTCTCAACAGCTAGATCAAGGGCAGAACCTAAGCCTACAGTAGTGACTGATTCTGTGTATGCCACCATTGTGGATTGTGTTTGGGAATCAGAAGCATGTATGTGTTCAAGCTCAGAATGATGACAAACTGCTACACAGGAAATCTTAGGTAAAGGAGTGGCTTGTAAATCTTCAGCTAACGGCAATTCCTGACAAACGGTAGGACAATTGTCAAAACCTGTGCCCTGAATAAGTGCTGTGCTAGAAAAAAGACTTTCACTCCCAATAGATTTTACATATTGACAAGTATCATGACCTACAAAAACCTCCGCACTCAGGGACTGAACAGTATTCACTTCATCAACGGATAAAGTTTGAGGTGTATTCAGAAAAAACTGTAAGGTTTTATTCTCCTCTTGTAAAGTGATGTACTCTTGTTTTAACTCCTCAAGTTCAGCTTTTAGCATGCCCCGACTTAACTGTACATCCCTATCACTAGGCACAGGGGAAGGCATGGTGGCATCAGGGCTGGATCCTGCCCTAGCCATCCGGATGTGCACTGATTGTACATTGTCATTTACTGCTTGCAGGTTTTGTGATCTATACTCTCTCTTACCGACTTGGTCTGTGTTACCCTTAAGCAGACTACTGACATCAGACCTCTTGACATTAGGGACTACAGTAAGTACTTGTGCAGAGGAGTAAGCAGTAGACTGAGGGCTGACAACAGAAGATATGCAATGAACCCCTCCATTCTTTATGTTTGAATCATGAAACTGTTCAATCTGAGGTAAAGCACAACCGGAATCATGGGGTTCAACAACAGACATACTCGTGTGTAGTAAATCTAGCAGTGTGTTGTTTTCCGCTGCTAAGGCTTGTGCGGACATAGAAGCTGGATCAAAATTAAAGACAGAACTAGGATCAGGCAATGTACGATGGGCCATCCTGTGGGAAAAATACTTTGCACATAAATACCCATTTGTAACAAGGAGTTCATTTAAGTCAGGATCAGTGATTTGATTGTCACAGGTAAACTTAAGGGAAGCTTTCTGTACAAACGTGTTAGTGGCCTTGCTGCCTTTCTTTCTTAAACTGGCCATATTCAAACAGGAATAACGGCTGGTCATTCTGTTAAGAAAGGAAGAAGGCAATGAATATGGCAAGGGAAATGTGCACGGAATCACACAGTGAACAACTTTGAATCTAACAACGTGCATACAATACCCAAGACTCGTGTATACTAAAACCCAGGAGTGCAAATAAAGTGAAACTATAATACCAATATATGAAAAGGGATGTGGGGTAAGCACTTAGAACCTCCTTATGACTGAAAGGAAAGTCGGCAAACTCCTTACCCACTATGCTATTACAGATACTGACAGCGCTAAGCCCACGTAGAGGGCAAGCAAGGCCAGGATCTGTGAGCTGACACTCTGGATGATACTGAATAAGGAACTTAGAAACAGTACTCACGAGGACCGGAAAGACCACTTGAATGTCAGTAAACCCACAAACCCAGTTGATCAAACAGGGACCCTGAAGGCTATAACAACAATGGGTGGAGGAAACTAAATACATAAGACCCTAGTCAAGGGGCAAGTAGGAATAGTGATTATAGGATAGTGAGGAAAACAAAGGGCATTCACACTGGGACTAGTTACAACAGCACCCCACACCTAATAATCAATGGGAAATAAATGCAGAAGTGCAATGGAAAACATGGAATGGATCCCAATAGAAAGTAAGGATCAAGAGCAGAGAAAATGATATCACAAAAGGAAACCTTTCCCACCCATCCAAGGAGGAAAGGCAGGAAGCTAAATCTATAAAGGGAAAGACTAATGCATCAAGTTTTTCAGTAGCAAAGGACAGCTTCAAAGAAACAGAGAACACAGGCAAATCGGGCAGCATCAAAGGGTAAAGCACAGAGAAAGGCTGCCTGCAGACAGAGGAAGACAGAAAGGGAAATCCAGAAAGCAGAAATCAATTAAGCACATAAATTCGAAATCCAGGGCAGAGGAACAAGAAACAGGAACCAGGCACAAAAACTAGGAACCAGGAACAAGGGACCAGTCACAACAGGAACACTGCAACAATGACCAGCGCTGGACTGAAGTAAACTGAGGCTTTTAAAGCTGCTTAACGAGCACACCCCTCAGGTGTGCCGCCTGCTGCACTTGCAGCCACAGGTGTTGCCTATCCTCCACCCAACCTTGTCCTGCAAGGGAGGAGGTGAGGCAGTGAGCCAGGCATTCTGGGAATCATAGTCATTAGATTAAAGTAGCATGCTGGCTGCCAAAAACCAGGGATGGATCCGGAAGGGAAGTAACTTGGAAAATAAGGTTTTAGCACTCCCAATTCATCACAGCACTGGAGCATAAGGTTCGGAGGAAATGTCCAGTAGGGAAAAAACCCCAAAACATGCCCCCAAGTGACGGGAACGGGAGCGAGGGGAGCGAGCCGTGACACTTTCCCATCTCTTCCTTAATTTCTTCCCAGATGGTTTTATCCCTTTACAATCCCACCAAATATGCCTCCACGTTCCCACTTCCTCACAGCCTCTCCAGCATTTATTTGATGTTTTGGGAAACATGGCTTGCAGTCTTTCTGGCGTGTAGTGCCATTGAGTCACTATTTTGGTCCACATTTCTCTGGTCTGCGCTGAGCGCATCAGCTTGCGGATACATCTCCATAGGTCTTCCCATTGGGCTTTCGTAGGTTCCTCCCCCAATGTTTTGCCCCACCTAATCATGTATGACCATTTGATGTCTTCGTCTCGTGTGTTTATGAATGAGTACAGCGTCGACACCCATGTTACTCACCAACCAGGATGAGGATAAGGAGGTGACCAGGACCGGTATTCGCAGGGTTTGATTGAAGAGCTCGGATGGGGCCTCCAACCGAGCCTCCTCTCTGTGAGGGAATAGATCTTTAAAATGATATGACCCCCCTACTGATTAAAACAGTACAAGAGCCCGATCACCCAAAAGAGCGGGGAGAACACACCGCCACGGTTTACCAGCTGTAAAAATAAAGAAGAAGAGATGAGTTCTATAATTGCAGACCCGGGATGGATTACTTCTACCTCAAGACAATATCCCTGTCAAGACTATTCAAGGAACTATGACAATGGGTTGGAATAGGAAAGAAACACTCCTTACCACTAGTAGTGTTGGGATCAATCCAAGGTGAAACAAACGGCAGTATAAAATAATAAATGGGAATGTTAGTGAGGGTTCTAACCCGAACGGCACGAGGAGCGCACTAGTTCCGGGTTGGTGCACACTCTGCGCAGCGTCCCCCTGTGCACTTGTTGAAGAAAGGTAAACACAATTCCCAATGTCCAATAGATCAGACTTGATAGAAATGTCAATGAATCCCAGACGGTAATCCTGTTAGATGTGCTGTTCGGGGCTAGGAGCAAGACTTGAAAGGGTCCTGTTAACGTGCGGGCAGCAGAAGTACAAAATCGATTTGGCAAGTCAGTCCGTGAAAACAAGAAATAGGTCCTGGTACACTAACCTGGCAGTAAAGTACAAAGCAGCAGACAAGACGGTCCGTTAGGCAGGCAAAGGTCAAGAATTCCAGATTTTCAAGAAAGGACGAAGACGAAACTTCAAAGGCGTCAGCAACTTCAATCAGAAGCAGCGAGCTGAATGAAAAGACTGCATTTATCCGAAAGAGAAAGCAAAACGTCAGAGCATGGTGTTTGGAGGCGCAGGGCACATGATAGTGCAGTGGAGCATCATGGTGCTCGTAGTTTGTTCAATCCCTGCCGCAATCTCCATTGTGAAAGGAACGGGGGAATGAAGCGCCGCATACCATAAGGAAGGAAAACATGTTTGTGCGTACCTTTTAAAGAACAAGCCCGTCTTCTGGAGTGATGTGCACGGCGGGGTGTAACAGTATCCACCCCCAAAAACGGCGCCAACCCCCTACGGGCATGGAAACGGCGCAAAAGGGCAGGCGCATGTATATTGCACAAAGGCTCCCAAGACCGGTCCTCGGGACCATAGCCCTTCCAATCAACAAGGTAGAAGGGACGACCCCTGTGCAGACGATAATGCAGTATGCCAGCCACTTCATATTCCAGGTCACCATCCACGTGCACTGGAGAAGGACGAGCCGGCAGCCTGGTGGAGGCAATACACGGTTTCAGCAGACTCACATGAAACACGGGATGCACTTTCCACGAAGAAGGCAAAGAAAGACGCACCACTGCCGGGTTGATCACGGCCGTCACAGAATAGGGACCCACAAATTTCGGAAGGAGCGCACGTTTGCCAGGTATGTTCAGATTGCGCGTGGAGAGCCATACCTTCATGCCTACCGTATAATCGGGTGCAGGGATCCGATGCTTATCGGCATAGAATTTGGCCCGCCTCTGAGCCTTCAATAGGTGTCCATGAACTGAGTCATGCACCGTCTGCATGTTCCGGACGCAATCCAGAGCTGCCGGGTTATCAATTGGAAGAGCCGGATCCAGAGGCAAGGAACGAGGGTGTTGCCCGTATAAAGCAAAGAAGGGAGAAACACCAGAAGAGGAGTGTAAGGAATTGTTGTATGCTAATTCAGCTGGTGGGAGCATCACCAACCAATCCGACTGGAACTGAAGACAGAGACACCTGAGATACTGTTCCATGGTGGCGTTAACCCTCTCTGTCTGGCCATCCGTTTGTGGATGAAAGGCCGAACTGAAACAGTCCTCGATCTGAAGCGACGCCGTTAAGGCTCTCCAGAAGCGTGACGTAAATTGGGACCCACGGTCTGAAACGATGATAGAGGGAAGGCCAAAGAACCTAAAAACGTTCTTAAGAAAGAGGGACGCCAATGCTGGGGCAGACGGGAGACTGATACAGGGAACAAATAAGGCCAGTTTCGTGAAATAATCGACCACAACCCAGATGGTGTTGAAGCCGTTCACAGGAGGTAAGTCCACTACAAAGTCCATGGATACCATATACCACGGCTTATGTGGCACAGGGAGCGGTTGTAGGAGGCCCATGGGCTTGGACCGAGTAGTTTTGCATTGGGAGCAGACTGAACAGGAGGCAAGGTAGTCAATGACTTCTTTAGACATCGAGGGCCACCAAGCCCAACGGCGAATAGCCTCCAAAGTCTTCTGTTGACCGGGATGAGCTGCCGACATCGAGTCGTGTGACCAGGTAAAAGCACGAAGACGTGCTTCTCCGGGAGGTAAGTATAGCCGACCCTGGATGTAAGGCAACCCCTGAAGAATGTCAAGATTGAGGTCGAGGCATTCCTTTGCATGAGTGGCAACCCATTCCGTAACTATGGAACGCAAAGACGGATGTGGGGTGCATCCGCAGACCACCCTGCAGGGTAAAACCAAAGGTCGGTCAAGAATGGTACTCTGAGGATCTTGAGGCAGGCGAGACAAGGCGTCAGCACATGTATTGAGACGTGCCGGACGATAGGTGATAGTGAAGTTGAACTGTGAAAAGAAGAGGTGCCAGCGGGCCTGACGAGCAGTGAGACATTTCATGGATTTGAAAGCCAACAGACTGCGATGATCTGAGAAAACCGTAACAGGATGCTGTGCACCCAGCAAATGATGTCTCCATTCTGAAAAAGCCTCCTTGATGGCCAACAATCCCCTTTCCGTAATGGGGTAATTCTTCTCATAGGGAGTGAGTTTCCTAGAGAAATAAGCTATAGGGTGTATTTCACCAGAATAAGGACAACGCTGAGATAAGACGGCCCCAACAGCGGATCCCGAAGCATCCGCTTCCACCAAGTATGGTAACAGTGGATTAGGGTGCTGTAGGACCGGGGCAGAGGAGAAGGCCTCTTTTAGAGCATCAAAGGCCTCTTGTGCCTCAGGAGTCCAACGGAAGGGTTGCTTGGAACTAGTCAATGCTGTCAAAGGAGCTGAGATGGAGGAGAAGGAGTGTATGAAACGTCTATAGAAATTTGAGAAGCCCAAGAACGACTGAAGTGTTTTGACTGAGGTGGGAATAGGCCATTCTAAGACTGGCTTAACTTTCGAACGGCTCATTCTGATACCCTGATTAGTGAGATCATAACCAAGGAATTCGACCTCAGTGGTATTGAAGACACATTTCTCGGCTTTAATGAATAAATGGTTCTCTTGCAGTCTCTGCAGAACAAAAAGCACATGTTCCTTATGTGCCTCCCTAGATGAAGAGTATATAAGGATATCATCCAGGTAGACTACTACGAACTGGTCCAAACAGTCACGGAAGATATCGTTCATAAAGGCCTGAAACGTGGCCGGAGCATTGGATAGCCCAAAGGGCATGACAAGATACTCAAATAATCCGTACCGGGTTTTGAACGCCGTCTTCCATTCCTCCCCCTTGCGTATACGTACAAGATTGTACGCTCCCCTCAGATCCAGTTTGGTAAATATAACAGAAGAACCTAATTGATCCAGAAGAACAGAGATTAACGGAAGAGGGTACTGATTTTTTACTGTGACCGAATTTAAGGCCCTATAGTCAATGCAAGGGCGAAGATCACCCTCCTTCTTAGGAACGAAGAAGAGCGGAGAGGCTGCAGGGGACCTGGACGGCCTGATGAACCCGTTGCTCAAGGCTTTCTCAATATAGTCTTTTAATATCTTATCCTCTGGTAACGTAAGGGAGTACACTCTGCCAGTTGGAATTTTGGCCCCAGGTGTTAAATCAATAGGACAATCGTATGGACGATGTGGTGGTAAGTGGTCGGCTCCACCCTTGCCAAAGACATCACGGTAGGCCTGATATTCCAATGGAATAGTTATATCGGGAGCAGTGGTAACAGCCACGATAAGGGCTGTGGAGGCGACTAATGCCTGACAGGAAGAATCGGGTGACACATTAGTGCTTAGAAAGCATTGTTCATTGCAGAGCGGAGATGGAAACAGAACGACCCCCTTAGCCCAGTCAATGGCAGGGTTATGTTGTTGAAGCCAGGGAACCCCTAAAATGACCCGGAACTGGGGGGCCTTGATCAAGTCGAATGTTATGTTCTCAGTATGCCCTTCTTTGGTTTGCATTCGAACCAGAGAAGTGTTTTGGGTGACCAACCCAGATACCAAGGAGGTACCGTCCACTGCATGAACGGTTTCTGGACTTACCTTAGACACCATAGGCACATTATGAGAACTAGCATAGTCATAGTCCATGTAGTTCCCTGTGGCGCCGGAGTCAATAATGGCTAAAGAAGAAAAAGAGATGTCAGGAGTCCCTGTAAAGACCACAGGTAAGCTAACAGGGGCAGAGGTGACCCCGTGTGAGTCCAAAGAATGTACCCCCGGCGTAGGGACTCTTACTAGCACCGGGTTTTGGCGTTTCCCGCCTTCCCAACAGGTTTCTTTGGACAGTCCTTAAGTAGATGGTCCGCCGAACCGCAATACATACAAAGATTGTTAGATCTGCGGTGTTCCCTTTGGGCTCGAGTAAGGGGTCCCCGTATAGCCCCCACTTGCATGGGTTCAGGGGCGGACAAGGAAGAACTGGTGGTTTCCAGCAGTGGAGGGGTCAAACCTGCTGGTTTGCATTCCCCTTTTCTTTCTGCTCTTCGGGCGTCGATCTGCAAAACCAAATCCAGGAGTTCACCAAAAGCCGTGGGAACTGTAGGTACGGTTGCTAATACATCTTTTAATTCCTCTGATAGCCCTTTGTAAAAGACTGCCGATTTATTCTCTTCTGGCCAGTCCGTTTCGGCTGCCAGTTGATTAAACCTAGTAAGATAGGTAAACAGAGAGGATGTCCCTTGGCGTAAGTTCAGGAACTCAAGGTCCGTAGCCTGGGATTTGTAACGAGTGTCAAAAACCCGGTTCATAGCTGCGATGAGGGCATCGCAGTCATATAGCAGGTAGCTGTTTGACTCGAGTAGAGGGTTAGCCCAGGCTGCAGCGGTTCCACCAAAATTGGAAAGGATGAAGGCAGCTTTTGTCGTTGAATTAGGGAAGGCCGTAGGGCGACAAAGAAAGTGCAGCTTGCACTGATTAATAAAGGTCCTATAATTTTTTGGGTCTCCAAGAAATCTCTCAGGAGGAGCTAACGGGAATTGGGAAGCCACCAGTACCGGGGCCGCAGCAAACCCCGATGTTGAGGGATTAGAGACCCCTGAAGTCGATGCAGAAGCGTTTAAGACGTCTATCCCCAAAGACTGCGGCTGCGGAAATCTTTGTAGATTATCAATCCTGTGACTCAGAGCATCATGAGCTACTGAAATCTCAGCCCGGAGTTCTGCCACCAGACGTACCATGGCGGCTAAGGGGTCCTCTCCTTCCATATTAGCAAGGCTTCTGATTCTGTTACTCACCAACCAGGATGAGGATAAGGAGGTGACCAGGACCGGTATTCGCAGGGTTTGATTGAAGAGCTCGGATGGGGCCTCCAACCGAGCCTCCTCTCTGTGAGGGAATAGATCTTTAAAATGATATGACCCCCTACTGATTAAAACAGTACAAGAGCCTGATCACCCAAAAGAGCGGGGAGAACACACCGCCACGGTTTACCAGCTGTAAAAATAAAGAAGAAGAGATGAGTTCTATAATTGCAGACCGGGGATGGATTACTTCTACCTCAAGACAATATCCCTGTCAAGACTATTCAAGGAACTATGACAATGGGTTGGAATAGGAAAGAAACACTCCTTACCACTAGTAGTGTTGGGATCAATCCAAGGTGAAACAAACGGCAGTATAAAATAATAAATGGGAATGTTAGTGAGGGTTCTAACCCGAACGGCACGAGGAGCGCACTAGTTCCGGGTTGGTGCACACTCTGCGCAGCGTCCCCCTGTGCACTTGTTGAAGAAAGGTAAACACAATTCCCAATGTCCAATAGATCAGACTTGATAGAAATGTCAATGAATCCCAGACGGTAATCCTGTTAGATGTGCTGTTCGGGGCTAGGAGCAAGACTTGAAAGGGTCCTGTTAACGTGCGGGCAGCAGAAGTACAAAATCGATTTGGCAAGTCAGTCCGTGAAAACAAGAAATAGGTCCTGGTACACTAACCTGGCAGTAAAGTACAAAGCAGCAGACAAGACGGTCCGTTAGGCAGGCAAAGGTCAAGAATTCCAGATTTTCAAGAAAGGACGAAGACGAAACTTCAAAGGCGTCAGCAACTTCAATCAGAAGCAGCGAGCTGAATGAAAAGACTGCATTTATCCGAAAGAGAAAGCAAAACGTCAGAGCATGGTGTTTGGAGGCGCAGGGCACATGATAGTGCAGTGGAGCATCATGGTGTTCATAGTTTGTTCAATCCCTGCCGCAATCTCCATTGTGAAAGGAACGGGGGAATGAAGCGCCGCATACCATAAGGAAGGAAAACATGTTTGTGCGTACCTTTTAAAGAACAAGCCCGTCTTCTGGAGTGATGTGCACGGCGGGGTGTAACAGTATCCACCCCCAAAAACGGCGCCAACCCCCTACGGGCATGGAAACGGCGCAAAAGGGCAGGCGCATGTATATTGCACAAAGGCTCCCAAGACCGGTCCTCGGGACCATAGCCCTTCCAATCAACAAGGTAGAAGGGACGACCCCTGCGCAGACGATAATGCAGTATGCCAGCCACTTCATATTCCAGGTCACCATCCACGTGCACTGGAGAAGGACGAGCCGGCAGCCTGGTGGAGGCAATACACGGTTTCAGCAGACTCACATGAAACACGGGATGCACTTTCCACGAAGAAGGCAAAGAAAGACGCACCACTGCCGGGTTGATCACGGCCGTCACAGAATAGGGACCCACAAATTTCGGAAGGAGCGCACGTTTGCCAGGTATGTTCAGATTGCGCGTGGAGAGCCATACCTTCATGCCTACCGTATAATCGGGTGCAGGGATCCGATGCTTATCGGCATAGAATTTGGCCCGTCTCTGAGCCTTCAATAGGTGTCCATGAACTGAGTCATGCACCGTCTGCATGTTCCGGACGCAATCCAGAGCTGCCGGGTTATCAATTGGAAGAGCCGGATCCAGAGGCAAGGAACGAGGGTGTTGCCCGTATAAAGCAAAGAAGGGAGAAACACCAGAAGAGGAGTGTAAGGAATTGTTGTATGCGAATTCAGCTGGTGGGAGCATCACCAACCAATCCGACTGGAACTGAAGACAGAGACACCTGAGATACTGTTCCATGGTGGCGTTAACCCTCTCTGTCTGGCCATCCGTTTGTGGATGAAAGGCCGAACTGAAACAGTCCTCGATCTGAAGCGACGCCGTTAAGGCTCTCCAGAAGCGTGACGTAAATTGGGACCCACGGTCTGAAACGATGATAGAGGGAAGGCCAAAGAACCTAAAAACGTTCTTAAGAAAGAGGGACGCCAATGCTGGGGCAGACGGGAGACTGATACAGGGAACAAATAAGGCCAGTTTCGTGAAATAATCGACCACAACCCAGATGGTGTTGAAGCCGTTCACAGGAGGTAAGTCCACTACAAAGTCCATGGATACCATATACCACGGCTTATGTGGCACAGGGAGCGGTTGTAGGAGGCCCATGGGCTTGGACCGAGTAGTTTTGCATTGGGAGCAGACTGAACAGGAGGCAAGGTAGTCAATGACGTCTTTAGACATCGAGGGCCACCAAGCCCAACGGCGAATAGCCTCCAAAGTCTTCTGTTGACCGGGATGAGCTGCCGACATCGAGTCGTGTGACCAGGTAAAAGCACGAAGACGTGCTTCTCCGGGAGGTAAGTATAGCCGACCCTGGATGTAAGGCAACCCCTGAAGAATGTCAAGATTGAGGTCGAGGCATTCCTTTGCATGAGTGGCAACCCATTCCGTAACTATGGAACGCAAAGACGGATGTGGGGTGCATCCGCAGACCACCCTGCAGGGTAAAACCAAAGGTCGGTCAAGAATGGTACTCTGAGGATCTTGAGGCAGGCGAGACAAGGCGTCAGCACATGTATTGAGACGTGCCGGACGATAGGTGATAGTGAAGTTGAACTGTGAAAAGAAGAGGTGCCAGCGGGCCTGACGAGCAGTGAGACATTTCATGGATTTGAAAGCCAACAGACTGCGATGATCTGAGAAAACCGTAACAGGATGCTGTGCACCCAGCAAATGATGTCTCCATTCTGAAAAAGCCTCCTTGATGGCCAACAATCCCCTTTCCGTAATGGGGTAATTCTTCTCATAGGGAGTGAGTTTCCTAGAGAAATAAGCTATAGGGTGTATTTCACCAGAATCAGGACAACGCTGAGATAAGACGGCCCCAACAGCGGATCCCGAAGCATCCGCTTCCATCAAGTATGGTAACAGTGGATTAGGGTGCTGTAGGACCGGGGCAGAGGAGAAGGCCTCTTTTAGAGCATCAAAGGCCTCTTGTGCCTCAGGAGTCCAACGGAAGGGTTGCTTGGAACTAGTCAATGCTGTCAAAGGAGCTGAGATGGAGGAGAAGGAGTGTATGAAACGTCTATAGAAATTTGAGAAGCCCAAGAACGACTGAAGTGTTTTGACTGAGGTGGGAATAGGCCATTCTAAGACTGGCTTAACTTTCGAACGGCTCATTCTGATACCCTGATTAGTGAGATCATAACCAAGGAATTCGACCTCAGTGGTATTGAAGACACATTTCTCGGCTTTAATGAATAAATGGTTCTCTTGCAGTCTCTGCAGAACAAAAAGCACATGTTCCTTATGTGCCTCCCTAGATGAAGAGTATATAAGGATATCATCCAGGTAGACTACTACGAACTGGTCCAAACAGTCACGGAAGATATCGTTCATAAAGGCCTGAAACGTGGCCGGAGCATTGGATAGCCCAAAGGGCATGACAAGATACTCAAATAATCCGTACCGGGTTTTGAACGCCGTCTTCCATTCCTCCCCCTTGCGTATACGTACAAGATTGTACGCTCCCCTCAGATCCAGTTTGGTAAATATAACAGAAGAACCTAATTGATCCAGAAGAACAGAGATTAACGGAAGAGGGTACTGATTTTTTACTGTGACCGAATTTAAGGCCCTATAGTCAATGCAAGGGCGAAGATCACCCTCCTTCTTAGGAACGAAGAAGAGCGGAGAGGCTGCAGGGGACCTGGACGGCCTGATGAACCCGTTGCTCAAGGCTTTCTCAATATAGTCTTTTAATATCTTATCCTCTGGTAACGTAAGGGAGTACACTCTGCCAGTTGGAATTTTGGCCCCAGGTGTTAAATCAATAGGACAATCGTATGGACGATGTGGTGGTAAGTGGTCGGCTCCACCCTTGCCAAAGACATCACGGTAGGCCTGATATTCCAATGGAATAGTTATATCGGGAGCAGTGGTAACAGCCACGATAAGGGCTGTGGAGGCGACTAATGCCTGACAGGAAGAATCGGGTGACACATTAGTGCTTAGAAAGCATTGTTCATTGCAGAGCGGAGACGGAAACAGAACGACCCCCTTAGCCCAGTCAATGGCAGGGTTATGTTGTTGAAGCCAGGGAACCCCTAAAATGACCCGGAACTGGGGGGCCTTGATCAAGTCGAATGTTATGTTCTCAGTATGCCCTTCTTTGGTTTGCATTCGAACCAGAGAAGTGTTTTGGGTGACCAACCCAGATACCAAGGAGGTACCGTCCACTGCATGAACGGTTTCTGGACGTACCTTAGACACCATAGGCACATTATGAGAACTAGCATAGTCATAGTCCATGTAGTTCCCTGTGGCGCTGGAGTCAATAATGGCTAAAGAAGAAAAAGAGATGTCAGGAGTCCCTGTAAAGACCACAGGTAAGCTAACAGGGGCAGAGGTGACCCCGTGTGAGTCCAAAGAATGTACCCCCGGCGTAGGGACTCTTACTAGCGCCGGGTTTTGGCGTTTCCCGGTTTCTTTGGACAGTCCTTAAGTAGATGGTCCGCCGAACCGCAATACATACAAAGATTGTTAGATCTGCGGTGTTCCCTTTGGGCTCGAGTAAGGGGTCCCCGTATAGCCCCCACTTGCATGGGTTCAGGGGCGGACAAGGAAGAACTGGCGGTTTCCAGCAGTGGAGGGGTCAAACCTGCTGGTTTGCATTCCCCTTTTCTTTCTGCTCTTCGGGCGTCGATCTGCAAAACCAAATCCAGGAGTTCACCAAAAGCCGTGGGAACTGTAGGTACGGTTGCTAATACATCTTTTAATTCCTCTGATAGCCCTTTGTAAAAGACTGCCGATTTATTCTCTTCTGGCCAGTCCGTTTCGGCTGCCAGTTGATTAAACCTAGTAAGATAGGTAAACAGAGAGGATGTCCCTTGGCGTAAGTTCAGGAACTCAAGGTCCGTAGCCTGGGATTTGTAACGAGTGTCAAAAACCCGGTTCATAGCTGCGATGAGGGCATCGCAGTCATATAGCAGGTAGCTGTTTGACTCGAGTAGAGGGTTAGCCCAGGCTGCAGCGGTTCCACCAAAATTGGAAAGGATGAAGGCAGCTTTTGTCGTTGAATTAGGGAAGGCCGTAGGGCGACAAAGAAAGTGCAGCTTGCACTGATTAATAAAGGTCCTATAATTTTTTGGGTCTCCAAGAAATCTCTCAGGAGGAGCTAACGGGAATTGGGAAGCCACCAGTACCGGGGCCGCAGCAAACCCCGATGTTGAGGGATTAGAGACCCCTGAAGTCGATGCAGAAGCGTTTAAGACGTCTATCCCCAAAGACTGCGGCTGCGGAAATCTTTGTAGATTATCAATCCTGTGACTCAGAGCATCATGAGCTACTGAAATCTCAGCCCGGAGTTCTGCCACCAGACGTACCATGGCGGCTAAGGGGTCCTCTCCTTCCATATTAGCAAGGCTTCTGATTCTGTTACTCACCAACCAGGATGAGGATAAGGAGGTGACCAGGACCGGTATTCGCAGGGTTTGATTGAAGAGCTCGGATGGGGCCTCCAACCGAGCCTCCTCTCTGTGAGGGAATAGATCTTTAAAATGATATGACCCCCTACTGATTAAAACAGTACAAGAGCCTGATCACCCAAAAGAGCGGGGAGAACACACCGCCACGGTTTACCAGCTGTAAAAATAAAGAAGAAGAGATGAGTTCTATAATTTCAGACCGGGGATGGATTACTTCTACCTCAAGACAATATCCCTGTCAAGACTATTCAAGGAACTATGACAATGGGTTGGAATAGGAAAGAAACACTCCTTACCACTAGTAGTGTTGGGATCAATCCAAGGTGAAACAAACGGCAGTATAAAATAATAAATGGGAATGTTAGTGAGGGTTCTAACCCGAACGGCACGAGGAGCGCACTAGTTCCGGGTTGGTGCACACTCTGCGCAGCGTCCCCCTGTGCACTTGTTGAAGAAAGGTAAACACAATTCCCAATGTCCAATAGATCAGACTTGATAGAAATGTCAATGAATCCCAGACGGTAATCCTGTTAGATGTGCTGTTCGGGGCTAGGAGCAAGACTTGAAAGGGTCCTGTTAACGTGCGGGCAGCAGAAGAACAAAATCGATTTGGCAAGTCAGTCCGTGAAAACAAGAAATAGGTCCTGGTACACTAACCTGGCAGTAAAGTACAAAGCAGCAGACAAGACGGTCCGTTAGGCAGGCAAAGGTCAAGAATTCCTGATTTTCAAGAAAGGACGAAGACGAAACTTCAAAGGCGTCAGCAACTTCAATCAGAAGCAGCGAGCTGAATGAAAAGACTGCATTTATCTGAAAGAGAAAGCAAAACGTCAGAGCATGGTGATTGGAGGCGCAGGGCACATGATAGTGCAGTGGAGCATCATGGTACTCGTAGTTTGTTCAATCCCTGCCGCAATCTCCATTGTGAAAGGAACAGGGGAATGAAGTGCCGCATACCATAAGGAAGGAAAACATGTTTGTGCGTACCTTTTAAAGAACAAGCCCGTCTTCTGGAGTGATGTGCACGGCGGGGTGTAACAACCCATTTTTTTGCCCCCAAGTTGGATATGATATAGTTATTGAATGGTGTTAGACCCCTGGTTGCCGCTTTAGTAATGTCCGGAGTTTTCAACCAGTGTTTGAGTTGTTCCTATCTATATTTATCACGTCGGGAACGTGATGTTGATACGAAGCACGATTTCATTAGCGTGTTACCCCACACTACGGTGACAATCCCTCCTACCAATTGGGGATATACTATCTATTTAATCAAAAGAAGGGGCATATATACACTTATTTAACACAACATGTTACCCTCAGCAATCTGAAACCTGATCAAACAGCCACTCAACAAATATGGGCTGTATAGAGACTAATTGAATGACATATATCCAACAATTCAAATATCATATTTTAATTCATTTGCTAAACAGCACAAGTATCAAAAAACATTTTTCTAAAAAATGCATTAACTCCACATAAAAGATATACAATGTTTAAAAGTGGTGATTTCACCACACACACTCAAATTATACAATTATTTGAAAACACTGAACAGTAGCTAACTCAATTTTACTTATTTCCTACTGTGTACAACAACTTAGCCAGACTTATATAAGTTTCTGTCCTTGATGTTACTATTAACTGGACATTCTTCAGGGGCAGAAAATTGTCTTGTGCTTCCTGTAGATTTCTCTCTATGGTTCCGGTTCCCATAGCTGGGGGTACATACAATACACAATCATATTACTACATCGGCATAATTGGTTGATTCACTTAACCTAGCCAGCCCTAATCACCATTGGGCTGCATCAAGTATATACTTTATAAAATACTAATGCTTAAAACTTGTATCCACTAAATGTAATACAAATGTATTAGACAATCACAATGTTTGTCCTTCACTTTAACAGTGGTTTGAAGAAATAGCCAATGTCTTACCACATTCTCCACTGTCATCATCAACTTCATCATGCTTACTAATGTATAATCAGGTAATTGGGCACACACACCTTTTCTGATAGCCTAAAACGGATAACCAAAAACAGTCTACCAGGGTATGGCCTCACCTCGGTTCCAATAGTGATATCTCTCTCGTATGGGAAAGGTACATAGAATCTTCTCGAACCCAAAACAGGGCTATGTATTCACAATGCGGATAAATGCTCTGTTAAAAAACAGGACAATCTGTAAGTTCTTAGTTTTAAGGGAAGGAAAAAGAAAAAAGAAAAAGAAGGGAAAGGGGAAATCCTACCTTCGTATCCCTCAGCTAAAAGATGTTTCTACTTTCTGAGGTCTGTAGTCTTGCAAATAAGCTACCAAACCTTATTCCTATTCCACTCCGTGGGAAAAACGTCTTCCCTAAAATAAGAATGCAACAAAAACAACCCTTAGACAATGAATTTAAACAATGGCGAGGGTTTTTTTTATATTAATCAAGCACCCACATGCCCATTCTATACAGGCACCCTAGCTTACCTTTCTCATTACTTTCACCGTGTTCCATCTAAAAAACGCTATTTCCGTGCTGTTAACCCGCTCACAATGCGAGCCTTTCAATTCATCTCGCGTATCACGGTCGTACGCATAATGATGTCATTGCGTATAACGTAACGCGATGACGTCATTATGCGTAACGTGACTCGATGATGTCACTGGAAAAAAGCGTCGTTGCCTTGGCAACCCGCGATACCACAACTATGTGTAAATCGAACCAACCACATAGCTAGTCTTTGCCTGATGCCTTAACTTCCAAAGGGGAGGATGCAAAAGCGTTTCTCTCCATATATATTATGGCACTCTGGTGCATGTGTTGCGCCCACCTAAAAACGCAAAAATTGCAAAAAACCTCTCTAATGTGCATAGACGTCTCAACAGTCTGTATGGGCTGGATTTCGAAGAAGGGGCCAACATCCTGATTAATAAACTCATAGAGAGAGGGTACCCAGTCAAGATTGTGAAACAATCAGCCAAACGAGCTTTTAATAATCATCGAGAAGCTCTTTTTGAAAAGAAAAATAGAGACATTGTAGAGAGCCCATTGGTATTTGTGAATACCTTTAGTAATATCTCTTACAAAGTTGAGAACATCATCCATAAGAATTGGAAGACGACAATGACCATTCCACCTCCTCTAGTGGCATTTAAGAAACGTACCAATATCTGCAATTTAGTGATGAGGAATGATGTACAGAAGACACGCAGCACTGAAGTAAGACAGAGCACATTATGGGGATTACCCAGGGTTGCAGGACATCATCCTTGTGGTGATTGTATCATGTGCCCCCTCACACGAAAAATGACCTCCGTGAATTTTGGTCTGAAATCAGAATGGAAAATGAAGGAACATACTAATTGTCAAACTGATAATGTGATCTATATGAATAGATGCCCGTGTGCTTTATTGTACATAGGGAAGACCAACAGAAAATGCAAGACACGCATGATAGAACACAAGAGTTGCCTTAAAAACCATGTTGAGAAAGCCCCTCTGGTGAAACATTTTGAGGAGAAGGGCCATTCTTTTATGGATTTTGAATGGTGTATCCTGAAGAAAGTAAAAGGGAAGACATAGGAAGAGATCAATAGAAAATTGATACATTTAGAACAGAAATTGATTTTCCTAACTAATAGCCACATAACAGGGCTTAATGAAAATATTGAATGGCATAATATTAAATCAACCATCTTTGTATACTTGACAAGCCTTGTCGGGCGTGTCATGCATTGTCTGGGGGCATTTCCTATCAAGGTGTATCCACTGTAAAAAAAGTATGTATATAAAAGAACCAACGCCAGGATATGATGGGGGTCTGGTATTAGTAACAGTAGATGAGAAGATCCATCTCTAACTAGTGAGGGGGGCCCCAGAGTGTTACACAAGAGAGGGAGGTGTGGACCCTTTAATACTGAATGGTCAAATTAACAAGTATTAAGCATTCTTTTGCTTGGTCCTGTTTTTCTGAAATCCAGCCCATACAGACTGTTGAGTCTTCTATGCACATTAGAGAGGTTTTTTGCAATTTTTGCATTTTTAGGTGGGCGCAACACATGCACCACAGTGCCATAATATATATGGAGAGAAACGCTTTTGCATCCTCCCCTTTGGAAGTTAAGGCATCAAGCAAAGACTAGCTATGTGGTTGGTTCGATTTACACATAGTTGTGGTATCGCGGGTTGCCAAGGCAACAACGCTTTTTTCCAATGATGTCATCGCGTCACGTTACACGTAATGACGTCATCGCGTTACGTTATACGCGATGACGTCATCATTACGCGTACGACCGTGATATGCGAGATGAATTGAAAGGCTCGCATTGTGAGCGGGTTAACAGCACGGAAATAGCGTTTTTTAGATGGAATATGGTGAAAGTAATGAGAAAGGTAAGCTAGGATGCCTGTATAGAATGGGCATGTGGGCGCTTGATTAATATAAAAAAAACCCTCGCCCTTGTTTAAATCCATTGTCTAAGGGTTGTTTTTGTTGCATTCTTATTTTAGGGAAGACGTTTTTCCCACACAGTGGAATAGGAATAAGGTCTGGTAGCTTATTTGCAAGACTACAGACCTCAGAAAGTAGAAACATCTTTTAGCTGAGGGATACAAAGGTAGGATTTCCCCTTTCCCTTCTTTTTCTTTTTTCTTTTTCCTTCCCTTAAAACTAAGAACTTACAGATTGTCCTGTTTTTTAACAGAGCATTTATCCGCATTGTGAATACATAGCCCTGTTTTGGGTTCGAGAAGATTCTATGTACCTTTCCCATACGAGAGAGATATCACTATTGGAACCGAGGTGAGGCCATACCCTGGTAGACTGTTTTTGGTTATCCGTTTTAGGCTATCAGAAAAGGTGTGTGTGCCCAATTACCTGATTATACATTAGTAAGCACGATGAAGTTGATGATGACAGTAGAGAATGTGGTAAGACATTGGCTATTTCTTCAAACCACTGTTAAAGTGAAAGACAAAAATTGTGATTGTCTAATACACTTGTATTACATTTAGTGGATACCAGTTTTAAGCATTAGTATTTTATAAAGTATATACTTGATGCAGCCCAATGGTGATTAGAGCTGGCTTGGTTAAGTGAATCAACCAATTATGCCGATGTAGTAATATGTTTGTGTATTGTATGTACCCCCAGCTATAGGAACCGGAACCATAGAGAGAAATCTACAGGAAGCACAAGACAATTTTCTGCCCCTGAAGAATGTCCAGTTAATAGTAACATCAAGGACAGAAACTTATATAAGTCGGGCTAAGTTGTTGTATACAGTAGGAAATAAGTAAAATTGAGTTAGCTACTGTTCAGTGTTTTCAAATAATTGTATAATTTGAGTGTGTGTGGTGAAATCACCACTTTTAAACATTGTATATCTTTTATGTGGTGTTAATGCATTTTTTAGAAAAATGTTTTTTGATACTTGTGCTGTTTAGCAAATGAATTAAAATATGATATTTGAATTGTTGGATATATGTCATTCATTAGACTCTATACAGCCCATATTTGTTGAGTGGCTGTTTGAT
Source organism: Ambystoma mexicanum (assembly GCF_040938575.1). Classification (NCBI taxonomy): domain Eukaryota; kingdom Metazoa; phylum Chordata; class Amphibia; order Caudata; family Ambystomatidae; genus Ambystoma; species Ambystoma mexicanum. The sequence continues at coordinate 269,824,623 of NC_090937.1, forward strand.
CAGGTTTCATATTGTTGAGGGTAACATGTCGTGTTAAATAAGTGTATATATGTCCCTTCTTTTGATTAAATAGATACGAAGCACGAGTCATGTGGCCTGATTTCATTGTCTATAAACATTTCCGCAATTTTTGTTATTCCCGCCTCTTCCCATTTTTCATATGCCCCTTGTTCCATACCTGGTGGGAATTGGGGATTTCGACATATGGGTGTAAAGGGGCCAAGCGCCGTGGTCATAATGCCTTTCCGTGTTTGGGAGTCCCATGCCTCTAATGTGGTTTTCATAATTCCGCTAATCCCTAGATTAGGGTGTCTATGTTGTTTTTGCTTCCAGAATAGTTCGACCAAAGGTGTCCTTGCCACTGCCCTGTCTTGCCTTGCCCATATCGGCTGAGGGTCTTCCCCCATCCATTCCCTCAGGACCTTTAATTGCGCGGCTTGGAAGTACTTCTTAAAGTGGGGGAGTGCCATCCCCCCTCCCCAATTGGTGCTGTGAGGGTGCCCTAGCTAGTCTTGGGGTCTTTCCTCTCCATATGAATGTGGAAATAGCTTTGGAGAGTGTTTTAAAGAAGGTGTGGGGGACTGCCACCGGGAGAGCCTGGAAATAGTATAATATCTTTGGGAGAATGGTCATTTTCACCAATTGTATCCTGCCCCTCCAGGAGATTGATAGTGGATTCCATCTTTCTAGGTCTCTACGTACGTCTACTAGAAGTTGCGGGTAGTTTTCCCCATATAGCTGCTCTATCTTTTGGGTTATTCTAATTCCCAAATATTTAATGGTCTTCCCGCCAATTTTCAGGTCCAGTAGGTTAGCTGCTCCTTCTATCTTCCCCCTATCTCCCGCCAGGATTAGGATTTCCAACTTTTTCTTATCGATTTTTAGTCCTGATATGTTCCCAAATACTTCTAATTCCTTCACCACAACCTGTAAAGATGTCTCCGGATCTTCTAAGATTATCAGCTTGTCATCTGCGTATGCTATTATTTTATGCTGTGTTCCTGCCATCTCAATCCCTTCAATGTGGGTAGTCTCCCTAATTTTTATTAAGAAGGGTTCCAAGAATATAGCATACAAAAGTGGGGATAGTGGGCAGCCCTGTTTCGTGCCCCTCGATATTAGTATCCTGTCCGTAACCTCCCCATTAATTGCCACCCTGCTAGAAGGGGAGTTATAGTTTGCCCTTACCATGGCTATATATTGTTCCCCAAATCCCATGTAGGTGAGGACTCTCAATAGCATTGACCATTCTACCCGGTCGAACGCCTTTTCAGCATCCACTGAGAGTAATAGTGCTGGGGTATGTGTTATGCCAGTTTTTTCCACTAAGTGAATTAGTCTCCTAAGATTATCATGGGTTTGCCTTCCCGGGATGAAGCCCGATTGATCTAAGGTAATTAATTTTGGGAGGAGCGGGGATAGTCTTGCTGCCAATATCTTTGTATAAATCTTTGCGTCCAAATTGATCAGGGAAATTTGCCTATATGCCTCAGGGAGTGTCGGGTCTTTCCCAGGTTTATGGACTAACACCTTTGCCTCATTCATTGTGGGAGTCACATTGGTGTTTTCTTTGAATGAGTTTAGGAGCCTAGTGAGGATTGGGGAAATCTGTTCTACATATTTTTTATAGAAGGTGGCTGAGAAGCCATCTGGGCCGGGTGCTTTATCTACCGGGAGATCTGCTATCGCTTTTCTAACTTCCTCTACCCTGATTGGGTTCTCCAGAGCTAGTCTATCCTCTTCTGAGATTCGTGGGATGGGGAGATCTTTCAAATATGTGTCCTGTTCATCTGCATCTGGGAGGTCTGAGGAGTAGAGTTTTCGATAGTATTCTTTAAATGCCTCTCCTATACCCTGCGTTTGAGTCTGTATTTCCCCTTCGGAATTTTGTATGGCCTTAATCGTTATTTCTTTCTGCTTTGTGCGGAGTTGTCTCGCTAAGAGTCTGTCTGCTTTATTGGCTTTTATATAATATCTCTGTCTCAGGTGCAGCAATTTATTTTCTGCTCCCTTTGAGCGCAGCTGCTCCAGTTGGCCCTGTGTATGCTTCAGCGCTTTCTTGTTAGCCTTAGTGGGATGGGTCAGGATTTTCTCATGCAGTTCTGCTATAGACTTTTCCAGCTCCTTTTCCCACATGTATCTTTGTTTGTCTTTCGTAATTTTTAGGGCTATGATCTTCCCTCGCAAAACAGCTTTGAACACATCCCAGATTGTGCCCATGGGGACCTCCCCAGTGTCATTTTGTGCGAAATATTCTTCTATCATGTCTTTTATGGCTTCCCCTGTTATCGGATCTTGGATTACATCCAGGGGAAGTCTCCACCTCCACAGGCCATTTGTTTTCCCCAGTAAATTTAGGTCCAGCCATAGCGGAGCATGGTCCGATAGCGCTATCTGTTAAATGACTCCAATCAAGTGATCCCACTAAGTCAGTGCCTGGTCTGGGATGCCCAAGGGAAGCCCTTATTTATATATTTTTATGTCCAGTTCGTGTACTCTGGATGACAACCCTTATATAACACCCCTCTCTTAGAATCCCCCTGACCCCACGGAGCCAAGAAGTAAGTTTGTTTTGCAAATTTAAAAGGTTTATTTGAGAACTAAACAATATATATATATATATATCGCACTTTTATAATAAATTAATAATTGATATCACACTTGTGAATATGAGCAGTAATCAGCAATAGGCAATCCTACAATAGCACAGTTCTGGTGACTTATGACTAGGAACAGGGGAATAAGGTATCAGAGAATGCTTTATGGTTTCAAGGACATGCAAAGATGAATAAAAGGCAGTACAGAAATAAACTTGATATGATTTCAGCAAAAGATAATATGATCACTTTTTCTCAGACAATTCACTCCCCCCTATGCAATGCAAGGAGATGGAAGTAACACACACAGTCTTCAGGGATACAATCACAATACAATACAAAATTCAGTTCCCCCCTAGCAAGCTTAGCGAAAAACAGGTATGATTTGAAACACAGGCAAAATCCTTTTAAATGTGGTGGCAATGAAGTGAAAAATATACTCAAATTGCTTTTAATTCCCTATTGGAGGTTCAGGGTGAGTGAGAGATACTTTAAATCAGTTCAGGCCAGCCCTATCAATGATTCAGGGATGGTTACCAGGTTGAAAACGGAATTCCGTAATGGAAGCAAAAAACAAATGTTTTTACATGTGGCTGGAATGAAGCAAAATGTAAAATCGCGGCAATTTAGTTGCGTGCGTCGAGCGCAATTACGGACGAAGTATAATGAGTAGAAAGACGGGGTTAGGCTCGTTGGAAAGCTTAAAATCTTATGTGCAGAATGAAATTTCGTTCCTAGGACAAACGGCTCCGGAGATACGGACGATTTTGTGAAGGTAGATTCTCAAAATAAAGTAAAGCTCAGAATGACAGATGACAATTTTTCAGCTTTGAATCAAAAGGAGGGACACAATTTCTATGATGCAGTTCTCAATAGGTTAAAGTAGTTTGAATTAGATTATTTTATACTAAGAGATTGGTTTTGCACAGTTCTGGCTGAGTACTCACACTATATTTTGGACAGGAATGCGACTTCGTCACGGATCGGGTCAGGATTGGCTGCGGTTCTCTCGCCACTGGGTACTGGTTCTGCGCACAGCGATCTGGGTCAGCTCTCAGTACTGCACAGTTCTGGTCTCTCTGGATCTCTGGTCTCTCTGGAGATTGATGGATTTGAAGTCTGGAGTCTCCCGGCTAAGCGTCCCACAAGAAAGTGGAAAGTGAATGTCCCTGTCTGGCTTCCAGTGGCTCTTTTTATGTCTTTAGAAAGTGGGTGTGTGCGTAGCATAACTGAGCCTGCCCCTCTCAACTTATCATTGGCCCAGTTCTCCTTTCTCCCTTGATTGGGGGAACTGAGTTGTGAGTCAGAGTGATGAGGTACGTTTATGGTCAGAGGATCCGCCCCTTGTCAAATTGCAAATCTATTTCTGATCCAAATACATATTTCCCAGATACACAAGTGGTTGACATTACATGTACATATTACAGATTACTTATGGTACATTCTGTTCCAACTCTGATGTTTCTAAGAGCTTGCATCCAAAAATGACAACTTATTTTCGTTTTTAGTTGGTTAACCAATATCGGACGTTTACCAAAAATGACACACATGTACACCGCCTTTCTACACATATTCCAGTAAAATTTCATTTTTCTAGCGTGAACCCCGTGTCTGCAATCTCCATAATTCATGGGGTTTTGCCTCAAAACATGGTACAGAGTTCTAACACCTCTTAAAATGTGCACAGAAAAATCACAAGAATGATGATGTTATTTATATAATTTTTACAAGTCCGCACTATGAATTATCCATCTTTCTAAAATTGTGCTCTGGCCCCGAGGGGTGTCGTTTTCCAAAGCACATGGTGGGATTTCTGGTTTATCCACTTCCCCCAAGCTCAGCTTGCTCACAGATGCAGTGCCCCTCCCTGTTTCCTTCCAAGAGGAAGCCATTTACGACCCCCCTAATTTAACATTTGCCTGGGCCAAGGACAGTGCTTTGTTTAGTTTCCTGCAGTCCCATAAGTGCAACTCCCCTAATTCAATCAGAGAGGTGTTGTCGTAATGTGCACGGGTGCCTGTGGAATGTTGATGCCGGTTCAGGAGTCAACATTCCACAGCGGCCGTTTTATGAAAGACTGGAGGAGGAGGCTGCGTCTCTGTGGGGTCCATGAATAAAAGGACTTAAATACAATTACCTGTGTATTGGAGATAGTGTCATTGGCGACGAGGATTATCGTGGACCCCGGTTCCACGCATGCAAAGGGCGGCCATCCTTGATGCCGCTGGCGCACCTCTGGCCTGCGACGTGGGCAACCGGCAGAGTCGGTACGGCCATCACGACAGCCAGTGACCGTGGTTGGGTGTCGCAGGAGCGGCAGTGGCCGTGTGAAGAACCGGAGGATCGGTGCTGCTTGGATTGGTGCTTCCCCCGCCAAGGTGAAAGGCTCCGCGTCCACAGGGCCAGGTGAGCCACTCGCTGAGCGGCTGCGGGAGGGTGCCGCCTGGACGTGTGGCTCTGCCTAGCCGGCGGTGCGGGCGCCTGTGGAATGTTGATGCCGGTTCAGGAGTCAACATTCCACAGCGGCCGTTTTATGAAAGACTGGAGGAGGAGGCTGCGTCTCTGTGGGGTCCATGAATAAAAGGACCTAAATACAATTACCTGTGTATGGGAGATTGTGTCAGGTGTCATCTCCTTTTGGCAGGGGTAGCAGAATGCAGCCAGGCCTGGGAACACAGCTGCTGATCAGTTGCTGGGCAGAATTCACTCTCTTCAAGCCAGGCTTCAGCCAAATGTCACTTTGGTTCCCAGTTTTTCTTCATCCAAATCAAATTTACAATTTGTACACATGCAGCTAGAATGCTGATTCTAAGTTCAAAACTATGACATTTAACAGTTGCAAACTATGTGACACTCAACAGTAGGTCACCCCTTTATTTTAAACATTTAGATTTTAGTGTCTTTCAGTCCAATTTAACTTAGGCTGCTGACATCCACAGCTCAGCCAGTTTTGTTATAAACATTGTTTAGGGCGCTTTCTCTTTCCAGATTTTGTATGCACACAAGTCTACCTTCTGCCAAATGTCTGCTGGTGTTCAGTGAGATTTTTGAATATCTTGCAATGTTTAAAATAGGCATTTTTAGCTTGCATTTCAGAGAAACAAAGGTGATTTCAAAGTGCTTTTTGAGCCAACCGGCACTGCTGTTTTTCCTTTGGCACACATTTCACTCATGGCACTCCTGGCCCATCACGCTCGCACTGGTGGATGGCAGGTCAGGGGAACATTTTGGTGTGCGCCAAAACTGCACGGTTCTCCAGGATTCTGGCGCAAATGTGGGCTTTTCCGCCCTCTTGGATTTCCTAAGCCCACAGCACCAAGTGTTGCAGCATAATAGTCCAAACGTGGGTCATGACACCCAACAAGCCCCCCCGCCTGACTGCGCTTTGATTTCGAGTCGAGGGGGAGTCGGGTGCAAAGGATGTTTTGATCCACGCGCTGGTATGTCCGCATCCTCTTCTTCCAATTCCACAGATGGCACAGTTCAGCATCTTTTCCTTCATCCAGTTGGATCGATCGGTTCTCCTCGCCTGTCCTGATGGGAATATTGGGCGGTACCCCGGGCCCCTCGGATCTTTGCTCCCGGTCTCCAGGGCGTCTTCCGTGGTCAGTCTCTGGGTTTCATCTCTCCTAAGATGATAAAGCAGAGCGGCAATACACATTCCTAGACATTTTTCGACCACTATTAATGGTGTGGCGAACATATACATTTTATACATCCGGATACATTTTTCAGTCTTATTTTTTAAAAACAAGATATAACAGGAAACATTTTCATATCAGAATCATGATATTTTAGAGACTATATGCGGGATATTTTAGGGTTGGAACTGAATTACTCTGGAGCGGCCCCCTCTGGGATTCCAGAGGATTCCTCCAGTTGCTGCAGAGCGTGCCTGGGATGGCAACACTTTAGCTGATTTATATGGACCCACTTGTCTTCCCCTTCCGCCAGACTACCTTTGGGGATGCAGATCTTATAAGCTACTGGCGAGATCTTGTCTATAATTTCAAACGCTCCCTTCCATGTAGGCAAATATTTTCGCTGTTTGGCCTGGTTTCTTTGGAAATGGTATAGATAGACCCGGTCTCCCACATTATATACTTTCCTGGACGTTTTCAAATCGTAATGGGTCTTCATGCTATCAGCTGATCTTTCTAGATTCCGCTGAGCATAGGCAAACGCATGTTAGAGGTGTTTCCTCAAATTCTCCACATACTCATGAGTTGTGGAGGCATTGATCAACGTCTGCTCTTGGGTCCTGTAGAGCAAATGCTGGGGAAGCACCTACTTGCGTCCAGTCATCAGCTCAAATGGTGACATTTTAGTTGCAGATGAAGGGGTAGATCTGATGGCCATTAGGACCAGAGGTAATCGGATATCCCAACTTGGCCCAGAATCTGCCACAAACCTTTTTAATATGCTCACAATGGTTCGGTTATAGCGTTCTACTGCCCCAGAAGAAGCTGGCCGGTAAGCAATATGTAGCTTCCTTTTGACCCCCAATATCTCCCACATCTTTGTCATTACCTCGCTGGTGAAATGGCTACCTCTGTCTGACTCAATCCTTTGAGGTAGACCAAAACGGGAAAAGATGTGGTTAATCATCAGGGCAGCTGCTGTTTCTGCCTTGCAGTTTGGGGCCGGGAGACATTCCACCCACTTGGTAAACAAGCATATGACTGTCAACATGTACTTGTTTCCTCTAGACGAGCGAATCACAGGGCCTACGAAGTCGATTTGCAAATCTGACCATGGCAGTGTCATCCCCCTCTTTTGGAGAGGCGCACGGTGTGTGAGGGATGATGGCTGAAATTGTGCACACACCAGACACCCCTTCAAGTATTGGTCGAGGTCCTGCCCCATATGTGGCCAGTATGCAACCTCTCTTAAGATTTCCAGTGTTGTGTGAAACCCCCTATGACCGGCTGTGGCCGCATCATGGGCGTGACTTAACATCAGGCTTCGGAATGAGGTAGGAACCACCCACTGATCATGGCCAGCTTGGGATTTCCTTACCAACAAACCGTCTTGTATTCGGAACATCTTTGGACAGTTCATCAACACTCTAAGGTCCTCCGTCCCAATGTAATCGGTATCCGTCAGGGGAAAGTTCTCAGGGTCCTCAATGTGTTGGTAAAACTTACCAATTATTGAATCCCCCTTTTGAGCCGTAATCAAATCAGCATCAGGGGTCTCCTTCCTCCATTGTGCAGTTGAAAGATCGTTGTGAGCATTTGTCTGGGACCTAGTGATAGCAGTGACCTGGATTTCCCCCAACAGGGACTCTATTTCTATTAGATCCCCTTGGATGGCCCCGGTTTTGGCCAGCTGATCAGCTAAGTAATATCCAGTTTTGTCTGGTCCCTCTACTTTGGAATGACCCTTGATCTTCTTCCAGTAGATGGTCATCCCATTCGATGTGACCAGATCATCAATATTTTGGATCAACTTCCCATGTTTCAGGGGTTTGTTATTAGCACATAACATGCCTCTGGTTTTCCAATTAACCAGGTGCTCCACGAACCCGTTCCGTACATAATCCGAATCTGTGATTATGATCAGTTCGTGGAGTTGATGTTGGACAGCAGTGAGGATGGCCTGATGCACAGCCATCAACTCTGCCACCTGACTACTTCGGGGACCAATTTTGTACCCAGCGGAGGGTTCTGGGAACTCCTTCACCCATGCATTCCCTACGCCGGCCACCAGTTCTTTTTCCCTGTTGTTGTCAACATGGTAAGAGCATCCATCCACATAGACAGTGGGCATTTCCTCACACTTGTCCTCTTCAAAGACTTTGTGTGGGGAATTAAGGTATGCCTCCATGTTGTCCTTGATTTTTAGACTTTCGTCCTCGAGACAGTTTTCTCTGGCACAATCATGCAAGTCAGCCACACCTTGCGCGAGGGGACTCTTCTTGTTTTGGCCATATCTGACCTCCACAGGAAAGCCTTGCATTGACAGAATCCAGGAAGTAATTCGGGAATTACTCACATTTCCGGCCCGGATTCTGTCACTTTGGAGATATTGCAGAGGCTGGTGTGGAGTCTCCACTATGATGTGTTCCCCCTGGATGAACGGGCGGTAATTCTTCAATGCCCACACTGTTGCCAGGAGTGCCTTCTCACAATCGTTGAATTTTTCCTCCACAGAGGATAAAGTTTTGCTCGCATAGGAGATTACTTTATTGACCTTGTCATGCTTTTGGTATAATACTGCCGTCAAGCACGTATTAGAGAACCCTGTCTCCAGGAAGAACTCCTTGTTTCTGACAGGGTAAGCTAGGCAAGGCGCTTGTGAGATCTTCTTTTGAGCTGTCTCACTGCCTCAGATTGTTCTGGACCCCATTCCCACTTGACCCCCCCTCAAAAGATGAATCAGGGGTCTAGTGATCTCTGCGTAGCCCTCAATGAACTTTCTGCTGTAATCAGTCAGTCCAAGGAGGCTCCTTAGTTCCCGCAGAGTTGTGGGGTCTTTTAGTTTCTGAAGTGCTTCCACTTTCTTTTCCTGGGGACAGAGACCCTGAGGAGTAATCTCATGCCCCAAGAAATTAACACGGGTTCTACACCACTGTGCTTTCTGAAAGGAAAGTTTTGCTCCGGCGGCCCTCAACTGTGTCAGAACATAACGGATCTCCGCTATGTGTTCCTCCACAGATGAACTTTTGATGAGGACATCGTCTACATAAACCAGGTTACCCCAGGTCGGGCATGGCCTTGTGTAGGAAAATGTTGAATTAATTGCCGGAGTTGAGGTATCCGAAGGGAGTCCGGGTCCATGTGTACTGCTGGCCCCCAAAGGTAAAAGCCAGTTTGTATTGGCCCTCCCTACTGACAAGCATGGTCCAGTACCCATTGGTCAGGTCTATTGCAGTGAATACCTGTGAACCCTGGATCTGGGCCAGCCCTTGGTCAATGTAGGGAAGAGGCCATTGGGAAGTATGGACCCGTTTGTTGAGCTCCCTAAGGTCGGCACAGAGTCTCCACTGGCCGTTTGTCTTCAATATTACCAGCACCGGATTATTAAAGGTGCTGTGTACTGGACGGATTATTCCCCGGGACTCAAGGTTCTTAATTATTTCAGTAAGGGACTCCATGGATGCGAGAGGCAAACGATATTGCTTCACAAACACTGGAGTCATTCCAGGGTCCGTGGGAATTGTTGTTGTGTGGATGTCGGTGCGACCACAGTCATATGAGTCTACCTCAAAGAGATCTTGGAAATCCAAGAAAACTTGTTTCAACTTTTGCTTCTGTTCCAGAGACACGCAGGCATCAGCTAGGTTGACTCTCTCTTCCACCATCTGCCTGAAGCCTGGAAAGACTTCTGGTTTTGCTATCTCAGCAGCCTCCTCCAGCTGGGTGGAGAAGTCCCTGGTCAGAGTGTTGATTTGGACTGGAGGCTTCAGGTGGGAAAGGCAGCCCTCATGGACCTGGAAAATCACCTCATCCCTTCTGAAGTCACAAGTCACGTCTGTCATGCCTGCCAATGGCTTCTCCTCGACGTCTTGTCATTCAGCCCAGCGAACGCTAGACCGTTCTACACTCGCTGGCGGCTGTTCAATAAACTACCCGGCAAAAGAATACATTGACATTATTCGCAAGATTGGTCATGACTTGTACGTTGGTTTCTTACCTTCCTTATATTCCGCTTTCATGTGCGTAGTGCCTCTTTAAGGACCTTCCGGCATACGCGATAGCCAGCTGACAATGCGTTGGTCATGTGTTACGCGCTGATCAGCTGACACGTACTTAAACCCGGAAGTTCCGGTGTTCGGCGCTTCTGATCGTCGTTAGTTCTACGTTCCGGAGCCGTTGCTCTTGCTTCTTTCCTTGCTCCTCCACGGAATTCTCTGGCTAGGACGCTATCCTGCGTGCACCATCCCGAATCTAGTGTGGCCCTCGTTTCGTGCGGGTTAGTTTTTCCCTACTAACCTTCCTTTCCCTGTCGTTGGTTAGGAGTCTCCTATCTAGGGGGAATTACTAAAGACTCCGTAGCAGGTTGATCGTTCCTACTTACCTTTTCGTCTTCAAAGAAAACAGGTCAGTGGTTTTCGAACCGAATCATACTATCTTATTTTGTTTCCATCAGCTCCTAATATCTTCCTTATCCTTCTCCTAATAGGCTGGTGGTTCCTCTATACTTACTCGCCCTTTCCACTGATTCCTCCCTTGGGCTGTTTCCTTAACAGTCAAAGAGTGCCATCAGTTGGAAGGTCGCTATTCAACAGATACGAGGGACATCGAGTCATTTCCGGAAGACTCTACGTGTATCCTTTTGATAACATCTACCCTACATGTATCCTTTTATGCTGATATTCTGTACAATTGTTGGTTTATTGTAGTTACCAAAACCGTGTCTCATGTTCCTGAGACAGGAATTCTAACAACGTCTTCCTTACCATAAGGGCAAGAAGTGTACACCAGGAAGTTCCCCCCATGCTGGGTAAAGGTCCTGTCTGGTGTTGTATTGTCATCACTGTCACTGTCAAAATAGTCCTTTGGGATTGGTCCTAACAGTTCATTTCCTAAATCAATGGAGAAATGTCGGTCATCAACCGCCATTCCAATAATGGTGCCTGCGGCTAGAGTAATACTCTTTAAGTCGCTGTTATCCACCTCTATTGGAATGGTGTCATGTTCTATGTTGACTAATGGTGTTGGGTCCTTTCTGGGATGGTGACTTCCTCTTTAATCTGAATTTCAACTGCATAAGGTAGCAATTGAGCTGACCTAAATGCTTTTTCTGGATCATCAAAGCCCATGAGATTATCCGCTCATCGGGACCAAGCTTTGAAGTTTATTAGGTCCAAACTAATGGCAAAGCGATTGAGAATGTCACTGCCTAAGTAAAAGGCGGCAGTGACGTCTCGCACGACCCAACAATTATGGACTATGCTCTTGTTGCCAATGGAGATTTTGAGCATACACCTGCTTGGCAGGAGATGTTTGGAATTAGGTGCTTCCAGGTCCATTTCCCATTTGTCTATCAGTTTGAATGTGGGAATGGCTGGATCTTTTGGGAGTTGGCGGAACATGGCTTCGCTGATGAAGCTCTTACCGTTGTTCACACACACTCGAGCGAGAACAGAGTCCTTCCCATCATTTAACTGAACAGGGATGAACAACTGCTCTCCAATTTGCTGAATATCAGCCAGGCTCTGAGCTGATTTCACATCTTTCTGGACTATAGGAGTGGGAAGGTCTGGTTGTGGATTAGTAAAGAATTTCAGAGTATTTCCTTCCAGTGTGGAATACCACCTTAAACTGGAAGGAAGGTTGATTTTCAGAAATAGAGAGGGCCCCCATCACCAGTCTGTTGTCCTACTGCTATTACTGTCACATCTGGAATTTGGTTGTTCTGGAAGTGAAATTCTACTTGTCAGATTTTTGTTCAACCATGTAGCAGGTGCTGTTTAAACTAACATGGTTGACACTCTGCTTTAATTTTATTGGTCGGCTAGTCTGGGTCCAGAAGACCTTGTTTACACAATCTATTAGGGGTGACAACCTTCTCAGGAGGTAATTCCCTAGTAAACAAGGAGTGCCCTCTGGAGTCACTACTATGACCGGGTGCTTCACCTTGTGTCGCCCAATTTTGATGTCCAAATCTGCAGTCCCCTCGATGGGAATTTCCTTCCCGTCAAAGTTCTGGAGTTGTCCAGGAAGAGAGGTGAGAGGAATATGGTAATTCTCCCCCCTTCCTGCATTTAGTTAATCAAAGGCCCTTTTGGACAGAAGAGTTGCTTGGGATCCATGTCCACCAGTGCCAAAATTGTACCCTGCCCCTGTACTTGTACCGGGGCATAGTATCTTCCCCCCTTCTCCTCAAGGGGGCACAGATAATGCACATTTTTGGACAACTGGTGGGATAACTTTCTGGTTTTGGACATTGAGAGAGAAGAAATTTGGGCAGAATTCTGTGGAGGGTCTCGGGAATCTGAAAGAAAAAGTTGGCAACTGGAAATGGGAGTGTTTTTTGGTTCCCCTGGTTCCAGTTCTGGGCCGCCCTCCCCCTTCTGGAGGCAGTCATCAGGATGGGTTTGACCCATGGGATTTTGGTATTGTTGGTTCTGGGATAGGATGATGTGCGGGGACAGTTCGATCCCCACCTCTACCCAGCCTATTGATGCGGTTTTGTTCTGGGATAGAATGATGGGTGGCGACAGCTCAATCCCCACATCTACCCAGTCTGGATTGAAATCCCTTGGGACCCATTTTTCCTTCGGAGGAGTTCCCCCATCTCTGAAGGAGAAGATCCTTTCCACAGGATCCTCTTGGGATCCCTCTCCCTCAAACTGGAAGACCTATACCTCCTCCACAAAATTTATCTGTTTGGGTCCTTTGTTTCTCCTACCTCCTCTTTGCTCATTGGGTGGCAGACTTTCAGGGGTAGGAGATTTTGTTTCCGGTTCCTGGTTTTCCAGGGGCTGTTTACAAGTTGGGAAGGAAGCTTCCTCCAAGGCTTTACACCCCCCTTCCCCTTGTGCCTCCTCCCTGGGAACCGGTGGGTTATCGGGGTGCTGCCCCCGTCATTGTTCTGGAGCACCAGGCCCAGAGTTTGGGGCTTTCTGCGGTGGCATGCTCATCTGAGGGTTCTGTTGAGTCCTCAGTATGTGACCCAGATCCCGTGCCATATTTTGGACCTGGCGCTCAAGTTGTGAAACCCGCTCAGGCTGATTCGGGGTTCTGTTTTCTCCCCTGGGTTGATCCCAGGAAGGGTAGCTATCCCTTCTCTGTGTCACGCCACTTCGGGGGAGACCGAGGTCCAGGGCGATCGCTTTCCCTTCTCCTTCCTGGCGGCTCTACCCGCGCTTTCGCGTCTGGGGAGCCGCCGGGAGGAGAGCTTCAGGAACCGCTGTTGGTGGGCTACGGCGCATGCGCGGGAGACCACTGTCTCAGTCCCGCGCATGCGCCGTAGATCAGGCGTGCACATCGGGAAGGGCTCGCCTTCCAAGCCTCGTTTTGGGTCCGCCGGCGCTCGGGGGTGAAACGGCTTGCGTTTCAGGCCTCGCGGGCGCCGGCGGCCCATAAAAGGAAGCGGCAACAGAAGCCCATCGCGTCTCAACGCGGAAGCTTCGTTCGTGTTGCCCGCTCCTGGTTTTCCTGTGAAACCAGCTTCCCGCTATCCTGCCCTGCCTACAGCCTGTCTGGGAATCCTCATCTACTTGCCCAGCCTACTACCTACTGCCAGCCTGGGTACCCTGTCCTACTTGCCCTGCCTGTCCTACTTGCCCTGCCTGGACTACTTGCCCTGCCTGTCCTACTTGCCCTGCCTGGACTACTTGCCCTGCCTGTCCTACTTGCCCTGCCTGGACTACTTGCCCTGCCTGTCTTACTTGCCCTGCCTACAACTCTCCTGGGTATCCTGTCCTACTTGTCCTGCTGGGTACCCTGTTCCACTTAGGGCCCTGTTGCTTACTTACCCTTTTGTCTGCTTGAGGGGTCCAGTTAGCTCTAGGTCTTTTGGGTCTCTCTGGTCCCTATTTCTGTACCTCGGTTCCTTGTTCTGCCCTGCGTCTTGCAGGTTCAAGGGTTCCCCCTTATTTCCCTGAGACCTTTAGCTCGTTCCCATTCTGGTTCCTCTTTTCCAGTCTGTCTCAGCCTGGTGCTTGGTGCTCCTTCTTCTTACCAGCTATCCGAAGTCAGCCTGCAGCTTGGTGCATCGACCTTCAACTTGGACCTCGCCTTGTTACGACACTTCAGACTGATCGTAGCCTCTCCTGTCTGTGCTTGCACAGTCCCATCGCCACGTTAATCGGGAGAGTGCTTTCCGTGGCGCTGGGAGTCTGCCCATCCTCCACCCTGTGCCATTTGGGTGGTGGAGAGGCGGGTTCCCCGAGTCACACACTCATCGTTCAGAAGACTGCAGTCTGGCGGCCTCAACAAGATCCACATCAAGGAAAACAGGTACACAATCATCACGAACATCTCAGCTTGACAGATTGAGACGCCTGCCTTCAGACCTTGAGATGGAAGATTCGCAAGAAGTGCGGAATGAGTTACAAGCACTCAGGGCAGAGATGATCGCCTTACGCCAGGAGAACCAGACCCTACGCCAAATGATAACCCAAGGGGTTCCGAGTACCTCACAGGTGGAAGGATCTTTGGCACACACAACGCCTATCAAGTTCGACGGAGACCCACGACGAGTAGCAGAATTCTGTAATCATTGTCGAATCCATTTTCTTTTTAGATCGACGCATTTCAATAACGACAAGGCCAAGATCGGTTATATCTTGGGTAATTTGACGGGCAATGCTCTGGCCTGGGCAACTCCGTTTGTGGTTACCAATAGCCCAATCCTGAACGACTTTGCAGCTTTCGAAAAAGCATTTCTTGAGGTCTTTCAGACCCCCAACCTGGCCTCCGCTGCGCAGAACCAGTTGATGGATCTAAAACAGGGGAATGTCGACGTAATAACATACATCAGTCGATTCCGTCTGCTGGCAACCGATTCTCAATGGCCGGAAATCACACAAAAGACACTGTTTCGCCGTGGGCTGAGGGAAGAGTTTAAGGACGAGTTACTCCATATACCCGAACCCGAGACTCTTCAACTACTAATTGAGCAGGTGCTCCGTATTGATCAGAGACTGGCGGAACGGAAGGCAGAGAGACGTCGGTTCGAGAGGGGCAGTTCCAGGATAACCGGTTTACCAGCCGGATCCTTCGGGTCTACTGAATCTGGACCAGAACCTATGCAACTAGGGGCTATGAGGGGTCCTTTATCAGAGGAAGAGAGAAGACGGAGAAGAACTTTACGTCTATGTCTCTATTGTGGAGCTGCTGGGCATTTCCTGGGTACATGCCCTCTACGGTCTCAGAAGAAAAAGGCGGAAAACTAGAGGACCTGTCGTGTGTTGGGAAGGCAGCGACAGGTCCCTCTCTCTCTTCAGTCCTTTCCGCGTTTTGTTCGGTTCTACATCCTATGCAACCTGCGGTACTACAGACTCTGAAGATTCGAATCAAGCTACCCGGCAGAAGTGTGGAGGTGTTTGCTCTGCTGGATAGCGGGGCTTCCGGCAATTACATAGATGAAACTTTTGCTTCTGTGAATCAGATTCCACTCCTGTCCAGAGCCACTGCTCTGTCTGTGCAAGTCATCGACGGAAATCCTCTGTCCTCTGGCCCAGTCCTGCAATCCACAGTGGGTCTATCTCTTCGGATCGCCAACCATCTTGAGGAACTCGCTTTGGACGTCATAAAGTCTCCCACCTACAAGGTGGTTTTGGGATTACCTTGGCTACAATATCATAACCCGGTAATCGATTGGAGAAAGCACACTCTGACCTTTTCCTCTGCTGTTTGCACTCAGAAATGCTGTGTGTCTACGCCCACTCGGGCTCCATCGACCCCCTTGAATCCTAACGGAAACGGGGTCCGTGTGTGTTCTGTCTCTCATGTTCCTCAGGACTACGCCGAGTTTGGCCACGTGTTTTCTGAACCGGGCGATATACCCCTACCACCGCATCGCCCGTTTGATTGTTCTATCGAGTTGTTACCTGACTGCGTGGTACCTCATGGGAAACTATACGCTTTAACACGGGAGGAGAAACAAGTGCTACGGGACTACTTATCGGATTGCTTACGAAAAGGGTACATCGTTCCGTCTAAGTCTCCTGCGGGGTTTCCTTTATTTTTTGTGAAGAAGAAAGAAGGTACCCTGAGACCTTGTGTTGATTATCGTGAACTCAACGAAATAACAGCTAAAGATCGGTATCCTCTCCCTTTGATACGCACTATCCTGGATACTTTACATACTGCCCGGATCTTCACTAAACTGGATTTACGCGGAGCGTACCATCTGGTACGTATCAAGAACGGGGACGAATGGAAAACGGCTTTCAAGACATCATTTGGCCATTTCGAGTATAAAGTCATGCCGTTCGGTCTGTGCAACGCCCCGGCCGTTTTTCAACGATTAATGGACAACATCTTTAGTGATCTCATTGGTTTGTCGGTCTGGGTATATCTGGACGATATCTTGGTTTTTTCCAGATCCATTGAAGACCATGTAGAACATGTTCGTGAGGTCCTTCAACGCTTATCTTCCAATCACCTATTCGCAAAGGCTGAGAAATGCAGTTTTCACTTGTCCAGCATTGAGTTTTTGGGATTTGTGATCAATCAGGATGGGATTGAAATGGACCCCAAGAAATTACAAGCCATACAGGAGTGGACTCAACCCCATGATATAAAATCTCTGCAACGCTTTTTGGGATTCGCAAATTTTTACAGGCGCTTTATACCACTGTTCTCTCAAATCTCAGCGCCCCTTACCCGTCTGACCAGCAGTAAGATCACTTTCAGGTGGGATTCTCTCGCTTCCCAGGCATTCGACACCTTGAAGTCGGCCTTTATGGTCGCCCCCATTCTGCGCCATCCTCAGGACGATCTACCTTTCATCGTAGAAGCGGACGCATCGAACTTTGCTGTGGGTGCAGTCCTTCTGCAGAAAGATCCAGAAACCTCAGTTGAACATCCGGTGGCCTACTTCTCGCGCAAGCTAAGTCCCAGTGAAAGAAACTATGCCGTTATCGAGTTAGAACTGTTGGCTATAAAAACCGCGTTCGAGGAATGGAGGCATCATCTGCTCGGAGCCCGTTTTTCGGTGGAAGTACGTACCGATCATCGCAATTTGCAGTATCTACGCTCCCTGCAATGCCGAACACCCCGACAGGCTAGGTGGGCCTTCTTTTTCTCCCCTTTCGTATTTCACGTTACTTACATTCCGGGAACAGCCAATCTGAAAGCGGATGCTCTATCACGATCCCTGGAGAAAGGGGAAGAAACGCCTAGTTTGGATCAGCCTCTGCTTTCCCCCCAACATTTCTTATTGACCTTGTCCTCTCACCTACAAGCCATCGCTGACGCCACCAGGACGGATCCTGAAAGACCGGTCCTTCTTCGGCGCAAGTTCGTATCGGAACATGATGGACTCCTGTTTTTTCGGAAGAGGCTTTACATTCCCGAGGGTTCGGTTCGTGAAGACATATTACATGGGTTACATGGCTCTCCCATTGGTGGGCATCGAGGGGTGAAAGCAACATGTGAACTGATTTCTCGACAATACTGGTGGCCTAGGTGGGCTACCGAGGTTAAGGGATTCATCGAGAGTTGTCCCGTCTGTGCTCAATGTAAAGTCCCAAGGAGACGACCTCTGGGTTTACTGGTACCCACTGAATTGGCACCATACCCGTGGCATACTATTGCCACTGATTTCGTGGTTGAACTACCTCCCTCTGACGGATACACTTGCATCATGGTTGTGGTCGACAGTTTCACTAAATATGCCCACTTCATTCCATTCCACAAGATCCCTACGGCTGCTCAGATGGCTTCCGTCTTTCTCCACGAAATCTATCGATTACATGGTCTTCCAGAAAAGATAATCTCGGATCGTGGTTCTCAATACCTTTCTGCCTTTTGGAACAAGGTGTGTAATCATCTGGGTGTACGTAGAGCGTTGAGTTCTGGTTATCATCCCCAGACCAACGGTCTTACCGAAAGGACTAATCAGACCTTGGAGGAGTACCTCCGTTGTTTTTCCAACGCCACTCAGTCCAACTGGAAGGCATGCTTGGATCTCGCTGAAGTATCCTACAACAACACTATTCATGCTTCCATCGGAATCAGTCCGTTCTTTTGTTCTACTGGTCAACATCCCAAATTGGTGCCGTTCCATCCTGTACCCACTAGTACCGTACCATCTGCTGATGCCTTGGTCTCCAATATACAACGACAACAAGAATTGGCATGTGATATCCTGAAGAGAGCGAAGGAACGGATGAAGGCCCAGGCTGACAGGAAAAGGAGTCCGGAACCAGATTTACTAGTAGGGCATAAGGTGTGGCTGTCCTCCAAAAATCTGCCTTTACGCAATTTACCGGTTAAACTGGCCCCCCGGTATTTTGGTCCATTCACGATAACCGAACGGCTATCCTCTGTGGCCTTCCGTCTTCAGCTACCTCCCTCTTGGCATGTACACCCTGTTTTTCATGTCTCCCTTTTGAAACCCTATGTAGCAGATCCCTATGGTCGGTCCTGTCCTCGCCCTGCCTCTGTCATAGTCCAAGGGGTTCCAGAATTTGAGGTACAAGAGATTTGCGATGCCCGCTATCTTAGGGGGGTGCTCCATTTCTTGGTGGATTGGAAGGGGTATCCGGCTTGTGATCGCACTTGGGAGCCTCATCAGCATGTGCATGCCTCCCGCTTGGTGCGGAAGTTCTATGATCGGTTTCCTTGGAAACCCGGGGCTCCGGGTCTTCCTGGGAGGGAACATAGTGTCACGCCACTTCGGGGGAGACCGAGGTCCAGGGCGATCGCTTTCCCTTCTCCTTCCTGGCGGCTCTACCCGCGCTTTCGCGTCTGGGGAGCCGCCGGGAGGAGAGCTTCAGGAACCGCTGTTGGTGGGCTACGGCGCATGCGCGGGAGACCACTGTCTCAGTCCCGCGCATGCGCCGTAGATCAGGCGTGCACATCGGGAAGGGCTCGCCTTCCAAGCCTCGTTTTGGGTCCGCCGGCGCTCGGGGGTGAAACGGCTTGCGTTTCAGGCCTCGCGGGCGCCGGCGGCCCATAAAAGGAAGCGGCAACAGAAGCCCATCGCGTCTCAACGCGGAAGCTTCGTTCGTGTTGCCCGCTCCTGGTTTTCCTGTGAAACCAGCTTCCCGCTATCCTGCCCTGCCTACAGCCTGTCTGGGAATCCTCATCTACTTGCCCAGCCTACTACCTACTGCCAGCCTGGGTACCCTGTCCTACTTGCCCTGCCTGTCCTACTTGCCCTGCCTGGACTACTTGCCCTGCCTGTCCTACTTGCCCTGCCTGGACTACTTGCCCTGCCTGTCCTACTTGCCCTGCCTGGACTACTTGCCCTGCCTGTCTTACTTGCCCTGCCTACAACTCTCCTGGGTATCCTGTCCTACTTGTCCTGCTGGGTACCCTGTTCCACTTAGGGCCCTGTTGCTTACTTACCCTTTTGTCTGCTTGAGGGGTCCAGTTAGCTCTAGGTCTTTTGGGTCTCTCTGGTCCCTATTTCTGTACCTCGGTTCCTTGTTCTGCCCTGCGTCTTGCAGGTTCAAGGGTTCCCCCTTATTTCCCTGAGACCTTTAGCTCGTTCCCATTCTGGTTCCTCTTTTCCAGTCTGTCTCAGCCTGGTGCTTGGTGCTCCTTCTTCTTACCAGCTATCCGAAGTCAGCCTGCAGCTTGGTGCATCGACCTTCAACTTGGACCTCGCCTTGTTACGACACTTCAGACTGATCGTAGCCTCTCCTGTCTGTGCTTGCACAGTCCCATCGCCACGTTAATCGGGAGAGTGCTTTCCGTGGCGCTGGGAGTCTGCCCATCCTCCACCCTGTGCCATTTGGGTGGTGGAGAGGCGGGTTCCCCGAGTCACACACTCATCGTTCAGAAGACTGCAGTCTGGCGGCCTCAACAAGATCCACATCAAGGAAAACAGGTACACAATCATCACGAACATCTCAGCTTGACACTCTGGTAATACCCTGGGTTGGGGAGATTTGGGTACCCCTCCACCCTTGGCCTCCCCTCTCCCGGATTAGGTTGTCTGGGCTCAGGGAATTGGGGAAAGAAGGATGGATGGTTTTGGGGTTGGTAATTGGGTGGATACCTGGGAAAAAGTTCTGCCCAGTGTTTGGGGAATTTCTGCCCTCCTGTGGGAAGATAGGAGGGGAGTTCCCTGGGTCAGGCGCTTGGCTGGATCCCGCCCTTGGGCTGGAGGAGTCCACACATAACCCAGGATTGGTCTGTTTCCCTTGTAGCGGGGACTTACATAGTCAGGGGAGTGAGGGACCCCATTTGTGGGATTACCTCCTTGACTCCCTGTCTGTGACTGGCCCGAGGGCCTTCTGGGCTGTGAATTGTTCGGTGCAGGCAGGTTTTTAGGCCCCCCCATCTCCAAATCTAAAACGGGGGCAACCTTTACCTCTGCCACCTTGGCAGCAGAAGGGGTGCTGTTGGTTTTGGGGTTTTTGGGCTGATTCTTATTTTCCACCGGTTTCTGCACCTCATAGATGCAGGTGGCTTGCTCAATGACCCAGTCTAAAGATCTTTTCTCGTGAAAATCTCTCACGAGCTGGATCATTATGTATTTGGGGAGAGCATGGAAAAATGTGTTGATGAATTCTCTGCTGTCCGTGCACACCCTTCTGGTGGTCTGCGCAAAGGCACGCTTCAATTCTTGCATGAATTCTTGTGGGGCCTGATCCTCCCCACATTGCAAATTGTAGGCTGCCTTGCGAGCCTCTTGGGGATTCCGGTGAACAGAAAAATGTTTCAAGATGGCCGCCCTATATGTGGACCATCTTGAATGGTTTTGGTCCTCCAGCCCCGCAAAGAAACTGGAGTATTCTGGGGAAAATGTCCATTTGACATACTGAATGCAGCTACTGCTGTCCTTCAAATGGAAAGTCTCCATCATTTGCTCATAGAGCTCCAAGTGTTCCCAAACAGAATACTTGGCGTTCTTGTGATAAGGCGTGATGACACTCCTTATTGCCTTGATCTGCTTTAAGGGGTCCTTAAACAAGGCCCTTTTTGCCTTATTGGCCTTTTTGGTTCGGGTAACCCTGGTCCACTCATCCTCTGACTCAGAAACACTGCTCCCAGAGGTGCCCGTCTGATCTTCCAGGCTCTCCCGGATTCTGCGAGCCTGGGAATGGCTGGCAGAATGTGGGGACCTGGTCTCCTGTGTCCTGGGCCGCTCAGAGGAGTCTTCAGATCCCTCCTTAGGATTTGATGGGTACCCCCCCCCCCACTGACCTAACTGGGCAGAGGTTTTTAGGATGCCCTTAGTGGGTCTACTTTCCTGGGGTTCCCCACTAAATTGCACTGTGCTTAGGTGCCCATACCCGGATGCCCGCCCATCCATTCCTGGAAGGTACTGGCCTATGAACCCCATACTTTTGGCCGGATAGTAATCTGCCCTCCCTGTGGCCCTGTGCTCATGTGCGCCAGAGGACATGGGGGTGGCAGAGTCCAAGGACTGCGAGAGATGAAGGCCTCTGGTACTAGGGCTCCTGAGGTTATGCTCAGGTGTTTCCCTTTCCCAGCGAACTTCATCTCTATGAGCCCCTGCTCCCTGTTGCAATGCAAGAGCCTGTGCTTTCAGTTCTTCAGTTAAGGCCTTACTAGACTCTATCAGTCTCTCCTGCATGGCTACCTGTTGCTGGAGCCTATCATTGTGCTGACAGAGAGCCTCATTCTCTCTCTGTGCCTCCTGATTAGTCCTGGAATACTCGGCCAGTCTCTGCTGCAGAAGGATTACCTCCTGAGTCCCATCCCTACTGGCCTGCTCCTTTCTTGCCAGAGCATCTTCCACCCTCCTGGTGTGCTCTAACAAGTTCTGATGCTCTTTTTGGAGGTCACCCAGCCCCTGGAGGGCCAGGTGATTTCCTTCCATTTTTTCTTTTAATTGGCAGACTTCCTGGCCTAAGGTGTCCCTTTCCTGACTAAGAGCCTGCATCTGTGCCGCCAGGTCATCCCTCTGCCTTTGAAAGGCACCAGCTTTCTGGCGTTCTTGATCAAACTCTGCCTGGGTATCCAGGTCTTTCAAAATCAATTTATTACTTTCCTCTTTCTCTCTATCTAGGTGGCTTTGCAGGGTGACTACCTGCTCTGCGCATGCCCTATTGAAGTCCAGTTGTTGCTCCAGCTTTTTCTGGCTCTGCAGTAGGGCGTCCAAACCTTCTTGGTACTCCTTCTGCAAGGCCAGAAATCTGGTATCCTGGTCAGCCTTTTCCTGTTGCAGGATATCCATATCCTCCTTTATTTTAATGATGTACTGTCTACTATCATTTTCTGACTCCTGGCTCCTGTGCAGCCTCTGCTTAGAAGAGTCCAGGTCAGATTGGGCCTTCTCTAATGCCATCAGTTGCCTATTTGCCAGATCTTGGCCTTCAGCACATTTGTCCTGTATGGCTCACATATGTAAATATAAATATGCCGCTATCCTGGAAATCTTGTTGTGCTCATCCTTGGCCTTAGGGGCCATATATAGTTCACTCAGGGCCAGATGTAAGGGACCCTGATCTCTCCAGATATCTAACCCAGTTGCCGTGACCTGTTGTGTGATTGCCTGCAACCACGCACCCTGGCCCTGCTCAGTCCATTCACCTCTCACAAATAGCCTGTGTAAGAGGTGCTCTCTGGCTATTTTGATCCAATGACGCCATTCTGGAATTGATTTCCTTCCTGACTTACAAAGTTTGTTATTTTATTTTGCAAAACAGACCGTCTCCTTGGAGCGTTCCTTTGAGGGGTGTTTTTACAGTGTAACACGGCGTGGTGATCCGACAGAATTTATATATTCTGTCAGTTAGCACACTGTATTAATCTGCACAAGTGATAGATCTAATCCAGAATCCCTGGCTACGAGCCCCCACTCTGTTAAATGACTCCAATCAAGCGATCCCACTAAGTCAGTGCCTGGTCTGGGATGCGCAAGGGAAGCCCTTATTTATATATTTTTATGTCCAGTTCGTGTACTCTGGATGACAACCCTTATATAACACCCCTCTCTTAGAATCCCCCTGACCCCACTGAGCCAAGAAGTAAGTTTGTTTTGCAAATTTAAAAGGTTTATTTGAGAATTAAACAATATATATATATATATTGCACTTTTATAATAAATTAATAATTGATATCACACCTGTGAATATGAGTAGTAATCAGCAATAGGTAATCCTACAATAGCACAGTTCTGGTGACTTATGACTAGGAACAGGGGAATAAGGTATCAGAGAATGCTTTATGGTTTCAAGGAAATGCAAAGATGAATAAAAGGCAGTACAGAAATAAACTTGATATGATTTCAGCAAAAGATAATATGATCACTTTTTCTCGGACAATTCACTCCCCCCTATGCAATGTAAGGAGATGGAAGTAACACACACAGTCTTCATGGATACAATCACATTACAATACGAAATTCAGTTCCCCCCTAGCAAGCTTAGCGAAACACAGGTATGATTTTAAACACAGGCAAAATCCTTTTAAATGTGGTGGCAATGAAGTGAAAAATATACTCAAATTGCTTTTAATTCCCTATAGGCGGTTCAGGGTGAGTGGGAGATACTTTAAATCAGTTCAGGCCAGCCCTATCAATTATTCAGGGATGGTTACCAGGTTGAAAACGGAATTCCGTAATGGAAGCAAAAAACAAAGTTTTTACACGTGGCTGGAATGAAGCAAAATGTCAAATCGCTGCAATTTAGTCGCGTGCGTCGAGCGCAATTACGGAGGAAGTATAAGGAGTAGAAAGACGGGGTTAGACTCGTTGGAAAGCTTAGAATCGTAGCTGCAGAATGAAAAATGTGTTCCTAGGACAAACGGTTCCGGAGATACGGACGATTCTGTGAAGGTAGATTCTCAAAATAAAAGTAAAGCTCAGAATGACAGATGACAATTTTTCAGCTTTGAATCAAAAGGAGGGACACGATTTCTATGATGCAGTTCTCAATAGGTTGAAATAGTTTGAATGAGATTATTTTAAACTAAGAGATTGGTTTTGCACAGTTGTGGCTGAGTACTCACACTATATTTTGGACAGGAATGTGACTTTGTCACGGATCGGGTCAGGATTGGCTGCAGTTCTCTCACCACTGGGTACTGGTACTGCGCACAGCGATATGGGTCAGCTCTCAGCACTGCACAGTTCTGGTCTCTGGATCTCTGGTCTCTCTGGAGATTGATGGATTTGAAGTCTGGAGTCTCCCGGCAAAGCGTCCAGCAAGAAAGTAGAAAGTGAATGTCCCTGTCTGGCTTCCAGTGGCTCTTTTGATGTCTTTAGAAAGTGGGTGTGTGCGTAGAATAACTGAGCCTGCCCCTCTCAACTTATCATTGGCCCAGTTCTCATTTCTCCCTTGATTGAGGGAACTGAGTTGTGAGTCAGAGTGATGAGGTAGGTTTATGGTCAGAGGATCCTCCCCTTGTCAAATTGCACACAAATCTATTTCTGATCCAAATACATATTTCCCAGATACACAAGTGGTTGACATTACATGTACATATTACAGATTACTTATGGTACATTCTGTTCCAACTCTGATGTTTCTAAGAACTTGCATCCAAAAATGACAACTTTTTTTTTGTTTTTAGTTGGTTTACCAATATCGAACTTTTACCAAAAATGGCACACATGTACACCGCCTTTCTACACATATTCCAGTAAACTTTCATTTTTCTAACGTGAACCATGTGTCGGCAATCTCCATAATTCATGGGGTTTTGCCTCAGAACATGGTACAGAGTTCTAACACCTCTTAAAATGTGCACAGAAAAATCACAAGAATGATGATGTTATTTATATAATTTTTACAAGTCCGCACTATGAATTATCCATCTTTTTAAAATTGTGCTCTGGCCCCGAGGGGTGTGGTTTTCCAAAGCACATGGTGGAATTTCTGGTTTATCCACTCCCCCAGGCTCAGCTTGCTCACAGATGCAGTGCCCCTCCCCGTTTCCTTCCAAGAGGAAGCCATTTACGACCCCCTTAATTTAACATTTGCCTGGGCCAAGGACAGTGCTTTGTTTAGTTTCCTGCAGTCCCCAGGTGCCACTCCCCTAATTCAATCAGAGAGGTGTCATCTCCTTTTGGCAGGGGCAGCAGAATGCAGCCAGGCCTGGGAACACAGCTGCTGATCAAGTTTCAACTCCTGTCGGGGGTAGTTGCCGGGCAGAATTCACTCTCTTCAAGCCAGGCTTCAGCCAAATGTCACTTTGGTTCCCAGTTTTTTTTCATCCAAATCAAACTTACAATTTTTACACATGCTGATTCTAAGTTCAAAACTATAACATTTAACAGTTGCAAACTATGTGACACTCAACAGTAGGTCACCCCTTTATTTTAAACGTTTAGATTTTAGTGTCTTTCAGTCCAATTTAACTTAGGCTGCTGACATCCACAGCTCAGCCAGTTTTGTTATAAACATTGTTTAGGGCGCTTTCTCTTTCCAGATTTTGTATGCACACAAGTCTACCTTCTGCCAAATGTCTGCTGGTGTTCAGTGAGATTTTTGAATATCTTGCAATGTTTAAAATAGGCATTTTTAGCTTGCATTTCAGAGAAACAAAGGTGATTTCAAAGCGCTTTTTGAGCCAACCGGCACTGCTGTTTTTCCTTTGGCACACATTTCACTCATGGCACTCCTGGCCCATCACGCTCGCACTGGTGGATGGCAGGTCAGGGGAACATTTTGGTGTGCGCCAAAACTGCGCGGTTCTCCAGGATTCTGGCGCAAATGTGGGCTTTTCCGCCCTCTTGGATTTCCTAAGCCCACAGCACCAAGTGTTGCAGCATAATAGTCCAAACGTGGGTCATGACACCCAACTGTCAGAATGCACCAAAGTATCAACCGAAAAGGATACAATATTCAAAAGGATACAGGAGGTAGGGTCTTCCGGATCCCTGTTCACCCGACTTGATAGTCGTGAAGTCAACAAAGACCTTCCAAATGATACAACCCTCTGGCTGATAAAACAGGCAGAGCGATGGATCACTGGAAAGGGCGTGGGTAAGGTATAGTAATCCAGCCTAGGACAAATTAAAGTATCATGAATAACTGCTCCAACCTGAGTATGATGAGTTAGATAATGACAGGAATGATCACACTGACCTGTATCTCTGGGTAGAACAATCCAGAAGTCTCTTGATGGATTTGAAATGAAGAACAAAACGACAGGGAAGGGAAAATTAGTAAGGGAGACTTATCCCGGACGGAACGAGGCTCACGCTAGATACGGGTTGAATTCACCACAGGATAGCGTCCCAAGTTCAGTTCAAAGTCACTTCCAATAATCCTTGAAAGGCTTACACGCGGGCAGGATTCACGCAGCCTGGGCCAGCCGCACTTGAAGACGAAGAGCGCGTGTGGATGTTACACGCGGGCAGGATTTACGCAGCCTTGGCCAGCCGCGTATGAAGACAAAGAGCGCGTGTGGACTTTACACGCGGGCAGGATTCACGCAGCCTGGGCCAGCCGCACTTGAAGACGAAGAGCGCGTGTGGATGTTACACGCGGGCAGGATTTACGCAGCCTTGGCCAGCCGCGTATGAAGACAAAGAGCGCGTGTGGACTTTACACGCGGGCAGGATTCACGCAGCCTGGGCCAGCCGCACTTGAAGACGAAGAGCGCGTGTGGATGTTACACGCGGGCAGGATTTACGCAGCCTTGGCCAGCCGCGTATGAAGACAAAGAGCGCGTGTGGACTTTACACGCGGGCAGGATTCACGCAGCCTGGGCCAGCCGCACTTGAAGACGAAGAGCGCGTGTGGATGTTACACGCGGGCAGGATTTACGCAGCCTTGGCCAGCCGCGTATGAAGACAAAGAGCGCGTGTGGACTTTACACGCGGGCAGGATTCACGCAGCCTGGGCCGGCCGCACTTGAAGCTGAAGAGCGCGTGTGGAATAGCACGCGAAGGGATAGCTCCAGGAATCAGCGTGTGGCGGAACACACGCTATCGAAGGCCCAAAAGTAGCTGTAGGAATATACCAGGATGTAGATCAGAGGTTCAGCTACACGACGCCAATAGAGACGATCAGAAGCAGCGAGTGAAGTTTCTACGCTGCTTAAATACGTGATACCGTAGTTCACGTGACGAAGCAAAAGTCACGTGAAGTTAGCGACGTGAAAAGTGTAAACGTCGTTTTCCCGGTAACGTATCGAATAGCCTCCATTTGGAGTAGAACGGTCTAGCTGTTCTACGAGCGTAGCGTCCAGCATGCATGACACCAACATATCGTTCCCAGTTCTATCCCTTGAATCTTTCCCAACAGGCCCACCGAAGCCCAGAAATAGTCGATGCTTGACATAGAATTGTGAAAATGCGAGAAGTATGTGAACCCGTTCTGTTCCCCCTTCAGTTCCCTGCACACATCATTCAGGGCCAGGTGGTCCATCTGCTGTTTGAGGCGTTTTGATGGTGCTCCCTGCCCCAGGGCGTTACCTGCGCTTCTGTCTAGTAATGGATTCCATGCCATATTGAGGTTGCCTCCCATGATCACCTCCCCCTCGCAAAGCCTTCTATTTTCCCCAGTACATCTTTGAGGAATCCGTCTTGCCCCTGATTTGGAGCATATATCGATACCAGTGTAAGGCGATATCCATTAAAGTCCACATTGACAAGCACATATCTCCCTTCTTTATCCACTAGAGTATCCACCGCATTGGCCTCACTCCCTTCCCTTATCGCAATCAGCGGTCCTGTTTTTTTCTCTGTTGAGGTTGCCTGTGTCCAAATTTTATACCCTCTAATGCGAATTTTCTGCTTGTCCCTCGTCCTGATATGGGTTTCTTGGAGCAGTATTATATCTGCCTTCTCCCTTTTCATCTGCTTCTCCAGCTTCACCCTTTTCACTGGATGGTTTATACCCCTCACATTAAAACTAAAGATACGGATCTTCCCCATTATCTACGTGTTCATGCAGATTTTTCTGGTTTCCATGTTTGCACAATATAAGTCGTTCGAGCCCAACACCCTCCCTCCCCTCCCCATAAATTGACCCCTCCAACCATAAACATTAAACCAAACAACTTGCCCCCGAGTAGGGCGAGGGTTCCTACTGACGCTTGGACGTTGCGCCCATCGCTCCCTGCCCTCCCTATCCACGGGGGATAAATTTGCGGGGGATCCTAAATCCCATCTTTTCATCAGTCCTTACCAAATTCCAAGACGGTGGGTCCTTCCCGGGCCGCCGACTCCGGGTTACTTCTAGCCGATCATTCCTTTTCCCTCCCGCCATCAGCGGGAACGTAATTTCGTTGTCGCCTTACATGTGAACATGATTCTTGCGGCCCTCCTTTCCTGTGTTTGACCTCCTCTGTTTGATCGTTTCCCAGCCTCTCGGTTGTCTCGTCTGTTCTCTCCTTCGTGTAGACCCTTCCGATTCCTCATCGCCTTCCTGGATTCCCATTATATTGAGGCCTTCTTCCCATGTGGTCACTCTTCTCTGTTTCCCCTCCCATGTAAACATCAGTCCAAATGGGAAGGTCCATTTGTAGCGGATTTCTTTTTGCCACCAATGCTTCCTGAATATTTTTAAGATCAGGTATCCTTAGTTTAGTTTAGTTACATAGTTTAGAATTATCTATATTTGCTCACCTTAAATATAAAGGCTCCCAGTGTTGCTCTTAAGTGCTTGCGAGTTGTGGCGTGATAACCAGCATTCGCTCCGTTGCTGCTCGATTCTTTCTCTGAATGGAAAGCGATCGCGGTCACGTATTTATCTTTGTCACGTGACCGCGAGTCTGCCATCTTAGAATGGGTTAATTCTGTCTATGTTGGCTTGCTGCGTGTGATTAGTTTTTCACTTTTAACAAAATATTCAGATTTTCTCACTCTTTTTTATTGTTAATTATAGAGGCCCGGTTTTATTTTGTTGCTCTATACTATATCTTATTTAGAGCAGTATGCTCGCGATCAGGCGTGTATTCTAGTCACGTGATCGCCGAGCCGCCATCTTGGTAAGGGATGATTTCTTATTTACATTCAATTGCTTCTGCTGTAATTGGAAGCATTTACATTTTGAAGGATATTAAAATACTAGATCAATTTTGGTGAACATAAGTCCTGTCCCTAATTTGCATCATAAAGCCTGATCACTTTTTGCACTTTAGAGTTTAATAATCTGGTGGTCATAAAACCTATTTGGAATCATGTGACTTACGGTCCCGGGTTCTAAGTCCTTCATAGTTTTTTCTCTTACAAGTTAAGCTGAGGCATGTGATTCAAAATTGTATGTTTAGGGTCTCATGGATTAATGCACAATATAGTTATGGCTTTTCTCACGAAATACTAAAAGTTCTAATTATAGCAGATTAATCATCTCTGTTTCAATGTTTAGTCCACTATAACATGAGTCAAGGATACATATCCAAAATGCTTCTCTTTTTCTCCAAATGTTTTCAATATTTGCTCCGCTGGGTGGGAGGGTTATTTTTTCAATTCCAAAGTATCTGATGTTGTTTTTAGTTGTTCCTTGATGCTCTGTTAGATGATGGTACCCTAGGGGATACCTTACATCTTCTTTAGTGATTGTTCTGATGTGCTCTTGAATTCTTGTCTTCAATTTTCTGGTAGTACTACCTACGTATATTTTGTTGCAAATACATTGGATGGCATGCACAACATTTTTGGTATTACAATTGATAAAATCTTGGATTCTGTGCAGTTTGCCATTTGGTAGGAGAATTTCCGTTTTGCCATTAGCACTGCTGGACAGATAATGCATTGGCCACACTTGTAATTGCTTTTTAGTCTGTTTGGATTCCATAGTTGTGATAGTCTTTTACCTCGAGGTTTAGTAGAAAAGTATGAGTGGCTAAGTATGTCTTGCAGGCTTTTTGATTTTTGAAAGGTAATGTTGACTTGATCATCCAGATAGCCTGATATATCTGCATCCATTTTAAGAATGTGCCAGTTTTTATTGAGAATATTTTTGATTTGTTTAGAATCAGATGACTATTTTGAAATGAATCTGATTTTGTTGAAATGTTCAGTGGTGCTTGCTTTGTTCATGAGGAGTTCCTCTCTTAATCTTTTCGCTGTTTTGGTGTAGGTTTTGTGTAGGTGTCCACCATCTTAGCCTCAACTAGAAATGTTTGTATAGATACTTGTATATGTCACGCCCTCTCACACACCCCATCCCCACTTCCCCCCTCACACCTGTCTCTCCCATCAGGCGCTTCTCGTCGTCGTGTTCTCCATTCACATCAGCAGGGGAAGCACAGCAGGCGGGATACCATGTTGGGCGGACCCACCTCTTTTCGCCCATTTCCGCGTTGTCGGTTGCCATGGCGCCTCCTGCACAGCCGGCGACGTCAGGATACCAGGAAGTACCGGCAGCCCCAATTGCTGGCCGCGTTGCGCTCCACGTAACGCGTGCGAGCGGTCACGTGATGCGTCACGTGACACCGCTCGCTGCTTCAAAAGAATCCGGCAAACAAGACACTTTGCTTCACAGCTACTTCTACGGAGGACTGCCAGGCGTTACCTTTTGCTTGTTGTTACTCTCCTTGCCTCAACCTTGGAACGCTTCCTTTGGACCTGCTCTCGGATTACCCTTGGACTCTGGCGTGCTCTCTGATCTCCCGGACACCTGACACCTGTTTGTACTCTGGACTCGCTTTTGGATTACCCTTCTGTTTCTGCAAACCTCGGATTGCTTCAAGTTTTGCCAAGGATCAAGTTCTTGCTCCACCAGGTGTTTTCAGGAGTGCCAAGTACATCATCTCAGCCTGCTGTGGGTTCCCCTGCTGTCTGCATAGGTTTCTTACCTATACTCCACCCCTTTTAGGTAAGCTGGTGTCACTGCATCTTGTTTGCTCCCTCTGCCAATTGCCTTTTGGGTGTTTCCTTGACTATAACCCTTTGCCTTACAGCACTCAGGGGTCCTTCCGGCGTTCCCGGTACCAGGCTGACGACGACACTCCCACCTGTGGCCTCAAAGATTGCTAGGGCAGTATTTTATATTCTGCTCGAGCGGTACTTGGGGACAGAGGCATTACAGAACTGCACGACCATCAAGTCGGACCCATCAAGTTAGAACAGACTGTGAAACCTTATGGTCGTCCAGTTATGGATGTTTCAGCCGGGGACCCTGTGACTGCCTTAATGTAAGCAGTGACATCGCTTAGGACAGATATGGCAGCTGCTACCACTGCCCTCCGCACTGACCTGGCCATTGCCACCACTGCACTGAACCACCGTCTTGACGCCATGCAAAGCACACGACATCCCTTAACTGCTGACGCCGAGTTCGGCGATGCTGCCCCATCCCAAAACCCGATTCCCGTCACACCACCCACTCTGCCAGCCCTGTCTGTGGTGGTTCAGACCCCATTTCCTCTAGCAGCCCCTGAGAGGTATCAGGGGGATCCTTTGAAATATCGCACGTTCATAAATCAGTGCAAACTGCATTTCTTGTGCCGACCCCAGGCTTTCTCTGATCCTGTCTCTAAGGCGGCTTTTCTTCTCTCCAATTTGTCGGGTGTGGCAGCCACGTGGGCTAACCCATTGTTGGAGGGCAACCATCCTGCTCTGTACGGTTTCGAGTTATTGACCCAAGAAATGGCCAAGGTTTTTGACACTAGATATAAAGCCCAATCCAGAGACATGGAACTCCTAGACCTTACTCAAGGCCGGTCCACCCTCATTGAGTATATCACCAAGTTCAACCAACTCGCTACTGAGACCTCCTGGCCAGAGAACAAAAAAGCAGTGATCTACTATCGGGGCTTGTGTGGTTCCATGAAGGATGCTTTATCTGTGGTGCCTTCTCTTCCCACACTCTATATCGACCTAGTTGATTTGACCTTGCAAATTGACGCCAGGCGGGCAGAACGTAAGGGGGAAGCAGGGCTATGCCATACCTCACTTTCAACCACATCCGGCACCTCACCCGAACCCATGCAGATCGGCGGGGTACGCAGCCCCATTACTCATGCCGAGCGAGAGCGCAGAAGGGCGGACAACGCTTGCTTCTACTGCGGTCTTAACGGGCATTTTGTAAAGGAGTGTCCCCGTCGGCCAAGGAACAAAATTCCGGGTTTCCGAAGACTCGCCCTTGAGATCGGGGGTTGGGGCGAGTTCTAAACAAAATTCCTCTGATCTGTCACGCTACGCTCGCGCGCGCCACTTACCTGTTCTGGGGTCCCGGTTCTTCGGCCACGAGGGTCTCCCTCGTGGAGACTGTATCCGCGCTGGCGTCTTCCCTCGCGACGCCCCCGCGGTCCGGGTCGGCTCCATGGGCGCGGCCATCTTGAATGTTCTGCGCATGCGCGGATCGTCAGTATCCGACGTTCCGCGCATGCGCAGTAGCGGGTGCTTGCGTTCCAAGCCTCGTCTTGGCCCGGAACTTTAAAGAGGCTCCGTACGCACGGAGACTTGCGTCTCAACGTGATTCTTCCGTGTGTACGCTGCTGGAGCCTTGCTTGTCTCTGCCTCCAGTTCCCTTCCTGATTGTGCTTACCTGCGTAGCCTGCTTCTCTGTATTCTTCTTGGGTCCCCAGTCCCAGTCCTTCCTGCCCACTGCCCTTCCTCTACCCCTTGCCTGCCCCCTGATTCTATTACTGGGGTTCTAGCTGGCCTGTCTGGGTCTTCCTTCCCCTGCTCCCTCTTCTTGGAGTTTTCTTCCCTGGGTGGGCTGTTCTTCCTGCCTCCTTCTGCCTGTGCTGTGCCCTGCCGGTATCTGTGCTCTACCTTCCGGAGGAGTTCTGAAGACTCGCTTTTGGATCTGCTTACTGGACTCTGCTTGGCCTTCTCTGTCAGTGGTAACACTGTCTCAACGTCACGCTAATACAGAGAAGGACCCCTCGTGGCGTTGGGAGCTGATTCAGTCCCATCCTCTCGTTAATCGTCAGGAGGGGGTTGGGTCGGTTCCTAGCGTTGCACTTTCCTCGGCTGTGATTCATCGACATACTGGCAGCCTCAACTCAGCGCTCTCCAGTAAAGAAAGGTAATTTAAGCTCTCGTGACGCATCTTATAACAGATTGAGACGCCTATCCACCAGTCTCGACATGGATGATCTGCGAGAAGTACGTGATGAGATGCGAGCCATGCGTCTTGAGATGACTGCCCTTCGACAGGAGAACGACACCCTCCGTCAGGCGATGGAGCGGGGTGTGCATGTACCTCCCCAACCCGAGAATTCCATGGCCTATACAACCCCCATGAAGTTCGATGGTGATCCACGTCAAGTAGCAGAGTTTTGTACCCATTGTAGGATCCATTTTCAGTTCCGGTCAAGTCATTTCAGCCAAGACAAGGCAAAGATTGGTTACATCCTTGGAAATCTGACTGGCAATGCTCTTGCCTGGGCCGCTCCTCTGGTTTCCTCCAACAGTCCCTTGTTAGGGGATTTCGCTGCCTTCGAGAAGGCCTTCTTGGATGTTTTCAAACCGCCTAATTTGGCAGCC
The DNA here is from genome assembly GCF_040938575.1 of Ambystoma mexicanum. Lineage (NCBI taxonomy): Eukaryota > Metazoa > Chordata > Amphibia > Caudata > Ambystomatidae > Ambystoma > Ambystoma mexicanum. Next base: position 269,858,159 of record NC_090937.1, read on the forward strand.
ATGGCCCAGAATCAGCTAATGGACATTAAACAAGGATCTGGAGACATAATACACTACATTAGTCGGTTCCGACAGTTAGCAACTGACTCTCAATGGCCTGAAGTCACTCAGAAAACGTTATTCCGCCGTGGACTACGAGATGAGTACAAGGACGAACTGCTACATATACCTGAGCCAGAAACATTACCCGCATTGTTGGAACAGGTCCTCCGCATTGATCACAGGTTGGCCGAAAGACGTAGTGAACGTCGCCGAACGGACCGATACCACCCGGGGCCCTCGGTACACCCTTCAGGATCGACCTCCACCACCGACACAGGACCCGAACCTATGCAACTGGGAGCCATTCGTGGACCATTGTCTGAAGCGGAAAGGAAGAGAAGGCGCCGGCAAAACCTGTGTTTATACTGTGGTGGTTCCGGCCATTTCTTAAGCATCTGTCCACTGCGTCCTTTGAAGAAGCAGGAAAACTGACAGGCCCGCTGTATGGTGAGAAGGCAGCGGCGGGCCGTTCTTTTGGATCAGACCTTCCTCCTATGCAGTCAGTGCCGTTATTGGTCTTAGAAGTAGGCATCGCCTGGCAAGGAAAATGCTTGAAGACTCGGGCTCTTTTGGATTGTGGTGCATCGGGTAATTACATCGATGTCTTGTTTGCAGCATCCAACGGGATCCAGTTGCACCGCAAGGAACAACCTGCGGTGGTAGAGGTGATTGATGGTACTCCCTTGTCCTCTGGTCCGGTGTGTCAACATTCCGATCCTCTATGGCTATCAGTGGAAGGGCATCTAGAACGGATCTCATTTGATGTCATCAAGTCTCCTTCTTTTCCGGTGGTACTCGGTCTACCTTGGCTACTCTATCACGACCCTCAAGTCAATTGGACTTCCAGAACCCTAGTCTTTTCCACTTCCCGTTGTCCTCGGGATTGTCGTCTTCTAGAATCCTTTCCAACAGCCTTGGGGTCTCCAGCTCTTACGACTACCTTTGATTGTCTATGTGTCACTCAGTCTGTACCGCAGGAATATGTTGAATTCCTTAAAGTGTTTTCAGAACCAGAGAGCATACCGCTACCACCTCACAGGCAGTTTGACTGCTCCATTGACATTCTACCTGATGCAGTTATTCCCCATGGCAAAGTCTACTCCTTAACGCAAGCTGAAAAGAAGGTTCTACATGAATACATCCAGGAGTGTCTCAGTAAGGGCTACATTACACCGTCTAAATCCCCTGCGGGTTTTCCACTGTTCTTTGTCAAGAAGAAGGAGGGCACTTTGCGCCCTTGTATCGATTACCGGCAATTGAACGAGATCACCTGCAAGGACAGGTACCCCCTACCTCTCATCAGGAACATCATTGAGTCTCTGAGATCTGCCCGGATTTTCACCAAGTTGGATTTGAGAGGGGCCTACCACTTGGTGAGAATAAAGGAGGGTGATGAGTGGAAGACGGCCTTCAAGACTCCCTTTGGACACTATGAGTATAGGGTAATGCCCTTTGGACTTTGCAACGCTCCGGCCGTCTTCCAGCGATTCATGGATGTTGTCTTTTCGGATCTTGTTGGAGTTTCAGTGTGGGTATACTTGGACGATATATTGGTTTTTTCCTCTACCCGCATGGATCATGTCACGCACGTTCAGGAAGTGCTACGAAGACTAGCCGCCAACCATCTGTACGCCAAGGTTGAAAAATGTCAGTTTCATCAGGAAAGCTTAGAGTTTCTTGGCTATGTTATCAACAGCACTGGAGTACGCATGGACCCCACGAAGTTACGGGCCATACAGGAATGGAAACAGCCCCATGACATAAAATCGCTACAACGATTCCTAGGCTTCGCAAACTTCTACCGACGCTTCATTTCTAATTTCTCTCATCTTACCACCGTGCTAACTCGCCTGACTAGCAATAAGGTTCCCTTTTTCTGGGATTCTCTAGCTGAAGCGGCTTTTCGAGATTTGAAGAAATCCTTTACTACGGCTCCAATTCTAAAACATCCAGATGATGAGAGACCGTTTGTAGTGGAAACCGATGCTTCAGACTTTGCAATTGGTGCGGTCCTATTACAGCATGATTCGGACACAGAGATGGAACATCCTGTGGCATATTTCTCACGGAAGCTAACACCCAGCGAAAGAAACTACGCTGTCATCGAGAAGGAACTTCTAGCAATAAAAGCAGCCTTCGAGGAATGGCGCCATCACTTGCTGGGAGGTAGATATTCAGTGGAAGTGCGCACAGATCACCGTAATCTTCAATTTCTACGTTCCCTGCAATGCAGAACCTCCCGGCATGCTCGTTGGGCCTTTTTCTTCTCTCAGTTTGATTTTGTGGTGACATACATACCCTGTTCACAGAATATAAAGGCTGACGCCCTGTCTCGTTCTTTGGAGAAAGACATCGAAAGCGCCAAGAGCCCAGAACCCTTGATTGCCTCGAAGCACTTTTTGTCGATGCTGACACCTTGGCTCCATCAACTACAAGATGCCACCCAGACGGATCCCTCCAGGTCTAAGATAATGCAACTTGCTGATGTCAGTGAACGTAACGGTTGTTTGTTCTTTAAGGATCGCCTGTATGTTCCCACGTGGGACCTCCAGAGGATTGTCCTACAAAATAATCACGACTCCGTTGTTTGCGGTCATCGTGGGGTCAAAACCACTCAAGAACTGGTTGCACGGCAATTTTGGTGGCCCGGATGGGCCAAGCTGGTCAAACAATACGTGGATTCCTGTCCGGTATGCGCTCAAACCAAGATACCTCGCAAGAAACCTCTTGGTCTTCTACAACCCACACCTGCACCGCCTTACCCATGGCATACTATAGCCACGGACTTTATAGTCGAACTACCACTCTCGGGTGGGCATACGTGCATCATGGTGGTGGTAGACTGTTTCTCCAAGTTGGCTCATTTCGTTCCCTTTCCTAAACTACCCTCTGCCTCTCAGATGGCGCAACGTTTCCTCCATGAAATATACCGTCTTCACGGCCTTCCTGAGAAGATATTGTCGGATCGTGGCTCTCAGTATATTTCTTCTTTTTGGGATCAATTGTGTCGTCATTTGAATATCCAGCGAGCTTTGAGTTCCGGTTATCATCCCCAAACCAACGGGAAAACCGAGCGGACTAATCAAACCCTAGAGCAGTACCTACGATGCTACGCAAATGCCACTCAAGACAACTGGTCGGGTTGGTTGGACACCGCTGAAGTGGCTTACAACAATGCTGTCCATTCTGCTACAGGACTCAGCCCTTTTTTTTGTTCTGTCGGTTTGCATCCCAAGTTGCTTCCTGTTCGTCCTACACTCCCCAGTGCGGTTCCGTCGGCTGATGCCATGGTGTCTCTCATCCACAACCAGCATCGTCTAGCGGCCAGTACCCTGGCGGTGGCACAAGCACGCATGAAGGACCAGGCCGATAAACGGCGGAGGCCTGAGCCCGATCTTCGGGTGGGGGATAGGGTATGGCTCTCTTCCAAGAACTTACCAGTTCGCAATCTGCCCGTGAAACTGGCTCCCCGCTTTTTTGGCCCATTTTGCATCATTGGGCGGATTTCTCCTGTTGCCTTTCGTTTGTCCCTGCCGCCTTCTTGGCGGATTCATCCTGTCTTTCACGTTTCGCTCCTGAAACCCTGTATTCCTGATGTTTTGGGGCGTCCCTGTTCCCGTCCTGCCCCGGTCTTGGTTAGGGGTGTTCCTGAGTTTGAGGTACAGGAGATTTGTGATTCCCGGATCAGGCGCGGGGTGCTACAATTTCTGGTCGGTTGGAAGGGCTATTCGGCTTGTGACCGCACTTGGGAACCTCGTTCCTCTGTGCATGCCCCACGCTTGGTTCGGGACTTCTACCTCCGATATCCCTGGAAGCCTGGTGCCCCTGGGTTGCCCGGGAGGGGGTATGGTGTCACGCTACGCTCGCGCGCGCCACTTACCTGTTCTGGGGTCCCGGTTCTTCGGCCACGAGGGTCTCCCTCGTGGAGACTGTATCCGCGCTGGCGTCTTCCCTCGCGACGCCCCGCGGTCCGGGTCGGCTCCATGGGCGCGGCCATCTTGAATGTTCTGCGCATGCGCGGATCGTCAGTATCCGACGTTCCGCGCATGCGCAGTAGCGGGTGCTTGCGTTCCAAGCCTCGTCTTGGCCCGGAACTTTAAAGAGGCTCCGTACGCACGGAGACTTGCGTCTCAACGTGATTCTTCCGTGTGTACGCTGCTGGAGCCTTGCTTGTCTCTGCCTCCAGTTCCCTTCCTGATTGTGCTTACCTGCCTAGCCTGCTTCTCTGTATTCTTCTTGGGTCCCCAGTCCCAGTCCTTCCTGCCCACTGCCCTTCCTCTACCCCTTGCCTGCCCCCTGATTCTATTACTGGGGTTCTAGCTGGCCTGTCTGGGTCTTCCTTCCCCTGCTCCCTCTTCTTGGAGTTTTCTTCCCTGGGTGGGCTGTTCTTCCTGCCTCCTTCTGCCTGTGCTGTGCCCTGCCGGTATCTGTGCTCTACCTTCCGGAGGAGTTCTGAAGACTCGCTTTTGGATCTGCTTACTGGACTCTGCTTGGCCTTCTCTGTCAGTGGTAACACTGTCTCAACGTCACGCTAATACAGAGAAGGACCCCTCGTGGCGTTGGGAGCTGATTCAGTCCCATCCTCTCGTTAATCGTCAGGAGGGGGTTGGGTCGGTTCCTAGCGTTGCACTTTCCTCGGCTGTGATTCATCGACATACTGGCAGCCTCAACTCAGCGCTCTCCAGTAAAGAAAGGTAATTTAAGCTCTCGTGACGCATCTTATAACATGATCCGGCTTTTGGTCCCGTCCGACCTGTGGTGGTACAAGCTTCCTTAAACCCTGCTGCAGGTATCTCCCATGCAGTACGAATAGTGATCGACTCTGGAGCTACAGGCTGCTTTATAAATATAGCGCTAGCCAGTTCACTAAACTTACCTCTGATAAAAAAGAAACACCCCAAACCAGTTCATGCAGTAGACGGGACGTCCCTAGCCTCTGGACCAATCTTGCAACAGACAGCCCCGTTGGAATTAGTCATACAGGAAGTCCATAGAGAGACCATGTCATTTGATCTCATAGCCACGCCTCAGTTTGGAGTTATCTTGGGCATTCCTTGGCTAAAGAGGCACAATCCTCTGATTAACTGGGGCACGGGTCAGGTCTCCTTTGAATCAGAAACGTGCCAATACTACTGCCTGCTCGAGACACCTCGGGTTTCCAGCCCCGCAGACATCCTAGGGGTAGTCGCTTCTTTAGCCATAGAAGACAGACCCGACATCCAGGACACTCACATGGTAGGGGCGGTCACGAACTACATACCTCCTGAGTATTATGAATTTCGGGCTGTGTTTGACAAAGGCTCTGTGGAAGGTCTTCCTCCGCATCGATCCTACGACTGCCCCATTGATTTAGTCCCGGACGCCCCCATCCCAAAGGGCCGGGTCTACTCCCTAACCCAGGCGGACGAGCGAGCCCTGCAAGAATATATACAGCAGGCCCTGCGTCTGGGTCACATTCGCCCATCAACATCCCCAGCTGCAAGTCCTATCTTCTTTGTGCCAAAGAAGGAAGGGGATCTCTGTCCTTGCATAGATTACAGGCGTTTGAACGCCATCACGGTAGAAAACCGCTATCCCATACCTCTCATTACCCCATTGTTAGACAAACTCACTCATGCCACGATTTACACCAAACTGGATCTTCGGGGAGCGTACAATCTCGTACGCATGCGTGATGGAGATGAATGGAAGACGGCCTTCTGCTCACGACAAGGGTTGTTTGAGTATACAGTTATGCCGTTTGGCCTCTGTAATGCTCCTGCTACGTTTCAGCACTTCATGGATGACATATTTGGTGATATCCTGAACACCTACGTGGTAGTGTACTTAGATGACATATTGGTGTTGTCTTCCTCCCTCGATGAACACATCACGCATGTCAAGGAAGTGTTGTTGCGTCTCCAAGCCAACGCACTATTTGCTAAACCCGAGAAGTGCATTTTCCACACCAGTCAGGTTGAGTTCTTGGGGTTCCATATCTCTCCCGGGGGTCTCTCTATGAATCAGTTCAAAGTCCGGGCAATCAACGAATGGCCGATTCCGACCACACTCAAGCAACTGCAGTGACATTTTGGGTTTCGCTAACTTTTACAGACGATTCATTGCTGGGTTCTCCTCTATTGTAGCACCACTCACTGCGCTCACTAGCCCCTCCGTCCCCTATGTCTGGTCCGTGACACAACAAAACGCCTTTGACTCTCTGAAAACCATGTTCACCACCGCTCCGGTGTTACAAAACCCTGACCCTGAACTCCCGTTTGTCCTTGAGGCAGACGCATCCTCCTATGCACTAGGCGCTGTACTGTCCCAACCATGTCCTGCCACTGGTCATTGGCATCCGGTTGCATTCCACTCTCGTAAGTTCACGGCAAGTGAATTGCACTACAAAGTTACGGAAAAAGAACTATTGGCCATTAAGGACGCTCTACAGACCTGGAGACACCACCTCCTGGGCGCAAAACACCAGACGGTGGTGTTCTCCGATCATAAGAATCTCCAGGACCTTGCCTCCCTGAAATGTACAAACAGCCGACAAGTACGTTGGCATCTCTTCTTTGCTGCGTTCGACTTCATGGTCAAACATAGACCTGGTGTCGGGCATGGGAAAGCAGACGCTCTGTCTCGTTCCCCTGGGGGGGAGGTTCTCCCATCCTTCCCTGAAACCTTGTTGAGTGAAACTCATGTAGTTTGTGTCTGCACACCGTCACATTCTTTACAGTCCACCATACGACAGTGGGTCTCCCGCTATCCACAACAGAATGGGATCCGGTTATGCAGGATGGGCTGCCCTTTGTACACGGGAAGCTCTTTCTTCCTACAAGTGAAACCAGGAACCTGGCGTTAGAGTGGTCTCATGATGCTGCCATTAATGATCACCCCGGGCAGCATCATACTCTGGACCTACTCAAACGCTGGTGTTGATGGCCGACTATGAAACGCGACGTACAGAACTACGTCAATACCTGCTCAGTCTGTGCCCAGGGCAAGTCACGCAGGGGCCGACCTTTGGGTCTTCTTCTTCCTCTCCCCGTTCCTCCACGACCCTGGCACACGGTCTCAATGGACCTGATTACCGACCTACCACGTACACAGGGTTTCGATACTATTTGGGTCGTTGTCGACTCCTATACCAAATTGGCCCGTTTCATACCATGCAAGGGGGTACCCTCAGCCCCGGTCTTGGCCAAACATTTCTTTAGGTCTGTGTTCTGTCTCTTTGGCCTGCCCCATGTTTTGGTGTCCGATCGAGGCACACAGTTCACCTCCCGTTTCTGGCGGGCCCTCACCTCTCTGTTGGGTATTGATGCTCATTATTCTTCTGCTTACCATCCAGAGAGCGACTGGCAAACCGAGTGGGTCAATCAGACATTGGAGCAGTACCTACGCTGCCTAACGTTACAGTATCAGGACACTCGGCTTAACCTCTTGCATCTCGCCGAGTTCGCTTATAACAATGCACTGCACTCTGCTACTTGGTTCTCACCTTTCTTCGCCCCCTTTTTCCAACACCCCCGTACTCTCCCCATTCCGGACTTCTCCTCTTCTGATACCCCCGCCGCTTCGGCCTGCGCTCGGGATTTGGTCGCAGTCCATGCCCAAACATTGGTCCACCTGCGCGAGGCCCAAACCTCCATGAAAACCGCTGCTGACAGGAGGAGGGCGGATGCGCCTGCTTACAAGGTGGGGGACCGGGTTTGGCTCTCTACCCGCCATTTGCACATCCCTGGCTGTCGCAAACTTCTCCCTCGCTTTGTGGGTCCTTATGAGGTGGTCAAGGTCCTGAACCCGGTGGCTATGCGCCTGGCGGTGCCTCCCGCCTGGCGGATCCACCCGGTGTTTCACGTCTCCCTGCTTAAACCATGCCCTGGCCCTACCAGGTTGGCTGCCCCTCCTGCCCCGATCTCTGTCTCGTCCTCCGATGTGTTTGAGGTGCGGGCTATTCTGGGCTCCCGTATATTCAGGGGCGGGTTGCAATATCTAGTGGACTGGCTGGGTTACGGCCCTGAGGACCGCTCCTGGGTGGCTTCCCGGGATGTTCACGCTCCTCGTCTGGTGGCCCGATTTCACCGGGAACATCCATCCAGCCCACGCGGTCGTGGGCCTTTGATGGGGGGGCTCTGTCACGCCCTCTCACACACCCCATCTCCCACTTCCCCTCTCACACCTGTCTCTCCCATCAGGCGCTTCTCGCCGTCGTGTTCTCCATTCACATCAGCAGGGGAAGCATGGCAGGCGGGATACCATGTTGGGCGGACCCACCTCTTTTCGCCCATTTCCGCGTTGGCGGTTGCCATGGCGCCTCCTGCACAGCCGGCGACGCCAGGATACCAGGAAGTACCGGCAGCCCCAATCGCTGGCCGCGTTGCGCTCCACGTAACGCGTGCGAGCGGTCACGTGATGCGTCACGTGACACCCCTCGCCGCTTCAAAAGAAGCCGGCAAACAAGATACTTTGCTTCACAGCTACTTCTACGGAGGACTGCCAGGCGTTACCTTTTGCTTCTTGTTACTCTCCTTGCCTCGACCTTGGAACGCTTCATTTGGACCTGCTCTCGGATTACCCTTGGACTCTGGCGTGCTCTCTGATCTCCTGGACACCTGACACCAGTTTGTACTCTGGACTTGCTTTTGGATTACCCTTCTGTTTCTGCAAACCTCGGATTGCTTCAAGTTTTGCCACGGATCAAGTTCTTGCTCCACCAGGTGTTTTCAGGAGTGCCAAGTACATCATCTCAGCCTGCTGTGGGTTCCCCTGCTGTCTGCATAGGTTTCTTACCTATACTCCACGCCTTTTAGGTAAGCTGGTGTCACTGCGTCTTGTTTGCTCCCTCTGCCAATTGCCTTTTGGGTGTTTCCTTGATTATAACCCTTTGCCTTACAGCACTCAGGGTTCCTTCCGGCGTTCCCGGTACCAGGCTGAGGACGACACTCCCACCTGTGGCCTCAAAGATTGCTAGGGCAGTATTTTATATTCTGCTCGAGCGGTACTTGGGGACGGAGGCATTACATAACTGCACGACCATCAACTCGGACCCATCAAGTTAGAACAGAATATTGCTTTCATATTCTCCCGATTCTGTGCAATTTTGTGTGATTCATAACGTTTCCCCATATGGGATGTTTCTTATAATATGTTTTGGGTGATTACTATCAGCATCTAGGATATGAGAATGGCATATAGTCTATTGAGCCTATTTCTTGAGTATCTATACATCTCAAGCAATTTGCGCTGAGGCGATTTTGGCCTTCTGCATTGTTTCTGGTGACCAAAGAGCCCCGTAAAGGACGAAAAAGAGGGTTTGGAATTTGCTGGCTCATTTTGAAGATGTCCCTATTGTTTTGCACATTTTTTGCCATTGAGTGGAATCTAAGCCGATGGCCAGGTTTTGTTCCCATTTCTTAAAGCTTGTTGAACTGATTGTTGCTGTATTTTTAATAAGAGTACTCTTTTTATAGAATGCCCTGGCCTTTAATAGTTTACTTCCCAGCAGAATGTCATCAACACTGTTTAAAACCACTGACTGGGAGGGGGGGCGGACGCAGCCAGCAGTGCCGTCGATGTGGACACTCTGCTAATAGCCTCGGAATGAAGCCTGTCAGTGTTGGTTGATACAGGCGCTCCCAACAAGCTAGAACAGCAGGGACCCCTAGTGGGGATCCCGGAGGGTATGAGGCATGACCTGTGAGGAACTCGTCGGGAGCCTTTATCATGCCATCCCACCTACATGAATAAGAACCGGCCCAGAGGGGGAGTCCCGCGGATACCGGAGCAGCTACACCATCCACCCTCTGGCGATGGAGCGCGCTGGGGTGCACACACCCTCCCTTTCCTGGCGCGGTCCCCGACTTGAGGGCAGAGCAGATGACAGCCAGCAAGGCCATGGAGGAGGGGCCCAAGGGCCCGGGAGTGCTGGATATCGCGCCAGCGGGCGCCAGCTGACCCTGGTCTCCGGGTCACCTGGCGGTGAGTAGGCGACACAGGACATAGCACACAGCCTCCTGGGACCGCCCAAAATGAGCCTGGGGAAGGTGGGGAGCAGCCCATATGGAGGAGCTTCACTCACCCCTCCCGGAGTGACTCACCCCCCAGAGGGGAACCCAAGCAGCGGCATCTGCAGCAGGTGAGGCTCCCAGCATCTCCATAAGCCGGTGTGGGGGCTTGGACCTGCCCACCCCCCTTCTTTCCATCTATGGTCCCTCTCCACCGCCATTCATCCTTCCACCAAAGCAGCACCCAGTCAAGCACCAGCTTGCCCCTCACCTGCCAGGCGATTGCTCAAGACAATGGCCCTTCGCCGGCCCCGTCCCAGGGACATGCCGCCATCAGGCCCCTAGAAAACGCTGTGCAGTTAGCGCTCCCCAGCAGTTAATAATTCATAATTCTTCAAGGTCCCCCTTTCACCTCGGGTCCCCAGCTGATTATGGCAACCAGCGGGGGTGGGGATTAGGAGTTACACCCCCCTCCCTTGCAAACAACACCAATCTTGGGGCTCCCTGAGGGAGGAATCCGCCACGGACCCGCTTGGGAGCCCTCCTTGGCCCACATACTCCCCCCAGTCAAGCGCGGGGCACCCTCGGTGCTGCCACATAACTGAGAGGCCCTTGGAGCAGAGTTTTGGGGTGCCACCTCCCCAGATGCCCCAGATCACGGACAAGTTGGGCAGATCACATGTGGCATAGCCGGATAAAGTGTGACTGTATGGGCTAGGGCTCCACTCCGACTACTGTCATCCGCCTCCAATATGGTGAAATCTTCCAAAGTCCAAAAGAACATGGACATCTCCACGCTCCCACTACCGGCAGAGAAACGGAGGAAAGTGGATGTGGAAACACCACTACAGCAGGGCCCGGGAGGCCCAGTGGGGCAATTAGCCACCAAAGAGGACTTGCAATCCTTCATGAAGGACATCAGAGCAGAGTTTCGCAACTGCATGGCTGCAATATCTACTAAACTGGAATGCACGGACCAAAGGGTGCTGGAGGTGAAAAAACGATTGGGAGAGGTGGAGGAACAGGCCCTAGAACACACATCCGCCCTGCAGGAAATTCAAGGGAAGATCCAAGCCCTAGGGGACAAGAATGAAATCCTGGAATACAAACATGAAGATGCAAAGAACCGGGTTCAAAGAAACAACTTTCGGATCAGAGGGGTTCCTCAGCCGTCGCTGACAAAGACCTGGCAGAATATGTGGGAAATGTGTTCCAATCTCTCCTGCCACATATGGACAAACCCATGCTGCTGTTGGACCGCACGCATAGACTGCGCCCTCGTAGGGGTCTTGCTTCAGAACCCCCACCCGCCGAAATTACTAGAATCCACTTCTACACCACTAAGCAGGAGATCCTGGCGATGGGTCGCACCCAGGACGAGCTTAGTTTTCAGGCCCCCCCCTACAAATCTTTCAGGACCTAGCATCCACAACCATACAGAAATGCAGGGCACTCCGGCCGCTGACCCTCTTCCTGTGGGACCAGTGCATCAGGTATCGATGGCTATTCCCGACTTCCGTCCAATTTACATTCAAAGGGGTGTCCCGGACTATCTCTTGCCTGGAGGACACGCAAGGGATCATAAGCTCAACCACCCCAGATAAAGAAGAGGTGCCCCAGACAGAAAAGCTGAGGGGACGGATGGCCCTTAACCAAGAGCTTGCTGCCCCGCCTGGTCAAGGGTCCCAAAAAACCACAATTTTGGGAAACCGCTCCCACACTCCTAAATTGAAGTAAGATGGTGCCATGAGAATCTCTGTTGTCACACTGCCCACAGCCTGAGCAACTGTCGCCGGAGCAGCACCAAACAGCACGTGTTTAAAACAGGCTCCCTGTGGCCTGCGCCCGATCCCAAGGGGGATGCCATCCGAAGCTCCTTGAGGTGGCTTGCCGCACATTTTTGTCAATCCAAAGTTTTTGAGTCCAAAGTGGGGACTATCTTTTTTGTTAGTTCCTGGTTACTCAGTTGAAACTCTCGTTTGGAACAGGACGGAAGAAATGTCAATGGCCGAGATGGCGACTGAAACACACTTATTCCCCGCCCCCCTGCCGGGGAAGGGGAGAGCCCGGCAGATCCACACTCGAAGGTGCGCTTTCTCACATTAAATGTCAAATGTCTAAATTCTCTGGTAAAATGGAAATCAATCTTGAAGCGGCTGAAGGACCTACAGGGAACCATCGTGTTTCTCCAAGACACTCACCTCCTCCCGGCAGACTATGCCCGCCTGCGGTGCAGAGACTTCCCCACGCAATTCCTGGCTTCAGGGGGTACAAAAACGGGGGTGGAGGGGACAGCAATTTTAATGGCGAAAGGCATCCAGTTCGAGGAGGTGGACACTATTTAAGACCGCTGAGGTCGGTTCATTGGAGTGAAATGTAGGCTCATGGGGCCACTGTACTCATTTATCTTGATCTATGCACCCAATGAAAGACAGGAACACTTCCTGGGGATCTGGAATCAACCCTCCTACCCTTCTTAGAAGGCCAGATTGTAATGGGAGGGGACTTTAACGGGGTTACTGACCCCATCAGAGACAAAACAGTTACCCCATCCTCCAGAGACTGTCACAGGTTTCCCCCCTTCTCACCTGTCTATGTTGCCTGATGTCCTCCTTTGGTGGAGTCTTCTTTCGTATGGTTCGGGACTTAAATAAGCCTGCTCGGCCGTCCTCGGCTTCCAGATTACGTTCAGCTTCGATGTCCAGGATCACGGGAAACTCCAGGAATATTCAAGAAGGTGTTGGGGGTGCGCGGAAGCGGCACAGGGATTCCGGGAAGTAGAAAAGAGGGAAGAGGTCGGAAGAAGGGAATCCAGGGGCCGGGGGATAGCAAGTAGCACTAGAGAAGGTTCGGAACACACGTCTGATCACAGCTAGTAGCAGCGCTGAGACGCGCTGGGCCGCGGGGGTGTGGCTTCTTTATAGAGAACGCTGCGTAGAACGTGAAGACTGGCGAGCAGCGTGCTGAGCTTGCCGCCATGTTGGTAGTATTATGGAGTGTAAGGCCCGACGTGACAGGGACCAGGAAGCCCAGAATGGGCGAGTTCGATGGTTCATGACAGAGACTTTAAAATAGCCCTAAGTATTCTCCACTTCTTTAAATCCCTGGGGGTGGTGGACCCATGGAGAATATTATTTCCGGAAGAACGAGACTACACCTTCTTTTCCCAGGTTCATCCTTCCTCCTTCCGGATTGACTTGATCCTGGTATCTCCTCCGCTTATGTCATATGTGGATAAAGCAACTATTGCCCCAAGGTCCTCTCAGATCATGCTTCGGTCCGCCTACAAATAAGGGTTGGGATCCATACCACAATGGTGCCTCTATGATACTATCTTAAAATACATGGCCCTAAGGGACGAAGTGTCGAAGGCAACACAAAATGACTTCCAACAGAATCCCACAGACTTAACATCTCCAGCCACGACGTGGGACGCCATGAAAGCAGTCATCAGGTGGGTTCTAATAGCTCACACAGCGGCCTACCAAAAACAGAAAGCCCAGACTGGAGCCCAACTTAAACAGGACATTCTGAGGAACGAGGTGGAGTACCAGAAAGGTTGGTCCCCTAAACGCCACCGAGCCTTACGCATCGAACACAATAAACTAGAGGCACTATACGCAGAAGAAACGGCTCAATCCTTGTTAACAGTGAAACAGGGATACTACGCTAAAGGCAATAAAGCAAACCGTCTTCTGGCGAGAAAACAGGCCCAATCCAAAAAGCTAAACACTATCGTAGGCCTCAAAGACCACTCTGGGCTGACTCAATATGGGGAACAAAAGAAATTACAATTTGCGGTGTCCCACCTCTCAGAAACAATGGCTGCCCCTGATAGGTCTCCCTCTGCCCAAAGGCATTACATTGGGGCAGTGCAGCTGCCTCAACTGCCCCGGGAGGAAATGGAGGCATTAGACGCCCCGATCCAACAGGAGGAGGTGGAGGTGGTAATTAAGACCCTATAGGCTAGAGCTCCTGGCCCGATGGGTTTTCCCCAAAATGTTAAAAACTTTTTAGCAACCAGTTGCTCCAGCACTTGACTGCACTCTTCAATTCCTTTAGAGAGAAGGGTTGTGTGACCCCGTCTATGCAAACTTCCTCCACGGGCCTACTACTAAAATCAGGAAAGGACCCGATGGAATGTGCCTCTTATAGGCCAATCTCCCAATTGAACATTGATGCAAATATATATTCGAAAGTCTTAGCAAACCGCTTGGCCCCTCTCCTCCCCACGTTGATAGATGCAGGCCAAACAGGCTTTATTCTGGGAAGGAAAACGGGGGATAATATAAGGTGACCCCTGAACATGATAGATATGACCACCAGGGCGCGGGGGAAGCTGGCTCTCTTAGCCCTAGACGCCACTAAGGCATTTGACTATGTGGATTGGTCTTTTATGCACTTGACCGTAGAAGCCTTCCACTTTGGGCCAGGGTTTAGGAAAAGGATAGCGGCCAACTATGCCTCCCCATGCACTATTCTCCAGGTTAACCAGAAGCGATCATCCCTGATCCTCCTCACCTGCGGAACTCACCAGGGCTGGCCCCTTACCCCCCTTTTATTTGCTTTAATTATAGAACCACTGGCACAACATATATGCAACAATGAAGCTATCCAAGGATGCAGGGTCCAGGAGTCCTCCCACAAGGCATTGTTGTATGCCGACGATGTCTTGCTCTCTATTACAAATATCCGACCCTCCATGCAAGCTCCAAGAACTCCAAGCTTTCGAGCAAATGGCGGGGTTTGAGATAAACTATGGGAAGTCAGTAGCACTAGGGGTGGGGTTGTCCCTACAGGAAATTGCGTCCTTCCAGGCCCTATGTCCAATCCGCTGGGATCAATCCTCTATTAAATACCTGGGGGTCCGGCTCATGGCCTCCCCTAAAGACCTCTTTGCGGCTAACTTCCCCCCTCTTTAAAACTCTAGAAGGGCACCTAATTAAGTGGGCAAACCAAGAGATCTCATTGATGGGCCAAATCTCGGCAATCAAGATGAATCTACTACCCCGTTTTCTCTATCTCTGCTCATCGCTCCCAGTGGAAATCCCGAAAAACTTACTGGACCGCTTCAGCGCAAAGTCTTGAGTTTCATCTGGCAAGGTAAAAAATCAAGAATTCCAACAAATGTTATGATGGGAGGTTTCCGGCTGGGAGGGCTGGGGGTTCCCGACCTGCACAAATACGCAGAGGCAACACAAATAACACACTTGATGACTTGGATGTTCCCTATCCCCCTGCCAAGATGGGTTGAGATCGAACAAGCTAGACTCGCACTTCCCCTCCGGTTTCTCCCCTTTATCCCCTATACGGCGTGTAAACAGTGGCAGGACCTGCTATCATCCTCAAGTGTCACTCTGAAATGGTGGGATGAGGTGCTAAGGTGGAAGAAGGTCACTAGGGGCCTGGGCCCGCTGTCCCCAATCTTTGGCAACCCAGCCTTCTCCCCGGCCATACCCTCAGAAGCCTTCGGAAGCTGGAAGCGGGGCGGCCTTCGGACATTAGCCCAGCTGTTCGGAGGAGGCCAGCCCTGCTCATTTGAGGACTGCAAAAGTAAATTTCAGCTACCGGAATCAGACAGGTCACCTTACATGCAGATACAGCACTGGATCACACACCCTGAAATAAGACAAAAGGCTACGGGCCCGCTAAGCCCAATAGAACTGATAGTCACTCATAGCCTGGGTTCGGGTGGGATCTCCAGGGTTTACAAACTCTTAAGGGAAGACCTACTGGTCTCACAGCCAGCCTATATGAGCCGGTGGGAGGAGGACCTGGGCCACCAACTGGAGGATCAAGCTTGGCTGGATATCTGGGCTAGAGCCCACCCCTCCACGAGATGCGTCACTAACAATGAATGTGTCTTGAAACTGGTATGTCGCTGGTACTACCCTCCAGCACAAACCCACCACTTCCAGGCCACAACATCCTCTCTATGTTGGCGTAACTGTGGGGCTCGTGGCTCATATTATCACATGTGGTGGGACTGTCCGCGGATCCAGTCCTTCTCGGACAAAACTGTGTCCCTCATTGTGGCCATCAGTGGCACCAAACTCCCAATTTGCCCTGAGACCCTGCTCCTGGGAGCCCCAAGAGAGGAAATATACCCTAAATCTAGAGCCCGGGCGAAGTTACTGGCACACCTGCTGATGGTGGCACGTTTCTCAATCGCCCACCGCTGGAAGATGTTAGAGGGACCAGAACTTTCTCTTTGGTGGATTAAAATCTGGGACATCTTGGTGGCCGCAAAGGAGGGAAAGCTCCACCAATTCCAGGCTATTAGGGCCCCTCGGCTGGATTATGATCAGAAGTACCCAGCATTGACCTTTAAACTCAGACTGGCGAAACTCTATTTACACTAAGCCTTGGCCGATTGATACTGTTTCTGTGTAATCTGGGGAAGGGCACGGGGAGAGGGGAGAGACCTCTTCTCTATTTTTGGCCTCTATCAGACTATTCCCTCAGTTGAGACACTCTGGTCTCTTCGAGAGGTGGACTAGCTTCCAAGGCCATTGTACAATTGAAATGTATTTCTTGCTTTGTCCTTCCTTGTTCCAATTGTTTAATAAAAATAAGTTTGAAAAAAGAAAACACTGACTGGCCTTTTGCTTGGAGTTGTTTATTAATCTGGTTGTTGGGGGTGTGTCCTGACCCCCAGCGATTCCCGTAAGCCCCCCAGCGCACAAGGACTCACACCACACACGTCCTTCTGGCTCGGGCTTCCCGGTCGCACTACTTCGGCCAGGAACGCCCTGTTTATTTATGCTGCACGCGGCGGCGTGCAATGTCACGCCGCCGCGTGCGTGCCGCGTCATCAGGCAGCGCCACACTCCTCCTTTTTCGGGAGGACAACAACAAACACTTAAAGACTACCCACTGCAAACCAAATAACAATACAACTATAACCACATCTAATACCCAGTTCCAAAACACCCCTTTATTGACATCCACCCGGGTCCCCTTACTTAACAGTTCTCACCCTCAGGATGCTCAGACAAATGTCCCAATAAGTAGTCGCTGAGGTGAACGGGTTTCCCTCGCCCAGCTCTCTGGGTGTACCTCCCGCTCACCTCCGGCACGGGTGATCTGTCCATACGCGTCGTCCGGGCCGGGGACTCAGGCAGGCAGGGTGTCTCTCCTTGGTCCTCAGGAACCACCCTTAAGTCCGGATCAGGGGGCGGGTCAGGTCTCGGATCCCCTAGCTTCTTGAAGAAGCTCACATTGTGGGTTACCGCAGACCTTCCGTCCGAGGCAGTCACCATGGATCCCTTGACTGCAACGACGTCCAGCGGCTCCGGCTCATACGGAAGGGAGAGCTTTCCATGGGGGTGTCTATTTCGAATGAGGACCTCATCACCCGGCTCCACCCGCTGCGGGCGAAGCCCTCGCCGGATGTTTTCCTGCTCGATCCTCCTTCGCCGGTCTGCCTTGACCTGTTGGTTGTCAATCACCCCCGGTTCTTTCTCCCCCACCTCTGGTAACAGCCCCCGAGGGCACCGCTTGAATAACGCCTCTGCCGGGGCCACTCCGGTGGAGGCATGCAGTGTGGTGCATTACACCCTCAGGAACTGATGTAGAGCTCTTTGGAGGGATTGCCCCTGGCCCTGGGCGATTCTAAAGGTCTTATACAGAGTCCTCATCAGCCGTTCGGCTTTGCCGTTTGCCCTTGGCCATAGGGGGGTGATCTTCCTGTGTGGCACCCCGCAGCTCTCCATTAGCTCCGAGAACTGCTCGCCCTGGAACGGCGCCCCGTTGTCCGAGCACAGTGTGTGGGGGAAACCATGGGCCGCAAACACCTTTTCCATGGCCACCACCACATGCTCAAACGCCACCGACTCCACGAATTCCACTTCGGGGTACCTTGAGTATTTGTCGACCAGCACCAGGAAGTGGGTGCCCATCGTGGTGGACCCAAAGTCTGCATGAACAACTTCCCAGGGTCGCATCCCCCGAGGCATCGCTTCTATGACAGGCTCACGCTGCAGGGGAGACGCCGCCTGACACCAGACGCAGGCCGCCACAAAGTCGTCCACTTTGCGTTCCAGTTCCGGGAACCACACTTTCAGTCTTAGGCGGGCCTTAGTTTTGGCTGCGCCCTGGTGACTATGGTGGGCAAGAGTGATCCCCTCCCTCACCTTGGATTGGGGCACGACAATGCAATCTCCCCTGATCAGAAGGCCGGATGCTGAAAAGGAGAGCTCCTCCCGGACCTTCCACAGCTGCTCCAGTCCGGTTATGGCCTCCTGAGTGCGCCCCGCCAGGGCCTCCAGTAACGACTTCCAGGAGCCCTGCTGCATGGAGTGCCTCAGGATTTGGAAACACTCATCTTCCGCTGCAGCTGCCTCAAGCTCCTCCAGGGGCATTGCATTCGGCGAGGCCGCCTCCACCACCACACGTACATGTTCATCGGCTTCTTCCGCACATGTGTCATGGTTTAACTCTCCAGGCGCACCCGGGTGTCTCAAGAGATAGTCCGCTGCATTGTTCGCCCCCCGGCCGATGCACCAAGGTGACTCTGTATTCCAGGAGAGGGAGCATCCACCGCTCAATCCTTGCCGGCGGCTTAGATGACGACCCAGTCAAGATAGGAAGCAACGGCTTGTGGTCCGTCACCACCGTCACCGGGCGTCCGAGGACTTAGAGCCAGAAGTGCCTGCCGCCCCAGAGCACCGCCAGCGCCACGCGCTCAATCTGTGAATACCGTTGCTCCGCATCCGACAGTGCTTTGCTGGCGTAAGCCACCGGGCGGACACCCCCATCACGGTCAATCTGCGTCAGCACGGCGCCCAGGCCGAACAGGCTGGCATCGACAATGATCTCCGACGGCAACGCCAGATCAAAGAATGCCATGTGTCCTCTGCTGCCAGGGCACCCCTGATGTCATCAAATGCCGCCTGTTCAAGCGGGCCCTAGTTCCAGGTGGTATCTTTCCTTGTCAGTGCTCTGAGCGGTTCCGACCTGAAGGCAAGATTCTGGATGAACCGTCCATAGTACGTAACCATACCCAGGAAGCTCCGCACATCGGACACGGATTCCAGAGGCTGCGCCTTTTTTATGCCCTGGACCTTCTTAGGATCCGGTGACACCCCCCCCCTCTTTAAACACAAAGCCAAAGAACTCTATCGATGGTCTCAGAAACTCGCATTTCTCCTTGTGGAGGGTGAGGCCCAGGGACTGCAACCTCTCAAACGTTTTCAACAGCCGCCTCAGGTGGTCCACCTCCGTCCTGGCAAACACCAAGATATCATCACTGATATTCAAGACACCCTCCAGATCTGCTAGGACACCCCGGATGATATTTTGGAAAACCTCTGCCGCCAAAGACACACCAAAGCTCAGTTTTTTGCAGCGATATAGCCCTCAATGTGTAGTAAAGGTGGTGATATACCTCAACTCGGGGTGGAGAACAACCTGGTGGTAGCCCGCTCGGAGGTCCAGCTTTGAAAAGAAGCAAGCGCCCTGTACCTCGTCAAATGATGTCGTCAATCGTCGGGGTGAGGTGCCTCTCTCTCTTGATAGCTTTATTCGGCAGCCTCATGTCAACACAGATTCTGATGGCATCTGGTTGTTTGGGTTTCCGTGCCACTACAATTGGGGACACCCAGGGAGTCGGACCCTCCACCTTCTCAATTATGTCGAGATTGACCAAGTTATCCAGCTCCTTGTCGACATGTTCATGAAGGTGAAAGGGTACTCTGCGATGTTTCAGGGCGATGGGCTGCACAGATTCATCAATATGCAGCCTCACTGGGTCACCAGCCATCTGTCCGATCCCATTGAACAGTGCGGCACACTTCTCAAGCAAGTCATTGATGTCCTCCAAATAGACCGAGTATGCAAAACTGACGATGCCGAGGGCCTCCGCCGCTGCACAGCTTAACAAGGTATTGGTGCTCACCGGTGTCATGTAGAAGCGTGCAGTGATTTGCGAGCCATCGTGCTCCACCTTCGCCACAAAAGCACCGTCCAGTGGGATAGTGGGATAGGGTCCAGACCACCAAAAGCGAAGATGCAGGCTTTCGATGCTACCAATTTAGGAGGCATGTCCATAGTGTCATAGTGTCCCCGGGCCATCACATTGACGGACGCCCCCGTGTCCACCAGGACCGGGACTGGAGACCGATTGACCTCCACCACGCACCTTGGCTGCCTCCTGTTCTTCCCTTTCAGGACCCCCACGCTGGAGACGAAGAAAATGTTCTCTTCCTCCTCTTCGTCTGCTTCTTCCACTTGGGCATCCTCTTCACTCAGGTCCACCTGAGCGACGTTAGGTGGTCTACCCTGGCGAAGGAGACCGGACCGGGCCGGGCCTCGCAGCACCATCACAGGCATGGCCACCTTGCACACCCTCGAGAAGTGATCTGGCAGCCCACACCTTCCGCATGTCCTTCCGGCCGCGGGGCCTTCCATTGGGTGGGGCAGGTCGTACCCACACTTTTGGCAGGACTCCCCTGCCCTTCCGACTCTTTCCCTGGGTCCGCCGCCAGGTCTTCTGGTGCCTCTGCCACCATGCCACATCGCACACACCTCCTCGGTCTTGATGGAGCGTGGCCCAGCCTCCATTCTAGCTGCCCTTGCCTCAGACACCTCATGGCATCTCCCCAGTTCTAGGATGCGTGGCAGCGTGATTCCAGCTCCCTTAATACTTGGCGCCTCAGCTTGCCCGAGGAGCACGCCTGGATGAGCATGGTCCTGATCATGTTGTCCGCATCGCCCCAGGCACGGGCCAGCGACACCCCTGCCTCAGGCGCCCATAGAAGGTGTCCAAAGTTTCGTCCTCTTTCTGTTTGGCGGACAACATCACAAAGCGTTCATAGTCTGCGTTGGCAAGAGGCAGAAAATGAGCTTGAAGCGCGGTTTTCGCCTAACCGTAGGATCCATCCCCTGGTGGAAGCGATTCAAAAATCTCCTGTACTGAGGGCCCTGCCGAGTACAACATAGTTGCCAGCCTGCTGTCATCATCAACCACTTGAGCGGCCCGAAAGTACATGTCCAGGCGGTCAACCCACCTCTTCCATCTGGGTCCCAAGCTAGAAGGCGGGCCCGAGACATCAAACTCTGGGATGGGCTGCAAGGCTGCGTGTGCACATGCCTGGGCCATGGCAGGAAGTATTGGCTGGGCAACAGGTGCTACCGCCGGCTGCACTGGAGGCAATGGGCCTTGAGGCCCTGCTTGAGCAATTGGAGGCTGCACCGCTACTGGTTGTGCACCGTCCTGATCTTCAGTATCACTCATGAGTTCGAGCGCACAAGCACCCCCAGCATGGAAAATGGGGGCCGCAACTCAAACTCTGATCCACATCCAGGCAAAGGAAAGTTCACCCTGGGAGCGAAGATGGCAAGAGCACACTGTCCCCCTCCATGGGCAACCATTAACAGCCTAGTTCCAGCCACCAGGCCTGATGATTCCAGGACGCAGAATGAAGAACCACTGCAACACACCTCCGTGATGATGAAGAGGATGAAAAAGCAATAGGGCCACCAATCTGATGATGAAGAGGATGAAGAAGGCCACAGCCTTTCAGATGTTCCAAAAATTGAGTCAAGAAATAATTATGGGCTATGCAGGCCCAGCCATTGTAGCCCTCCTCCTTGCTTGCACTCGACGTAGGAGACCCAAAATTCGAAAAAAAATCAAAATTCGGGCATAGGCATGCAGATAAAACTGTCTGCTAGCAGTGTGTCCAAAAATTAGGCCTGGATGCCACTCACCGCCCAAACCGGAGCTCTGAGAAGTCCACGGCCTGATTATTCAAAATGGCCACCAGCCGCATGGGTGAAGCACAGCCTACGGCATGAAACGAAATGTCAGCAAGATTCTGTTTCAGGAAGAAAAATTGCAGATTCGTCACCGCCGGGCCCAGGCATCATATCCCCACTCGTCGCCACTGTTGGGGGTGTGTCCTGACCCCCAGCGAATCCCGTAAGCCCCCCAGCGCACAAGGACTCACACCACACATGTCCTTCTGGCTCGGGTGTCCCGGTCTTACTACAGCGGCCGGGAACGCCCCGTTTATTTATGCTGCATGCGGCGGCGTGCAACGTCACGCCGCCGCGTGCGCGTCCCGTCATCGGGCAGCGCCACACTGGTTAATTTCAGATAGTTGCTCAATTCACTGCAAGGAAGCCCATATTTAACTTGAAGATATTCAAAGGTGAGAGGTTAGTTAGGGCCCCAGAGTTGGTGTGTGTAGAATATTTTTCTTTCAATCCAGGGGCCCCAATATAGTGTTTTTTTGTCAAGAGTTAGCCTGGGGTTGTGCCATAGCGAAGTAATACAGATTTCATTTTGGTTTGACCCTTGAGTTTTAGTGAACAAATTAAGAATGGGTGACAATGAGGCCAGTATTGGATGATTATATTGAAGTTGCCCTTGTTGATGACACGTGTTCAATCCCTGAAGCATTTCCTAGCAGCGCTCTCGCGCGAACAACAGACGTTCGCGCGAGAGCGCTGCTAGGAAATGCTGCAGGGATTGAACCCAATTATTCACGAACATCAGGCTAATGTCAATATTGGAACATGCAATTAAAGCTTGTACAGATATGGAGTGACAAGGCCCTGATTTGAAAAAGGCTGTTTATTATAGCCAAAACACGTCTCATCAACAAGGGCAACTTCAATATAATAAAAACCCTTTGTTTTTTAAAAACTGGATTTGGCGCTGTATTATATCTGAGTATTTTGGAAGTAACTAATTTTTGTAGTGGTTTAATTGGCTTTTCTAACCACAACTCAGCAAGACGTGATACATAATATACTTGGCTAAAGTATAACTGTGACTACAACTCATACATGTCGCCTTGACAGACCGGACCGACAAAGCCAAAACGACTTACAAACAGTACTGGATGATATTTGTGTTCCTTGGGATTCCTCATATTGAGTCTCCAATCTAATGGGAACGGATACGAAAGGGCAGCTTCATGTTCTAGCCATTTTGGAGAATTCCACTTGCATAATAGGGATAGTAAGTAATTCGATTAATTTGTGCTAGTATGAAGGCTTGATGGTATGCTAAAAAATTTGGGAATTTGGCCCGTCCTTGATCTTTGTCTGTCTGGAGATTTTTTATGGTGATTAATGATGGTTTACCCATCCACAAAAAAGTAGTCATGATTTAGTCCACTTCCTTGTAGAACTTGTTATCGAAAGGGACTGAGATCATTGCAAGTATTATCAGCGAGATCATCATTTTAATTGTGTCCTGTCTGCCCCACCATGTCAGACATAGAGATGACCATTTTTCTGTTCTTTCTATTATATTTTCAATTGTGGTAGTTTGCTCTTTGGAAACGGTTGAATCTATGTTTGGGGGGAACTCAATACGCAAGTATTTAATGTGGTCCTTTTTCCAACATAGGCACACATCGTCAAGGTCACGCTTATTGCATGTGACTGATAGCAGAAGGAGCTCTCTCTTTTCTCTGTTTAGTTTATACCAGGATACTTTCCCATCATTCGCTATATGGAGCATTGCACGCCTCACTGTGGTGCTGGGGTTAGATAGGAAAATGAAAACAGCGTCAGCGTACGCAGCTAGCTTAAGATGTAGATTCTGGATTTATATCCCCGTTATATTTGCGTCTCTTCTTTTGAAAACTCTATTTATAAGGTGCATGACATTGCAACAGAAGACAAGAAAAACAGCTGCAAGAAGATTGAGACATAGGGCCTCATTACGACCCAGGCGGTAAGGGTTTTACGGCGGCGTAAACAGCGCCGACCCTTACCGCCTGAGTACGAGGTCCCTTAGCGCCATGGCGGATTTAACACCTGCTTTTAGCAGGTGTTAAAATCCATGGCGCTAAGGGACCATGGAGTTAATTACGCCACCGTAATTTACGGTGGCGTAATTAACGCCTTCCCCACTCCCATTATGCCCTATGGGGCAAAATGGGAATGGGGAAGGGAAAATGGGAAAATGGGGATTTACCGCCCCGCCAAGGTTGGAATGGGGCGGTAAGTCCGCCTACCACCATGGCGTAAACGTAGTTTACGCCATGGTTGTAAAGTCACGGCCCAGGCGGGAACTTACCGCCTGGGTCGTAATGTCGCCCATATTAATCTTACATATGTTATTGGTCACTTTGGTTTGATACCGTTTGAGGTTTGGGGCAAATTAAACAGTGCTATGGATATATACATGATGCCTGATAGGGGGAGAGTGGGAGTAGGTGGGCTAACCACTTTCCGATAAATCCTCATTGTTGCAAGCATTCTCCTGTCTCGAAAGCAAATAGTTACGAAATGGTGGCCAAATGTCTAATGGTTTACATTGCATGGGTTGCAGCAGGGCCCAGCGTTCTTCCTGGTCCGAGGCCCATGTGATGGCCCGCAGCCATTGTTCCACGGTCGGGAAGGTGGGGGGGGGCAGCCATAGTAACAATGCACATCTAATTGCAAGCAAGCAACATGAAGAGGCTCGCCAGTTTGTGAAAGCCACGCTGTAACTGCTTGAACCTGTGCAATAAACAGTTCAATGGGGTAAGTTCGATGGTGCAGCCAAATATCTGTCATAGTGTCACATATCTCCCCCCAGAACACTGCTAGTCCTGGACAGTCCCATAACATGTGGGGATATCCCGCCTTGTCTGAACGGCTTCTGGGGCAATGTGCAGGGTGTGTGGGGGGAGGGGGGGAAGGTGTAGCCTAGCCGGGGTGTATTGGAACCTATCCAGTACCATGAATTGTATTAGGCGAAACCTGTAATTAAAGGAAACGGCCTGTGTCTGTAGGCACATAGCCTCCCACATCTCTTTGGTAATTTCCACTGCTAAGTCCTTGGCCCTGGCTTTGCAGAGCTTCGTGAAAGGTCTGTTACCTCGGGCCTGCAGTGTATCATATAGTCTGGCCACACCACCCCGTGCAGAGGTGCCCCCCATAACAACATTGAGCACTTGTTCAACAGGAGGCAGTTTGGGGAATTCCGCCCAAACTGCTTTGGCTGCCCGCCCTGCGTATTGTAGCCAGTGTGTAGAGAGTCTCCATGTGAGCCCCCGCATATCTTGGAGCGTAATGAAGGGCCGCATATTATAAACATCTCTCATGGCTGTATAGCCATCCATTTCCCACTATCATTCGGCTGTCTTGTTTATTTTAGGGCAAAGATGGAAACAAGTTCCATAATGGTAAGCTTCCATGAAAGGGGCAGGGGTTTTCCAGCATTCCCCATATTTTGCCCCAGGCCAGTGCTGTTGCTGCATGGGACTGCTAGTTACTGGGTCTTTCCAAACCTGGGGTAATATTAGTGAACGCACGTCACGTGTGCCCGCAGTGAACCAGCCGATCTTGACATGTGGATGACATGTGTCAGTGTCGAACCAGTATGCTGCATAGTATGCCTGTGCTGGTACCCAGTATTTCTCAAAGTCTGGGACGGCAAGTCGACCATGTATGTAGGGTCTTGTCAGTGTATCCCATTTTAGCCTGACCGCTCCTGCATGCCACAAAAAGTTATTAATCACTGCCTTCAATGTCTCAAAGAACGTGGCACCTGGTCACATTGGTATATTCAGTAAGTAGTACAAAAGCTTTGGGAAGGTGATCATTTTTAGTAGTGCTATACGCCAGCCAATGTAAGAAGGAGCTTCACCCAGGTGAGGAGTCTGGTTGTGAGTTGGGGTATGTATACCCCGTAATTAAGAGTATAGAGTGATTCTGGGTGTTTTGTCACGACAATCCCAAGGTATTTGATTTCATGGGCTGCCCAGGTAAATCCAAGTAGGTCCGGTGGTGGGACTGTAGTGTCAGTGAGTGGCAATAGTTCGGATTTAGCACAGTTGACCTGTAGCCCAGATAGGATCCCAAAGGATCGGACTTCTTGCATGATTGGGGCCAGATTTAATGTGGGGTCTCGTACAAATAGAAGTGCATCATCTGCGTATAACAAGATACTTTCTGGCTCTCTCAGGAGTCTGATCCCCCTTTGAGAGTGTCTATGTTGGATCACAAAAGGGGCGTGTTCTGCGGATCATGACAGCATGCCCCCTCCGAAGACTCGTTCCAGCTGGTTTGCCCGGGTGTATGAGATGGTATCTTCTGAGCAATCGAGGGGTATTCAGGTTAGAAGCTGGTTCCCAGGTTCTTTCACTTGGAGGATATCCTTTCCATTCAACCAAGTATTGCAGCTGGCCCCGTTTATACCTGGAATCGCATATTCGGGACACTTCATATTCCACTTGATCGTTCAACACCACCGGAGGGGGTCTGCAAGATTTCGAGGAAGATCGGATGTAGGGTTTTAATAAAGAAGTGTGAAAAACTGGGTGAATCTTCTTCCAGGAGTCGGGTAGCTTGAGTCGGTATGAGACAGGATTTATGATTTCCTTGACGGGAAATGGACCATAGTACCGGGGGGCCAGTTTGTTTGGCCGTAAGTCTCGGGGTAATAGCTTCGAGGACAACCAGACTTGATCACCAACTGCATATGAAGGCCTTGGTCTTCTTTTAGAATCAGCATTTTGTTTAGTTCGTATTCTGGCCTTCTCTAAGTGTTCCTTGGCTTGCTTGTGTACATTGATGAGTGTTTCCACCCAGGAGTCAACGGTAGGAACAGGTGTGGGATGTGGAAGAACAGAGGGTAACAATGATGGATGGATTCCTTGACTGCAATAAAAGGGGCTGGTGTTGATTGCCGAATGATCGGAATTGTTGTACGCAAACTCAGCCATGGGTATTAGGAGCGACCAGTCGTCCTGAAACTTAGTGGTGAAACAGCGAAGGTATTGTTCCAGGGTCTGGTTTACATGTTCCGTAGCTCCATTGGTTTGTGGATGATAACCTGATGAGAGAGCGCATTGGATTCCCAGAATGCGACAGAGATGTTTCCAGAATTGTGAGACGTATTGAGGTCCTCGGTCTGATATGATCTTGGAAGGAAGTCCATGTAGGCGGAAAATGTGTTTCAGGAAGATTCCAGCTAGCTCTGATGAGGACGGTAGTTTATGCAGGGGTGTAAAGTGAGCCATGTGAGTGAACAAGTCAATGGTAACCATGATAGTCGTGTATCCCCTGGAAGGTGGCAATTCCACAATGAAGTCTGTAGCGATGAATTCCCATGGTCTTGTTGGTAGAGTAGGTTGTAGTAGGAGACCTGCTGGTCTCTTGTTATCGTGTTTGTTCTGACTACAAATAGAACAGGCTTGGATGTACAGGTGTACGTCTGTTTTCATTCTAGGCCACCAAAATTGTCTTTGTATAAGACGGAGGGTGTTGGTGATGCCACGATGTCCAGAATGAAGGGTATCGTGGCAGAGGTTGACTATCCTTTGTTGTAATTTCTGTGTGGAGATGACTAGAGAATTATCCTTGAACAAGTATCCTTCCTTGATTCTTAGTTTCCATTGATTCTTCCTTGAAATATCCTTCCAGAGTTCAGAGCATTGGGTTTGTATCCGAATTTCTTCGAGGAGACTGACTGCTTGGGCTACAAAAATCGTGCGGGGAAACATCTTGGGATAGGTCCGGTCTTCAATTGTTTCATAGTCCGGACGTCGGGATAAGGAATCAGCAATTATGTTCTGTGATCCGGGGACATGGTGGATGTGGAACTGGTACTGGGCAAAGAAGAAGGCCCGACGGGCCTGACGACTGTTCCGATACTCCAAGGATTGTAGAACTTGAAGATTCCGATGGTCCGTGCGGACCTGGAATGGATGTCTCGCTCCCAGGAGTAGGTGTCACCATTCGGTGAAGGCTTGACGGATGGCTAACAGTTCCTTTTCCAGGACAGAGTAATGTGTCTCACTGGGAGTCAGAGTTCTTGAAAGATAAGCAATGGGGTGTTCCATCTTGTCCTCGAACTCTTGCTTCAGCACTGCTCCTATGGCGTAGTTAGAGGCATCCGTCTCCACTATGAATGGTCGATTTATGTCGGGTTGTGCTAGGATGGGGGCTTGAGTAAACTCTATCTTTAAACATTGGAACGCCTTGTCTTGAGGTGTATACCAGACAAAGGGAGTGTCTTTCTTCAAGAGTGCAATGATCGGCTGAACAATCTCAGAAAAGGTGGGTATGAACTTCCGGTAGAAATTGGCTAGCCCCAGGAAGGATTGAACTTGTTTCACAGAAGTGGGAGCCGGCCAGGATAATATGGCTTTTACCTTTGACTGATCCATACCAATTCCTTCTGGACTAACGACAAATCCTAGGTAATGAACAGAGGTCACATTAAACAGGCATTTCTCGGGTTTGGCTAGGAGTCTATGTTCACGTAGTCGTTGTAAGACAGCCTTAATATGTTCTTCATGCCTTAGTAGGTCCTTGGAATAGATCAGGATATCGTCCAGGTAGACGATGACGAAGATGAATAGCATATCGGAGAACACCCTATCCATGAAACATTGAAAGACGGCAGGTGCATTAGCAAGTCCAAAGGGCATTACCAGATATTCGAAGTGTCCAAAGGGTGTTCGAAAGGCTGTTTTCCATTTGTCTCCTTCCCTGATACGGATCAGATGATAGGCACCCCTGAGATCCAGTTTCGTGAAAATTACAGCTCCTCTCACCGCTTCCAGGATATCCGAGATCAAGGGTAAAGGGTAGCGGTCCTTGAGGGTGCATTGATTTAATCCAGGATAATCGAGGCAAGGTCAAAGTTCCTTGGTGTCCTTCTTGGGAACAAAAAACAGTGAGGCTCCAGCTGGGGATTTCGATGGTCTTATGGTGCCATTTTCAACGTTGGTATCCAAGTATTCTCGTAGGGCTCTCTTTTCAGGTTCGGATAGGATGAACATCCTCCCAAAGGGAATCACTGCTGAGGGTTCTGTGTCTATGGCACAGTCTTCAGGTCTGTGAGGGGGTAGAGCCTGGACTATGGCAGTTGAGAACACATCAGCATAACTCTGATAGGCCTTTGGAACCGATACGATATTGGAAACCATGAGTGGAACTTGCTGATCTATTGATGGTTCTTTGGAAGGTGTCACGGATGATTCCAGGAATAGACAGTGAGACATACAAAACTCAGATCCAAGAAATAAGGATCCTGCTGCCCAGTTGATATAAGGATTATGCTTCTGTAACCAGGGCATACCCAGGACCATGGGATAATGAGCAGACTTAATGATGTCAAATCTGATCAGCTCTTGGTGATGGTTTATTGAAAGTTGGATCTCTTTAGTCTGCAGGCTTATAGTCCCTGAAGTGAGGGGTCTTACATCGATCACTTCCACCGGTTGCATGGTACTTCGTGTCTCGCATGGAATGTGGTGACACGTAACCCAATCTTGATCAATGAATACTCCCATAGCTCTGCAGTCAACCAAGGCCAAAATGAAGTAGGTCTTATTCTTGGATGGTGATAGAAGGCCCTTTACAATCACTAGGCTGTTTTGTCCAGGAGAGTTCAAGGATGGAATAGACGTGGAGCAAACATCTCTCTCCCGAAGCCTTGCTCCATCTAGGATCGGGAGCTGGCATTTTCTGAACGCCGAGGAGGGGCTAGAGGGCATTCTCTAACCAGGTGTTTATCCGAGGCACAGTACATGCATAGCCCCGTTGGAATCCTTCTCATCCTTTCTTGCGGGGATATGGGTCCCCGGAAGGCTCCTATCTGCATAGGTTCTGGTTCAGTAGCTGACTCTGGTTCTTTGTCAGTCTTGGAGGTAATCTCGAAGGATGCCTTCGGGGGGCGGGGGGGGGGGGGTTACTTTGGATTTCCTTTTTCTGCCTTTCTTTCCTGGATACGAAAATCTATTTGCATGGCAAGGTCCAAAAGGGACTGTAACGAGCTTGGGCGAGCCACTCTGGCCAATTCATCTTTGATCTCCTCATTCAGTCCCCTTCTGAAAAGTGTAAAACTTGCTTCAGGAGACCAGTCAGCTTCCTTGGTCAATTGCTTGAATCGGGTTACATGCGTAAGCATATCCTGGGATCCTTGATGAAAGTCTAGCAGGCACTCCTGGGCACTATAGACCTGCTCAGGGCGGTCAAACATGTTTTTAAGGGCTTGTATGAAACCGTCATAGTCATCTAGAAGAATATCGCCGGACTTAACGAGGGGCGTAGCCCAGGTTAGTGCGTTTCCTGAAAGGTGGGAAATTGTGAACCCCACCTTAGCCCTGGGAGTTGAAAAGTAGTAGAGCTTAAAAGTAAAGTGGACCAAACATTAATCCAGGAATCTGCGAAGGGTTTTTGCCGACCCATCGTATTTGTCCACTATGCCGCCCAGCAACACACTTTCTTTTGTGGCAGAATCACGGGATAGAACTAGTTGTTTGAGAGCGGCGTTTTCCGCCTTTAGATTCTGCACCTTGGTTGATAGCTCTTGCATGCCACGCATCAGGTCCTGGACGGCCGCTTCCATGTCCATATCGAGTTCGGTCGGGTGGCGTCTCAAACTGTCAAGGAGTTCCCCCCTTCTCATCTGAGTTCGATCTTTGCTGGATTTCTTGATCGATGCCTTCTTGCGGACAGATCGAGACTTGAATAAGGCTGCACAAGTCTCTTCCGACTCCAGCGTGCGTTCAAAGTTCCCACCTTTCAGGAAACGCCCTAACCTGGGCTACGCCCCTCGTTAATTCCGGCGATACTCTTCTAGATGACTATGATGGCTTCATACAAGCCCTTAAGACCATTTTTGCCCGTCCAGAGCAGGTCTATAGTGCCCAGGAACGCCTGTTAGACTTTCAGCAAGGATCCCAGGATATGCTCACCTACGTTACCCGATTCAAGCAATTAGTAAAGGAAGCTGATTGGTCCCCTGAGGGGAGTTTTACCCTTTTCAGGAGAGGACTGAATAAGGAGATTAAAGGAATGGTTCGCCGAAAAAATTTTATTGCCCAAAAAGATGGGCAATAATAAAACAAATATACTCGCACTTTTTTTTTTTAAGTTCCTATGTACAGTTTTGAGCAATTCAAGCTCAAAAATTGGAAAAGCAAGCACATGGGCGCATCCATTTTGTGAAATGGATGCCCGCCTGTGCTGGCTTTTGCTTTTGCGGCACTAATGAAGGAAAAGCCAGCCAGCTGTAGTAAACAAAAGCTACCACTGGGTGACTTTTCCTTCATTGGTGCCGGGACTCGGAGGACGCGGACCGGAGAATACAGGCAGAAAAGCTGCAGCTGAATCTCGGTAAGTGCTATTTATTTTTTTTAAAAAATAAGCACTAGCTGCAGTTTTTTTTCTAAGTTTTCCAGGCTGGAGGATACCGGAAAACGTAGAAATAAAACCGCAGCTTTAAAAACGTTGTATTTATGTTTGCGGTAGCTTTTGAAGCTACTGCAAACATAAATACAACGTTATTGTGTTTGAAAATGCTGCGTTTTTTCTTTCTAAGTTTCTCAGGCTTCTCTGAGCCTTTCAAACACAACCGCTCCTCCGAGCCTGAGAAACTTAGAAAGAAAAACCGCAGCGTTTTCAAACACAACCGCGTTGTGTTTCTGCCTAAATCTGCTTTCCCACAGGGAGCCCGAGAGCCCCAAATGGGAAAGCAGATTTAGGCAGAAGCACTGCAGCATTTAGCATTGCAGAAAACAACCGCGTAGTGTTTCTGCCTAAATCTGCTTTCCCATTTGGGGCTCTCGGGCTCCAGGGAGCCCGAGAGCCCCAAATGGGAAAGCAGATTTAGGCAGAAACACTGCAGCATTTAGCATTTCCCATTTGGGGCTCTCGGGCCCCCCGTGGGGAGCCCGAGAGCCCCAAATGGGAAATCAGCTGTAGGCAGAAACACTGCAGCATGTAAACACTCTGGGGGAGCACCGGAGACCCAAAGTGATAGCCACGGCAGGCAGAAACACAACGCGGTTGTGTTTGAAAATGCTGCGGTTTTTCTTTCTAAGTTTCTCAGGCTCCTCCAGCTCTGAGGAGCCTCAGAAACTTAGAAAGAAAAACCGCAGCGTTTTCAAACACAATAACGTTGTATTTATGTTTGCGGTCGCTTCAAAAGCTACCGCAAACATAAATACAACGTTTTTAAAGCTGCGGTTTTATTTCTAAGTTTTCCGGGCTCCTCCAGCCCGGAAAACTTAGAAAAAAAAACGCAGCTAGTGCTTATTTTTAAAAAAAAATAAATAGCACTTACCGAGATGCAGCTGCAGCTGTTCTGCCTGTAGTCTCCGGTCCGCGTCCTCCGAGTCCCGGTACCAATGAAGGAAAAGCCACCCAGTGGTAGCTTTTGTTTACTACAGCTGGCTGGCTTTTTCTTCATTAGTGCCGCAAAAGCCAGCACAGGCTGGCATCCATTTCACAAAATGGATGCGCCCATGTGCTTGCTTTTTCAATTTTTGAGCTTGAATTGCTCAAAAGTTTACATAGGAACTTAAAAAAAAAGTAGATTTACGTATCCAGGAAAGGAAGGCAGAGAAGAAGAAATCCAGAGGTAATCCTCCGAAGCTGTCTTTTGAGAGTACCACCAAGACGGACACAAACCCAGGCTCAGTCTCTGAACCAGAACCCATGCAGATAGGAGCCTTCCGTGGACCTATATCCCCACACGAAAGGATGAGAAGGATTAATACAGGGTTGTCCATGTATTGTGCCTCAGACAAACACCTGGTTAGGGAGTGTCCTCTAGCCCCTCCTCGGCGTTCGGGAAACGCCAGCTCCCGATCCTAGATGGAGCAGAGCTTCGGGAGAGAGATGTTTGCTCCACATCAATTCCATCCTTGAACTCTCTTGGACAAAACAATTTGGTGATACTACAGGCCTTACTGTCATCCTCCAAGAATAAGACCTATCCCATTCTGGCCTTGGTAGACTGCGGAGCTATGGGAATTTTCATTGATCAAGACTGGGTTGTTAGTCATCATATTCCGTACGTGACACGAAGCACCATGCAGCCGGTGGAAACAATCGACGGAAGACCCCCTCACTTCAAGACCCATAACCCTGCAGACAAAAGAGATCCAGCTTTCCATAAACCATCACCAAGAGCAGATTACATTTGACATCATTAAGTCAGCTCATTACCCCATGGTATTGGGTATGCCCTGGTTACAGAAGCACAATCCGTATATCAATTGGACAGCAGGATCACTATTCCTAGGCTCAGAGTTTTGTATGTCCCACTGTCTGTTCCTGGATCCCTCCTCGACACCCCCTAAAGAACCACTAAGAGACCAGCAAGCACCGCTCATGGTTTCCAATATCATACAAGTCCCAGAGGCCTATTAGGGATATGCTGATGTATTTTCAACTGCCATAGTCCAGGCCTTACCCCCTCACAGACCTGAAGACTGTCCCATAGATACAGATCCCTCAGCAGTGATTCCCTTCGGCAGAATGTTCATTCTTTCCGAACCAGAGAAAAAGGCCCTCCGAGAATACCTGGATACCAACCTTGAAAACGGCACCATAAGACACTCAAAAGCTCCAGCTGGTGCTTCGTTGTTCTTTGTTCCCAAGAAGGACACCAAGGAACTCAGACCTTGCCTCGACTATTGTGGCTTAAATCAATGCACCCTCAAAGGTCGGTACCCACTGCCCCTGATCTTGGATATCCTGGAAGCTGTGAGAGGCGCCGTAATATTCACGAAGTTGGATCTCCGGGGTGCCTATCATTTGATCCGTGTCCGGGAAGGAGACGAATGGAAAACAGCCTTTAGAACACCCTTTGGTCACTATGAATATCTAGTCATGCCCTTTGGACTAGCTAATGCCCCCGCAGTTTTTCAACATTTTATGTATAGGGTATTTTCTGACATGTTATTCCTCTTCGTCATTGTCTATCTGGATGACATATTGATCTTTTCCAATGATCCTCTAAAGCATGAAGAACATGTAAAGGCAGTATTACAACGACTCCGTGAACACAAACTTTAAGCCAAACCCGAAAAATGCTTGTTTCACGTTACTTCTGTTCACTACCTAGGATTCATCCTTAGCCCAGAAGGAATTGGTATGGACCCATCAAAGGTAAAGGCCATACTGGCATGGCCTGCTCCCACGTCCGTGAAACAAGTTCAATCCTTCCTGGGGCTTGCCAACTTGTACCGGAAGTTCATTTCTACCTTTTCCGAGATCGTTCAGCCGATCGTTGCCCTCTTGAAGAAAGACACCCCCTTTATCTGGTCTACACCGCAAGATAAGGCATTCCAACGTTTAAAGACAGAGTTCACGCAAGCCCCCATCTTAGCCCAACCCAACATAAATCGGCCATTCCTAGTGGAAACGGATGCCTCTAACTATGCCATAGGAGCGGTCTTGAAGCAGGAACTTGAGGATAAACTGGAACACCCCATTTCCTACCTCTCACGAACCCTGACTCCCAGTGAGACACATTACTCCGTCCTGGAAAAGGAACTCTTAGCCATCCGCCAAGCCTTCAATGAATGGCGACATCTACTTCTGGGTGCTAGATATCCAGTTCAGGTCCCCACGGACCATCGGAATCTTCAAATTCTACAGTCGTTGGAGTGCAGGAACAGTCGTCAGGCGCATTGGGCATACTTCTTTGCCCAGTACCAAAAAATCCAAATCACTCATGTCCCTGGATCACAAAACATGATTGCTGATGCCTTATCTCGACGTCCTGACTATGTAACTTCTGAAGACAGGGCCTATCCTAAGATGTTTCCCCACACGATCTTTGTTGCTCAAGCAGTCAACCTCCTGGAAGAAATTCGAGTGCAAACCCAATCCTCTGACCTCTGGAAGGATATTTCTAGGAAGAATCCATGGAACTTAAGAGTTAAGGAAGGATATTTATTCAAGGACAATGCACTGGTCATTCCTACACAGAAATTACAACAAAAAATAATAAACCTCTGTCATGATACCCTTCACTCCGGACATCGTGGCATTACCAACACCCTCCGTCTCATACAAAGACAGTTTTGGTGGCCTGGAATGAAGACCAACGTACAGCAGTACATCAAGGCTTGTACTATCTGCAGTCAAAATAAACATGATAACAAGAGACCGGCGGGTCTTCTCCTGCAACCTACACTGCGAACAAGGCCATGGGAATTCATTGCTACGGACTTCATTGTGGAATTACCACCTTCCCGAGGATACACGACCATCATGGTTACCATAGCCTTGTTCACTCATATGGCTCATTTTACACCCCTGTGTAAGCTACCATCCTCGTCCGAGCTTGCTGGAATCTTC
Organism: Ambystoma mexicanum; assembly: GCF_040938575.1. Lineage (NCBI taxonomy): Eukaryota > Metazoa > Chordata > Amphibia > Caudata > Ambystomatidae > Ambystoma > Ambystoma mexicanum. Next base: position 269,893,246 of record NC_090937.1, read on the forward strand.
CTGGAACACATATTCCATTTACATGGACTTCCTTCCAAGATCATATCTGATCGAGGACCTCAATTCTGGAAACATCTCTGTCGCATTTTGGGAATCCAACGCGCCCTCTCATCTGGTTGTCATCCTCAAACCAACGTGGCCACAGAACGTGCTAATCAGACCCTGGAGCAGTATCTTCGATGTTTCGCCACCAAGGTTCAGGATGACTGGTCGCTCCTGATACCCATGGCTGAATTCGCCTACAACAATTCCGATCATTCAGCACTTAAAACCAGTCCTTTTTATTGTAGCCAAGGTTTCCATCCATCGGCTCTACCCTCTGTTCTCCCTCATCCTACACCAGTACTTACTGTCGACTCCTGGATATAAACCCTCATCAACGTACACCAGGAGGCCAAATAAAACTTAGAGAGGGCCAGAACACAAACTAAGAGGTATGCGGATTCCAAAAGAAGACCAGGTCCTTCTTATGCAATTGGTGATCAAGTCTGGTTGTCCTCGAAATTACTACCCCGACATCTACGGCCAAACAAGTTGGCCCCTCGGTACTATGGTCCATTTCCCATCAAGGAAATTATCAATCCAGTTTCATACTGGATCAGACTACCAGACTCCTGGAAGAAAATTCACCCAGTATTTCACACATCCTTATTAAAACCCTACACCCAATCCTCCCGGAAATCCTGCCGACCTCCTCCTCTGCTGGTCGACAACCAATTGGAATATGAAGTATCCCGAATATGTGACTCCAGGTATAAACGGGGTCAGCTTCAATACTTGGTTGAATGGAAAGGATATCCTCCTAGTGAAAGAACCTGGGAACCACTTTCTAATCTCAAGGCCCCTCGACTGCTCAGAAGATTTCACCTTATACACCCGGGCAAACCCAGAGGAACGGGTCTTCGGAGGAGGCATGCTGTCATGAACTACAGAACACGCCCCTTTTGGACTTCCTGGTCCTTGTTTCATCGGGGCTTATACTCCCTTGTACTTCCAACATGGCCGTCCACTGTGAAACACCTTCCTCGCTCTACACCTTCAACGTAGCGTGTTCTATTTATAGACCACGCCTCCCGCGGCTCCGCGCGTCACAATGCTATTGCGAAGTAGCGACCAGACGTGTGCTCCGTAGCTCGCGGTATTGTTTCCCTTGCTTCTTCCAGCCATCCCCATTCCTAGTCCCTTTCCTTCCTTTCTTGATTCTTGGACTTGTGTGCTAGTAGCGCACTCTGTAAATTTCCCGGATTCCTGGATCCTTGCATTCCGGAACTTTGAACGCACGCTGGAGTCGGAAGAGACTCGTGCAGCCTTATTCAAGACTCGATCCGTCCGCAAGAAGGCATCGATCAAGAAATCCAGCAAAGATCAAACTCAGGTGAGAAGGGGGGAACTCCTTGACAGCGCCTGCTTCGGATCATCAGTCATCTAGCCCTGGGTTATCAAGGCACCGCAGTAACACCCTTCAGAACACCTTTACGGTAGTGCTCCAGAATTCCATCCTTCTAGTCCTGGACAGTTCAAGACAACCCGGCAGTCTACCGTCGCTAACACAGAGAGGGTTTTTTTAAGCTGCTGCTTTTTTCCTCTCCAATTGGTCTCTGCGGGAAGGGGGCCCACTGCTTCCCTGTTTAGCAGGGAATCAGGGTGGCTTCTTACCGCGGACGACCGTATCTCTTCTCAAAAAGAAAGAAACCAAAGAAGAAGCTTACCCAGCGAGAAGCATCTTCAGAAGAAACAGGTGAGGAGGAAGGGGAGGTGGACATTGATATAACTGACAACCCACCTATCACGGCTAAACCTGACACTCGCTAGTAGTTTGCCAGCTTTATTTGAGCCACCGTGGTATTTTGCGTTAATATTTATCATTGTTATGTTGGCCCGCTATAGTTTATTTTTTTCAAATTAAATTCAGTTTAATGTTTTATCAGGTTCCTTATAATAATTATAATAATAATAATTTAGCATTTATATAGCGCTACAAACCCTCAGGTATTTGAGCGCTGTTTATTATTACCCACGGTGTGTGGTCCTCATTTATCGACCTCGGAAGGATGAAAGGCTGAGTTTGGCCCTGCCGGGATTCAAACCTGCGTCCGCAGGCTCTGCACGGATGACAAAGCGAGCGCCCTACTCGCTGTGCTATCGGAGCGGCTGATTAGGGCGGATTTTAAATTATCTGACTGGTACTGTTTCTCTAACTGTTTGATTTTGGTATGGGAATCTTGTAGATCTTGATCAGATTTCCTTTTAGTTGCAACCCATGAAGGGTCCCCAGGATAACGAGGGTATCATGTTGCGTGTGCCAAATTGATGACGGGAGGTGCCAGCAAACAGGGCGTGATGTTGCAATGTCATATGTATTGAGCGTAGTTAATTATGGATGGGATATGTTACTTTTTAGTGTTACTGTTTTTCTAGAACTGATACATATTAGAGTTGCATGCACTGTGAGAATCCTGAGGGTATCCTCACTCCTAAACCCCCTGAATTATTTTCTCAGGTGGCACGGGAAAGGCCATCGCTCTGGGATCCCGACCCTGGGGATGGAGAAGCAAGGGAGGATCACCTGGGTGGAGAGTCCTTTGGGATTGGGAGCAGGGTGCACACAGACGAGACATGGTATCCCCCTTTTCCTGTTGACGGACAACCTAACCTTTCACAGATAGGCCTGTGTGATCAGCAGGGAACAGTGTTTGAGGAGAGGTGAGCCGCTGGAGGAAACTGCTATGGGTCGATCTGTCATGTGCAGCATGCCGATATGCTGGGGACTGTAGAGAGAGGTGGTCCCAAGAGGTTTGGCATGGGAGCTGGGTCTCCGTGGAGCGGATTAAGGTCTGAGAAGGGAGCGGGTGGAGAGGCTGTCCCTTTCCCTTGTGTGAGACAGGCATGGTATCAAGAGATGGCACAGACAACAGATTTCAAGTTTCAGAGAATGTTTTATTTTAATATCAGGATGGTGTAAGGCCTAACTTGCCCTATCACTAAGGTAAGGAATTCTCCTGCCTAAAGAAAACTAAGGGAGATCTCTGTCTGTAAGTCTAAATCAAATGTCTGTCTGTGTCAAAAACCTATTCTTGCCCTCACATCTAAAAATAACATATTGTGGGATTTCTCTTAGCCCACAAAATAGTGTTCAAAAGTAAAGTCTCAGCTGGTCTTAGCTCAAAGTTCTTCTTGGGTTCCCTATCCAAAGTTCAACACAGCTCCAATAGCTGTTTCAACAATGTCCCGCCAGATCTTGAGGTTCCCTTCCCCAAGTTAAATAGCACAGTTCACGCCAAAAAGGAGGTCTTGTGGTTCCCTTCCTCAAGTTCAATATAGCACAGTTCACCTAAAAAAGGACGTCTTGAGGCTCCCTTCCTCAAAACAGCATTTCTCAGTTCTCTCAACTCTCAGGGTTCCCATCCCCAAGATTTCACTGCTGCACTTATACTGATTTCATCCGCTCAATGTTCAATAGAAGAAAACGATAGGTCCGCTTGACCCGCCTTCTGGCTTGCTTTACCAATTGTTTCACAGTTCTTTGAGGCTCAATTCCATTGTTCTTTTCTTGTCATCATTTAGGTTTTCTGGTCTAGGCGCAGTGGTCAGATCACACGGTCCACCCATCACATGTCGCGCAACCAGTTGTCCTTGCCCAGGCTTCCTATTCTCTTCAAGTTCCAAAACACAGTTTATAGAAATCTCTGTCACTATAGTTTCACAACAAGCAGGGGTTGCGTCCCAGCCCCTCTTGTCTAATCCAGTATTCAGAAAACAAAGTTCCTTGGTTCCATAACATTCACAAAACAAAATGTTCTTGCCTTAATATCAACCTCTTTTGGGATTCCACATATGTCTTCTTTCTATTTGTTGGAATGGCCTTTCATTGGAGATGTGCCCTCAGGCTATGCGTAGTTTTCGGACCTATCACAGGTCGACCTATCACAGGTCCCGCAACCGAGACACATCTCTGTTTCTTCTCAGGTCCATCACAGTGTTAGGTTCCCACACTCCTGGCTTTGCCAAAGCTTGTTTTCCTATTAGTCTCCTTCTTTACTTAAACATGTTTTGCCAATTTTTGTTTTCTATTCAGCTGACCCCTTCTAACTTCTCATGGGGTTTAAAGATTCTAGGCTTCTCCCTGTCTTCATGTGTGATGTCTGTGATCTTCACAGTAGGGAACTCCCTGGTCTAGGCGCAGTTGTCAGACCACACCGTCCACCCATCACAGGTTGCGCAACCATGAGCTCCATTCACCTTGTATGGCCCTTTTTAGGCTGTTCTGCCTCGGGCTACTGACTTCTCACACTGGTTAATATAACACTCTTCTGCATCAGTATTTTGCTTTACCATAGACTTATAGTTCTTTCTCACACTGATTGTTCAATGTTCCATATGCTTTCTTTTTGCCCACAGTGCTGTTAACATACAGTCTGACATTCAATAGGTCTGTTTAACTCAAAATGTTCCTACAGTATTTAATATGGCGTGATTTTATTTGAATATTACTTTGCATTCAGTTCAGTATTCAATATACTCAATTAGCAGTTTCACTTCAGTTTGGTATTCTAAATAGTTTATATTCACTTGGACTGTTACTTGCTTGCGGTTCCATGGGAGCGCTCCGGTCTTCCTGTGTCTTCTGACATGCACTGGCTATTTGTGTCTCCGCAGCAGCAGCTCCTGTTGCTCCCACTCACCTTTTTCGTAGCAGGGAAACAGACAGCCACATTCGACGGGCATGTCCCGACGTCCCTTCTCGACTTCTCGCTTTGCAATAGACTGCATCTTCCCGGCTCCTGGTTGCCTTTGCAGCTCCAGCTGCCTCTGGGTCTAGGCATGGACGGCGTCTCTCTCTCTCTCTCTCTCTCTCTCTCTCTCTCTCTCTCTCTCTCTCTCTCTCTCTCTAACTCTCTCTCTCTCTCTCCCATCAGTGCGGCAGCGCCGGCTGCCCGCCTTCCAGTTCGAATGTTCCTGATCCTGCATCCGCCAGCTGTAGGTCCTACCGGATCGATGCTGGCATTCAGACTTCTAAGTCTGTTCCCAACACAGCGGTTCTCCTCCTCCTGCTTGCTTGGGTCTCCTCCCTTTATACACCTGAGCCCTATTAAGGAGCCTCAGGTGTGTGTTGTTGGCTTGTCTTGCCTCACCATAATGAACCCAATTAATGGGACATGCCTGACCTTCAGTATTGGATGCCTCCATACCCCTCTTCTTCGTCCCAGTAATAGAGTGGGTTTCATGTGTTAATATCCCCGCAAAAAGATTGCGATACAAAAATATCACCATATTTTTGCGGCGATATTGAGCCATGTACCCTGCGGGGGGGACCCCTGCAACCGCGCATTATTTTTAAATGTGCAGGTGACACCCCCGCAACCCTTGCTCCCACAAACGACCATATGTACGGCAATATTTTTTGTGGGGATAATATGTTGGGATACCCTAGAGTGGTGTATGAAATAGGAAGTGCGCATTACTCCTAGTTGCTTCTTCCTCTTCTCAGTACTTGGTGTTCACAGGAAAAAAGAGTATGAATGGGAGTTGCCCATGAAGGCTGAGGGAAGGGAGGGTAAGTTAGAATTGGGGAAGGGGGTAGCATGTCTCACTGTCCGGCACCCTCTCCCCAATCCCCAAGGACCCTCCACCCAGGTGATCCTCCCTCGCTTGTCCGCTCCCAGGTTCGGGATACAAAACTGATGGCCCTTCCCTGGCCACCTGAACAGAAGATCCCTGATGAGTAGATGTGAGAGTACCTTCAGGTTTCTTGCACTTGCATGTAAAGTGCTCGTCCCCCTGTGTCAAGGAGCCGACACAGGAGTTTCTGAGGGGCACGAGTTGGACCCCTGACAGAAGAAGCAGAAGGCTCTGTACTCTGCGCCACTGGAGAAGATATCAAAGCGAACAATGAGTTTCTAGCAGGTGAGAAACCTGGTGTGCAAGTACTTGAACATTACCATTGTCAACTAATACTTTGTATCGGAGTGGTCGCGTGTCTCAGAGAGAGAGCTTTTTCGAAAGTCTGTGAGTGCTGGGCATTTCAATTAAACTAAAATGAATGAATATTGAACATTGGGCTGAAAAGGAATTGAAGCATAAGCCAATGTCCATTGAATACTGAACTGAATAAAAACTTTGAAATAAGCACAACTGTTGCATGTTACATTCCGAAGTGAAAACTAGTGACTGTTAAATTTCCGAAGTGAAAAGAACGTTGAAATTAAGCAGAACTGCTACATGGTGAATTACAAAGGGAACAGAATCTTAAATTTAAGCAAAACCACTACACGTTGAACTCCAAATTGAATGGAACTTTAAAAATGAAGCTAAACCAAGGTACACTGAAGATTGAACTAAATATACATTGAAAGTAAAACAAAGAAGAATTATTTGAAACTCTGAAGTTAAAACCTTATACATCCAAAGTGCCCACATGACAAAGATTTAAGGAAAAGGGGCGCAAGTGTGACAGAAAGTCATAAGAAAACAAAGACACTGGTGATGTTGAAACTAAAGTCTTGGTGAAGAGAACCCTGAGACTGAAGGCACTACATGTGTTGACTTGAGGACAGAGCCTCAAGGTTCCTTTGCGTTTGAACTGTGTTACTAGGAACTTGGGGAAGGGAACCCCCAAGGATTGTTTAAAACTATATCACCTTAAACCTAAGAAAGGGAATTTTGAGACTTTATGTGGAACTGTTTTACACTTGGGGAAGGGAGCTGAAATGAAGTTCTGAGCTGGAAGAGGCCCAGAATGATATGTTGAACGCTGTTTCTTTTTGGTTTATGACATCCCTACATATTGCATAGATTTGAGGCAAGTATAGGTTTTGGACACTGACAAACTTTTAAGTTAACTCTTGAACTTTCCTTAGTTTCTTTTAGGTAGGGACATCCAAGCTTACTATAGGGCAAGTTAGGCCTTTTTCCATCCTGAAATTTAAGTGAATAAAGAAAGTGTTTTGTTTTGAACTTCAAGTCTGTTGTCTGTGTCTTGCTTCATGATGCCTTCACAGCCGTTATTGGCAATAATGTGGGTCTTACTAAGTCGACCATGGTATGTACGATTTCAGAACAGACCTGGGTAACTAACTATACAATAACATACGCCAGTCCACAAAGGTTGGTCTCAGAGGACATCGGTTGACAGGGTCGTTGGCACCTGGGGATTGCCCTTGGATGGGGGACAAACTCTTTTGGGCTATCTCCAGGGCCAAGGCCTCTAGAGCACCAGGATCAGATGGTCTGGCGCCAGTGTTGATAAAGAGTCACCCACAGGCATGGGTGGGTTCCCTTGGTACACTTTGTTCGTCAATGTTTGCTACCCACTGATTTCCCCCTAAATGGCATGAATCTAACATAATTCCTATCTATAAAAAAAGAGTGCAAGCAACAATCCTAACAACCATAGGCCCTTTGCACTCTGGGCTGCAGCCAGTAAAATCTTTTCCACCCTCTCAAATGAAATTGTTCCCTAGCTAGCCTTGGTGTCATTTACCACTTCGAGGTGAAGTGGACTTCTAGGTTAACGGTAATACGTCATAAAATGTAATCTTTTAATCTAAAACAGGACCTAAGACTATGTTCTGGAAGGTGAGTGACCAAACATAAGAAAGAGTTTCCTCCATGAGATACTTGGGGTATAATCTCTCAAATAGTAGATCAACAGGTGAATGGAAGATTACTCTGAGAGCCAAATCTCAGCCCCTGATATGTCAGCTTAAAAGGTTCTACAAACAACTATGTAAATTTACCCTCCTTCCTTTACTACGATTCTACTTGACAAAAGTGGAGTCGTCGGTCTTATATGATATGATATGATAAGTCATTTATAAAGCACCTCTACACAAGTGTTTCTAGGCATGACAAAAAAAGGGGGGGAAGACAGAGGGAGGACAAAACAACGATCTCACTAGGCCTTGTGCCATTCAGATCGTGCAAGTGTGATAACACAGAGTGCAGGGGGGAGGGAGAAAGGGGAAGTGCCAGGGAGAGGCAAGGAGAAAGTGCAATCAGGGAAGCATTGCTCTGAGTAAGTGCAGCCAGGGCAGCGCAGCTCCGGGTAAGTGCGGGGAGGCAGGGGACTGTAGGGTGACAGTTACAGCCCCAAAGTGTGCAGTAGGCCCAGAGGCAGTGCAGGGGCGACTCGTCGTAGAGGAGCCCGGTGCCTGTGATACTCTGAGGGTAGCCAGTCAACCAGTCAGCACAGCAGACAAGTAGATCAGCAGAGGAGAGAGAGAGAGACATCAGAGGTGAAAAGGAAGGTCCTGAGCTGCTTCTGGAACTTCAGGTGGTCCGGCTTAAGTTTGAGAGGGGAAGGGAGGCCATTCCAGAGGGAGGCATCTGCATAGGATCGAAATCTAGGCCCACTCTCTGGCTGGAATAGCGTCTGACCCTCAGAGAGCTGGAGGTGGCTGAACGAAGGTCTCGAGAAGGAGAGTGTTTTGGAAGATATAGTTGGATGTAGTGTGGGCCCCGGCCCCAAAAAGCCTTGCGGATAATGCAGAGGGGCTTGAACTTGATCCTTGCAGCCACTGGGAGCCAGTAAAGGGATTTCAGGGCTGCAGAGATACAGTCCCTGGGCTTGAGGCCAAGGTCGAGTTCTAGATTAGTTGCAGAGGGTGGAGAGTAGAGGAAGGCAGATTGAGAAAGATGCTGTTGCAATAGTCCAGCCTAGAGAAAACCAGGGCTCTGGAGACAGTGAGCTTCTGGGGGAAAGTGAGAAAAAGAAGACTACCTCTATGGAAGTGCAGCTGGTATTGGGCCTTCTGGGCAAGGTCAGTGATGTGAGAAGAGAAGGAGAGAGTGGAATCGAAGATGACACTAATGTGTTTTGCCTCACCGGAAGGCGAAGGAAGAGTGCCCAAGGAGGGCAGCCAGAATGAGACAGGGAAAGCGGGAACAGGGATGCCAATGAGAAGAATCTCAGTATTGCTGGCATTAATGAAGAGATTGATGGAGGCACACCAATTCTGAATCGCAGATAGACAGTCAGGAATGAGCGAGAGAGGAGAGGAGGATGGAGGGAGCCTGAGGGAGAGCTGAGTGTCATCCACATAACACTGAAAGTTAGAGGAGGAGGTAGAGATAAGGTGGGCTAAAGGGGCCAAGTAGACATTAAAGAGCCAGGGTGAGAGATTAGAGTCCTGGGGAACACCACATGTGGAGAGAGAGGTGGTGGAGAGAAAGGACTCAAGTTGGACAAGGGAGGGTCGGTCCAGGAGGAAAGAGGTCAACCACTCCAGGGCCTGATCCGTGATGCCCAGGTTCTCACAGAGTCGATTGATCAGGATGGCGTGATTGACCGTGTCAAAAGCAGAGGAAAGGTCAAGGAGGATGAGAACAGAAGGAAGGCTTAAATCGAGATTAGTGAGCAGATCTTCACAGGTGTTCAGGAGAGCAGTTTCTGTGCCTCTGGCTGCTCTGAAGCTAGAATGATGGTCATGGAGACAACCGACAGATTCAGTGTGGATATCACAACAGCAGATTTGGGCCTCTACCTGAACACCCTACAGAGAGTTATCTGGAAGGGGCCCCTGGGCTTGTCCAAATCAATCCCAAATGCCATACTCAGACATGAGTCGGGGCTGATTTCCTTACCAGCCAGGGCCCATTGGTGACAACTATCCAACTATGCAAAAATGATATGTGCTCCGGCTAACTCTCTGTACATAGATTTGGCAAAATTATAACAACTCAATCCGGGATTTGATGAACGAGTTTGGGGCAAATATGATTATGATTCTTGACAATATTCAATCTTCTGAGGAGGAACTAACTCTGAGGCCAACTACTACTAAACAAAAACTGTTTGCCATGGATTGGTGTAACATAATAGACCAAATAGATAATTACAGTACATATAAGGATTATGCTAAGTCCCCTTGGAAAAGAGAAGACCTGCCCAAATGTATACAGCTTTTCCTGTGTTGCAAGGTACTGTGAGAAACCAAAGGGTGTTTCACTTGCTAGCCCACGGGGATCTCTCTCTCAGGTGGCCAGGGCACTGCCATCGCCTTTCGATCCAGACCCTTGGGGTGGGCCAGTGCAGGAGGATCACCTGGGTGAGGGGTCTTCGAGGAGTGGGGGTGAGGCAACCGATGGTGGGACGCGGTATTCCCCCTTCCCCGTATCCATACCCCCTCCTATTTTATAGGATCCTCCAATGTCCCAACTCCCACCCCCCCTTTCTACAGAAACACTGGGCCAAGGAAGAGGGCAACTGAGAGTAGAGAGGCTAACACTTAAATATCTCATTGGACATGTCCCGCTAATCAGGTCAGGCAAAGTCAGGCACTTGACTTTAATCACATACATATGATACCCATTAGCTCTCCGCGCATGGATAAAAGGCAGAACATACAGACATACTTTGAGCAAGGTGGAACATGAGAAGGAGCAGTTCTTCCGGGGAGAAGGCAGACCTATTGGAGCAAGACTACCGATCGAGGGACTAGAGCAAAGGGTAGGGAAACCCTGAAGATCTTTGCAGGAGGTCGTTGCTTCCGGGAAACCGTGAAGGATATTCAGAGAAAGCCAAATCTTCCCAGACAAGAAGGAACATGCATTGTGTTTCCTGGATGCCAGCTATCCTCCCGGGTGAACGACAGAGTTGGGGAGGCAAGGCTAAGCCTGAGGTATTAACCTTGCTAAATCTGGCGAAAACAAAGGGCGAGGGTCAATGGCACATGCGTCTAAATCAAAACGAAACTTCAAAATCGAACAGTTGCCAAATAACAGAAAGTATGTGATATTGAATAGAAGCTTCCTGCTACAACTTCTTAAAAGCGTACCATCGCTCCGAAAAGTCGAATCAAACGACCTTGCCAGGGTCGAACCATTTCATCAAGGAAAAATGGCATGTGCTAACTTGCACGTGCATACGAACTGGGCCAAAGTGAGGATCTCCGAGGCGGCAGAACATCTACTAAAAATGGGCTTTGACCTGTTTGAATTGGAAGAGAGTGCTCCATTTACCCCCCCCAGGAAACCATCAGAAACGACTAAGTCAATTACACCTCGTACTGCAGCCACGAGGAGTAATAAACTACAATCGTACTCAAGACCTGGCGAGGAGAGAGGATCCAGACAAACTTCTACAAACAATGAGCCAGCTTTACAGAATGCCTCTCCCCGGTCTTCTCTTTTGAACCCCAGTGGCAAAGAGGAGAGTCTGTGTCCCATAATGGCCACAAAGATAGATGGAATTGCTCTCAAGGATCCTTTGGGTATAGGAAGATGTCCTCAGGGACCCAGGTCGAGAATCCTAAGGACGATACATCAATTACCGGGGGGCAAAGAGATCGGTACCCATGAACTCCAACAACAAGCTCCATCAGCGGAACAATGGGCATGGTTGCCCAACGCACTGACGATAAAGAAGAAAAAATAGCAATTCGTTGAGCGTCTGTCCACAACCCTTGCCTCTACACTACTAACTGGTAAACCAGAACTCTCTTTGGGGTCATGGAATACTCGTGGATTCCAGCATCTAACGAAACAAGGAGATCTAAACTTGGGGTGTTTAGATATCATCTGTTTGCAAGAAACTTGGATGATAGAACGCCCCTCTATAGACGGATAAGATTTGGTATTCGCTCCAGCTGTTAAAGGAACTTTTGGCCGACCGTCATCAGGCCTTACAACTGCAATTCGCTGTGGATCTGGCCTACACTTAAAGAACACTCGGAGAGTGACAACTCACTTATTGGCTACGGAAGTTATTTGGATTGATGCCGAGGTGGAAAAGGGAAAGCCCAAAACACAATCTTTAATCATCTTCAATGTCTATTGGAATCCTGCCGCTATGACTGATTCATTCCTCATAGCACTGATTGAGGATTCAATCGATGAAGCACGGGTAAGGTGTCCTGAGGCCCTGCTAATCATCTGCGGAGATCTAAATGCCACCTGGTTACCACATGATTCAGCTGGTGACCTTCCTCTTTTTTCGACCTTAAGAAGCAAACGTGGCGTGGCTTGGATGTCGTTGATGTCATCTCGTGATCTGCTCTGTGCTGAGGATTTATTCCCCACAGGTGAGAGGCTGCCCACCTGGGAAAGAGGTAACTCCTCAGCGGACCTTGACCACATCTTTATAAGCAGGCTCTTGGCAGCTTTGACCACTTCGTTTGAGGTACGCAGGTCCTCGGCTAGCGACCATAACCTGCTTGTATTGAAATGGAAGACTACAAGGCTTGTGAACTCAGTCACGTCAGTACAAGTGGAGTTAAATAACCAGCAAAATCGCCTAAGACTCTCAGAAACCTCGATCTTAAAGATACAGGCTCAATATTTGGCAATTGAAAATGAGCACAACCTACTGAGTGACCCGCAATTACCAGATTATCAACCACTTCTGGTTCCTTTTAGAGCTAAACTTGCTGGCCTCAGACAAAATAACGATTGTGCTAGACATCAATACAGCAAAGAACTGGTCTTGAGACGGAGATCAGTAAGGAGAGCCAGAAGAAAATTCGGTGTTTTTCCTTCACCTGAAAATCAGGCAACCCTGAATCAAGAAAAGAAATCTTACAAATCATGGCTCAGGCACCACCTTAGCAATTTTACCAACAAGATGCCGAAGCTATGTTGAAGCTTGTCTGTGGCCACCACCCCTGGGCGCTCTTAAGATCTTCTTTGTCGCCTTACGAGATCTTACCATCAAACCCTATTGGGGAAATAACTTGGATAAAATTTTATTCAAATCTGTTCAAGGCGCCTGCATCGTCAAGCTCCTTGGAACTTACTACAAAACCAGCACCATGGATTGATTTGAGCAGTGAATCTGAGATCCTCAAAGTCCTGCATAGACTGAAACCATCGCGAGCACCCGGCCCGGACGGAATAACAAACCTTGACCTAAAGAAATATCCAAGTCAGTGGGCTGTGTTGATAAGTGAAATCTTTAAACGCTGCAAACAGGCAAGGCAAATTCCGTCTTCATGGACAACATCTATCATAGTCCCGATATTCAAAAAGGGCTGGAAAGAAGATCCAAAAAACTACCGCCCTATCGCACTTCTGGATACGGTTGGTAAGGTGTTTGGCTCTCTATTACTACAAAAATTTCAGGATTGGGCCAGGGAGGCCGAATGCGCTGACCTGTTTCAAACGGGATTTACAAAAAACAGCGGTACAACCACTAACATCATGTTTCTCAGCGCACTCAAAAGTAAGGTGTTGGGAGGAGGCCCACAAGTGTTTCTAGCGTTCATAGATCTGGCGCAAGCTTTCGATCAAGTAAACCGTGGGCGCCTGTGGAGAAAACGGAGTCTTTGGAAATGCCCGGCTGAACTCCTCCAACCGATTCAAGCATTACATCAAGAAACAAGGGTGCGAGTGAGATTAACTCAGGCTGGTTTGTTATCATCTGAAATCCCAGTTGATCGCGGAGTGAAACAGGGTTACCCCCTTGCTCCGTCACTCTTCATTGCCTATCTCGGCGATTTCAAAGCCTCGGAGCAAACGATTCGCTCCTTTCCACCGACTATGGGCAAGTCGAAAACATCGAGACTACTCTATGCGGATGATTTAATCTTAATGGATTTGACTCCTATTGGTCTCCAGCATCAACTTCACCATCTGGCGGCATACATTCAAACGAATGATTTAACTATAAACACAGCCAAAACCAAGATCCTGATAATGGAAAAACACAAACGACCAAAGGAAAAACTAGCCTGGTACTTGGATGGGGCAGCACTGGAAAAAGTCGCCAATATCAAATACTTGGGAGTAGCACTGGACTGCTCGAGAATAAACGCAACCCTCCAAAGTTGCTTAATGACCAAAGTAAAAAATCTAGCGGCACAAGGCCGGGCAATGGACAACAAGTTTGGTGGTTTTTCCCTGTTACCCTTGATTAAATTTTACAAGATGAAGGTGGTGCCATCCCTCACCTATGCAGCAGAAGCCCTCCCTCACACACCTACAAACTTGTGGCTGAAGTTAAAGGGTCTATTTTGGCGCACTGTTCTAGGTCTCCCCAAGTCAGCATCGGCCCCTTGATCAGAAGAGAGCTTGGCCTATTATCGTTGGAAGGGACCATGGAAATTAAATCGATGATGCTGTATAGGAAGTTGTTGCTTTTGGATTGTCCTCATGTGCTAGCTATCGTACGCATGGAACTATTGACATCTTCCCCCTCTGTGTTAAAATCTTGGGAAATGGCGCGTAAAAAGAAGCTTTCGGAAATCAACTCTTCGGAGCAGGATCTCATCGGCAATTCGTTAAAAATAAAAAGGAAAATCAGTGAGCTCGACTGGATTGAAACCTTGAACAACGCATCTAAAGCAAAATCAGTCAGCCATTTGCCTCCGTATCAGAGCAAACTAAACATTGTTCCGAACTACTTGAGCAAGTTCCCAAATAAAGCTGCCAGAAACTTGTTCTTGAAAGCGCGTCTGAATCTACTGCCGACAAATGAGATCTTAAAACTCAGAGAACAAAGTAACTCGAACACGTGTCGTTTTTGCAAAAACGAGACACACGTAGAAACCATACGCCATCTCCTTTTAAATTGCCCAGGAACCAGAGCCGTAGGTGAGAAATTTCTGCTACCACACCTTTCTGCATCACATACCAGGGAAGAGGAAACGTGGTGGACACGTCTGATGAGCGGAGAAAGAAATACCTTGACTATCGCTACCACACAGACTCTTAAGTCTATTCTATCTCTTTGAAAACTTAAGTTCTACTCAACATCCAAATTTCACTACATTATATGCCTCCTTGGAATTCTTTTCTCATCTTTATTGTTGATTTTTTTTTTTCTTCAGTTTCACTTCGGTTTGTCTTCCCTTTTCAGCTTTACTCTTTGTTCTTCACTTCGTTTTGATTTCGATTACGTTTGTAAAAATCATTAATTTGATTAAATCAACTAAATAAATAAAAATTAACCTTGACTCGTGAATTAAAGGCGCAAAGATAAGAAAGGAATTCACATAGCCAGTGAGTTAGTGGAAGACATGAAAGGCTGGTTTGTGTCAAGGAAAGATTGCAGGTGCAACAGTGCATCTCACAATTGAAGGTTGCACGTGTGCTGATGAGACGCGAAAGAAAGCAAATCAATAGTGAACTTTAAATTACTGATAACTGTGAAGACAGTGATACAGAGTAGCGCAGTGGGCCGGTGAAAGAAAATAGCCCACTCGAAAGTCTCTGCAAAATGTGTGATATCTTGTTATAAGCAACCAAGTGAATGAACTCTGGAATGCACAGTGGTCAAGATTAACCCTGGCAAAAGGGGGAAGTTAAAAGGTGAATGCTTTAAGAGAAAGATTTCTTTGAACGTTTGTGCTCATGGTATGGAACTACCAAGACCAAGAGACACTGGGGCAAATAACCAAAGGAAAAGCTGAAGTAAAAGTAAAAGTGGTCCTGCAGTGGTCTATAGTAAAAGCCTCGCACATTTGAAAGTCTTCAACATCAGTCAAAGGTCTGAGCCTGACTGAGGGAGACCGGAAGCTCAGAATAAGTTAGGGGAAGGGAACCCCTAACGAATGTGAATAAAGCTTGGGGAAGGGAACCCCTGCAAGTGGTGTGATTGTGAGGGCCGAGCCCGGTTGAGGGAGATCTACGTTGAATCAGGTACTTTGTGGTTGAAAGGGAGACCTACGTGAACTGTTGATGCCTTGAGAGGTCCGGGCCCGACAGAGGGATACCTACGTGAACTTTAGTTGAACTGTGAAAGAACTTTAGGAAAGCTGGAATAAGTGACTTTAACGTAGAAGTCCACACAGGCCTTGACCCACGTTTTGAACTGCCTTTGTTTTTGATAACCTGAGCCGGAGTGTGTCATCCTGTTTACGGGGGCCACCTTACTCCATGCTGTCCAACGTGGGAAGGAGAGCTGAATCAGCCATCTTGATATTTTACATTACAACACTGATTGTCCTTTGCATACATATTCCTCTTTACACACTTTGTGTATAAGAGATTGGGCAGGCATTAGGTTTTGTTAGTATCGGCCCTTTTGATTTGACAAAGACTGTCTAGGACTGTGTTTTCTTTATTGTTTGATGGTAGAGACTACTCCCATCATAGCTATAGGGCAAAGTAGGAGTTCTTCCAAACTCCAAGAATCTAATAACTGTTTTGAAACTTGTAACTCGTGTGTCAGTATCATACTTTTGATACCATGCCTCCCTTACAGTACGCATTCTCTATTTGTGTTTTCGTTTAAATCACTTTCCAACATTAGAACGCAAAGGCTGCTTGAAATATGAGGTGGTCCGACCTCTGCATTGTAGTGTGTGCAGTTGTCTGTCCACCCCAGAAACTTTGAAACACTTAATTCTATACTATACCAAAGTGACTAACATCAGAATCCAACACTTTAAATCGGTTGTATCAGAAGAAACCAACGGTTTGTGTGAATTATTTTGGGTACAACCATTATGGGGACAGAGTGTTTCACTTATAATAGCCCTAAATGGATGCTTAGAGGAAATATTCAGGATACTAGGTGAATCTATATTGTGGTCTACAGATGACCATACACATACTAACTGGCATACTGGGTTCAAGGAAGGGCCATAGATATGATCTAAGAAACAGTATTTTCACATCTCACCTGTTTCTTCCGTTCTTCTGTTTTCTGTTCACTACCATTGGGTGGGATATATCATCAAACAGGCCAATTATGTGGTCCATATTGATATTTATTCAAATCGTCCAGTCTTGATTTAAGGATGATTGGGAAGTATTTCAGATTTTATGATGTCTGTTAGTTTAGGAAATTTGAACATTGTATATTGTTTTGTGGAAAAGGAATTTCTTTTTAAATTGATTGAATCTAACATAATTTTGTGAAAAGTTTGATTTAATAAAACCAAAACATAATAAAACATATTTTTTAAAGTCCCACTCAGGTGTGGACCTGTGAGAAACCTGAAGGTGTCTCACTGACTAGTGCCCGGAATCTGACATCTATGTGGCCAGGACATGGCCATAGCTATTGATCCAGTTCCTGGGGGTGGACCAGTGCCGGAGGATCACCTGGATGAGGGGTCCTCTGGAAGTGGAAGTGGGACACCGACGGGTGAGACGCGGTACCCCGTTTCTTATACCACCGTTTCCCCATCCTACCCTGTAGGATATTCAGAAATTCTACCCCCCCTTTTCTGACACAAACGCTTTCTTACACCATGAAAGACAACAGACTAAAACCAGGGCCGTTTACCTGACATGTCCCAAAACAAGGGCCAGGCAGAGTCAGGCAATTAAAAATAACTACACACACCTAACGGCCCATTCCCTTGCCCACAGGGATAAAAGATGGTGCACAAGAGCACACTTTGAGCAAGGCAAAATGCACGAGAAGGTGACTGTTCCAGGACGGCAATTGTTACACATTGCGGGAGGTGGTCTCTGTGGGCTCGTAACCGCTTGTGCGGTACGCTTCACAGTACGACTTCCAGGAGTAATGCTCAAGGTGATCTCCGAGTGGAGGGTAGCAGTCTAGTCTTTTCACATCTCCCTGAGACGCTCATGACCGCTCACATGATCCTTTATCCGGAACGAGAGCCGACAGCCCTTCGCGTCACTTCTGTTTCTACTGACGCTCCGTGAGTTCGTTACTAGACTTTCTACTACCCACTAGTTCTTCAAACTTCTCTGCTTTACTAACTGTGTACTTTCTTACTCCCCAGATCTCGTCACCAGCTCTCCCCTTCGAATCTAGCTTTTCTAGCATTTGGATCTACCCGCCAAGCCCTTGTCTCCGTCGGCTATGCAAATGCTCTAGCCCCGGCTTTGTCATTTCTTTGGCACCAGCTAGGAGTAAGTGCTTTTATATCAGGGTCTTTCCCTTCCCTCGACTTTGGCACTTACCTGATTGTGTATTGTAGAGCTCCCACCTTCCAGTCGTCTCTCTCCTGAGACCAAAGACCGATCATCCAACTCTCGAGTCCCGCCGTCTCTGGTGAGAGAACTCTTTATTCAACCTTCCGCTATACTATTCACATTCCATCCTTCTCTGAAATACTCTTACCGTATTCTTTTGTGCATCCAGAAGAAGCCTTCCCGCTTGCCATCCACTGCCACGAATTGAGGACAGTTCTGCATCCATCCCGATCCACGAAGCTCCCAGACTCGACCAGGGTTTTCTTCCCTCTCGGGGGTTTCCCTGGGAGCCCTGTTCTTTCCCCTGGTTACTCCCATTCTGGGTCAGAGAGGGCAGGGCAGTTACAGGGGAGCTTTCACTGCAGCATTTGATTGTTCCCTAACAGACCATTCGATCTGTCAAGGTGAGATTGTTAAAACTTTGTTACTTCAGTTGGGAGAATTAACAGTAAGCGACGCCCAGATACTGACAGACGAAATCCTTATGGAACAACAAATGCAGCAACTAATGGCCGCAAATGCAGGCCATGTCCTTAGAGGTGCAGTCATTAAAACAGGACAACGTACAACTGCGACAACAAGTCGCTAGAGCATTCTCAGACACTCCCCCGTCTACTTTACACACAGTCATGTATGATGGCGATGCATGTAATTTCCCATCTATCGGGCCCTGCATTAGCATGGGCTACGCCTTTAGTGACATCAAACAATATTATCCTTGATTCTTACCCAGCTTTCACTAATAGTCTAAAGACTATGTTTGGCAGAAAAGAAATCTCTGTAGCCACACAAGAAAGACTCCTTGACCTGAAACAGGGTTATAAGGATTTATTAGGATATATTACACAATTTAAACAGTTGTCTTCCGAACTAGGATGGCCAGATGAGGGTCTTCTCACCCTTTTTCGCAGGCGCTTAACTGATGAACTCAAAGACGAGCTATCTAAAGTTCCTTGCCCGGCTAATCTGGCCGATATGATAACTCTTACCATGCAAATTGAATACCGTTTACAAGAACGTTCCTATGAAAGAAAGAAGAATAAGGGAACCAGACCACATATTGATTACCCTCCGGTAGGGAGAAAACCACACGTCCAAACCGAAGAGCCTATGCAGATCGGGGCAGTAAGGGGACCACTATCCGCTACTGAAAGAGAGAGAAGAAAGACTCGTGGACTCTGCATGTATTGTGGGTCCTCCTTACATGTTTTGAAGGACTGTCATCTTGTTCCCCCACGGCGCACCCCAAACCCGAAGTCGGGAAACTTCAAGGCCCTACCGCAAGGGGAAGAACGGTAGTGGCTCCAAATCCAATTTCCCCATATCAAATGGGAATGTCTCTTGACACTGCAACTAGCCAGACTATGGTGGTGGTGTCTTTATCCATGATACTTCCTGAACAAGTACTGCCAGGCATTCCCGCCTTAATTGATTGCAGAGCCGCAGGGAATTTTCTGGACAATGATTGGGCTACAAAACATGGGATAACACATGTATCCAAAACCGTCGTAACTCCCATCCAAGGAGTGGATGGAAGTCCTTTGAGTTCTGGTCCTATTAAGGAACAGACTGGGCCGATTACCTGCATGGTTGCCAACCATTAAGAGACTCTGGTGTTCGATCTTATTAAAGCGGCACATTTCCCTATCATCTTGGGTCTTCCATGGTTACGACTCCAAAACCCGTTCATCAATTGGTCAGCTAGAACTCTATTCCTGGGGTCTGAGTACTGCGTTCATCATTGCCTATCGCAGGAGACAGTAGGCATTCATATCCCTACGGAAGCAACGAATCTCCCAGCAGTATCCACCATAAATCAACTAGAGATTATTCCTCAATGTCATTGGAAGTTCCAGTTAGTTTTTGAGAATCCCGTTTTTCCTACCTTACCTCCACATAGGAGGGACGATTGTCATATTGACCTACTTCCTGAATAACCTATTCCTTTTGGTAGAATGTATGTTCTTTCCCAAAGAGAAAAGGCAGTACTGAAAGAATACCTCCAAGCCAATTTACGTAATGGTCTGATCTCTGAATCAGTCTCTCCAGCGGACGCTTCTCTTTTCTTTATACCCAAAAAGGATTCTGATGAACTCCGTCCCTGTATTGACTACCGGGGTCTTAATAAAATGACTATACACGACAAGTACCCCATGCCCCTTATAACTGATATCGAGGCAGTCCGGGGGGCTTCCCTTTACACGAAACTCGATCTTAGAGGAGCTTACCACCTCATTCGTATAGCTCCAGGGGACGAGTGGAAAACAGCCTTCCGTACACCTTTTGGGCACTATGAATACCACGTTATGCCATTTGGGCTGATCAATGCACCGGCAGTGTTCCACCGATTCATGGACCATCTGTTTGCTGACATCTTGTTGCATTTTGTTATCATATACTTGGACGATATTCTGGTGTATTCCATCAATCCAGAAGACCATATTAAACATTTTAATACTGTTCTTGATCGCCTTCAGTCTAACCACCTCTACTGTAAAGCCACAAAGTGTGTATTCCATCAGGAGCAAGTAACTTACTTAGGATTTGTGCTATCGTCGCAGGGCATATCTATGGATCCAAAGAAAGTGTCAGCAGTTTTGGATTGGCCAACTCCTTCCTGTATTAAAGACATGCAGCGATTTTTAGGATTCGTGAACTTCTACCGGAAATGTATACCCTGCCTTTAAGAAATCATTCTGCCCATTACACGACTACTAAAGAAGAGTGTCTCCTTTTCTGGAACAAATATGCCCAAAACGCCTTTCAAACGCTGAAAGAGTTGTTTACTTCCGCTTCAATTTTGATCACCCCTGATCAGACCAAACCATTTATCGTGGAGACTGATGCCTCTCAATATGCATTAGGAGCTGTACTCTTGCAACTCTCAGATCAGGGGGAAGAAAGACCATTGGCATATTTGCCTAAAACATTTAACACTGCAGAACAGAACTATTCAGTTCTTGAGAAGGAACTCTTAGCTACTAAGAGGGCCTTCGAAGAATGGAGACATCTGCTGTTGGGATCTTCCTTTCCAATCAAGGTTCGCACCGATCATCAAAATCTTAGAGTACTCCAGAATGGCCAAACCACAAACAGTAGGCAGGCCCGCTGGGCATACTTTTTTCTTCCCTTCCGGATCGAATTCACCTTCCTTCCTGGCAAACATAATTTGAGGGCAGATGCTCTTTCCCGAAAGGATTCCCATACATCCAACTTCAGTACAGAAAAGATGTTTCCCAATGCAAGATTTATCGCAGTCCTAACTGATTTTCACCAAGAAGTACGAACAGCCACTATTCAGAACAAATCATTATGTGAGAATATTGCCTCCAACCATCATCTCACTGAAGAAAAGGACTATTATTTCCATGGAACCCAAGTCCTGATTCCCATTCCTTCATTACAACAGGAGGTTTTACAGATGTGTCACGACTCACGAGCAGCTGGTCATCGGGGATTTCTATCAACCATGGAGTTAATACAACGACAATTCTGGTGGCCAGGGATAAGAACTGATGTCCGAGATTACGTTGCAGCATGCAATATTTGTTCCCAAGCTAAGACT